>NC_060119.1:590820912-591447519 GCF_021461395.2 Schistocerca americana
ACTGAATTTCGAGCCTGAAATTATAACGTACGGTGTTGATTGCTGGTGCTACCACATGCACGTACAATTACTGTTACTTTGAGGACATTATCGTTCCTTGGAAAAGCGAAATTAATGGAGTTGTAGTATTAGCTATAAGTTATGCTCTGTGCAAAATTCTACCAGGTGGCTTCCTCTTTCATTTCTTATCCCCATTCCATATTCACCTACTACTTTTCCTTCTCTTCCTCTTCCTACTATCGAATTCCAGTCACCCATGACCATTAAATTTTCGTCTCCATTCACTATCTGAATAATTTCTTTAATCTCATCATACATTTCATCAATCTCTTCGTCATCTGCAGAGCTAGTTGGCATATAAACTTGTTCCACTGTGGTAGGCGTTGGCTCGTGTCTATCTTGGCCACAATAATGCGTTCACCATGCTGTTTGTAGTAGCTTACCCGCACTCCTATATTTTTATTCATTATTAAACCTACTCCTGCGTTACCACTGTTTGATTTTATATTTATAAACCTGTATTCACCTGATCAGAAATCTTGTTCCTCCTGCCACCGAACTTCACAAATTCCCGCTTTGTCTAACTTTAACCTATCCATTTCCCTTTTCAAATTTTCTAACCTACCTGCTCGATTAAGGGATCTGACATTCCACGCTCCGATCCGTAGAACACCATTTTTCTTTCTCCTGATAACGACGTCCTCCTGAGTAGTCCGCGCCCGGAGATCCGAGTGGGGGACTATTTTACCTCCGGAATATTTTACCCAAGAGGACGCCATCATTATTTAACCATACAGTAAAGCTGCATACCCTCGGGAAAAATTACGGCTGTAGTTTGCCCTTGTTTGAGCCGTTCGCAGTACCAGTACAGCAAGGTCGTTTTGTTTAGTGTCACAAGGCCAGATCAGTCAATCATCCAGACCGTTGCCACTGAAACTACTGAAGAATTGCTATCTTTCTTCAGGAATCACACATTTGTCTGGCCTCTCACCAGATGCCCTCCGTTGTGGTTGCACCTACGGTACGGCTATCTGTGTCGCTGAGGCACGCAAGCCTCCCCACCAACGGCAAGGTTGGTTGGTTGGTTGTTTTGGGGAAGGAGACCAGACAGCGAGGTCATCGGTCTCATCGGATTAGGGAAGGACGGGGGAGGAAGTCGGCCGTGCCCTTTGAAAGGAACCATCCCGGCAGTTGCCTGGAGCTATTTAGGGAAATCACGGAAAACCTAAATCAGGACGGCCGGACGCGGGATTGAACCGTCGTCCTCCCGAATGCGACAACAGCAAGGTACACGGTTCATGGGGAGGTACTTGAATAAATGTAGCAGGAGTTACAATTGTCAATTTATATGCGCCTTCTGGCAGCAGTAATGGAGTTGCAAGAGCCACATTCTTTAAAGAAAGCGTAATTTATTTAATGAGGAAAAACCCCCTCCAACTTATAATCGGGGGAGGTTTGCGTATTGAGTCGAAAGGATCAAATCTCCAACTTCAATTACTCAACTGACTTGAGAGGTCTTGTTGTTGATTTAAAATTAAAAGATGTGTGGGAAATAAAATACCCAACATCGGTGAACTTTTACTGATATTGTTATGAATTCCTGTAGTAGAACTGACAGAATTTACGTATCGGAAAATTTAGCAGACAAAGTACTGAAAATAGAAACTGTTCCCGTTCGTTTTCCGATCACAGTGCGTTGTTGACCTGCGTAAATTTAACACCACAACCTACCCGAAGAGTAAGAAGCCAATGGAATCTAAATATATAGTTATTATCAGAAGAAGACTTAAAAGATGCCCTGACCAGAGGTTCATGGTGTGGGTTCCTGTAGTCATGTCCTAGTTCATGAACCACGGGCAACGTATGAGTGGCCAAGTAAGTGGTCCCGACAGTCGGGATACCAGTTACTTTGGAATAAGGCTGGGCGTCTCGGACATATTCTGAGTCGTGGTCACCTTTGTGCTCATACGGCAAAGACTACCAAATCCACCGGTTAGTCCCTCAACCGTTAGGGGTAAAACTCAATGGGACTCAGGGCAAGTAAGGCTAGCAACCTGCTTCCCTGGTACTTTAAATATGATGCTGGCAACAATCAGAGCAAAATGCCTCGGACCTTTGGAGGTGACCGAGTCCCGCCTCTAACTGACAAACCAGGGACTCCTGAGATACGACTTTGCAAACAAATGGTAATGAGATGGGGAGCTATTAATATCAATGGGGGCTACTCTGGGAAGAAGGTAGAGCTGGCAGAGGCTGCAAGTAAGATGGGGCTGGACGTTTTAGCTGTTAGTGACATTCGGGTAAGGGGTGAGAAAGAAGAGGAAGTGGGAGAATACAAGGTCTAGCTGTCAGGAGTCAAAGCAGGAATAGCACAATGGGGTGTAGAGCTTTACATCAGGAAAGAAATGGAACCCAGAGTAGTTGCAATAAGGTATGTAAACGAACGACTGATGTGGATAGATTTGACAGTGTCTAGCAAGAAAATTAGGATTGTGTCAGTATATTCGCATTGTGAAGGGACAGATCAAGATAAGATGGATAGTTTTTATGAGCCACTCAGTGATGTAGTTGTTAGAGTAAAGGACAAGGACAGTGTTCTGCTCATGGGTGATTTTAATGCCAGGATTGGAAATCGAACAGAAGGCTATGAAAAGGTTATGGGTAAATTTGGAGAGGATATGGAGGCCAACAGGAACGTGAAACAGCTCTTGGATTTCTGTGCCAGTATGGGTTTAGTAATCACAAACTCCTTTTTTAAACATAAGAACATTCACCGGTATACTTGGGAAGGCAGGGGAACCAGATCTGTCATTGACTATATAATAATAGATCAGGAATTCAGGAAGACTGTGAGGGACACACGTGTATTCAGGGGATTCTTTGATGACACTGATCATTATTTAATCTGCAGTGAAATTGGGATTGTGAGGCCGAAAGTGCAGGAGGTCAGGTCCATATGTAGGAGGATAAGAGTGGAGAAACTTCAGGATAAGGAAATCAGGCACAATTACATAACAGTGATCTCAGAAAGGTACCAGTTAGTTGAATGTAGTCAATTACAGTCATTAGAAAAGGAATGGACAACGTACAGGGACAGAGTACTAGAAGTGGCTAAAGAATGTCTTGGAACAATAGTGTGTAAAGGTAGGATGAAGCAAACAGCTTGGTGGAATGACACAGTCAAGGCAGCCTGTAAAAGGAAAAAGAAGGCATATCAAAAATGGCTACATACTAGAACTCAGGTAGACAGAGAAAGTTATGTTCAAGAAAGACACAAAGCCAAACAGATAATTGCAGCATCCAAGAAGAAATCATGAGAAGGCTTTGGAAACAGGTTGGAGGCTTTGGGTCAAGCTGCTGGAAAACCATTCTGGAATGTAATTAGCAGTCTTCGAAAGGGAGGTAAGAAGGAAATGACAAGTATTTTGGACAGGTTAGGAAAACTGCTGGTGAATCCTGTGGATTCCTTGGGCAGATGGAGGGAATATTTTGAAGAGTTGCTCAATGTAGGTGAAAATACTATCAGTAATGTTTCAGATTTCGAGGTACAATGGGATAGGAATGATGGAAATGGAAATGAGCGTTTGGCGTCATTGGCCGGGAGGCCCCTCGCGGGGCAGGTCCGGCCGCCATATCGCAGGTCTTATTACAGTCGGCGCCACATTGGGCGACCTGCACGCCGGATGGGGATGAAATGATGATGAACACAACACAACACCCAGTCCCTGAGCGGAGAAAATCTCCGACCCAGCCGGGAATCGAACCCGGGCCCAGAGGACGGCAATCCGTCACGCTGACCACTCAGCTACTGGGGCGGACATAGGAATGATGATGGAAATAGGATCACACTTGAAAAAGTGGAAGAAATGGTCAATAGATTGCTGTGCAATAAAGCAGCTGGGGTGGATGAAATTAAGTCGGAACTCATCAAACACAGTGGAATGTCAGGTCTTAAATGGCTACACGGGATAATTGAAAGGGCCTAGGAGTCGGGACAGGTTCCATCAGACTGGACAAAAGAAGTAATCACACCAATCTTTAAACAAGGAAACAGAAAAGATTGTAACAACTACAGAGGTATCTCTTTAATCAGCGCTGTGGGTAAAATCTTGTCAGGTATTGTTGAAAGGAAAGTGCGAGTACTAGTTGAGAACCAATTGGATGAAAATCAGTGCGGGTTTAGGCCTCTCAGAGGCTGTCAGGACCAGATCTTTAGCTTACGGCAAATAATGGAGAAGTGTTATGAGTGGAACATGGAATTGTATCTATGCTTTATAGATCTAGAAAAGGCATATGACCGGGTTCCTAGGAGAAAGTTATGGTCTGTTCTACGACATTATGGAATAGGAGGCAACCTTTTGCAAGCAATTAAAGGTCTTTACGTGGATAGTCAGGCAGCAGATAGAGTTGACGGTAAATTGAGCTCATGGTTCAAAGTAGTTTCAGGGGTAAGACAAGGCTGCAACCTGTCTCCACTGTTGTTCATATTACTTATGGATCATATGTTGAAAACAATAGACTGGCTGGGTGAGAATAAGATATGTGAACACAAAATAAGCAGTCTTGCATATGCAGATGACTTAGCTGTGATGGCAGATTCGATTGAAAGTTTGCAAAGTAATATTTCAGAGCTAGATCGGAAATGTAAGGACTATGGTATGAAGATTAGCATCTCCAAAACGAAAGTAATGTCAGTGGCAAAGAGATATAAACGGATTGAGTGCCAAATAGGAGGAACAATGTTAGAACTGGTGGACAGTTTCAAGTACTTAGGATGCATATTCTCGCAGGATGGCACCATAGTGAAAGAACTGGAAGCGAGGTGTAGCAAAGCTAATGCAGTGAGCGCTCAGCTACGATCTACTCTCTTCTGCAAGAAGGAAGTCAGTACCAAGACTAAGTTATCTGTGCACCGTTCAATCTTTCGACCAACTTTGTTGTATGGGAGCGAAAGCTGGGTGGATTCAGGTTACCTTATCAACAAGGTTGAGGTTACGGATATGAAAGTAGCTTGGATGATTGCAGGTACTAGTAGATGGGAACAATGGCAGGAGGGTGTCCACAATGAGGAAATCACAGAAAAACTGGGAATGAACTCTATAGATGTAGCAGTCAGGGCGAACAGGCTTAGATGGTGGGGTCATGTTACACGCATGGGAGAAGCAAGGTTACCCAAGAGACTCATGGGTTCAGCAGTAGAGGGTAGGAGGAGTCGGGACAGGCCAAGGAGAAGGTACCTGGATTCGGTTAATAATGATTTTGAAGTAATAGGCTTAACATCAGAAGAGGCACGAATTTTAGCACTGAATGGGAGATCATGGAGGAATTTTATAAGGGGGCCTATGCTCTAGATTGAACGCTGAAAGGCATAATCAGTCTTATATCATGATGATGATGATGATGATGATGATGACCAGAGGTTGGTAAATGTGTCTCCGTTCACTGAACATCTTTCCAAGTGTGATAGAATGGTGGACCCAACGAGCGAATCCGAAGCTAAGGAAAGTTTTAATATCTTTTAGTAGAGATATGGAAAGAGGAAGGAAACAGACTGTAGAATTCTACCACAGCCTGCTAAGGGACCTCTACGATCAGACAGATGCAATTCCTATAAGATTAAAATATTTCAAGCAAATAAAAGCAAAATTAAGAAGTCTGAAACGTAAGGAACTAAGGGACTTAAGATAAAATCCAAAGCAAGGTCAGTCACTGAAGATGAGACTGCTGCATTGTACCACCTTGGCAGATACGCCAAGAATAGAAGAAGAAGTTTCATGGATGCACTTGAAACCGATGATGGTACCACAATCACCACCCAGGAGGAAATAATTAAAGAGATCTCAGTGTATTATGAACGTATGCATGCGTTATGGGAAACAAACGAAGAAGAATACAATGGGCTTGGTACATTTCTTCCACGAATATCGCGAGATGATGATGAGAACATTTTTTCGGACATCACCAAGGAAGATGTATTAGAAGTCGTGTGCAGCTCCCCCGCTAGGAAATCTCCAGGACCTGATGGACTGCCCACTGTATTGTATAATCGATTTTGGACCCTAATGGGAGAAAAGTTCACCGAAATTATCAGTGAATTCTTACAGGGAAAGCCTGTGCCTGCCGAGTTCAACAATACAAAATCGTGTTGATCCCGAAGAACAGAGGCTGCAAAAAATTAAACAACCTACTGCCGATTTAGCTTTTAAATACGGATTACAGAGTTGTAGCTCGAGTAATTAACAAGCGCTTTAAACCATGCACCGCTGACATCATTGGCCAACAGCACACTTGTGCTTTTAGAAGGACGATTTTACAAACTGTGGCTTTGTATCACGATGTCGTTGCGTTAACGCAGGCAAGTAACGTAGACTTCCATAAGGCATTTGATCAAATTAATCACAAATACCTAATAGAGACAATGCGCCAAATGGACTTCCTGTCATAAACCATCGACATCATCAAGAACATGGCAATGAGTGTTACTGCACAAATCCCCGTTAACTGTCAACTGACA
The DNA here is from genome assembly GCF_021461395.2 of Schistocerca americana. Lineage (NCBI taxonomy): Eukaryota > Metazoa > Arthropoda > Insecta > Orthoptera > Acrididae > Schistocerca > Schistocerca americana. The sequence goes on from NC_060119.1 coordinate 590,827,427, forward strand.
AAACAATTTGAAATAAAAGGAGGTGCTACCCAAGGAAGCCCCTTATCCATGCTCCTGTTCGTTATATCGTTGGAACCTTTCCTGAGACAGCTACAGCACAGGCTGACAGGCATTACCATTCAAGGGACAAAGACTTGGACGATGTAGGCGTAATCATCAGAGACCAAGCACATGTGACACAACTAGAGATGGTACTTGCAAAATATTGTTCCGCATCAGGTGCGAGGGTAAATGAAAACAAAAGTAAATTTCTAAGTACAAAGCGGCTTTTTAACTTGCGTATTGAGTGGGCGAACCATGTTAACGAACACTAAGCTTTTGGAATAGCATTGACAACTTCCGTTTTAAAAAATTATAGCAATAAATTGGCGGGAGGTGGCAAGAAAAATCAAGGGAGATTTGACTGAAAACTGTCAACGTAGCGTAGACCAGTTCCAGAGAGTACTGTTTGTCAACACGGATATTTTAATACTAGATAGCACAAGTTCTCCCAATTCCATCAATGGTGGCGAAGACGATCATGTCCACCTTAGCAAGACATCAAGTCTAAAGCGATGGCATTGTATGTCAAACGAACATGGATCATAATATGTAACGATCCAGGGTGCATTACAGCAAAACTTTACTACATTGTCAGGCAGAAAGTGTAGAGACGCCGATAAATATACAAAACATGAGTTTTAAACTAAAACATATTAGGGAGTATTATCTTGGACTAAGCAATCTCAGCAAAAAGCTTTTAAACTCCAAAAACATTACGGCAAAGGTGATTTTAGCTGAAAGACGGAAACATGAAAGGAAAAATAACATAGAAACTAAATATGCTGGAATAGCAAGAAATTTGGTCTGGAGAAACATCAGTAGCGATGTTCTTCCATCTGACGCGAGAACAGCGTGGTACAAGGTAGTCAATAACAGCATCAGCACTAATGAGCGTCTCTTTGCCATCGGTTTAAGTGACACTAACCTCTGCAGCAAATGCAACCTCGTTGATAGTGTGCCTCATCGTTACACACGTGGAGATCGGATTACCAACTGAAGGTAGACCAGGGAGAAAATTGCTCAAATAACAAGAACTTCAGCAAACAATGTACCGACTAACATTTTCTTCAGACCAGAAGAAAGTTACTACCCTCAGGCAAAAAATAAGGCAGTGATTTGGTTAATGGGTAAATATACAAGTCACATTTTTAACAATATTGGGAGCGATGAACATATTGAATATAAGATGTATATGGAAAATGAATTCGAGAAAACACTTAAGTATCAGAATCACAATAAGAAATATGGTAACACACTCCGAATTTTCTTCAACAGAACTGGTATAGGTTAGGAAATGGATTTCTCGTGGAGAGGGGACGGGTTGGGTCACGTTCCCGACCCTAACCTCACCTGCAAGCCAAACATGAAAAATATATCAGTAGTGCAGCAGATACAAGAATATGACGGCAAACAACTGGTGTCCGTTATAAAGGAAGATCTTGAATTCCCTAAGGATGCGCTTACAAGGCTGGAACTGACAAAAATAACGAGACAGGGAAGGACTTTGCGATGTCAGTGTTCGGGATTGCTCTTCTGTCCACGTAATTTACCCTGAAAAGATAACACGTCAAAGATTTACTGAATGATTAATTTGTGTCTGGGGAATGATGATGAGGAACCTCAGGCTGCAGAAGAAGAAAATGTGCATGCTGAAGTGCCACCAGCTGAAGGTGACATTGAAGGTGCTAAATGTATGCTACTGCTAAGGACTCTAACGACTGAATATCAATCCTCATTCTATGAATGCTGTAATTTATGACTGAAATAATCTGTCACCTTATTTATGCCATTTCATTGTAAGCTAGCAATTTTTGTTACTGTTTTGTGGAATTAAAAAAAGTATATTTATGCGTGAAATTTCCTGGCAGACTAAAACTGTATGCAGGACCGGGACTCGAACTCGGGACCTTTGCTTTCGTGGGCAAGTGCTCTACCAGCTGAGCTACCCAAGCACGACTCACGCCGCATCCTCACAGCTTTACTTCTGCCAGTACCTCGTCTCCAACCTTCCAAACTTTACAGAAGCTCTCCTGCGAACATTTTTAATCTGCCAGGAAGTTTCATATCAGCGCACACTCCGCTGCAGAGTGAAAATCTCATTTATGCATGTTCAAAAGTGATACTTTGAGATAATGAATTCTGAGGAACTACACTAGCTATGGGCTTCGTATATCTCAAGACTCTTGACAAAACGAAACACATGCTAGCGAACGCAAATTTTACCTTCCATTCCTGAGTGAAAAGTGAACCAGAGACTGCACATTGTAGCGAAGAAGGGAAGTTAACTGAAGGATAGCTAATTCTGACGCTTGTAAAGGATACATACATGTACGGATGGAGCTTTAATTGCAACACAATTTAGTTATGCTTTAACTTGAGTATCAAAACCAATGTATTAATTTTGGCAATTCTGCAAAAATTAAATTATTGTAATGCTACATATGTAACATTGATGCAAGTAGTTTCAGAATTGTTAAATCAATAATTCATTTCTGTGACGTCTTGCTTAGCTTCTAACAGCAGAATGTCACGTGACTTTGGCGTTGGTTTCAGATAAAGCATCGTTGAAACAGGGTTTGAAGGAATTTTTGATACGCGACTCCTTATCTATAGATGAATATCTTAACAAAGACTGTTAAGCCAGCTTCAGTAAAAACGTCTGTTAGATTTCAGTTTTGGCAGCACTGGGTCAGGTATTCTATGTATCATAAATTTATTAATAGTGCATAACAGTGTTTCATTCTGACAGCGTGTTAATACTGTAAATATTATATGTCCCAGTTTACCGCATTGGATTCACCTATTTTGGCAGTCTCCTGACAAATGATTAGGGCAGTAAGTATTACATTCAAATGTTTTATGTTTTTATGTTATCGTTTCTGACATGTTCCACACCCACGAGAATCATCTCATTTTTTGGGTCTATTGAACGAAAACTGAATCTATCCTAATCGAAGTCTATCATAGCAGAGATAGGAGATGTAAACGCTCTGTATGTATCTTCGGCCTTTACGCACAAAAACAAATGCCTTTCACGCTTCATTCATCGTAATACCGAGAGCTCTCATGTAATACAGCTGATTTAACACAATAATTTCAAATTTATTATCTCACTTGTTCAATTGCCATTACGAAAATTGTTCACATGAATACACACACAAATGAATTCATCATGAATAGGAAATAGTTTCGCAACTTTTACATACAATAGTATATTTATGTGTCACAGTAAAATAGGAAATGTGCTTATTCGCCACGGTAAAACAGTGGATTTAGAGAAGCGGGCACTGTTAATCCTAGTAAAGATCTGTTGATACACACTGGGATGAGAATTTATCATCATTTTAAATAGGGAGATATTACAGTGAAAGCATCATGCAGAGAATTTGAATGTTTCTGTGGTGTCTAATGTCTCGGAAAACGGTACAGAGAAAACCATCGTGTCATACCATCTTCAGTACACAATTTCTTTCGTATATCTTACTGAAGCTACTTACTGATTAGCTAACTCGAAGAAATAGGCTTATAACTTTGATGATATAATGACGGAGACTGGTAATTTTCGCTCAGTGGCACTTAACAAGGCGCACAGGGTGACAATTCCGCTCTAATAATCCTCGCGTCTGAGAGTGTACCAACCGTAACGTCACCACCGTTGAAAGACGCTCTTGAACACTTCAGTCACGAAAGAGCAATTTATTCGTGAGTAGAAGAAATCTCATACCGAGCCGAATTAGAGAAAGAATCACCGTCTCTCCTCTGCTCCACCGAACGGAGCAATCTGTTCTTTGCTGTTTAAGCAATTTTCCAACGTCGTCAGATATTACTCTCTAATACACAACAGCAGCAAAGGAGTCGGTAGAGACGTACTTGATATTATACAATAACTGAATGGCTTCACAAAGTGCGACTTACCTATTGGACGGGATACTTTCAGACTAATACGGAGAATTTCCATGGCTGGAGACTCTCGGCATTAACAATTCCTGCCACGTTCCATGCATCATGTATGTCATGACATTCAGCCAGACGTCGTAATCCACCAGTGTAGATTTCGTCGATGCTCGTACGACGGAGTATTACCCACCAATGATGCTTCATTCTTTCAAGGTAACATAACTCGACAAACAAGTAATGAAGCATATTTCGTTTATTTGCCTGAGCATCTATCTGTAAATCGAATCATGCTTTCTTCAAAATCTTACTTCCCATGAGTTAAGAGAAATTAAATAAAAAAACCAATTATTAGTTAATACAATCTTACAGTAAAAACGCAAATAACAGTAATAATAATTTCGTTCAGAGTGCAGCCGATTCTTTGAAAGGATACATAAAATTACATTTAGGCTGGCCCCGCAATAAAACAGCAACAATAATGTAGCGATTGAGGTCGATACAGGACTCCAATTCGGAAAAAACTGAATTCATTACAAACATCGAGTCACATTGCAAGAAGGGGAAAACTGACGGAGAAGTTTTAGTATCTAGGACATTACGTAGAGGCAGATATTTTGGAGAAAGAAGGTGTTGAATGACAGATCATAAAAACGGAAACAGTATATTAGTTAACTGAAAGTGTTTACAAGAAGAAATCAGCATCAATTAATGCCACGTGTGGCAATACTGCACACCAATGCGACCGCGCACCCTTATAAAGCATACTGAATCTGCTAATAGAAAGATATTATGGAAAAATTAGAAATAATGGAAAGACAGGTCTTGAGGGAAATTCTAAGCCTAATCAAAGAAATGGTAAATTCCTGAGACGACGTAAAGCCTATAAAAATGTAGAAAACACCACAGGCGCCATTAGTAGGTTGAGAATTGTTTGCAAGTTGTATGGGGGAATTGTAGCTGATTTATCGGAAGAAAACTAGGGAGGCGTGGCCTCCCGAACTAGGAAATGACATCCAAGAAGTGGGTATAACATTGGAGGATATGCATAAACACAAACGCATACACTGCAGGAGCAGTGGTTTCCAAGAACAGCCAAAACTAAAAACTCGCAAAACGTAGGCAGAAGCGAGGAACAGTACAAGAAACGAATGGGGCAATGCTGAGATAAAATCAAGCACCAGGCAGAAGAGAAAGGCATGTGTGCATAACTGGAATAGTGTGGCGCAGAGATGGTCGATATGAAAATAAGTCTAACGATGAAGTAATTATTGATATGGAGTTTGTACTGTAGCTGTGTGCACACAGTACCCTATAACAGAAGTATTCACATTGTGCTTAACAAACGGTTCTTGATATTAGATCAATAATACCAACATATGAACTGCTGTTTATGTACCACACACTTATCGGGATTCGCCCTGTACCATAAACTTTGAGCTTCCATACCCACTATTTTTGCATTTTTCACTGCCGATATTAACGCCTAATGACCTATGTATGACTTTTCTTCCTGCTTATACATCTACTCCATACTATGCAACCCATCGGAATGTGCATTGAGGATGGTACTTTCTGTTGTAACAGTTTTTAGTTATTTCCCCATTCCAGTCACAAATGGCATGTAGGAAGATTGATTGCTTGAACCTTCCTTGCGCTGTAACTAACCTAACCTTGTCTTCGTGGGAGCTCGACTATCACCGGATAGGTAACTACAACAACAACAACAACAAGACCAATGCACAAACGGGAAATGTCATGACGTTATTAGTTTGTCTATAAAATACACATGTAGTCGCACAAGATAGTAGTATAACGTTAGCTGGTATGCTTTTCCTAATGGAATAATCGTATGGTAAGATGGTCGGGAGTCCCCTCACGGAAAAGTTCAGCCACTGAGGTGTAAGTCTTCTCAGTTGGCGGCGCATTGGATGGCTTGAGTAGTGATGATGAGCAAATAATGATGAGGGTGACACAATACTTACGCCGAGATCTCCTACCCGGCCGGGAATAGAACCTAAGGCCTCTTCAAGGCAGTCAGAAGTGCTGACCACTCAGCACAGGGGGTGACATTTTTCTAACAATAACCATAATGTTAGAACAAAATCGAATACTTACCAGCAGTCTTCTTCGAGTCAGCTGATGGCTGCTGCTGGTGGCGCTTCATAGTAGAAGAAGAACAGACAGCAGATTATAAAAACTGTTAAAGGGCTGGGGACGCCTGAGCTTGGACGACATTGGCGGTGACGACGATGCTGGTGGCGTTGTGGGTGGTTAGGCACTGGGGGTGGAAGGGCGATGGAGCGTGCGTGGCCTTCACAGGGCGATGATGTAATAATGTCAGGATTCCAGAAGAGATGAAGTCAAGGCTTTAGGGACATGATGATGTCCTAATTCCAGGAACCCTCGTGGTAATATCAGGACCTCTTGCCCCATTTTACTCCCTACTTATAGTTATTCATTATAATACAAAACGAGCACCTTCTTTGGATTTATAAAATTCATATTACACAGCTTGCCAACCAAACACCCTCATACATTCCTTACAGTAACAGTGAGTGATTCGCTTATTACTACAGTCACTGCAGAGTGCGGGACACTACTATTCACTTCAATCAGAGGTACAAATTTTTATCTTCACATCACGCTGAAGCTTAAAATCTAATTCAGGAACACGCTGAGAGAATCGGCCCTTCGTTCCGCCTGCCGACACTCTTCCAGTGGGGCATCGATTTCCTGCTCCCACACTTCAGCTGTTCCCTTTATCAGACACGCAAGGAATACCAAAATAACTTAGGGGGTACAACTCCGGCAGCAGGCAGGACGTAATTTAGATTGTGTTATAACGAGCACATTGCAGACCACGGCGATAGTCTGATTTCAATAAACGATCAGGCAGTGTAGTGTTCTCTGAGCACATCTGCGATAGTTTGAAGGGCAACCTACGTCACGAAGCAATTAAGAATACCTACTTAATGCATTCTTTATAAGAATAATGTTATCCACAAAATTCAAGTGTAAAACCAAGTTGTATTTACGACGAAACAACGCTGTATTGTGGAAATCACTGTTTTTTTATGGCCGGCTAAAGGATGCAGAAGGCATTGGAACCACAGTGTTAAAGAGACGTAGTATGTATCTATAGGAGATGTGACCCGTGACAGCAAAAGTGTCATGACGGCCTCTCCATTGGAAAAAGATGCTGATCTTCAGAAGCGGACTGCCAAACGGAAGGTCAATATGAGAAAGACACTGAATAATTAACGAATCGGTAGTATTCTTCTAATTGCATCGTGAAATGGCAGATTTGTGAATGTGGTAAGAATTGCAAAGGCTCACCATAGACATATTTTACACAGAGTACGCGAAGAAACTTGCCCCCCTTCTTGCAGCGGTGTGCCGTAGGTCTCTAGAAGAGCGTAGCGTTCCGAAGGATTGGAAAAGGGCATAGGTCATCCCCGTTTTCAAGAAGGGACGTCGAACAGATGTGCAGAACTATAGACCTATACCTCTAACGTCGATCAGTTGTAGAATTTTGGAACACGTATAATGTTCGAGTATAATGACTTTTCTGGAGACTAGGAATCTACTCTGTAGGAATCAGCATGGGTTTCGAAAAAGACGGTCGTGTGAAACCCAGCTCGCGCTATTCGTCCACGGGACTCAGAGGACCATAGACACGGGTTCCCAGGTAGATGCCGTGTTTCTTGACTTCCGCAAGGCGTTCGACACAGTTCCCCACAGTCGTTTAATGAACAGAGTAAGAGCATATGGACTATCAGACCAACTGTGTGATTGGATTGAAGAGTTCCCAGAACGCAGCATGTCATTCTCAGTGGAGAGAAGTCTTCCGAAGTAAGAGTGATTCCAGGTGTGCCGCAGGGGAGTGTCATAGGACCGTTGCTATTCACAATATACATAAATCACCTTGTGGATGACACCGTAAGTTCACTGAGGCTTTTTGCAGATGATGCTGTGGTGCAACGAGAGGTTGTAACAATGGAAAATTGTACTGAAATGCAGGAGGATCTGAAGCGAATTGACGCATGGTGCAGGGAATGGCAATTGAATCTCAATGTAGACAAGTGTAATGCACTGCGAATACATAGAAAGAAAGATCCCTTATCATTTAGCTACAATATAGCAGGTCAGCAACTGGAAGCAGTTAATTCCATAAATTATCTGGGAGTACGCATTAGGAGTGATTTAAAATGGAATGATCATATAAAGTTGATCGTCGGTAAGGCAGATGCCAGACTGAGATTCATTGGAAGAATCCTAAGGAAATGCAATCCGAAAACAAAGGAAGTAGTTTACAGTACGCTTGTTCGCCCACTGCTTGAATACTGGTCAGCAGTGTGGGACCCGTAGCAGATAGGGTTGATAGAAGAGATAGAGAAGATCCAACTGAGAGCAGCGCGCTTCGTTACAGGATCATTCAGTAATCGCGAAAGCGTTACGGAGATGATAGATAAATTCCAGTGGAAGACTCTGCAGGAGAGACGCTCAGTAGCTCGGTACAGGCTTTTGTTAAAGTTTCGAGAACATACCTTCACCGAAGAGCCAAGCAGTATATTGCTCTCTCCTACGTATATCTCGCGAAGGGACCATGAGGATAAAATCAGAGAGATTAGAGCCCACACAGAAGCATACCGTCAATCCTTCTTTCTACGAACAATACGAGACTGGAATAGAAGGGAGAACCGATAGTACTCAGGGTACCCTCCGCCACACACCGTCAGGTGGCTTGCAGAGTATGGATGTAGATGTAGATGTAGATGTAGACGTGAAGTGGAATGAAAGTAAGTATTCTGGTCAGACTAGCATAGTATAATATAAGCAGCAGCAAAAAGTGGCATGATAAGAGCAAGATTCCTCATGGATAGGAAGGTAAATCAGAGAGTGAATTACTGTAAACGGTTCAGTGATAGGATTATTGTCGTCACAACTGACAGCTGGACAGCGCCAACAATAATAGTTCATACATGTCGACGTTAGAACCAGAAATTCTTGGTGGACATGAAATTTTGGTAATAATCGATAATTTAAACATTGTACTAGGGAAATGCGTAGAAAACAGATTTTCAGAAGTGTGGGCTTCGGAGCAACGATGAGAGGAGAGAGACTAATTGAGACCTGCAGTAAATGTCACTGGACACACTATTCAAAAATCAAAAGAGGGGGTATAGTGCAGACAGAGATAATTCCATCTGGTTAATACTCGGACAGATATACCGAAATTAGTTATTTGATTGTAAGGTGTTACCAGGAGCAGATATAGACTCAGGCCACAATTTACTAATGATAAATTATTTACTACTATTTAAGGAGTACTAAGAGAGAACTAACATGGGACGCAGCTGCATACAGAAGTAAGGTGGAATGGTGATGTGTGAAGGTCGCTAAGGCTGTAAATACTGCAATAATGGATATCATACTTATCAGAGCAGTTGAAGTCAACAGTAATCTGTGCACTGTGAGATGGTGGAAACGTGGGCTAGGTGCCTTCCATAGAGGCCTCACGACAGCCGTCCTCTATCCCTACTAGACAAGACATCGCATCAAATGGAGACACGGGAGCCAAAAGAGAAGACCCAACTACATTGTGGCATAAACGCTGAAGAAGATGAAGAATTGCTAGTAAAATAGATCTTTTTAGAATAATCCCTCTACAACAGATACCTCTGCTTAAGAAAATAGCCTCATCGGTGCAGAAACGAAACCAGTCATCTCACAAAGACAGGTTCCGCACAGAGATTTTCATTCTGCAGCGGAGTGCTTATTAGGCATCAGACTCGGAAAGAAACAACAAGGGCAAGTTATAATGGGATTCATACAGATTTACCTATCCTTCATCTGAACATTCAGACTACAAAAAACAAAATAAAGCAATTTTCAATTTTAGCTTTAGTCTTTAAAATTTACCATAGTTAGCATCATAGCGTCAAGATTCACAAATCCAACATACTGTATAACACTATCTTCAAATGAGAGAACAAGCTCATGTTGTAGGACTTCCGTAAAATGGGAATGATTTTGCATATGTATGTCAAAAAGATTACCCAGTTTAAAGAGAGACAAGACCTATCCACACTTAGGGATGAGAGTTATTTTAAAATACGAAATAATGAACTAACAGATATTGCCATTTCTGGAAAAAGTGTAATCACTAATTGTGTGTACCAATCACTTAGTGTAAACGCAGAAACACTTTTTAGTAAATTAAGTTATGTTCTCAACAAGACAATCTTACATAAAGAGATGAACACAAATATCGTGAACAAAACCACGAGCAACCTCATAAGCATTATTCACAGTTTTCACATGCTACAACTAGTCAATAGTGCAATGAGGGTGAGAAAAACCTTAGCAATAGTAATCGATCCCGTTATTAAAACGTAGAGAGGTGATATATAGAACATGTTGTACCTACTCATCATTTTTACCCATTAAAAAAATTGAAAGACTGCAGACTGCATATCAGTGATAGATCTCTTTCCAAACACAAAATTAAAAATTTTTCATGGGTATTATCAGATCAACGTTGGTATGACGCACATGTGGGAAACAATATTCAGAATAATATTTAAACAAAGTTTCGAAAAACAATTTCCGAAACTCTCTACATCAACAGCATTGCCAGACTAAAACAAGTCGATTGAAGCAGATATAAGAAAGTGCTCCCAGGCCCTGAAATGTGTCAGTTACATAAGAAAAACTCAGAAGTAACAAGAGTTTCCAAATTGTTATGACAAATGCAACGAGAGTTACAGAAAACGGTTGCATGGTGACAAAAATCAACAAAACACAATACCTGACCTAATGATAAAAATTACAGCAGTGCAGTCTGAACCGTTGTAAAACAAGCGATATAAAGTACCTGAATAATAAATGAGAGTTTCCTCTCAGACAACTTCACAGAGTATCTGAAGTAGGCAAGAGTTTTCCTCCTCCGAAGGAAAGATGATACACAAGTAATAAAAAACTACAGGTCCATCTCTGTGAGGGCACCATTCTCAAAAATAATATAATTCATTACGAAAGACAGCCCAAAAACTACGTAAATAAATACAGTCCATTCAGTGAAGCATAGTTCTGTTTTCGGAGTAGTATGAGTACAGAATCAGCCACAGTAGCGTGGTACTCGAGGCACTAGACAAAGATGATTGAGACACTAATATATTTTTGCATCTACAAAAAGTCTTTAATTCTACTGACCGGAAAATTCCATCAAAATTTAGAACCGTTAGGACTAATAATAAATGTCAATGTATAATTCCGATCACATCTGAAAAAAATATACAGAGGTAGAGATAGTACAACTGATATATGAAGTAAAATCTGTAGTAAAACCCTTTATTTACGGTACATAATCTTATTGTTCTCAGATATCTTACACTGAATTATTATATCGTTTTCATCATCTTCTACTCTTGATTCAACATTCTGCTCTATTTTTGATACGATTTCAAATCTGATGCTATATATAATAACACGTGTTTTGTCTCTTCATTCAACAAAAAGTGATGCTGTCTGTTTACCCTTTGTCTCTGCTATAATTTCCTTTCACAGCTCATCAGCATCACCTCCATTTTCCTTTTCTGCTTCTCCTTAACCCCCCAATATCTTCATATTCTGCTTTCATAACTAATTTGTTTCTTTGGTGTTATCTTCTTAGACTTGATCTTACTTCTCCTTTTGGAACAGCTTCTGTAACCTCTGCAGTGGTTCAGGAAGGGGTTTAAATACATTTTATACTTCAGAGACGGCATCAGTTCGCCTTTATCGCAGCAGTGCTAGTTTCTTGCGGTTATTTCATCGACATTTCAGCACCTGACTAGTATGGTTATTTTTCAACCAATGCAGTTGAGAGTAATGTTGATGACCACAACACTCAACCACCAACTGAACTGACTGTAAGCAAACATCGCAATTCATACCAATGCTCACATGGGTGAAAAGTTGAATGTTTTAATTTTTCTACAGTTCGGCAGTATCCATTTCCCACTACCTCTTACCCATTTGCCATCATCCATTTATCATTATGTGTTTAAAATTATCCGTTTATTCTCTATGCATTTACTGTTATCCATTTATAATTTACCATTTACTGCTGCCTGTTACTAGTTACCCATTTACCCACTGGTCTACTGATGACAAGTAACATAAGCATAAAGCAGCAGTTCATCTGATTTTGCATTTGGATGTTTTATACAATAGTAGTTGAAAAAAACTCAACTTCATTTATTTCAAATCGTTGACTACAATGTTAAAAGAATGGCAGCTTTCAACTATTTTGGAGAATATGATCTATACTCCTTCACACATAAGAGAAATGCTAATACCACAAATTGTATTTTATGCTTATGGTGTAAAAGTACAGAACACACAGGTTTTTTGGCAATAAATAGCATTTGTCACTGTAATGTTATTGCATTCCCTACCACCATGAACCATGGACCTTGCCGTTGGTGGGGAAGCTTGCGTACCTCAGCGATACAGATGGCCGTACCGTAGGTGCAACCACAACGGAGGGGTATCTGTTAAGAGGCCAGACAAACAAGTGGTTCTTGAAGAGGGGCAGCAGCCTTTTCAGTAGTTGTAGGGGCAACAGTCTGGATGATTGACTGATCTGGCCTTGTAACACTAACCAAAACGGCCTTGCTGTTCTGGTACTGCGAAAGGCTGAAAGCAAGGGGAAACTACAGCCATAATTTTTCCCGAGAGCATGCAGCTTTACTGTGTGGTTAAATGATGATGGCATCCTCTTGGGTAAAATATTCCGCAGGTAAAATGGTCTCCAATTCGGATCTCCGGGCGGGGACTACTCAAGAGGACGTAGTTATCAGGAGAAAGAAAACTGGCGTCCTACAGATCGGAGCGTGGAATGTCAGATCCCTTAATCGGGCAGGTAGGATAGAAAATTTAAAAAGGGAAATGGATAGGTTGGAGTTAGATATAGTGGGAATTAGTGAAGTTCGGTGGCAGGAGGAACAAGACTTTTGGTCAGGTGAATACAGGGTTATAAATACAAAATCAAATAGGGGTAATGCAGGAGTAGGTTTAATAATGAATAAAATATAGGACTGCAGGTAAGCTACTACTAACAGCATAGTGAACGCATTATTGTGGCCAAGATAGACACGAAGCCCATGCCTACTACAGTAGTACAAGTTTATATGCCAACTGGGTCTGCAGATGATGAAGAAATTGATGAAATGTATGATGAGATAAACGAAATTATTCAGGTAGTGAAGGAAGACGAAAATTTAATAGTCGTGGGTGACTGGAATTCGAGAGTAGCAAAAGGGAGAGAAGGAAATATAGTGGGTGAATGTGGATTGGGAGAGAGAAATGAAAGAGGAAGCTGTCTGTTAGAATTTTCCACAGAGCATAACTTAATCATAGCTAACACTTGGTTCAAGAATCATAAAAGAAGGTTGTATACATGGAAGAATCCTGGAGATAATAGAAGGTAACAGACAGATTATATAATGGTAAGACAGAGATTTAGGAACCAGGTTTTAAATTGTAAGACATTTCCAGAGGCAGATGCGGACTCTGACCACAATCTATTGGTCATGAACTGTAGATTAAAACTGAAGAAACTGCAAAAAGGTGGGGATTTAAGGAGATGGGACCTGGATAAACTGACTAAACCAGACGTTGTACAGAGTTTCAGGGAGAGCATAAGGGAACAATTGGCAGGAATGGGGGAAAGAAATACAGTAGAAGAAGAATGGGTAGCTCTGAGGAATGAAGTAGTGAAGGCAGCAGAGGATCAAGTTGGTAAAAAGACGAGGACTAGTAGAAATCCTTGGGTAACAGAAGAAATATTGAATTTAATGGATGAAAGGAGAAAATATAAAAATGTAGTAAATGAAGCAGGCAAAAAGGAATACAAACGTCTCAAAAATGAGATCGACAGGAAGTGCAAAATGGCTAAGCAGGGATGGCTAGAGGACAAATGTAAGGATGTAGAGGCTTATCTCACTAGGGGTAAGATAGATACTGCCTACAGGAAAATTAAAGAGACCTTTGGAAAAAAGAGAGCCACTTGTATGAATATCAAGAGCTCAGATGGAAACCCAGTTCTAAGAAAAGAAGGAAACGCAGATAGGTGGATGGAGTATATAGAGGGTCTATACAAGGGCGATGTACTTGAGGACAATATTATGAAAATGGAAGAGGATGTAGATGAAGATTAAATGGGAGATACGATACTGCGTGAAGAGTGTGACAGAGCACTGAAAGACCTGTGTCGAAACAAGGCCCCAGGAGTAGATAACATTCCATTAGAACTACTAATGGCCTTGGGAGAGCCAGTCCTGACAAAACTCTACCATCTGGTGAGCAAGATGTATGAGACAAGCGAAATACCCTCAGACTTCAAGAAGACTATAATAATTCCAATCCCAAAGATAGCAGGTGTTGACAGATGTGAAAATTACCGAACTATCAGTTTAATAAGTCACAGCTGCAAAATACTAACGCGAATTCTTTACAGACAAATGGAAAAACTGGTAGAAGCCGACCTCGGCGAAGATCAGTTTGGATTCCGCAGAAATGTTGGAACATGTGAGGCAATACTGACCCTATGACTTATCTTAGAAGGTAGATTAAGGAAAGGCAAACCAACATTTCTGGCATTTGTAGACTTAGAGAAAGCTACTGACAATGTTGACTGGAATACTCTCTTTCAAATTCTAAAGGTGGCAGGAGTAAAATACAGGGAGCGAAAGGCTATTTACAATTTGTACAGAAACCAGATGGCAGTTATAAGAGTCGTGGGGCATGAAAGGGAAGCAGCGGTTGGGAAGGGAGTGTGACAGGTTTGTAGCCTGTCCCTGATGTTATTCAATTTGTATATTGAGCAAGCAGTGAAGCAAACAAAAGAAAAATTCGGAGTAGGTATTAAAGTCTATAGAGAAGAAATAAAAACGTTGAGATTTGCCAATGACATTGTAATTCTGTCAGAGACAGCAAAGGACTTGGAAGAGCTGTTGAACGGAATGGACAGTGTCTTGAAAGGAGGATATAAGATGAACATCAACAAAAGCAAAACGAGGATAGTGGAATGTAGTCGAATTAAGTCGGGTGATTCTGAGGGAATTAGATTAGGAAATGAGACACCTAAAGTAGTAAAGGAGTTTTGGTATTTGGGGAGCAAAATAACTGATGATGGTCGAAGTAGAGAGGATATAAAATGTAGACTGGCAATGGCAAGGAAAGCGTTTCTGAAGAAGAGAAATTTGTTAACATCGGGTATAGATTTAAGTGTCAGGAAGTCGTTTCTGAAAGTATTTGTATGGAGTGTAGCAATGTATGGAAGTGAAACATGGACGATAAATAGTTTGGACAAGAAGAGAATAGAAGCTTTCGAAATGTGGTGCTACAGAAGAATGCTGAAAATTAGATGGGTAGATCACATAACTAATGAGGAGGTATTGAATAGAAATGGGGAGAAGAGGAGTTTGTGGCACAACTTGACAAGAAGAAGGGACCGGCTGGTAGGACATGTTCTGAGGCATCAAGGGATCACAAATTTAGCATTGAAGGGCAGCGTGATGGGTAGAAATCGTAGAGGGAGACCAAGAGATAAATACTCTAAGCAGATTCAGAAGGATGTAGGTTGCAGTAAGTACTGGGAGATGAAAAAGCTTGCACATGATAGAGTAGCATGGAGAGCTGCATCAAACCAGTCTCAGGACTGAAGACAACAACTACAACAACAAATGTTACTGCAACTGTAGTTCTGACTAAAGAACTTCTCATTACAAGAGATTCATCATAGTATGAGAGTGATGTAGCTTTTGCAGTGGAATACTTAGATTTGAACTCACAATTCTACTCCACCATTAAATTCCATTAAGAGATTTATATTGTAGATTTCCCCTAGGTTTGAGACGTGACGAAAACTTGGATGTTAATATAAGATTTTCCAACACAATGATGACACCTTTTAACAGAAGATGTATTTTGCACAAGCATTTACTAAGATGTTCACACAGAAACAATTTTCTACCAACATGACTGACAAAATAGCAACTAATGCAGACTTTGCATAATTACATTGACCCAAACTACAACTGAGTTGTCAGGTGCTTTGCACTGCTCTGTATGTACCCTCTCTTAACAACGTATGTTCTTTAGCCTACTCTAAAAACAATTAAATTTATGTTTACTATTGAAAAGTTAATGATTTACAACAAACTATTAATACAGTTTTAAAGATGATAAATGATTATTCTCTCTGAATACACTTCTAAATATTTTTCTTTTGACTTTGTGTGGAGATTTGGTTATGAAATTACAATAAAAACACCTATTGTAATTTGATTAATTACTTCTTAATTTCACACAGTATTTTATTCCTAACATTAATTGAGGTGTGGTATAAAATGCTAAAATGGAATTTAAGTTTAAATTCATGTATGACAATTCTATAGTACTGAAGTGACTGAAAATCAATATTGTTAACATCAAAATTTTAGAGAATCAATGAATCAGTTAATTGCACCTGACCTAATTGGTTTTTTCGTTATTGACATGATACATATAGTGCACAAGTCACATTAAATATATCAGATAAGTGATACATTTTACAGAAGTCTGTTTTAGGTAAGTAGTTACAGATTTGAGTAATTATTCATTGCTTTAATTACAGCATAGATATATCTCCCAACATTTCTGTGGGAATATAATAAGCAGTCATGAGAATGAAATAATAACTTTTGCTGAAATTTATAACAGTATGTTAATTCATGACATCAGGTCTTTAACTAATTTTAACTGTCTGTTAATAACAGTTAAATAAACTGAAATTATGTTAATGTTGTTGATTCAGTATGTAAGTGAACCGTACTGTTTAATTGGCTGATACAAATTAAGAAAAAGCGTATTTCCTAATTTTTGTGCATTACATACTGTGAATTGGGTAATATACAATCTTTTAAACCTTTGGTGGTATCAAAGCATTCATTAACTAACATATAACTAGTCCTATTACATAACTCATCCAGTAGAACTCACATGTGTTATATGGAAGTGAAGCTATTATGATCCTACTCTGAAAATGTGAAAAATAGTGACTGAATTTATAATCAGCCTATTTACATTTCTAATAATATAGAATTTCAACCATGACCTTCACATTTCAGTGTTGTTAGTACACCATTGAGTACAAACTGTACAATCTTACAACTGAAAATTATCAAAATTTTTATTAATTCTCTGTATTTTATTTAGTAAGGTAATGTCTTTCTTAACTTTGATATCATCTTTCTCTGTGCACTATTTTTATCAGCTGGTATCGCATTATATTTGCAGTCCATGACTGCCATTTTTAGGCTGTCAGCATTTCTTACATGACTGGCACCATTGCTGCAATAGCACAGTCCTCTATGAATGTGCAACCTAACTTGTCTGACCTGGGTTAGGATAGGCTCATGGGGTACAATTGCAGGCACAAGGTACTCATGTGAAAATTGTAGATCATGAGCATATTGGAATGAGGTATTAAAGAAAATTATTAAAGAAAATAACCTATTCATTTAAAACATAAAATGTTTCATAACACATCGTGTTTACTTGAAAAAAGAGACAGCATTGGTCGTATATTTTTTACTATTGCAAAATCGATTTTCTGTCACTGAGTGACCATCTTCAGTGCTAGAAGTTAAAAAAAATTTTCACATTACGATCAGAGAGTACAACATAGAAAATCACAACTACATCTGCATATGAACATAACACTTGTTAGAAACAAACCTATATTGTATAACATAAATTGGGATGCACTGTTGTCACTAAGCTTACCGCAATCACATAGACTGAGGTCGCTGTTTACCTGCACTTGTTCAGCAGACCTCGGTGTGATGGGGCTTGACACGCCCTCTATGTGACATGTGTCACGTGAAGACATAGTATTATGAATTATTAACACTAAATAACTCTTGTACTTTTATGAATGGTGTAGTAATTCAAATTTAAAATGTACGTACAACACATAGCAGACGCAGGAGAATATCTAAAAAACATTGGCGTATTGTTTTTTAACTATAAAACTCTAACAACTTATCATCGATCTATTTTATGTTTTATAGTTAAAAAACAATACGCCAATGTTTTTAGATATTCTCCTGCGTCTGCTATGTGTTGTACGTACATTTTAAATTTGAATTACTACATCATTCATAAAAATACAAGAGTTATTTAGTGACACATGTCTCATAGAGGGCGTGTCAAGCCCCGTCACACCGAGGTCTGCTGAACAAGTGCAGGTAAACAGCGACCTCAGTCTATGTGATTGCGGTAAGCTTAGTGACAACAGTGCATCCCAATTTAAGTTATACAATATAGGTTTGTTTCTAACAAGTGTTATGTTCATATGCAGATGTAGTTGTGATTTTCTATGTTGTACTCTCTGATCGTAATGTGAAAAATTTTTTTAACTTCTAGCACTGAAGATGGTCACTCAGTGACAGAAAATCGATTTTGCAATAGTAAAAAATATACGACCAATGCTGTCTCTTTTTTCAAGTATACCTGTTATCTGGTCGTAGTGCACAAGACAACATGGAGTCGCCAATCAACAACATTGTGTTTACTTTACTTGGATTCATGTATGGCAGCAAAATATTTAAAATAAATTATGAAACCTTGTGATTTTAAACTGTGACTCTAAGATTAACTATAGACAATCTTCAACTGTTATTACATTTAATACTACTATTTTAGCATGATAGCAAGGTTATTGAATTCATCTTCTTTGTAAATGGATCAAAGAGCAAAACTAATTAACTTATAACTTTTACATTTCTTTACCACCATAAGTATGAGGGTCACTCCAAAAGAAATGCACACTATTTTTTTAAAATCCATATTTTATTCTGCATGTTTGAAAGTTTTATAGTCTGTAGATGCATCCTTTAGGAACAATATTTTCATTCCTCCACATAATTTCCATCCCTCTCAACTGCCTTCGCCATCTTGGAACCAGCGGTTTCATACCCGCATGGTAAAATTCTGGACCATCCTGTTGGAGCAACTGTCTGGCAGCGTACACAAGGGAGTCGTCATCTCCAAACCTTGTTCCACGAAGAGTCTTTCAGTTTCCCAAAGAGATAATAGTCACATGGAGTCAGGTCAGGACGGTAAGGCGGGTGTTTCAGCGTTGTCCATCCGAGTTTTGTTATCGCTTCCATACTTTTTTGACTGACATGTGGCTGTGCATTGTCATGCAACAGCAAAACATCCTACTTTTGCCGATGTGGTCGAACACGATTCAGTCGAGCTTGAAGTTTCTTCAGTGTCATCACATACGCTTCAGAATTTATGGTGGTTTCACTTGGCATGATATCCACAAGCTAGAGTTCTTTGGGATCGAAAAACACCTTAGTCATAAATTTTCCAGCAGCTGGTGTGGTTTAGAATTTTTTTTTCTTCCTTGGGTGAATTTGCATGATGCCACTCCATTGATTGCCTCTTCGTCTCTGGTGAAAAATGATGGAGCCATGTTTCATCACCTGTCACAATTCTTAAAAGAAATTCATCTCCTCGATTGTCGTACTGTTCCAAATGTTTGCTGCATACCATTTCTCTTGTTTCTTTGTGAGTCACTGTCAACATCCTGAGAACCCACTTGGCACAAACCTTTTTCAACGCCAACACTTTCAGTATTCTTCAAACAATTCCTTCCCCTATCCCAATGTAGCGTGACAATTCGTTCACTGTGATGCGTCTGTCAGCAACCCTGCTTGTCCACCGACTAACTGTACTGCGATCGACAGCAGCATCTCCATAGACCTTTCTCAACATCTTGTGAATGTTTCCCTCTGTCTCGTTTTCATAGCACAGGAATTCTATGACAGCACGTTGCTTCTGACGAACGTCAAGTGTAGCAGCCATCTTGAAGACATGCTGTGACGGCACCACTCACGGGAACAGGTTGATCGAAGTTTGAAAACAAGCGGGAAGGATGTATCTACGCACTGTAAATCTTTCACACATGCAGAATGGAAACTGTATTTTTACAATAATAGTGTGCATTTCTTTTGGAGTGACCCTCGTAACATGACATATAAATATAGACAAAAGCACAAGAAAATATAAATAAAACGATATGTACATGAATGAACAACAGTTTCTTACTTAGCTAGTCACTGCATTTATTTTAACTGTTCAATTCATGACAAGCAGGACATTTTGATTAAGGTGTGGCACTACAAAGCAGCCTTGTGTAAACTGTACATTATTTATTGTGAATGACAGAGGCACCTGTTTGTTGATAATGTTACTTGTTCTACCAGTGTCATGTCTTATCTTAACTCTAGTTACAGGCAGCTCTACAAAATCAACACTCTGTCTAATTTTGTCTCTAAATTTACTAGAAATAGCAAATGTAGTGCTGCCTGTGGCCAATAAACTATACCCTTCCCAGATACCAGTTTTGATTTGAATGTAAGGATTACCATATGTTTCAGTTTTCTTCCTGTCTTCATGCTCATGCAAAAGATCTCTCTCTATTTAATCAAAATCCTTATTCTTTCTTACATTTTCCCTTTTTGGGTGGATCTTTCTCATTGACATAACAGGTTTCTGATTGACTGATGTAGTTTCATGCAGGTCTAAATTTTCTTGTTTCTTATGAAGTGACAGATCACAAATTTCCTTCAATTTAATTTTTACGACATTATTGTCGCTAAGATCTTTGTATTTTGCCCAACCTGCATTTAATACTGCATCAGTTACATTCTTTTCACAAATAAATCCTCTGTCATCTGGTTTATCACTATGCTTCTCTGGCACAACTTGATTCTCATGTTGAATAGTTTCTGATTTCCACCTAGCTACATATAGCATCATCATTAACACCAACATCCTCTTCTACTTCACGAAAATCATCCCATCTAATACACTATCATCATATCATTATAATCATCAACAAAATCACCATCTCTACCATCGTTAGAAAGAAAATCATCATCATCAATGGCAAAATCCTGCTCATCACAACTATTTTTAAGCTTTGAATCATCATCGTCATCTCTGCTACGTTGGGAAGCCACACCATCATCTACCTTTGCCACTAAATTATCATCAATCACTTCAGCATGAGTATCAGACTTGTCATCAAAAACACCAGAATAACATCACTTTTGGAAAGATTTTCAGAATCCTTTAATAACCTGTTCAACGGAAATGTATCATAATCTTTAGCTACAATATTCTAACCATTTGATACAAAAATGTTACATGAGTCCAAAAAATTTACAGTAGTTTAACTATCTAATATTATTTGCTTCTCAGATTTCATTTTGTTATTCTGTACACTTGTAAGTAGGCTGTTTATGTTTTCTTATTGGCAACGTTACATAGCGCTCTGTGTAAGAATCACTGGCTGTGCTGTGTGCAGTCTGTGGCTGGTTTGCATTGTTGTCTGCCATTGTAGTGTTAGGCAGCTGGCTGTGAACAGCGCGTAGCGTTGCGCAGTTGGAGGTGAGCCGCCAGCAGTGGTGGATGTGGGGAGAGAGATGGTGGAGCTTTGTAATTTGTCGTGAACTGCTATATATATTATGACTATTAAGGTAAATACAGTGTTTGTTCTCTGTTAAAATCTTTCATTTGCTAACTATGCCTATCAGTAGTTAGTGCCTTCCGTAGTTTGAATCTTTTATTTAGCTGACAGTAGTGGCGCCTGCTGTATTGCAGTAGTTCGAGTAACCAAGATTTTTGTGAGGTAAGCAGTTTGTGAAATGCATAGGTTAATGTTAGTCAGGGCCATTCTTTTGTAGGGATTTCTGAAAGTCAGATTGCGTTGCGCTAAAAATATTGTGTGTCAGGTTAAGCACAGTCCTGTATAATTGTTCAAAGGGGACGTTTCATATGTCGACCCTCAGCCGAGGATACCTCACTGGAATCTTCTGATTTTTTCCTTGTAGTTTGTGTAATTAGCGTAGATTTTGTTTATTGCTAGCGCGTAATTGTAGAGAGAATCTCCTTTGTAGTTGCAGTCTTTCATTGTGGTACAGTAAAACAGTTGTAGCATGCATGCAGTTTTACACCAAATATTTCTCAGCAGCGCGGGCAATTAACTAGATATTTTTTCAGTGCTATGTTAATGTATTCTCTTATTTTTGCTCTTCAAATTGTGCTTTTCTGTGTTATCGTGTGAAATATTGTGACAATAATGGCGTGTGAAAAACGTAACACTAGGCTCCAAAGTAAACTGAGAAATGACAGCGAAGACGAAAGCAGTGTGTTAGCGCCACCGTGTAATGAATTAACTAATGTTCAAAGTAGTAATTTGGTAATTGTGCATAGGGAAATAGAGCGGGCGGCAAACAATGGCGTAGGCAGTGAAACAATTAGTGAACAGGGAAGCATTATCGATCGATCACTCGGCAACAGCTCGCCTCAGGAATCCGAAATGACAGGACACAATTTTGCAAATACTGTAGATTCAGGTTTTGGGTCCTCACCGTTTTCACAAATAAGTCAAGACACATTTTCTGCTTGTCAAAATGTAAATGTTGCCGGTGCAACTTCACTGCCGAAAAGCACTGTGGAACATGTTTCAGACACCAGTGCATTGTTATTACAGTTAATGCAACAAATGGGACAAAGGCTCAAAAGTTAGACACAACACTTGAACAAAATCAGAAACAAATGGGACAAAATCTTCAAATGTTAGACACAATGGAACAAAATCTTCAAAGTTAGACACGATGGAACAAAATCAGAGACAAACACAGCAACAGCTTCAAAAGTTAGACTCATTGGAACAAACTCTTGAACAAACACGTGAAAATTTAACTACTGAGTTACATAACATTGAATCGAAATGTCAAAAAGTCTGTAATGACGTAAAAACTCAAATTTGTGAGCATTTTCAACCTATTTTTTCGCGGCATGAAAATGCATTACAGAATCACGAAGCAGCCATAAAAGAGCTGCAAACTATTGTTCATGAAAATCATGAGACCTTGCAAGCTAAATTTGACTCAGTTGCATCTACCGATTCGGTTACGGAACTTGCAAAAACTCAGGAAAACTTAAAGGACACAGTAGATACTCTGAAACTTGGTTCAGAAAAACACACTGAGGAAATAAGTACACTATCGGAGAAAGTAGCCGAACTTTCGGATCAGTTCACTAATTTATCTACGAAGGTAGATGATAATCTGAATGACACAAAATCGGTAGTCTTTAATGACACAGAAGAGAGCGAACAAATTAGGAAACTGAAACAAAATCTGAATCAAATTAATACGCAACACCAAAGAGAAATCAGGGAAGTACAAGATCAGCTGACACAGGTAATACAAGAATTACGTATTTCAGACGACACTTGCGCTCCAACACGGGAAGAGGGACATAGAAATACGGAACAACCACAAAATAATAACATAAGACACTTCGGAAATTATGAAAGAAATTGGCAAGGCGCATTGGATTTTGAGATGGAACGGCCGACACCACGTAACAATGACCGATATGCTACTCGCCGACACGATGATTTTGACTATAAGCTGTTCATTACTACACGTAAATTCAAAACGTTTAAGAATTCTGCCAACGACATTCATCCACAAGCGTGGCTTCATCAATTCTCTCATTGTTTTCCTCCCAACTGGTCATTGGAGCACAGGTTAGAATTTATGTGTGGCTACTTGGAGAATGAACCAGCTGTAAGAATGCGATCGGTCATTCACGATTGTCACAATGAAGGAGATTTTTATCATGCCTTCCTCTCAGCATATTGGTCTCAAGCTACACAAGACCAAGTAAAACATAGCATCATAATGATGAAACATTTCGAACAATCTGAATTTTCCAGTCTTGTGAAATATTTTGAAGACATGTTGCACAAGAATCAGTACCTGTCAAACCCATACAGCCCCTCAGAAGTCATCCGTATTTGCTTAATCAAACTGCCTGAACATTTACGACATATTATTTTAGCAGGACGTTGCAAAGACGACATTGAAGCTTTTCAGGGACTCTTACAAGAATTAGAAATTGACACAGACAGTGGCGGGATGCGAAAACAGGAAAACAATCACTACAGGTCACATCCGTCACAATTCCGTGACGACAGAAACAATAACTGGGCACGACAGGTCTATTCTTTCAACGTAGATCGTGACCAAAACAGACACCACCCGTATGACAAACGTTGGCAGAGTAATAATAATTACAGGGAAAGATCACCTCTCCGCGGTAATGACTATCACAGAGACAGTCAGAGAAACAGACAATTTGGGAACCAAAATAATTATTATCAAGGGAGACAGAATAACTTTAGACGCAACGGTCCAGCGCGCAGTTACGATTCAGGGAGAAATTCTCCACCACGTGACCGACAAGAAAGAAACTATGGCATCTACCGACATGACGACAGACGATATGATCGTAACGACAGACCTGAATTGCATCACAACTGACGGGATTCAAACAGAGCAGAGCCCTCTCGTCAAGGTGAATTTTTAGAAGTTCGGTCTCGTAATCCCAATAACGGCGCGCGCTAACAAAGAAACACCGCAGGCAGCCACCTGCGCCGGCTGGCTCAGAGAAAAATAACACAGACGCTAACCTTGAGAAAAGATTTAGCATTCTTTACCGACGTATAAAACATGACAATCGCTTTTCAGTTGAAACTCTGCGTACTAGGAAGAGTAAAGGTTTACACCACATTTCACATGTAAAACCGTTTATTGAAAGATAATCTGCTTTTTAACTTTGTCTTTGCCATATAACTTTTCACTTTACATTACTAGTATGCTTTGTCAGACTTAGAATCTATTAATATGCAACAATGTTTGAAGTTAAATATCCAGTCAAGAACCAAGAGAACTTATTTAAACAGAAATTACGAATGCATTGTTATTGTGAACAGACGACACAGTGTTATTGTGTGTGTACATTCTTGCTTGTTAGTTGCATGATTGCATAACGACTATAAGGCTCACATACTTAGAACATTTACCAGTACTGCTAATGAGATTTTAATGCAACATTTTGGTTTACTTGAAAATACATTCTGGATTTAAGGTACTTTCTGTGAGATACCAGATGAGACAGTGGTTAGTTTATGTGACAGCTACACGATTTTATCACAATGCTACTAATGAGTGACAATTTACAATGTTGCTTTTGCGGTGTTTCTGTTTCATATCTGCACAGTTTTTCTGTATTATTCTGGAAAGTAAAACATGTTTTAGTACTAACTTTTGTGGTATAGCTACAATGAGACAGCCTTTTCTGTAGCACAACAATATGTTACAGCACAGTACTTTCTTCATCACGGCAATAAGCGTAATAACTAAGACATCTATACTCAAAGCATTTCACTTTTGTTTATCATGAGGTAAGTACATTGGCTTCTGCAGAACTTAGCTTTCGGAGGACAATAACTACGACACTTCCACAGAGATTATTTCACAGCAAGACGCACATTTAGCGTTACAGTACACGTATTTGAGTGATTAATTTTGTACTTAAAACATTTATTTTTAAAGATATTTGAAGTACAGTGATACAAAGGTTTTCAGTGACACATTTCATTCCATTGCTGTAATCTGTAACACCTGAGGATATTATTCATTAATCCTCAGGGGGGTACACGCTTACTTTGTGCAGCATGTGTTTGGCAAGCACAAGGAGCCCTAGCTAATGTGGTATTTGCTTATACAACTTTACACATCGGTACCATATTTCTCTAACACATAAAATACACATCTATCTGATTATTTAAACAGAGAAACAAATAATTTTTACTATGTCAGTGACAGATGTTTAGCAATTACACAGTTGGATAGCTTCACACTTATGAAATTGTATTTCGTCTGTATTTTGTGAACTGTTCATATTTTTTCGGAACCATTGTGATACTATGAGAGCTTTGAATGATATATTTGGTATGGGATTATGATTTTTAAAGTACGTTTGAGGCAGATGACACTTTTGACACGAGCAGAGAATTTTTTTTAGGTTTTGAAACTATTGGAGGAAGCTACGACGATTTTGAGATTTGGCTGAGTTTTTATGATGTTGTTATTATGATGACAGTGTGTATTATGCTGTTGAGGTATGTTTATGATCAATAAACTGATGCTATATGAGGAATTTGATTATGCTATGTATTTATTATGATGAAATATTGAAGTGTCGTCGCAAGATTGACGTGTCGACGAATATATATATGTGTAATAAGGTAAGGAGTAATGAATGGTGGTTAGGGATTCTGATTTATGAAAAGGATGTTGGAAACCAAGAATCGTACTTTAAGAGTTATGAAATGTGTGTAAATGCGTGAATGTATCACAATGCCGGCGAAAATTTTTTGGACACTGTTATATTTAAAGGATTTTATTTTCTACACATTTATAATGCAAATTCTCAACCTGTGAAAATATTTTTATATGAGACTGTCACTGTAGCGGAAACTGCTGTCATAAATACTTTGGTAAGAAAGCTAAGTGACCTTGATGTAATGCGTTGTGGTGCCCAGCTGGGCCAGCCGGCCGCCTGGAGCAAAAGCCATTAGGTGGAGAAAAAAAGAGGCCATTAACCTCGTTTCTGACATTCCTTTGTAGAAAGCATCGCAAATATGACACGCTCATTACTTGGAAACATATCATACTTTGTGCTACTTACTGAAATGCTTATGAATTGATGGGAAATATTCTTACATCTGCAAACCTGATAATGACAAGTGTCTTTCTACGAGAGTTGAGAGCTACTGATGTACGAAATGCCACATAGCTATTGAATGATGTTTTTATGCTTTGGTTTGCGTAATTGCTTATTTCACTTGATATCTGTTTTCCAGCTGTGTTGCAGAAATGGTTTTATAAAATAAACTTAAATGCATTTGCTAATGTGAAAACTTTCTGTCAACAGATCTATTAAATAATTATTTTATGATCCACATTCTTCGAAAAAAGGAGCTCTTGGAATGGAAAGAACAATAAGAAGGGACTAATAACAGTAACTGCATATATAATTTTCTTTTCTAGTACTTAGTAATTTTTTGTAGAATTAGTTTTTGTGGTGCACCACTTTAATTACATAGACATTAAGATGTGAATAGACATTTCCCTTATCTGCATTGTTGTCTTTAGTGTACTATTTTTTCTGCTTGAGCTTTCTCATGTTTAGGTATAAGTTATAGCACTTGCTGCAGCTGTTTGCCAGGCATAATGTTACTAAATTTCACTTTGTATTATTCTTTTAAGCCAGTTTTACTACTGATTTATTTTTCTTGTTTGCTGCTCATTGCCTTATATTAGTTGTAATTTATGCTGCTTGCTTTGCCTTTTGTATTTTTTGTCATTGCTGTTTGTATTAATTGTTCTGTGCTGCTGCATTGCATCGTTCCTTAGTTTAGCATCTGAGCTCAGTAGATTTAAGTTAGCTTAAGAGGGGGTAGACTATATAAGAGAATGAGTTGCGATGAATTGGAAGAAACGCATTGAGAAGTTATACGAAAAAAGTACAGAAAGCAGGTATAGATAAGACCTTTTGGGAATAATGACGAATGAAGGGAGATCTCCGAGAAGTAAAGAAAGATTTGTTTGCAAAATACTGCAGTAAAAGAAACCCTGCCCTTTCCTTGTGTTATCCCACTATGTGTTTGTGTTCCCTTGTGTATTTGTGTTTTTCCTATCTTTATGTGTTTAGCTAATAAGAGTTATGTTGTAGAATTTTTCTAATACTATGTTATTTACTTTGTAAAGATGTTGAGACATTATTTATTCTGTTTTGTTGCTCATATGTGAAGGTGATGTTTCAAAAGTTATTCTGATCTTTATGTATGTACTTATGTCATTATTTTTGTAACACTGATGTATATGTTTATTTCTATTCTTTTGTAAAGCCTGTGTTACTACAAATGTTATCTGTATTGTTATGTTCTTTAATGATGTATTTTGTACCTTTGTAATTGTAATCTTATGTTATAAAATTGTAATGGACACCAGTTCATCAGATTAAGTAACTTGTAAGTTCCATTTCACTGCACACGTTTCTGTTGGTCATAGTATATGGACAATATGTGAGAAGTAGGGACTGTTAGTGTTTGCACGTGTGTTAATAATTCAGCAAGGGACTGGATAACAGCATTGCTGGTTCTAAGGACAATTAAAAAAAAAAATTGTGAGTGCACAAGTGGTGGTTTATGGACTTGCTATATTCTCCGCAAGACTCTTCAATGGTGATTGTGCACCTGCACAGTCACAACAGATGGCTCCTGGCCGTCTCTAAAAGGACTACAGTGAGTCTGCATCTTTGATGACCCACCAATACCATTATTTCTACAAGGACTGCAGTGGGTCTACTCTGTGATGACCTACCTACCAATATTCTTCAAAACGTCGAATGACTCTGCTGTGGGTTTCCTCTGTTGTGGCCCATTACCTGTCTGCACGTCGAGAGTCAGCACTCTCTTTCCGTTGGAAGAACAACACTACTTCTTCAAGACTGCATGGAAATCCACTACTTCCACGTGCATTTTCTTTTACTGCTCAGACTTTGAGAAAAACACTGCAATACTACTGTGATGAATGATCAGGACTGTCTTTATGGACTGTGATAAAATTTTAGCTTTTGACCAACATTGTATCAATAAGTGTGTGCCTTTGATTTCTTTGTTATTGTAATTACGAAAAATTTTATCAAATCATTATTGGCCACTGCCCAAAACAATTTGTAAAATTTGTTGTGGGGAGCATGGGGGCTATGTAAGTAGGCTGTTTATGTTTTCTTATTGGCAACGTTACATAGCGCTCTGTGTAAGAATCACTGGCTGTGCTGTGTGCAGTCTGTGGCTGGTTTGCATTGTTGTCTGCCATTGTAGTGTTAGGCAGCTGGCTGTGAACAGCGCGTAGCGTTGCGCAGTTGGAGGTGAGCCGCCAGCAGTGGTGGATGTGGGGAGAGAGATGGCGGAGTTTTGTAATTTGTCGTGAACTGCTATATATATTATGACTATTAAGGTAAATACAGTGTTTGTTCTCTGTTAAAATCTTTCATTTGCTAACTATGCCTATCGGTAGTTAGTGCCTTCCGTAGTTTGAATCTTTTATTTAGCTGGCAGTAGTGGCGCCTGCTATATTGCAGTAGTTCGAGTAACCAAGATTTTTGTGAGGTAAGCGATTTGTGAAATGCATAGGTTAATGTTAGTCAGGGCCATTCTTTTGTAGGGATTTCTGAAAGTCAGATTGCGTTGCGCTAAAAATATTGTGTGTCAGGTTAAGCACAGTCCTGTATAATTGTTCAAAGGGGACGTTTCACACTTACACCATTACTTCGTTCTCAGGTTCCTTTTTGTTATTCTGTACACTTACAGCATTATTTCCTACTGTCTGCCAGAATTGTCAGTCGAAATTAACCTTATTTACCTGTAAGATTTGCCATCATTCCTCTCCTCTGAAAGTAGGAATTGTCACTATTCTCACTACTAAACACAGGTCTCTGCATGTTATTAGGTTTATTCCGGCAATTATTTGCCTGATTTTTGTCTAAGGGTCTCTCCAAAACTGTCAGGCCTCCGATGGGATGTCTATGAGTTTATATTCCTATTATTATGCCCACTATCTAACCAGTAGAATTATTCCCAAAATTTCGTCTTCCTTCATTCCCTCTGTTAAAATTCGTGTCCCACCACCCTAGGTGGTGAATGATCGATATTTCGTAGATTGGATTCTTGCCTTTGAAAAGTCCTGTCCAACTTATCTGCATGTTGTTCCATGGACTCATCCGGCCTGCAGACCGAATTCAACTCAACCATTTTCGGTAACCTACGTTTTAAAGCGTCAGTAATTGTCAAATAATCAAGATGTTTGTCTAAATAAATTAGCTTCTGTATCTGTTCGTTTTCAAAATGATTTCATATTTCTACCTGTTTCTTTATAGTTCAGGACATTTGGGAATTCACTTTTGATTCTAGCTTGCTCATGTTCTGCCTAAAATTTCTTTCAAAAGTTTCAAAGCTTATGTCAGACCTGACATTCTAGTTGGCACACGAAAATGTTTCGAATTCTCGAATTTTTCAACGTATTTAATTTTGAATGTTGATGTCACATAAAAAGAGAAATTTTCCTTACAGTGTTGGATAAAATGTCTGGGGTGCAATTTGGTGTCACCTGGAGAAATTTTCACAGGTGAATTACTTAAGGCACCACCACAACAAATATTAGAACTTCTCTGTAAAATATCTTCCTGAAAGTTATCTAACCTTTTCCTATATTGTTGTACATCACTTTGCAAATATCTATGCTGCCATGTACATTCTTTTCTACATCACAAACACAACTGTCAATATTTGAAATTTGTTCTTCAGCTTTTCTTTTATAAGACTCTATCTTCCAAAAATTGTTTTCTTTGTGTGACCTCTACTCCTAGTCTGGATTTCTCTGCCTCTACAAATAATTTAATATTTTGGAATTGCTTGTCATTTTCGAAAAGTGCAAGTGCCACATTTATTCAGACTCCCCCAATTCATGACTCTAAATTTTCCACGCAATTACCAACTTCATTTTCTAATCAGTTTCAAATACATACTTGATAGTGGTGACTGCACACTGTAATTCTTCGATTCATGAGCTATTTGTGACATTTCTTCTTTGAGATTTGATACGATTTGTTTCATGTCGGACTTGAGTTCACATTTTACAGTAATTAACTGCATTCTCAACTGTTGACCAAGCCTCTGTGTTAATTGCTGTCGTAGTTGTGTTAACTGCTGTCCTAGTTGAGCCTATGAGCTTCCAATTTTCGAATTAATCACTAAACATTTGTCATAAGATAGCGAGAGTGCTTCCTCCTCAATCTGCTTGAGGAGAAGTCATTTTCCTATAAGTGTCCTAATGGCTTCTTCTTTAATTGGCACCTGGTCAACATTTGCACTAGACAAGTCTCTCTGGAACATTGTCCTACAGTCGATACTCCATCTTCTGTTACTGGCAAATTGCTAGTATCTACGTTAGATAGGACCCCACTAAAGCTCTGACCTGTTAAGTTACCTCTTCCACTCACTTTGATTGACACACACATGAAACACTGTTCATACTCAAAATAAAAATTAAAATGACAGTACTTATCTTTTATTGTCAGAGTTGATGTCCGCAGTTTATTCCAGTTCACATTTCTCCTTTCAGATATTCGTCACTTTCAGTCAAGCTTATTCAGTTTCAGTTATACACGCAGCTCGTTTTCAGTTCCATCTTCCACCAAGTTCTTGTGTGGCATGAGATTTTAATCAGCTTGGCTATTATAATTATCACCTGATACAAATGTCCATTAACATATAGTCTAAAAATATGCTGTAATCCTAGCTAGCGTCCACCAGATGTAATGTTACTCGAACTGTAGTTCTGGCTAGGATACTTCTCATTATCATTCATCGTAGTATGAGAGTGACGTTGCTTTTGCAGTGGTATACTTAGCCTTGAACCACTATTAAAGTCCATTATGGGATTATATTTCAGATTTTTCCTGAATTTTGGACGTGATGAACATTTATATGTTAAAATAATGTTTTCCAACACTATGATGAATCCTTTTAACAACAAATGTATTTTCTATTTAAGCATTTATAAAGATGTTCACACATAAACTGTTTTCTACCAACGTGACTGACAAAACAGTAACTATTACAGACTTTACGTCATTACATTGGCTCATACTGCAACTTCCCTCAAGTGCTTTGTGCCACTCAGTACATACAGTATCCTAACAATGTATGTTATTTAGCCTGCTGTCAAAAAAAAAAAAATACATTTACTGATTTATAATGCGAGGTTGATGTTTTAGCACAAAGTATGATATTAAAGACAATAAATGATTATGCTTTCTGAATACATTTCTAAATATTGCTCTTTTGACTGATGTGAGGAAATTTGGTTATGAAGTTACAGTAACAATACCTACTGTAAATTCATTAATTATATCTTGGTTTCACACTGTAATTTATTCCTAACGTTAACAGAGGTACAGTACAAAATGCCAAAACGGAATTCCAGGTTAAAATTCTGTATGATGATTCTGTAGTATTAAAATGACCGAAAATAAGTAGGGTTTACACGAGAGCGTTCGAGAATCGTTAATTAATAAGTTAATTACAGCTAACCTAGATGGTTTTATTGTTATTGGCGTGACACATAAAGTGCATAAGTCACATTAAATAGATCAGATTTCTGATAAATGTTCCAAAAGTCTGTTTTAGGTAAGCAGAAATTTACGAATTTTGCTAATCATCATCAAAGATATGCAAACCTATAGAACAGCAGACTTTGACTCTGATCGCTTCCTGGTGATAAGTGAAATGGTCACAAAACATAAGAAAGTGTGCAGAATATCTAAGAATACTGTACCTTATAACACAAATACGTTAAAAGAAACAGAAGTAAGAAGAACGTATGAACCGACAGTAGCAGAAAGCCTAATAAGTTGTGATGAGTTGGAAACTGCCAGTGATGTGAACAATGATTGGTCTCAAATTAAGGAGACAGTAAACAGCGGAGCCTCTAAGATACTGGGTAAATAGAAAAAGTCTGATAAAGTGTGGTGCATCCAACTGTGTCAGCAAAAACCTGAAGAGAGAAGGTTCGCTAGGAAGATGTGGTTAGAAAATCTGAGAGACCATAATCTCAGAGACAAGTAAACCGGAATTATAAAGGAACAGCTACTATACTAAGGAAGGAGAAACGGAAGTATTACAAAGAACTAATAAAAGAGGTAGAAGAGGATTGTATTTATCACAGGAGAAGTCAAATGTAGCAAAAAGTAATAAAAGTAACATAAAAATATAAAAAGAAAGAAACATTTATTAAAGACACCAAAGGAAAAATCCTCACAAGTGATACTGAAATAGAACACTGTTCAGCAGACTACTTCGCTAATTTACTAAACTGCGAAGACCCCACTGAACCTCTTTTATGTGACGTGCCAGACGCAGTAAACCCAAAGTAGTACCATCCAGTGAAGAAAAAATACTGGGAATAATTAAAATTTAAAAAAAATAGTAAATCTTCAGGTGAAGATAAAATTGTGGGTGAACTAATAAAGAATAGAGGGCCAGAATTGGTTAAAAAAAGTTGAGAAATTGATAAGGAAAGTGTGGGAATATGAGAAAATTCCTGACGACTGGAAAATGGCCGTAATCTGCCCTATTTTAAAATAGAATGACACTCTGGACTGTGATAATTATAGAGGAATTTCACTTCCTAATGTAGTCTATAAAATCCTATCACAGTGTCTACTCAAGGGAGTGATAGCACCAGCTGAAGAAATTATAGGTGACTATCAGTGTGGTTTTAGGAGAGACAGGTCAACTAGTGATCACCTCTTTACAATCTGACAGATAACTGAGGAAGCATGGGAACATAACGTTGACATCCACATGATATTTGTTGACTTCAAAAAAACTTACGTCAGCATACACAGAAGCACAATAACCAAGGTTCTGAAAGAGTTTCAATTTCCTACAAAGTTAATACGCCTAGCAGAGATGTGCTTGGAGGAAATCTATTGCAAAGTAACGACCAAACGAGTTTGAAGTCAGAACAGGCCTTAGAGAAGGAGATGCTTTATCTCCACTACATTTCAATAGTGGTTTTAGAAAAGATAGACGGAGAACACCAAAAAGTAAACCCAGATGGAGCAAAGATGGGTAGGAATAAAATACATCGTCTTGCTTATGCGTACGATATTGTTCTAATAAGTGGCAACAAAGAAGAACTACAAGTCATGACAAGTTGATACAGAAACATTTCAAGGAAAGCAGGATTAGAAATTAATGAGAAGAAAGCAGAGTACATGGTCGTGAGTAAGGCACCCAATGATGGTAGTCCACTGACAGTTTATGATCTCACTTTTAAAATGGTAGACACCTTTAAATGTTTGGGAAACATCATCAATGAACAGAATAAAATGGAAATTGAAATTAAAGCGGGGATAGTAACAGCGAATAAAGCTTATTTTGGCCAACGAGATGTATTATCCAGTAGAGCTGTTCCCAGAAGCTTCAAACTTAGGCTATATCAGAGTGTAATTCTGTCAGTAGTTCTATATGCGTCAGAAACCTTCACATTTAGAAAAGCAAAGGAACAAAAATTATTAGTTTTTGAATGTAATATATTAAGGAAAATTTTTGGGCCCAAGGGAGATCCAGATACACAGGAGTGGAGAATACTTAAAAACCAGAAACTGAAGGAGCTATATCAACAGACTGGTATTACTCAAAGGATGAAGAGGAGAACACTGATGAGGGCCGGACATGTAACTTGGATGGAGGACGAACGCCTACATAAAGTAACATTCTCTGGATCAATAGGGGGCAAAAGGAAGCGTGGAAGGCCACGAACCAGATGTAAGGATGACTTCGACGATATACCCCACGCTGAAACATGGACCACCGATACCCTTAGGCTATATCTTACAAGACCTTGGGATTACGTGTCAGAAGTGTTACCCAGTTTCATACACTAGGAGACACTAGGATTTGAACAGTGACATGCCACACGAAGTAGCATTTATTGTGCGTTACCGTACATGAAGTCACCAAATCCCGCTCATACCTCCGCCTTTTTTTTTTTTTTTTTTTTGAGACTTTTGAGGGAACTGTTAGTATCCAAATGCGACCCTTCGGAATTGTGAAAGATATTATTCTTGCAGTAATGTAGTCCAGGCAAGCGCCTGTCAGTGAGACCAATCTCAGCGCTCGATTAAAGGGAAACGTCGAGCCCATGTTTCCAGGCTTCACAAAAACGTTGGAAATTACGGAGCGTAACTGTGGACGCCGGTTTCTCCTCTTGCATTGCTAATGTCTTTAAAGTCTGTTGCTGCTTAATGGAGTAATAGCAGCTAGAAAAACACTTTTAATCAAACACTTCATTAACATCCACTATTCCATTTAATTTGCGCTTCGAAATGAATATAAACTGTCGACCTTCCATCACTAATAATGTATGTTCTTCGACGTAATTTCTTGTTGCAAACTTCTTAACTTCTCAAGTCTCTGGACAAGGGTGGTAAGCTACTAGCAGCCATAACACGGATTCGTTTCACTGTTAATTACTCCTGTATTCTTGCATGCGACTTCCCTTGTAAAGCAGCAATGATGAGCCAGGACCATCTCGGTTTCTTTGTATTGTGCGAGGTGAGTATGCATCTGCCGCGAAATTAGTTACGATTGTCATTTCATCTCGTGCATTGCTGATCGAATACCTATCAGAAGTTCATATCAAGAGAAATACTATTGAGTTGGAGCACAAAATGAATCTATCATAATGTAAGGGAATAAATTGGAATCCACAACTTAGAGAGAAGAAGGGAAAAAAGAAAATTAGAATGACAAAATATCATTGTTCGCTGTGAATAACTGGCACGTTCGAGCTTATATCTCTGTCGCGAGCAAAGTGTAGTCCCCCGTGAAGTTGATAATGCAGTACTACAAAGATATAGCTCGGATCCTATACAGGGCACAGTTTTCTGAAGTCAGGAAGTAAGTCAGACACAGACTGCAGTAATGAAACAAAGGGTCATTTCAGGGTCTTAATTGCCATACCTCTAAATAGAAAATGTTGATTGCAAGCCAGTCTAAGTCGAAGCAACAAGACAGATACCTGGTCTTAACTACTTGATGAATCCTAGCGATGTCTAGAATGCAGCAGGTTTCCAGAACTTGCTGGTGGCTTAAGAGTTCGACAAACTGTGAATCGGAGACAAAGAGCAATATATCTGTAGATCAGAAAATCTGTGCCCCTCTCATGGCGGCACAAAGATGGACCAATTTGCTCTATAGTAAGAAATAACAAGGTGAGACATTAAATATATGGAGAAGTGTACTCTTCGGAGATGAACCTCACTTCAGTTCGCAGGACAGTTGTCACTGAACATTCTTCCCGTACCATAGAGGCAGCCAGAAGAATCACATGATTTCGTGGGAAGATGGCAGACTAGTTATGACGGAGTTTTCGTGTAAGGGAGAAATTTAAGGTACAGACCACGGAGGATCTGATGAATACTCTTGAATCCCAACGTTTGAAATATGAGTTATTGCAATCAGATGTCCACCTTTCAAAGGAGTGTTTAGCCCAAACTACCTCTTTCAAACATGGCAGTACTCGTCCTCAAAGAGTTTCTCTCGTGGATGAGTTTCTCAACAGTGAGGATACAGCGAGGATATCCACAGCATGGATTAGCATCACGGTCTG
The DNA here is from genome assembly GCF_021461395.2 of Schistocerca americana. Lineage (NCBI taxonomy): Eukaryota > Metazoa > Arthropoda > Insecta > Orthoptera > Acrididae > Schistocerca > Schistocerca americana. Next base: position 590,863,579 of record NC_060119.1, read on the forward strand.
CAACGAACTGCAGCCCATCAGCTACGGTCATGCGGTCATCCACCCCTAATTATTCTTTCACCTTTCCTGGATGGGAAACAGGGCTTCTACTTGCTTAAAAGTTATTAAGCGTTGCCTCCAACCTCGATCATGAAGTACAGCAAAAATTTTTCTTACAGTTTATCTCGGGTGAAGCACACCTGTAACTAGCCCCAAATAAAAATTCCCCGCAAAATTTAAATTACCAGTACAAAAAATGCAACTAGGGTCCAAGTTTTAGCACCTGAATATATTAAATAGTGTTCCACTTCTACAGACGCCGCTAACAAAAGCAAAGAGCACCGAATGTTACAACGAGAAGTAAATATTTGTCTCAGTTCCGCGCAGCGATATAACAACTCCACACCGCACGAAACTACCGAAAATAAGTAAACACGCACATACACAATCGCTGGATAATAGGGATACTCTTCGAGAAATGCATGCTTGATCATAAATGTAAATGTTAAATGTTAGACAATTTTGTAGGTTGCATTGTTGTGCTTGACTGCGAACGAAACCTGGGCTGTGTCCCTCAGTACGCTGCAAGTGCCACTGGTGGTCAGGACAGTGTTCTGTGTAGTTGTGAGTGGATTCCGACATGGGCAGATTGTTGGTGCTCGTATGGTGGGCGCTTCCGTAACAAAGGGAGCAGAAGTGTTGATGTTAGAAGAGGCACCGTATCAAAAAATGACACAGCATAAACGGAAAGCGGAAAAACATCAGCCGCTAAGTCACAGCGCGGGCGAAAGTGTATCTTGCGAGATCGCGACGAATGGTCATTGGAGAGGACAGTGTCGAAAAATAAGAGGACGACAGCTGGAAACGTCACTTCATTCTGAATGTCGCACTCGTGAACCCTCTCAGAACCGAAACAACAGGAAAGGAATTCCGTAAGCAGGGAACTGCACGGCGAACTCGAGTTCGAAAACAGTGATGAAAATGTCGATAATAGGAAAACATGGTGCTGGAGCCACAAATCGTGGAAAATAGAGGAATGGAAGAATATCTTTTGGTCCCATCAGTCTTGTTTCACGCTGTTTCCATCTTCTGAGCGAGTTTACATCCCACAACAGCCATAGATCTCAATATTGCTCAGGCTTTGTGGTATATTTTGCATGTAACGTCGTTGCCTGAACGTGCCAATATTTTGCAGGAAGAGTGGTATACAGAACCGTACAGTACCTGTATTTATCCATTGTGACAGGAGTGGAAGGTATTTTGAAAGAACGGTTTTCCTACACCGCAATAGGCTTTGTAACGTGCTGTTGGTGTTTCCGTATTCCGCTCCATCCCTCTACCAAAGTTCAGGACAATAAGGCAGGGATGGAACGAACTGCCTCTTTGGACTCTTCAGAGGCAGTAAATGAATTTAAGCCTGACACAGTATAAGTAATCTTATTACTAGAATGATATTTTCACTCTGCAGCGGAGTGTGCGCTGATATCAAACTTCCTGGCAGATTAAAACTGTGTGCCGGACCGAGACCCGAACTCGGGACCTTTGTCTTTCGCGGGCAAGTGCTTTACCAACTGAGCTGCCCAAGCACGACTCACGCCCCGTCCTCAGAGCCTTAATTCCGCTAGTACCTTGCCTCCTACCTTCCAAACTTCACAGAAGCTCTCCTTCGAACCTTGCAGAACTAGCACTCCTGGAAGAAAGGATATTGCGGAGACATGGCTTAGCCACAGCCTGGGGGTTGTTTCTAGAATGAAATTTTCACACTACAGCGGAGTGTGCGCTGATATCAAACTTCCTGGCAGATTAAAACTGTGTGCCGGACGAAGACTCGAACTCGGGACCTTTGCCTTTCGCCTTTGCCTTTGCCTACCAGTTGGTAGAGTACTTGCCCACGAAAGGCAAAGGTCCCGAGTTCGAGTCTCGGTCTGGCACACAGTCCAGTTGGTAGAGCACTTGCCCGCGAAAGGTAAAGGTCCCGAGTTCGAGTCTCGGACCGGCACACAGTTTTAATCTGCCAGGAAGTTTAAATCTTATTACTTTTTAAAAAATTTATTTTCTTGTATTTTAAAAATATATCAATATTTCTTTAGTAATATACAGATGAAGAATACTTTTTGTTGTTCAGTTGTCTTCCTTGAAACTGACATCATAGTTCGTTTACCCGGAAAGACAAACAAATTATATTGTTGAACTACACGGAATTCTGAAGACAGAAGAGCCGGTGAGATTCCATCGCAGTAGATTTCACATTTGCTCTCACTCTCTCAACGCCCTGCAACTGCAGGAAAACAAATAAGAAAAAAAAATTCAACCTGTGTAAGATGATACAGAAAATCCAAAGATAAGGCAAAGAGTTGTGTCGTGCATGGTACCGGGACCCATTAGGATATTGAGAAATGACGCAACCGAGAAAGGAGTCAAAGAAGTATGTTTGATTCAGTTTGCAGTCACCCTGCACGCTACAACGGTTTTACAGTTGGATACACTTTTGACTTTATAACAACGTTCCCCTGCAAATTTTGCTACTGAGTTCGTGGCACTGGCCTGACATGTATTGAGACTCCCGTCCGTGTAAGGGGCGTAGCTGGAACCTAAAGGAACGGAAAAGGTCGGAAGTTTCTGCAAATATTACTTACCTGGCATCTTCAGTCCTACTAGTTATCCGACTGTAGTGAATAGCGAGACGTCGGATCTTGATTTGGTACTGTTGGATGACATGAACTGCTACTATACGAGACTTGGTAAATTTCACAAGGGTTGTCACTTGTTCACGACCTTTATATTGGCCAAAACAACAAAACCGCAGCTGCAGCAAAGTCGTGTGCTTACATCGACTTAGACCTACAATCTACGTATGTTAAAAAATATTCTTTTCACGCACAAATGAATGAGTAATTAGTGTGAACTGCCCACAGACACGTGCCAAGACGTAACCTATCTGTCTGCCGGCAAGGTTCGTACTCTACAGCCGCTGCCAACGTGGATAATTTCCTCGGTGAGCTCTTAAAATCAACCCAACAGCACACAGAGTGAGTCGGGCTGTTCATAAATTTTCTTATTCTACAAATGTTGTTATAAGATTATTTTCGTAAGTGCATTATAATCATTACTTTGATAAGAGACTTTTTATCCTTATGCAGTTTTGTACCCGCCGTCATGTTTAACTAATAAATAGAACTTAAGTTATGTTTTGGCTTGCCTGAGGTAATTCTGTAGCCCATTAACGCGTAGCATTGCTCCGACGGTTCCACGTCAAAATGTAGTGCTTCGTGCAGTCGACACGTGGCAGCATCTTCAAATCGCATATACCATCATTATTTGTTTGTGACGTCAGCTGATTGCTTCAGCACGTAAGATGCTGTCAAGAACAAAGTAATTACGCCTGTAAGAGCCCGAAATGTTACAAAGCTATCGCGTCATCTTCAAGCAGAAGGCTCATGCGTCAGTGGAAAGATTAGTGCTTGGAGGTGATAAAAAACAAACTTCAGTCGACCAAGTTAACCATTTTAAGAGTCGGAATATATTCTGTTTATCCAACTGTGAATAAATAATGGCTGACGATGACATTTGAGAAGCTTTTGGTAGTGCTTGAGAAGTAACAGGCCTAAGAAACAAAAGGCGCACCTGCGCCCTGCTTAGCGCATGCCTGCCAGTCTCGGAAATGGACATTCCGTGTTTCTATGCAAGTGTGCGAGAATTATTGCAGTGTAATTATCGTGAAAGTGCGGGCACGCACAGTAGCCAGCAGTCCGCGACACGGCGCTCTCATCGCAGCCAAATTGCAGCCGGCAGATTGGCCTGTGGAGCAACAGCTCGCCTTCTGCGTCAGCCGCCTCGCCTCATTTGCGACACTGCGCCGGACGTCGGTCCACTTTCCCGCACTTTTTGGCCATCTTCTCGTGTTACGACTTAACGGGAGAGCAGTTGCCCAACCACGCAGTGACACCTCTATTAGCGACGAACGGCTTCCGCGGCCATCGCTGAATCCCGGCCTATTTCGTAACTCTTTCTTGAGACCTAGAAGGTACGGTGCAAGTCCTTTCACAACTGAAGAACTCATTACTGTCCGTCTGTGGGTGATAGAAGTGTAGCGACGCCTCTCAGCTTCTGCGAAACTTTCCTTTCAATTACTCCAAGGGCGTTGTTTACCGGTTGCGCTGTGAATGCTGTCACTTGCAAGAGACGAGTGTCAGTGGTTCTTGCTTCAATAGTTCCCTCACTCATTCCAGATCGTGACGTTCTGAGAAATCTTCGTAATACCGAGATTCACTGAAACACCGGTACCGAGCCATCGGACAAAAGTTCAGTCACTAAAGAAATTCCATTTAATAGCAGTATTTTAGCACAAACTAATTTCTTCATTATACGTTTCATATTCCGAAAGTATTATTATGAGACTGACGACTGCAGACATAGGTACATCAGAAAGGCGCAAATATTATGAAGTGGCCATGTATACGTAATTTTTTCTACGCATTTCAGCCTGAGGTTACTTCTTATTGTGTCATTATCTAGTGATCTGTTTAGGAAAGAAGTTGAAGAGGATGGTAGCAAATACTACTAAATAAGTTTCTATATAATTCGATAAAATACAACTCAACAGACGAGGAGAGGCACTTTCGACGAACATCACGATGATGACTTGCTAATCAATCGGAACCGGCAATTATATCATTTATGTGACGTTATGCGGAAATATGAAGACGTTCCAAAAATTTTCGATTACAAAACGGTCAGAGCGTTCCCCTAATGTAATAGTCCTACTCTGTGAATGTTTTGTAGCTCTGTTAACAGACTGAAGGCTAACTTTAAGGAGCAGTTAATTGTGGCACTTCAACATACAGCATTTTGCTTTGCTGATGTGTTATCGAGCAGTCTCAGAAAGAAAATGTTTAGTGCACTATCTTTATACCTATCAGCTAAGGAAGTCGTATCAATAACTGAACCCCGGTTTTTCAAAGGTGTTTGGGGAGGAAAGGTCAATATTTTACACAGTGCCAGTATAAGTAATTCAGGAAAAAAAATGTTACATGGACATAGGTCCGCAAATGCTTCGTTAGGGAGGTATGGGTACTGAAACGAACTTTAATTCTGCAAAACTGATATGCACAACGTGAACGTATACGCAGTACAACTGGACAGTAACGTGATTTTCGTGAAAACAATGTAACAGAGAAGTACAGCTATGAAACTTACTGGCAGATAAAAACTGTGTGCCGGACTGAGACTCGACCTCGGGACCTTTGCCTTTCACGGGCAAGTACTCTACCGATTTTTTTTCGATAATATTCGTTGCGTTTGGACTGTGCATCTCATAGGTCATCCGTTCAAGTTGATCGTTGATTCCTTTACTCAGTTTTTTTTATTACAGAACGCCAGCGCCTCTCTGACCGAACACGCTGAGCTACTGTGCCGGCGACCGATTGAGCTACCCACGCACGACTCAAGACCCGTCCTCACAATCTCACTTCCGCCAGTACCTCGTCTCCTACCTTCCAAAGGCAAAGGTCCCGAGTTCGAGTCTGGGTCCGACACATAGTTTTAATCTGATAGGAAATTTCAAATCAGCGCACACTCCGCTGCAGAGTGAAAATTTCATTCAAGTACAGTTATGTTTACTTACTTTGCCTTTAGTACATAATGCATAACAAAATGCATGTTACACGTATTCCGTGTCACGTCTTTTACAAACTATGTTATATAGTTCACAGTACAGGTCCGTACATCCTAACATGGACGTCAATGCACTTTTGCGCTCTAGCGATAACATGTTGCGTTGCTTGTTCAGTTTCCTGCGGCTGGTTCCTAATCAGTTCTGCAGCGTTCATGATGCGACGAAGCAGTTCATCTCCTGTATTTACCTTCACTTTGTGCACAAGCATAATATATTTTGTAGAGCAATCTGATGTGCAACTATTTAATTAAGGATCTATTGTGGCTTACAACAAGTATATCACAAATCGGACTTCAGACTTTTGCAAGTGCAGCTTAACATGTAATTTACATCCCTAGTGCCAAGTTACACCGGTACTGTAAATATCTTTTTGTGATAAAAACTGTAATACTTTTGAACATAACGCCAATTTACGCAAAATTCAGGTGAAGTTTATGTTTTATTATTATGTAATGATCTCTACGTGTATTTGATCGTACCGCAATTCTTAGATTGTTCAGATACTTTTGAACATGATATCACTACATATGTAATACACAATACCTAGTTCTGCCATTTCCTATATTTTTTTTTAAATTTTCCGACAGTACCATCTAAGCTTTTTAAATTTCCTGCCACAGCCATCTTGCTTTTTTAACTTTCCCACATTACTGACTTTCCTGTTGGTGCCATCTTGGATTCAGTGTCAGCAGTGCCCTGACTGCAGCTCTGACTAATGGCAGCTGCTTCAACTGTAGAGTGGATAGTACATTGCTGTACTATTGTGATAGTAGTATGTGCTATACACACTTCCACTGTAAACGGTTTTCACTTCAAATGTAAACTAGTAGCCAGCATTATGTGACGACACGTAAAACGCGTAAGTCAGAAAATATTATTGTATTAACGTTTTTTCCCTTGACTGTATGTTAACGTAATTTTACGAATACTTTGACTTGAGCATGAGAATAGTAATCCGCTCCCACGACCGGTTGAGATCTACGAACTTGTAACCCATAATCTAGAAGTAATACCGTTTGTGTATTCACTGTTTATACGTTATTTTGGAAAAAAAATGAATCCGAACAGTACACCTGAAGATGGGGCTGTTAGTTTCGAAATCGACAGTCCAATAAAGACGTAGAATGCCATCGTAGCCGTCGGAGGTTAACCGATCTACAATTTCATCTTATAATACCACTACGTTCTAGCATTCCATCACGAAGGAAGGTTTTTATTAAATAGTTAATTTGTTTTATTTACAGGCACGTGGCCGCAGCCCTGCTTCCCATCGATATCCCCGCCCTACAGTATCGTAGAATGCCACAAGCATTAATCAATGGGCTGCACCAACACGGTGCATCATCGTGCTGCAATTCGCTTCCTAAATTTTAAGGAGAACAGCGCTGCAGAAATCAATGCCGAGGTGATGGACGTATATGGCTACAGTGCACCATCATACGACACATTCATTAGGTGTTTCACACACTTCACGTTTTTAAACAATTCTGAATGACGAAGAACGGAATGTTAGACCATCAAAAATTCAAAAAGCCCGCCAACAACGGCAACAATGGAAATGTTGCAAGTGCGTCAGGTCAATACAGATGACGTCTTAAGCCATCTAATCACCTGGACCAATTATGGCGTTGTCAGTATGACGCTGGGACAAAGGAGAAAAGCAAGCAATGTCAACTTGTAAGTTCATAATCTCTATAAATCTCCAAGAATAAGCCATTGTACAGCAAGGTGATGTGTATGACATTAAGAGCGGCTGGGCCGAATTATTCAAGAGCAGACGGATTACTATATACGGTTTGTCTAGGGACTTGGTGTGTATCGTGGCAAAGGGGTGTGGGGCCTGAGGTGGCTAACGACCAGCCATTGAGCGGCAACAGCGACTTCTAAGTGACTGCTTGGCCGGTAACGTTCGCGTCAGCGAGGAATGGAAGCCATCATGGACTGACGACTGAAATGTTTGGCTGAAACTACTAGATATTCATATAACCTGTTGAAATCTACTACAGGGAATTCGCAGAAACCATAAAATCGGCAGAAGGTTAAAAGCGGTGGCTCGTTTGTTTCAAGTTACTATTCCTTGCTGTAAGGGCTGCGATTTTTGATATTTCTTGTCTAAACCAGCAAGGCAAAACAGGGGCCACTACTTCCACCACATCAAGTGGATTTAGTGCTCACGTACTCACAACTGAGGCGTGAACACTTCCCAGTTTATCAATGGGGAATAGTTAAACATAATTACTACTGTTATCGGTGCCATGCGTGCAATGGTTGTGCCAGGCGCGCGATATTGAATCTTTACACTATCGTTAGTGGCGCGAGACCTGCACGACCTCATAGCAACCGATTATAGTTCCGCATAATTCTGTTACACTAGGGGTGAGTTCACGTAAGGAAAGAGAGAGAATGTAAGATTAACGGACTCATTTATTAAACAGTTGGGAATCGAACAATAATACAACCAAATGGGGGTGGGGGGGGGGGGGGGGGGGGAAGAAAGATTCGAGTTCAGCAGCCTGCCCCAACGTAAGTTCATAACACGCCACGATAGCAGGAGAAAAGGAATTTTAGTAACGATAGCCGTATTATCAAATACAATCCCATTTAGTAAAGGAAGGGGTTGCAGGCGTGCAACGACCACCACCAGGAATTAGCCAAAGACTGAGAAGAATCGCTCGGTACCTCCCGTACTAAAGCAATAAAACCCGCAAGACGGGAAACTATTCACAATGACCTATCAGGTTTCCTCTGGGCCGCAGGGCGCGAATCTACAGTGCACGTTGGCGCTCGTGCTTACCGAACTTCCCCTCCTGGAAGCGGCACCTCCGGTCTCCGGCACGGTCACACTAGAACTGAACTACTGTGCCTTTGTCCACCACCCATCCGCGGAGGGCGGTTGGCGCCCGCCCGCGAGAAACGAGCGCGCACCTGAAATGGCCAATCATAGGGCCGGAATTTCACAGGGAGGCGACCCATGACGTTAAAATTGAGCAGAAATAGCAGTTACAAGGTCGGTAAGGCAGGTTGGGGAACTGAGAACAGGAGAAACTGTGGCCACTACTGAACTTTCAAACGCCACCACGTGCTACCCTGGCGATCGGAAAAAGGATAGGAAACGGGGAGCCATCATGGCTGCTAGGAAGACTCCTGCCCTCTCGCATAAGTAAAGAAAGCTCCTCTCACAGCTCAGTGTGAGACAAGCTGTAAAAATCGTCAAATAAATCAGGCAACCCATACAAATTATTAGTATTACCTGAATTATTACTTTGCCGAGTACCAGAATGCGTTGATTAGAAATATGAAATGCGAGCACTGAATGGTGAATGAAGTGCACGTCTTTCAAGGTCTACATTGCGACTAAATGATGGTCAAAATCGTACGAATTATTATTTAAGAACTTTTACTGATTAAGCATTTATTATTAATAGCAACGTTACAAATATTTACAGACACGTTAAGAGAACGTATGGCACACCAATGAAATATTATTAGTACACTGTGAGACAGACTGGAGATGCATTTAATACATATACAGGGTGTTACAAAAAGGTACGGCCAAACTTTCAGGAAACACTTCTCACGCACAAAGAAAGAAAATATGTTATGTGGACATGTGTCCGGAAGCGCTTACTTTACATGTTAGAGCTCATTTTATTACTTCCCTTCGAATGGCATTAATCATGGAATGGAAACACACAGCAACAGAAAGTACCAGCGTGACTTCAAACACTTTGTTACAGGAAATGTTCAAAATGTCCTCCGTTAGCGAGGATACATGCATCCACCCTCCGTCGCATGGAATCCCTGATGCGCTGACGCACCCCTGGAGAATGGCGTATTGTATCACAGCCGTCCACAATACGAGCACGAAGAGTCTCTACATTTAGTACCGGGGTTGCGTAGACAAGAGCATTCAAATGCCCGCATAAATGAAAGTCAAGAGGGTTGAGGTCAGGACAGCGTGGAGGCCATGGAATTGGTCCGCCTCTACCAATCCATCGGTCACCGAATCTGTTGTTGAGAAGCGTACGAACACTTCGACTGAAATGTGCAGGAGCTCCATCATGTATGAACCACATGTTGTGTCGTACTTGTAAAGGCTCATGTTCTAGCAGCACAGGTAGAGTATCCCGTATGAAATCATGATAACGCGCTCCATTCAGCGTAGGTGGAAGAACATGGGGCCCAATCGAGACATCTCCAACAATGCCTGCCCAAACGTTCACAGTAAATCTGTGTTGATGACGTGATTGCACAATTGCGTGCGGATTCTCGTCAGCCCACACACGTTGATTATGAAAATTTACAATTTGATCACGTTGGAACGAAGCCTCATCCGTAAAGAGAACATTTGCACTGAAATGAGGATTGACACACTGTTGGATGAACCATTCGCAGAAGTGTACCCGTGGAGGCCAATCAGCTGCTGATAGTGCCTGCACACGCTGTACATGGTACGGGAACAACTAGTTCTCCCGTAGCACTCTCCATACAGTGACGTGGTCAACATTACCTTGTACAGCAGCAACTTCTCTGACGCTGACATTAGGGTTATCGTCAACTGCACGAAGAATTGCCTCGTCCATTGCAGGTGTCCTCGTCGTTCTAGGTCTTCCCCAGTGGAATGTTCCGTGGTCCCTAAGACGCCGATCAATTGCTTCGAGCGTCTTCCTGTCGGGACACCGTTCGGGAAATCTGTCTCGATACAAACGTACAGCGCCACACCTACTGCCCCGTGCTAATTCATACATCAAATGAGCATCTGCCAACTCCGCATTTGTAAACATTGCACTGACTCCAAAACCACGTTCGTTATGAACACTAACTTGTTGATGCTACGTACTGATGTGCTTGATGCTAGTACTGTAGAGAAATGAGTCGCATGTCAACACAAGCACCGAAGTCAACATTACCTTCCTTCAATTGGGCCAACTGCCGGTGAATCGAGGAAGTACAGTACATACTGACGAAACTAAAATGAGCTCTAACATGGAAATTAAGCGTTTCCGGACACATGTCCACATAACATCTTTTCTTTATTTGTGTGTGAGGAATGTTTCCTGAAAGTTTGGCCGTACCATTTTGTAACACCCCGTATAATTTATGGTACAAAAATTAATATTGTTACTGAAACATTTCCCAAAACAGAGTTTTCCACAAGTACACATACTATTGGCAGGAGGTACCTCCGTTTGCGATAAGTACTGTGCAGCAGCGAGAGACAGCTTACATACAATATGTACAAGAGCTAAGAGAGAATAATAAGAGTGGACCACCAAGAACGAATTGCTCGGATTAAAAAGAATCTAAGTCAGGAGTGATGGAAATAAAAGAAAGATTCTGGAAAGGACTTAAAATTCAAGATGAAATATCAGTGATACGAATCACTGATGACATTGCTGTCCTGACTGAAAGTGAAGAAGCATTACATGATCTACTGAATGGAATGAACAATCTAATGAGCACAGAGTATAGATCGAGAGTAAATCGAAGAAAGACGAGGATAATGAGAAGTAGTAGAAATTAGTACAGGGACAAACTTAACATCAGGATCGATGGTCACGAAGTAGATGAAGTTAAGGAATTTTGCTATACAGGGTGTTACAAAAAGGTACGGCCAAACTTTCCGGAAACATTCCTCACACACAAATAAAGAAAAGATGTTACGTGGACATGTGTCCGGAAACGCTTAGTTTCCATGTTAGAGCTCATTTTAGTTTCGTCCACCTACGCTCAATGGAGCACGTTATCATTATTTCATACGGGATACTCTACCTGTGCTGCTAGAACATGTGCCTTTACAAGTACGACACAACATGTGGTTCATGCGCGATGGAGCTCCTGAACATTTCAGTCGAAGTGTTCGTACGCTTCTCAACAACAAATTGGTGACCGATGGATTGGTAGAGACGGACACATTCCATGGCCTCCGCGCTCTCCTGACCTCAACCCTCTTGACTTTCATTTATGGGGGCATTTGAATGCTCTTGTCTACGAACCCCGGTACCAAATGTAGAGACTCTTCGTGTTCGCATTGTGGACGGCTGTGATACAATACGCCATTCTCCAGGGCTGCATCAGTGCATCAGGGATTCCATGCGACGGAGGGTGGATGCATGTATCCTCGCTAACGGAGGACATTTTGAACATTTCCTGTAACAAAGTGTTTGAAGTCACGGTGGTACGTTCTGTTGCTGTGTGTTTCCATTCCATGATTAATGTGATTTGAAGAGATGTAATAAAATGAGCTCTAGCATGGAAAGTAAGCGTTTCCGGACACATGTCCACATAACATATTTTCTTTCTTTGAGTGTGAGGAATGTTTCCTGGAAGTTTGGCCGTACCTTTTTGTAACACCCTGTATAAGGAGTAAAATAACCAATGACGGACGGAGCAAGGAGGACATCGAAAGCAGACTATCAATGGTATAAAGGGCATTCCTAGGAAAGAGAAGTCAACTAATATCAAATATCTGTCTTAATTTGAGGAAGAAATTTATGAGAATGTACGTCTGGCGTACAGCATTGTATGGTAGTGAAACATGGACTGTGGGAAAACCGGAACAGAAGAGAATCGAGGCATTTGAGATGTGGTGCTACAGACGAATGTTTGCAAATTCGGTGGACTGATAAGGTAAGGAATGAGGAGGATCTGTGCAGAATCGGAGAGGAAAGGGACATGTGAAAAACACTGATAAGGAGAAGGGATATGATGATAGGACATCTGTTAAGACATGAGGGAATGACTTCCATGGTACTAGAGGGAGCTGTGGAGGGCAAAAGCTGTAGAGGAAGACAGAGATTGGAACACATCCAGCAAATAATTGAGGACGTAGGTTGCAAGTGCTACTCTGACAGGAAGAGGTTGGCGCAAAAAAGGAATTTTGGCGGACCGCATCAAACCAGTCAGAAGACTGATGACCCCTCCCAAAATGCAGTAATTATTAGCGTAAATAGAATGTGTTACTATTATTAATTTAAAGAGTGCTAGGTTTGAGCGGTATGGTACTGCCACATTACACAGAAGTCATACATTTTACATGTGCAGGGGCATTCTCTCAGTACAAGTGCAGTTCGTACAGTTTTTGTTTAACACAGTTACAACTATTTCAGTAATAGTGAATGTGATGTAGGTATGTAAGAAATAGTGAATGTATGTGTGTGTGTGTGTGTGTATGTGTGTGTGTGTGTGTGTGTGTGTGTGTGTGCAAATTAAATAAGGTATGAAAAAATCGCAAATATTGCGACAGTATGACATAGGGAAGCTTGTGTATTGTACACAGCAGTAGTTCACGAGACCGAGGCTTCAAATAAGCAGGCAGAACGTGCCTGAAGGCTTTTTTCTCTGACGTTAATAATTGCGTTGATGTGTTTCACTCGCGGATTTTTGGTAAGATTGACAGGATTTTGGGCAGTCAGAGTGTCGCACGTGCTTAACAATGCACAGTATACACACATTTCAGACATCGCTTAAATTTCAGATCTCTCTGTGAACTTCCAAAGACTCCATGTGGAACGGTACAACTTTTATTAGTGACAGACTTTGATAATATTATGTTTGTAAGAGTGGACAGAACCTTTCGTACGATTCTGGTGAGTACTGTAGTGACTTATTTGTGGTACGAACTTCAGTGATAAATACTAACGGAACATCGATTTATTTGTTTTCATCAATGATTTAGAAACTTTTAATCGTAATAGAATTGTATGGCCACATTTCGTACACAATTTGCTAAGAAATCCATTTGTTGTGAAATGTGTTCATTTTATGTTGTACCTCCACGCCAAATTGTCATGTGGATAAAAATCAGCATATTATAACAGGTCTGTCATAACTAAAATAACCATATGACAGCTTGGTGTGAGGTCCAACGTAAAATGAACACGTTCCATAACAAAAACAAAAAATGCAAGATCTGAAGATGACAGCAAAGTCTGTCGAAAATGGTTGTCTTAAAAATCGAAATATTTATGCGATCTAGACTGTTGAACATTTCTTGCAAGTAAAAGAGATCGCTCCTTCTACCTTATCATCTACATCTACATCTATGTGATAACTCTGCAATTCACAATAAAGTGCCTGGCAGAGGGTTCAATGAACCACCTTCATGCTGTCTCTCTATCGTTCCACTCTCGAACGGCACGCGGGAAAAACGAGCACTTAAATTTTTGGTGCGAGCCCTGATTTCTCTTATTTTATCGAGATGATCATTTCTCCCCATGTAGGTGCCAACAGAATGTTTTCGCAATCGGAGGAGAAAACTGGTGATTGAAATTTCATGAGAAGATCCCGTCGCAACGAAAAACGCCTTTGTTTTCATGATTGCACACTCCAATTCACGTATCATGTCGGTGACACTATCTCCCCTATTTCGCGATAATACAAAACGAGTTATTCTTGTTTGTACTTTTTCGATGTCATACGTCAGTCCCATCTGATGCGGATCCCACACCGCACAGCAGCACTCCATAATAGGGCGGACAAGCGTAATGTAAGCAGTCTCTTTGGTAGACCTGTAGCACCTTCTAAGTGTTCTGCCAATGAATCGCAGTCTTTGGTTTGCTCTACCCACAATATTATCTAAGCGATCGTTCCAATTTAGGTTATTTGTAATTGTAATCCCTAAGTATTTAGTTGAATTTACAGCCCTCAGATTTGTGTGACTTATCGCGTAATCGAAATTTAGTTGATTTCTTTTAGTACTCATGTGAACCACGTCGCACTTTTCTTTGTTCAGGGTCAATTTCCACTTTTCGCGCCATACAGATATCTTATCTAAATCATTTTGCAAGTCGTTTTGATCATCTGATCACTTTACAAGACATCTGCAAACAATCTAAGACAGCTACTCAGATTGTCTCCTATGTCGTTAATATAGTAGATCAGGAACAATAGAGGGCCTATAACACTTCCTTGGGGGACACCACATATTACTTCTGTTTTACGTATTGACGTACGCGCCATATTTCGAACTGCGGTAAAACTTTGCCAATCTTGGGGATTTTGCGTTCTTTTAAATTTGACATGCTTTTTTCGTTGCTTCTGCAAGATCTGACCCGTCTTGTGTACTATGGGGGATCAGTACCATCACTTATTAATTTATGTGGTGTATATCTTTCAATTGCTGTTGATAGTATCTCTTTCAAAACATTCCACAACTTTTCTACACTTACATGATCAGATCGGAAGGAGTGAACAGACTCTTAAAAATGCGTTAAGAGTATTTTTATCAGCTTTTTTGAACAGATATACTTTGTGTTTCTTTTTGATGGTTGTGGGTGTTACGGTATTCAGCCTAGCAGCAACTGCCTTGTGGTCGCTAATCCCTGTATTCGTCACAACACAGACTATTTGTCCAGGATTATTTGTTGCTAAAAGGTCAAGTATGCTTTCGCAACCATTTACGCTTCGAGTGGTCTCATGAACTAATTGTTCAAAATAATTTTCTGAGAAAGCATTTAGTACAATTTCGGGTGATGTTTATGCCTGCTGCCGGCTTTGAACGTATAATTTTTCCAGCATATCGAGGGTAGATTGAAGTCACCACCGACTATAATTGTATGAGCGGGGTACCTATTTGAAATGAGACTCAAGTTTACATTGAACTGTTCAGCAACTATGTCTTCTGAGTGGGGGGTCGGTAAAACGATCCAATTAATACTTTAGTCCGATTGTCAGGTATAATCTCTATCCATAATATTTCACATGATCTACTTCAGTTTCGCTACAAGGGAAACTACCTCTGACAGCAATAAATACTCCACTGCTAACTGTATTTAATCTATCCTTTCTGAACACTGTTAGATCGTTTGAAAAAATTGCGGCTGAACTTATTCCCAGCTTTAGCCAGCTGTATTTGAGCTTCAGTGCTTTCTATTACGGCTTGGAGCTCTGGTTCTTTCCCAACACAGCTACGACAATTTACAACTACAATACCAATCGTTTTTACAACTACCTTACTGTGTTTTACCTGCCCACTTTCTGACGGACGCCCCTTCTGTGGTTCCCTGAGACCCTCTAACCTAAAAAACCGCCTAGTCCCTTCCACACAGCCCGCGCTACCCGTGTAGCCGCCTCCTGTGTGTAGTCGACTCGTGACCTATTAAGCGGAACCCGGAAACCCACCACCCGATGGCGAAAGTCAAGGAATCTGCAGCCTACACGGTCACAGAACCGCCTGAGCCTCTGATTCAGACCCTCCATTCGGCTCTGCACCGAAGGACCACAGTCAGTTCTATCGACGATGCTGCAGATGGTGAGCTTCGCCCTAATCTCGGAAGCAAGAGTGGCAGTCTTTACCATTTACGCTAGCCGCCCGAAACCAGACAGAATCTGCTCCGATCCAAAGCGACACCCGTCACAGGTACCGACATGAGCCACCAGCTGCAATTGGCTGCACCCTGTGTTCTTCATGGCATCCGGAAGCACCCTTTACACATCCGGAATGACTCCCCCCGGAATGCACACATAGTATACACTGGCTGCCTCCCCCCCCCCCCCCCCCTTGGCAGCCATGTTCCTAAGGGGCCCCATTAAGCGCCTAACGTACTGCCAGCAAACCCACCCTCTGGGAATGCCCAGATCTTGCGGCCGAGAAGCTTCCTCTGGAACGGGGTGGGCGACTGCATCCGGCTCAGAGACATCATCAGCCACAGATAACGCCCGAAACCTGTTCGTCAAACGAACCGGGGAGGCCCTGCGATCGGCCCCACGGAAAGTTTTTCGCTGCCTGCCAGACTTTAGAATGATCTCCCACTCGACCACGGGTAAGGGTACAACCTCAGTGCAGGCAGTACCCGGGGTGGGCACAGCAGTGGACCGATCGGAGGACACGTGGGACGTGCTCGACGTCCCTCGCATCCCCGCGTCCGATCCCCCACAGTGACGCCCCTTGGCAGCAGCCTCAAGCTGTGTGACGGAAGCAAACGCAGCCTGAAGTTGTGAGTGAAGGGTCGCCTACTCAGCTCGCATCTGTACACAATAGTCACAGTTCCTATCCATTACTGCACTCCCCCTGTTTGAAGCTCGTAAAAATATGAAAAAGCGAACGGTGTACTCGCCTTACTAGTAGCAGGAACTAACGGTGCGCTCTCGCTGGCGGTCTAATTTTTTAAAATGAGAACATTCAATCGCAATTGATTCCCTTGGATTTTCTCAACTCGTAATATACACTGCAAGTTACACGAGGGTATGCTGAATTTTATGTTTTATTAGAAAGGTCTTACAGTTTTTTTAAATAAAACAAACTCTTTTAACATTTTACATCTTTATTCATCATGTATACATTCGTATTTCTCAATATAGTCTCCCTGGCGATGAACACATTTCTCCCAACAAGAGACCAGTTTGCTGATGGCGCCACTGTAGAATGTTTGACGTTGTTGACGGGCCCACAACCCCACCTCTCCTTGCACCGCTTCATGACTATCAGAGTGAAGTCCTCGAAGATGTTTAGGGTTGGAAACAGATGAAGCATGGATGGGGCTAAGTCGGCTCTGCATGGAGGATGATCGATGACAGTGGACAAGAGAACTGATTGCTTCAGATGTCGCAGCACTTGTGTGGTGTCTGGCTTTGTCATGCTGAAGGAGAGAGTCTCCATGTGTGGACAAACTTCTAGACTTTGAAACTCAATTACAGTACGCTTTGTCTCATTTACAATACGTTTTGTCTCGCTCACCACAATAGTTACATTACACACCGGCACATTACAAAATGAAATTCGGTGGCCTCTAGCGGTAGAGGGCTCCAAATATGCAGAGATGATGAATAAAAATACAGAATTTAACAAAGTTTGTTTTGTTTGAAAAGGTTGACAAGTTTTCACTGAAAAAAGGGGAGAAGTTTGGAGGCAGTGCTTTTCAGTACGCTCTAGTATTCAATTCAGTGAGATCCATTTTTCTTTTATAATTATTCATTAATTGATTATCTATGTACTTTGTTTTATTTTCTGATCGTCAGGTTTACATTTCGACTGACTATTCTGCACGCTACGAGAATTCAGTGTTAATTGGGCCTAAAGGCGACGCGGTGTAACCGAATACCTGCAGAGCAACGAATCAAGTAATTGTCTAGGTTGCATGCTGACCCAGCTAGAGGACGAATATTATATTTGCATGGTGCACCAAATTTAAGTCAAACACCTTCCACAGCCCGCCTATACTGTTTCAGCCATGGTGTCGTGATATCACTTTATGCTCGTAAGGAGCAAACGGTCACAGCGATTTAATACCTTGACAGTCAAGATGAGGCACTATGGAAAGCTGCCTGAAAGTGTGTTTTCCCTATACGTTTTCGCTACACAACAACAGAACAGCTCATTCTGCAGAGGATTGCGATATTAAACTTTGCTCACCCCTCTTAGTCTCCTGACCTTTCCCACTCCCCTGTTGGGAAAAATGTGTGGGATTTTGAGGTGAATATGTGGTGAAGGACTAATTCCGAATTTCAAGATAGCAGTTTGATTCTTCGAGTGATTTTCAAAACTTTGATAATCTTTCAAAACTTATTGGTAACACCATCGGTCGCAACGAAATAGTAACAAAATTTTATTTAGTAGAATCTTAATCGCATAAAACACTTTTATTCATAATTGCTGACCGGTTTCGACACTCCAGTACTGACGTGTGGAGAGTACGACACTGAGCGGGAAATGCGGAAACCAACATCACTGGGTGATATCCACACTTCCTGCTATGCGTCATCGTCTTCACGCAACACTGGGAGTACTGGCTGATGATGATCCACATCGGGTCGCAACCGGTCACCACTTACGAATACAGGTGTTTTTATGCGATCAAGACTGTTCTACATATTATTTTATTTTAAAACTTTGTCTAGGTCTCGTATGTTACAAACAGTATGTATTTTCAACATTTTGTTATCTAGCTTATTTTGTTAACTTATTTTGCGTTGTTTCACTTTGCTCGCAGTATCAGTAACCGCTGACAGAGGCCTTCAAATTTCCATTTCTTAAGTTAGTATTGTAGTCTATGTTATCCATGAATTGCACGTAGCACACCCTACTTTTTGTTTGGTGGAACTGTAACTTGAAGGCAATCTTTATAACTACAGAAAAGTCGGCACGTTCTCCGTATACATTTTCTTGACTTACGATATTCTTTTCCCTTTTATTTCCCTTATCATGTATTTCAAAATCTTAAAGTCTTCTTGAAGAATAATTCGTCTTGCTGCGTAGTAGTCATTGCTGTCACAAAACTCGTTGGACACCCTGAACAATCCCCAAGCTACGGTCCCTTTGCTCTAGCTAGATTGACGCCATCTGTTGCCATCATGATTCGTCACGCCAGGAAAACAGTTTAGTTTGCAATGTGAGATATTTTGCTCGTCAGTATGCTAAGCACACTACATGTTATGGTGTAGGCTTCGTACAGTATTTGCTGGAGCCCTGTAATTACCGATTAATTTCGAAAAAATGCATTTCAAAGTCTTTGGGATGTTGAATAATTACGTACTACGTGATAAATGTACAGTTTCACTTGAATCCGTAGTCGAAACAACAATAAAACAAACTCCCATGGCTTTAAAACAATATACTCTAGACGGTTATTCAAGAGACCGGCAACCGTCGTTTTCCTGTCAGCTGTGTCGAGAAAGCAACAGGCTCTTCCCTTGTTGTAAATGTGTAACGAGCGTGTGCACAGTTTACAGCGAACCTGTTGGTAATCTTGATTGTAGAATCTTAAAAATATTATAGACTTTTACACAAGGGAGAGGCTTGCAGACAGCAATCAATTATCGAGTACTTGGGCACCAGAATAGAGCCCCGAGCCGTCTGCTCTCCTGACAAAGGAGCCCCAAATCCAATTTAGAGGGCGGTAATTGTTTTCGGTACGGAGCGAGCGGGCCGTTGCGGACACTGAAGGCAACCCCCTCCCCCCCCCCCCCCCCCTGCCCTTCCTCCCACCATATTGGAGAAACAGCAGTTTGCAGTTCTCTGACGTGTTAAGTCAGCCTTTTGTGAGAAATATTCTCAGTCCTTCGGCCGAAGAAGGTCCTTTATCAAGAGTGCATTATTTCGAAATAAAATGGTAGGCTTGCTACCCACTATTTGTTGATTTTTCTTAAGCCAGTCATTTGTCTTACATCTCAATGTATTTGTGTCAACATTCTCGGTCTCTTAGCTATTTCAGTATGGTATAGAAATGCTATTAATTGTCACTTGATCGGTTTTTAAATTGCAGTTCATGCAACTTTCAGCGATTGACAATTCACATTTTATCCAGGCTTTAATTTTAAATCGTACCTCAGTGACCTTGAGGTAAGAACCCACAGATATTCGTCCTGTGGCTTGTAAAGAAGGAAAACACGATATTTATGACAAATGGGTACAAGGAAACAATTTTAGGAAGTTCTACAGGAGTAGTTGAAAGTAACACTACAGATTACACATTAAGCAGGCTACATTAGTTATTAGGACATTGTTCATCTATCTGTTCAATGTGTCCTTGAAAGAAACCCTGAAATACATGGAGATGTAACCGGATTCTTGTACATGAAATTATGCGTTCCTTCATTAGTCATTCTCTGGTATTCCTGGTAAATAAGACGTTTAGCCCAGAAAACTAATCGACTGTGCTCGCATAAGAAACATTAACATTAATGAGAAAACTGTTTAGTTCCTCTAAGGTCGCTTGCTCGCGACGCAAAAGGGTATATGCAGATCAAACGCTAGGGAATTTAATGAAATCGAAAGAAAGCTTTTAGTACCGATCTGATGAATAATACAGTCGCTCTGTTGTCATTGAAACACGGAAACGGGGAACAACAGGAAGAAGACCGTAACAATGAATAGCCTCCTTAGCACACTGTTTTATCCAACATGTTTCCATTTTGTGTGGTTGTTGTGGTGTCACCGCCAGACACCACACTTGCTAGGTGGTAGTTTTAAATCGGCCGCGGTCCATTAGTACATGTCGGACCCGCGTGTCGCCACTGTGTGATCGCAGACCGAGCGCCACCACAAGGCAGGTCTCGAGATACGGGTTAGCACTCGCCCCAGTTGTACGGACGACTTTGCTAGCGACTACATGGACATAGCCGACATAGCCGAGCCAATAGTTAGAATAGCCTTCAGCTAAGTCAATGGCTACGACCTAGCAAGGCGCCATTAGTAACATTGCATGTATCTAAAGAGTCTCACGTGTATCGCCACAAGCTCCAGATGTACCAAAAGGATGGATTAAAGTTAAGTATTCCAGAAGCTACGTACTTTTCTTTATAGCATTCATTACGTATCCTGTTTCAGACCTCACGCCCATCTGCGTGAGCGTAGCGCGTGCCTTTCGGCTTCCTCTCATTGTGTCTAGGCTGTCTTGTCTAGACACAACATTTTTTGGCGACGAGTCAACGGAAAGGGTCTTGTTCTTTCTAATTGCTTACATTTACTTGTGTCATGGCTTCGCCAGATGTACTGTCCGAATTTTATCGCTTGCAGAATCAGCAGACGCAGGCGTTATTGGATGCCCTTGGACAGCTCGTCCAGGGTCAACGTGCACTGCAAGACGATGCGGCCGCCGCCCCTTCATCGCTACCACGGCCACAACTCGCAGTTGCACCGCCTTTTAGGCCGTTTGACCCAGCTCAGGAAACATGGACGGAGTGGTCACGCCAGTTTGGATTTCATCTCGCCGCCTACAGAATTCAAGGTAACGAGCGGCAGCCTCATTTATTGGCGTGTGTAGGGGTGCAAACGTACCGTGTGATAGTGAAATTATTTCCCCGATGCGACGTAACAACTCTGTCCTACGAAGACATTTTGTCTGCTTTAGATGCCTATTTCTAAGAAACAGTCAATGTAGTTGCAAAAAGGTATACTTTCTTTCGTACAAAACGCACGGCCGGTCAAACTAATAGGGAGTGGGTTGCAACATTGCAAGGCCTTACAAGGGATTGTGCTTTTGAGTGTGAATGTGGGCTCCCTTATTCAGATACTATGGTACGTGATGCAATAGCACAGAACGTTTCTGCTGTTCCGCATACGGGAACAGTTTTAGAAACTCGTCAATCCCTCCCTTCAACAAGTGATAGACATATTGGATAGACAGGACACGCTTGAATTTGCTCAGGAATCATTTGAAACTTCGCCAGCCGTGTGTCACATTAACCGGCCAGCCGGGCGCGCTGCGCGGACCGGTAAACTGCCCTCGCGCACGTCCACGCAGCTGCCGCCACGCTCTAAACCAGGTGTGCTGCGCCAGCATACAAATGCAGTGAAATCATGCCCGCGGTGTGCTACTAGACATTCGCGTGCAAATTGCCCGTCACGCCAAGCTATTTGCTTTTTCTGTAATAAGAAAGGACATGTTCAAAGTGTTTGCCAGAAAAAGCTTAGATCAGACACTCACAACCATTCCAGGCCCTGTGCTTCGCGCCGGAATCGAACCAAGAATACTCAGGCTCGTGAACCTTCGCCCATGGACATTCATGTAGTTGATTCCACTTCGTCCAGTGCCACTGTCTCTAACAGTGACTGTGTTCGTCCCACAAAAAGTGTGCGTCGACGTCGCCGGAAATCACGTCAATTAGCAAGTGATGCTGTACCTGTATCGGTTCAAATTGCACGAGACAGTCGCTCTTGTCGTCAGAAGGACGATAAACTTTTTGTAGATTTGGACTTTAATGGCAAGGTCATACCATTCCAGCTCGATACCTGAGCTGCAGTTTCATTGCTCAATCATGACACGTACATACAACTGGGCAAACCTCCGTTGCGTGCCGCAAATGTTCAGTTAAATAGTTATTCAGGTCAGAATATCCCTGTGTTAGGACAGTGCACTCTTCTTGCAACATACAAGGGACAAACAAAACTTGTGTCATTTTACGTTCTTCGTTCTTCTACTGCAGTGAACTTGTTTGGTTTGGATTTTTTTCAGTTGCTTAACATGTCTATAGTAACTCAGGTCCTATCAGTGAATCAGACTGTGCCTTCAGACAGTGTTTCTTGTCTGTGTGAAGAATTTGCCGACATTTTTGCACCGGGCTTAGGTTGCGCTCAGAACTATGAAGCACATTTGGAACTGAAAGTCAACGCGCAACCGAAATTTTTCAGAGCGCGCAATGTTCCTCACGCATTGCGTGATGAGGTCCCAAGAACATTAAACGATTTAGAATCACAAGGTGTCATTGAACGTGTGCAAGCTTCTCTCTGGGCCTCACCCTTAGTAATTTTGCCAAAACCTTCCGGAAAACTGAGACTTTGTGTGGACTTCAAGGCAACAGTGAATCCACAACTAGTGATTGCAACTTATCCTTTACCCCGCCCGGAAGATCTTTTTGATACACTGTGTCCGGGTCAATATTTTTCAAAGTTGGACCTAGCAGATGCGTACTTGCAAATACCAGTGGACGAGGATTCCCAGCGCGTCTTGGTGGTTAACACGCATCTTGGTTTGTACTATTTCAAAAGACTGCCATTCGGGTGTGCATCCGCGCCTGCATTGTTTCAGCAATATTTACAAACTGTTTGTGGGTCGGTCCCTACTGCAGCGAACTATCTGGACGATATTGTGATCTCCGGAAAGACAGCAGATGAGCATTTAGCACACCTACGAACATTATTTCAAGTGTTGTGACAAAATGGTCTTCGCTTGCGGAAGGACAAATGTGTGTTTTTTGCTCGTGACTTACCATATCTGGGACATGTCATAAATGCACAAGGCATACATCCCAGTCCAGAGCACCTCCGTGCCATACAAGACTTGCCTTCGCTGCAGAATTTGAAGCAGCTACAGAGTGTGTTGGATAAAATTAACTATTATCATCGCTTTCTGCGCAGTGCCTCTTCCATTACAGCTCCGCTTCATCGCTTACGCCGTAAAGGTGTTCCGTTCGTCTGGACGACGGAATGCGAACGCGTCTTTCGCCAGTTGAAATCGGCGTTGCTTTCAAATACTTGCCCTACGCCATTCGATCCCCAGAAACCCCTTTTGTTGATGGTAGATGCATCGGATTTCGGGATCGGTGCTGTGCTTGCGCACAGAGATGGATCGCATGATCGCCCTATTGCCTTTGCGTCCAAATTGCTCTCGTCTGCGCAAAGAAATTATTCACAGATAGAGAAATAAGCTTTGGCACTCGTGTTTGGTGTTACTAAGTTCCATGATTTCTTGTATGGTCGTCACTTTACCATCATCACCGACCACAAACCTTTGACGTCGCTTTTTCATCCGAACAAGCCTGTACCTCCGCGTACAGCGCAGAAATTCATTCGCTGGTCTATTTTCCTCTCGCAGTACCGCTACGATATCTTGTATCGGTCCACTGCTCAGCACGGAAACGCTGATGCGTTGTCCCGTTTGCCTGTTGCTGAGGATAGAGCATTCGATTCTTCCGAACTTGCTTGCATGTTCATTGATTCGGAAACCGATGACGTGGTCGAATCGTTTCCGATTGATTTTCGTCGTGTAGCTACAGCCACTGCTGCTGACCCTGTCCTTGCTACCGTTTTGCGTTTTGTTGCTACGCAACGGCCTTTGTCAAAGTCTCGGATCGAGGATCCGTTGGTTCGCCGATTTTTTGCTCGCAAGGAGAGACTTTTTGTTCGACGTGGTGTTTTGTTGTTGCGTTCTGATAATGATCAGTCCAGAGTCGTGGTCCCACGTTCGTTACAGTCCTCTGTCTTACGGCTTCTTCACCAAGGACATTGGGGTATAGTGCGAACGAAACAACTTGCTCGTCAGCACTGTACTTGGTTCGGAATCGATGCTGCGATTACGAATATGTGTTCTTCTTGCGTGGCGTGTGCCGAACAACAATCCGCACCGCCGCGGAAATTCTTTGCATGGCCAAAAGCCACTTCCCCTTGGCAACGCTTGCACATCGATTTTGCTGGTCCATTCTGGAATGCTCGATGGTTGGTTGTGGTAGATGCCTTCAGTAATTTTCCTTTTGTTGTCCGCATATCTTCCACGACGTCCTCTACCACCATCCAAGCGTTGTCTGCTATCTTTTGCATTGAAGGCCTTCCACAGACTATTGTTTCCGACAATGGCCCACAATTCATGTCCGCAGAATTTCAGTCATTCTGCCAGGCCAATGGTATTCAACATCTGACATCCGCGCTGTTTTTGCCTCAGTCAAACGGTGCCGCTGAACGATTGGTCCGGACTTTCAAGTCACAGATGTTGAAGTTGAAAGAGTCGCATTCTCGGGAGGACGCATTGTTGCTCTTTTTGTCTTCGTATCGCTCTCAGCCCCGAGATGGTCGCTCGCCGGCTGAGTTGCTCCGCGGTCGTCCTCATCGTACCTTGATGTCTTTGCTGCACCCGCCGCATCGGGTTCCTGTGCAGCGGCAAACTCCTGCTTTTGCTCCAGGCGACGTTGTATTTTATCGCAACTATCGAGGTTCACGGCGTTGGCTCGCAGGGCGCATTCTTCGCTGCCTCGGCCGCGCTATGTATCTGGTTTTGGGGGCCTCTGGTGAGACGCGTCGGCATCTCAATCAGCTGCGCCTCTGTCGTCGCCTGGGTTCTGCCGCTCCCCGTCTGCTTTCAGCGACGGTGCCGTCCGGTCAGCGCCCTGGGGACCCATCTACTGGCTCGCCTCATCCCCAGGTGCTACCGACGATGCCTTCCATTTTGCCCCATGGCGACGCGCCGCCGCAGCCGCCGCCGCCGCCGCCGCCTGTTCTCCCGCCGACGCCGCCCGCAGTGGACGCTTCGCTGCAGCCGCCCAGCGCCTCCCTGGGTCACGCGCCGCCGATCGCTTCCCGTGACCAGCTGTCCTCCGCCATGGAACTCTTGCCCGCTCCGGACCACATGACGTCATCGCGCGTCGGATACCCCGACGCAATGGAGGTCGACCCTTCGGCCCCTCCTGTCTATTTACGGGCGCATACACCGTATGTTGACGTGCACCCTGGACTAGGTTTTCAGGCGTTTCCTAGCTCCCCTCGGACCGAATGGCCGGGTCCGGGTGGCACAGCCTCGCCTGTTAGGCTCCCCACCTCATCGCATACGTCAACATGGGGTCCTCCCCACGGCGGGCGGAAGCCTTATAACACGACCGTTCGCCGATTTGCGGGGGAGGAATGTGGTGTCACCGCCAGACACCACACTTGCTAGGTGGTAGTTTTAAATCGGCCGCGGTCCATTAGTACATGTCGGACCCGCGTGTCGCCACTGTGTGATCGCAGACCGACCGCCACCACAAGGCAGGTCTCGAGATACGGGTTAGCACTCGCTCCAGTTGTACGGACGACTTTGCTAGCGACTACATGGACGAAGCATTGCTCATTAGCCGAGCCAATAGTTAGAATAGCCTTCAGCTAAGTCAATGGCTACGACCTAGCAAGGCGCCATTAGTAACATTGCATGTATCTAAAGAGTCTCACGTGTATCGCCACAAGCTCCAGATGTACCAAAAGGATGGATTAAAGTTAAGTATTCCAGAAGCTACGTACTTTTCTTTATAGCATTCATTACGTATCCTGTTTCAGACCTCACGCCCATCTGCGTGAGCGTAGCGCGTGCCTTTCGGCTTCCTCTCATTGTGTCTAGGCTGTCTTGTCTAGACACAACAGTTGTAGGTTTGGTCAGGTCCGTTTGGCACATCACCTACTTTGGGCATAAAATAGAGTCTCAACTACCGGCTTAGGACAACATTTTTTTAACAACTTGTGTTTCGTAATACTTTAAGCATGTATACAACATTGATTACTTAATTTGAGAGTGCACAGTTGTGTTTTCGGCATTCATTTTACTGATATGCATGTTTGAGGAAATAAGATTGTGACACTTGACATGATGATTGCATTTTTGTGTTGCTGAAGTATTTTTGCAGATTTTTACATGTGGAAACAATATTGCGGCACTTGACAAGCATTTTATGTTTTGCATAAAGAATTAGAGTTGGAAATGTTTGATTTGAGAGCCTATTGTGCCTTAAACCAAGCACAGTACAGATGTTGAACCACAGACAATCACAATTGCTGTTTAACCTGTAATTTCAAGACGTAAACATTTTATGTATTGTGTGCGTATTTGTGTGTGCGTGTGTCTGTCATGAATATAGCCAATTTATGTCCTGTAGGTGAGGATTACGTACTTAGCGATATGAAAATACTTTAGTGCAGGATTTATGTCTATTTTTATATGACACCTTGTTTTGTAATTCAGATCAACCTTATGCATTTTTCGACAAGGCAGTACCTTTTGGACATGGTGCCATTTTAAACAGAATTCTGTTGAAGTTTACATATTTTTGGAATGAAAATATTGCCGTATTCAAATGTTCAAATGTGTGTGAATTCCTAAGGGTCGTCGGTCTCGAGACTTACACACTACTTAAACTAACTAATGCTAAGAACAACTCACACACCCATGCACGAGGGAGGACTCGAACCTCCGGCGGGAGGGGCCGCGCAATCCGTAACATGGCGCCTCAAACCACGTGGCCACTTCGCGCATTTTGCCATATTGACAGTGTTATGATTTTCAAAATAAAACATATTTCAGATTTTTCGGATTCTTTTGAACATGGTTGCTAGCAAAATGAGCTAGTTCCGCTGTGTGGATTTTTTTCGATTTCCTGCTACCACCACCTTGCGGTTTTGAATTTCGCGGAACTTTGTTCTTTTCAGCCAAATGTAGGTCCTTCTACATACAATCTGCTGGCATAAAAATTATTTCGAGAATGGCACGGCTGCTGCCGAAGACTCAGTGTACGTTTTTTACATTATTAGGCACATGGGTGCTGTAATCAATAGCTAGCTCCTGATATAATTCGTTTTATGCTCTGGGTGTGCACTGTCCACTATTTTCGTCGAGTGGTCACTTAACTCGAGACAAACATCTTACGTGACGTCTGCGGAACTTACTTTTGCTTTATCTCTTGCATATACCGCACCATGAAATTCTCGGCAGCGTATTCTTCCATTAACGATCGATTTGTGGGAGGCGATATCTTTCAGGTAGCGCTATTTGCCTCTATTGAAGTATTGGATTTTCCTCTGAGCGCCCAGCTGACCGCAATTTAGCTTTTTTTTGTGTTAGACAGAAGGGGAGGGGAGGAGTAACATTCATTCACATCAATAAACATAGTTTTGGAGGACTTCTAACGACACATGAACGTTTTCAGTGGCAGTAATTACGTGTATCTTTATGGGACCAAAGGAAAATAGCATTGTTGACAAGTATGCATGAGAACATGCAACTTCGTTTCGGGCTTCACACTGAACGACATTCCGAATTTATAATGAGGCTGACTGCTCTGAGGTCAAATTTTCGGATTAACCCCCAGATAAACAGTTCATCACCGGCCGCTGTGGCCGAGCGGCTCTAGGCGCTTCAGTGCGAAACCGCGCTGCTGTTACGGTCGCAGGTTAGAATCCTGCCTCGGGCTTGGATGTGTGTGATGTCCTTAGGTTAGTTAGATTTAAGTAGTTTTAATCTAGGGGACTGATGACTTTAGATGTTAAGTCCCATAGTGATTAGAGCTATTTGAACCATAAACAGTTCATCAACAGGGGGATGGAACTTGAGTGCAACTGCGTACTAAGACTAATCAACTAGATTAAGGCACTTAACTGTTGACTGCATTACTGCGTTTTTCTATTAACGGCGTTTCACTAACGCAGCACAGTTTGTTTTGTTTCATTTTTTGATACGACGGTATGAACGATGCCATGCACGCTGATACAAGTAGTTGTTTGGTTTTTGATGATGGCGGTTTGTTCGGAATTGCTAGTGCTATGGGCTTATATCTTCAGCATCTGCTGCAGTCTGGAACCGCAAGACCGCTACGGTCGCAGGTTCGAATCCTGCCTCGGGCATGGATGTTTGTGATGTCCTTAGGTTAGTTAGGTTTAACTAGTTCTAAGTTCTAGGGGACTAATGACCTCAGCAGTTGAGTCCCATAGTGCTCAGAGCCATTTGAACCATTTTTTCAGCATCTCTTGGTGATTATTGGGGAATACTTTCTTCGGTTGATAGTTTGACTTGACTAAGAGTCGTTAGTAAATGAGTGTTTTGAATATTTGCAGTTAGGTAGTCGATGTTCAAATTTAATCTAGTTGTTTTTGCCTTAATACGTGGAGGAGCCCGCAGGAACACTATTGAATTGTATTGGGTTCTGCTTTGGCGTTTACAGAAATGCAGCTGCGGATCAGTGTATGAGTTTCGTAATTGTCTGCAGAGGTCCCGATAGAAACTAGATGCCGCGCGGGATTAGCCGGGTGGTCTTAGGCGCTGCAGTCATGGACTATGCGGCTGGTCCCGGCGGAGATTCGAGTGCTCCCTCGGGCATGGGTGTGTGTGTTTGTCATTAGGACAATTTAGGTTAAGTAGTGTGTAAGCTTAGGGACTGATGACCTTAGCAGTTAAGTCCCGTAAGATTTCACACACATTTGAACATCTCATCTAACTAATGCATCAAACACAGAAAGAAACACACACAAACACACACACACACAGAGAGAGAGAGAGAGAGAGAGAGAGAGAGAGAGAGAGAGAGAGATGCATGCAGCCATAAAACTCAAATACCATTTTCAAATAATTAAATTACGTAACTAATATTTGGTTGTTTTCACGTCCACATCTGCAATGCTGGAACATACTGAACCCACCGCAGTACAGTAGCATAGCACACCGCTAGAGGGAGCAAATCAAAATGGCGCTGCCTACCTCCACTTTGTCAATGATCTATGCCATATTGTTTGTCTCTAGCTGTATGCTACGATAATGTGCTGTAGTGGGTTCAGTATGTACCAGCACTACAGACATGGACCTGAAAACAATCGAAAAATGAATTATATAATGCTGTTTTTTCAGACAATTGTGTAGTGTGTAGTGTATTGAACCGGTTACGTACAAAAGATGGAGAGGCTTCGTCCCGCCGTAGGCCTCAGTGGTTTACAGCCCCACAAGAGCCACAGCAGTCCACCCACCCCACCGCCACCCCAAATCAAACCCAGGATTAGTGTGCGGTTCGGCTCCCAGTGGACCCCCCGGCCCCTCGGGAATGTTTCATACCAGACGAGTGTAACCCCAAATGTTTGCGTGGTAGAGTAATTATGGCGTACGTGTACGTGGAGACAGTGTTTGTTCAGCAATCGCCCACATAGTGTAACTGGGGCGGAATATGGGGAACCAGTCCGCATTCGTGAGGCAGATGGAAAACACCCGTAAAACCATACACAGGGTAGCCAGTACACTGGGCATCTACACTAATTCGTGCTGGGGATCGGCACGCCTTCCCGCTCGGGAAGCTGTGTGTTAGACCGCGTGGGTAGCTGGGCGGTCTTTTCCAGGTGATTATTAAAGCTTTTTGGGTACCTTCGTATTTATTTTTCGGCAGATATCAATGCGGCTGTGGCAGTCAGTCAACCATACGTTGTTACTCGATCGTTTAGGAGCCTTCAATTTGGATTCTTATAAACCGACCATACCATACCCTTTTAGGATGAGTGATGCAATACTACTCCGAAAATCACTGTACGAAACTATTCAACTAAATAATTTTGCCGGAATGCGCTTTTGTTAGTTATTATTAGCCACTCGACCAAAGCAGTGATAGGCCGGCCGGAGTGGCCGAGCGGTTAAAGGCGCTACAGTCTGGAACCGCACGACCGCTACGGTCGCAGGTTCGAATCCTGCCTCGGGCATGGATGTGTGTGATGTCCTTAGGTTAGTTAAGTTTAAGTAGTTCTAAGTTCTAGGGGACTTATGACCACAGCAGTTGAGTCCCATAGTGCTCAGAGCCATTTGAACCAAAGCAGCGATAACCAGGGTAATAATAAGACTACGTGGAGGGTTTACTACCCAGTAAAGCCAACTCCATCCAGATATGAGATACACAGAATTTAACAGTTGTAAGGGCAGGTATTTCTATACGTAGTACCTTAATACATATACACATCAGTATGTTGTTTGTTTTTTCTACGAGTCATAGTCTTCTTATAAACATGTTACAAACTTTACGACCTGATGTCTTCTGCACAGTCGTACTGCATCACTAAATGGGCTATGCCAGTCAGAATACACTAACAACATTTCGTCCACTGATCCACACTTCAACACCTGAACTCCTGTCCAGGAGAAAATAAGCATTAATGGCTAGCTCTTGGCACTTGTGCTTGGAGGTACAAACATGCAACTTCTAGTCTGCAAATGAAGTAAATATTACCGTATTGTTGTTCAATGCATGGTCGTCAGTTACCAACAGCAATATCTGCAGTTGTATCCGTTATACCGTGTATAACACAGATGAGTAAAAGGGAGGAGAGAATTCGGCCGAGTTGCTCTTGGCGGCTACTTGAACCTGACACGCCACAGTGTGGGCCCTCGTGGGCGACCTTGAGGCGGAAACCGCAAGTGCGAGCGGCAGGAAGGCCCTCGGCCTAGGATTAGCGCCGCTTCTGCCGCTGGTAGTGCCTGACGAGAGCTTTCCCCGCCGCCGCGGCGCCCGCGAAAGTTTTCGAAAGCTGCGGGCCAGGCCGGCGGGCGCCCTTGGCGACCACGTGAGAACCGCACCGCTCTAAACGGCGTCGTGCCCTCTGCACCCCAGGCGCCCACCGCCGAAATATAGCTCCCGGCAACAGCACTTCCTTGAACATCACGTTCAGATGCCGCAGTGTATCTGAACCTAAAGGAAAACTCTTTTGCGACTAAGTCTACATCCACCAGTAAAACCACTGTGAATTGCTTGACAGAGGGTGCTTCACATTACACCACGTATTACGGTTTCCTTCCAAATACAGCCGCGTATGGATCACAGAAATATGGTGTCTGAAACTCCTCTGTTCGTGCACTACTTCACGTAAAGTTCCATTCATTCACTGTCGCTGCGACAGAGGTACGTAGGAAGCAGAAGAGTATTTCCAGATGCTTCTCTTTAATTTGGATTTTGAAATTCTGAAAAGAAAGATTTCGTGGAATAATTGACGTCTGTTTTCAAATCATGAAAGCGTCACAGAGCAACCAACTACGGTGGCACACGCTGTAAGACGGGCGTTCTGCTTCACGGATGGTTTCCTGTTAAATTTCAGTGAGAGTACATTCCTAGATGAGCAAAAAAATATAATGCTTCCTTCTACGTATATCTTGAGAAAGGACCATGATGATAAAATTAAAGAGATTCCAGCCCAAATGGAGGCTTACCGCTAGTCTCCCCGCGAACTGTTCGCGCCTTGAACACGAGAGGGGGAAAGTGACAGTGAGACACAAAGCAGCCTCCACCACACACCGCAAGGCGGCTTCCAGAGTACAGATTGTAGATGCAGACAAGCACGCAGGTTCAGGTTTCCCAGCATTTCTGTGGTACTCTCCCACAGACAAACGTGTGACCAATCGTGCTTGCCCCTCTTCGTATACACTCCATATCCGCTGTTAGGCCCATTCGGAATTGGTCCCACACATATGAGCCGTATTCTAGGGTTGGATTTAAAAACTGGCACCATCGAATGACCAAAAGTTGTTAAAAGAATATCTATTCAAAGACAACGAGTTTCGATCAAGAGACCATTTCAGCTAGCAGCTAAATACTGCGTAAAGCGAATAGAGGTTTCTTGGCGTCCATCACATTTCTGTTTTTCATTGCAACGTCTGCTACAGACAAATGCAGTTTTCAACAATAAAGAATTCTAAAAATTGACAGTAGACCGCAATGTTCAGCACATGCCTGGACAAAATTTTCAGAAAGTATTCTCGAAAACATGGCACGACTCTTTTGGAAACAATCTCATTTGTAGAATGACTGCATTTTCCCATTATCCGAGCAACGAATGACTTGCTTTACCCACGACCGAGCCTGTGTGATCATTACATTTTATAGCCACTCAAATTACTACTCCCAGGTGTTTCTATGAATTGACGAATCGCAGTTGTGATTGATACTTTATTTAAATAACCGTGTTTTGCGTTTTGTGAACATTTAAATCAAGTTTCAAACTTTGAACTAGTTTCAAATCTTATCAGGATCTGCCTAAATGTGAAGCCTTTTGAAGAGTTACAGTAAATCATTTCGGTGTCACATGGAATACTATGATCTCTGTAGAAAGTGTAGATAGGTGTTTTGTCAGATTCTGGTATCTTCACATTTTAGAGTTGAGCTGGGCGGATGAGAGTATGTCCGTTCATAATTTAATAACAACCATTCATGTGAAGAAATCGGTGTATACAATTATTATTGTCCTGCGACACTTAATATTGTACAGAACACTAAGGAGTTTAGGTTTTCTGTGGGACTGTTAAAGGAGGTAAGTGAAAACTGATTAATTCCTGTCTGACTTGGACTGTGTCAAAATGGCTTGCGTGATACATAAGAATTTAGTGAGTCAAATTGTCACCATTTTAAAGAGTTTGCAGTCCTTAACTTTCCGATTTCACGGTCAGAACATACAAGAAATAATAGCGTTCTCCAGGTCAGCTCATCAGAGGAGCCCTCTACCGCCTGTATACCGATCTAAAGCGAGACAGTTTTTTTTTTTCTGGGTCGTAGAACTAACCATTATCGTAAAATATAGCACTAGGAAATTACTCGTTCGTACCTTTCTCACTAGTGTAAATCCATTTTGTGTGTGGCAGTTAACGATTCCTCCGAGAACCATTGTATTGTATTGTATGGAACTGGGAACCTAGAAACGACGGAGAGGCTTCGTCCCCACCGTAGCCCTCAGTGATTCACAACCCCACAGAAGACTACAGCAGTCCACCAGAGTCCCACCTCCCCGCCGCCGCCGCCACACACCGAACCCAGGATTATTGTGCACGGTTCGGCCACCAGTGGACCTCCCGGGAACGGTTCACACCAGACGAGTTTAACCATAATGTTTGCGTGGTAGAGTAATTTTGGTGTACTCGTACGTAGAGAAAGTGTTTGCGCAGAAATCGGCAGCACACCGGGCGGAATTGTGCCGGGGATCGGCACGCCTTCCCGCCTGGAAAGCAGCGCGTTAGACCGCAAGGCTAACCGTACGGGCACCGAGAACCATACTCGGATTGCATGCGTATCTGATTTTCAAAAGTATTAAACTATTTCTCATCCACTAAGCACTCAACAGTTTTTCTATCCTCGTAATTGTACACAAGTCACATACAGGGATATTTCGCATTAATTACAGATAACTCTATCATATTAGAAAATGAGGCAGCTTTTAATATTCCATGGCAGGTCATCAATATTTCGAAAGCCATGATGGTTGGCATCCAGAACGTTTTTCTGTTCGAGATACCTCACCATAGATTTAGCGGTCACTTTTACCACCTTATCCGTCTAAGAATAATCCGAACTGAAGTAGTGCACGTCTGTTGTATTCCAAAGTTTCTGCTCTGCCAGAAGAAAGAAGTTTCCACACTTTTTGACAATAAACGTGAAGTACCCACACGGGCAAACTGAATGAAACTTCGCTGTTTGACAAGGTTTGCGATGTTATGTCTGCGATTACGAAATTTACAAAGAAGCCGGCAGTATGAACCCACTCATCAGTATGAAGTTGCACCCCCTTGAGCTGGATGCAAGTACTAATTAGGTTGGGAACGGCGTAATAGACCCTCTGTATCCTCTCCTGAGTTAAGTCGTGCCACAACTGTAGTAACAGCTTCATGACTTCCTGGTTTCCGGCACTGGGACCGAGTTGACGTCCGAGCTGATCCCACACGTGTTCCATTGGGGCAAATCTTGGGATCTTTCACTTGACGGCACTACCTCAACATCACTCAGACGAGTCATATAGGCGCTGCAGCTTGTATTCGCGTAATCTCCTGTTGACAAGCGGCACCACGGTACATGAGAGGTAACAAGCAAGGGAGTAAGCCACCTGTGACGTGTGATCAGTCAAACCGGATGGCTCCCCACATCATGACGGCACCAGTAACAGCGCTGTGCCTTCCCAAAACGTTAGATGAATACCACCTCTCCCCATGTCGTGGGAGTACTCGCCGATGACGGGTAGTACAAAACCGCGATTCACCGCTAAACGCGACCAGACGCTTTGCATCAGCAAACCATGTTTCCCGGTCACGGTACCATTTCAAGTGCAGTCCTTTTGCATTGCGACGACAATTCCTTAGTGTGACTGCTGCAAATCTCAGACCCCTGGTGAGGGATAATGTTCAGGGAGTCCACTGCCTGTTCTCGGACGGCAGGCGTAGATGTGAAGGGGCTACGACTTGCTTGGTTCACAGTGCGGTGGTCCTCCCTTGTCGTGGACAAACATGGCTGACCGAAGACTTGATGACAAGTATGTCTATCCACACGCTCTCACGTAATAGGACATGGGGCCGCTGTCAAGTCGGAATGCCCTGAAAATGGAGATATTGCACGATTTGGACAGCAGACTAAATGGGAACCCACTACGAGGGACCTCTAAAATTCTGTCAGGTGCTTATAACAATGTCTCACACGTGTACGCAGCGCCTCTGTGTCACTCAACATCTGACGGTTTAATTTTTTTCACCCATCAAGTCTGGTAAAAACACTAATTGCAACAGTAGCAATGCACTCTGGTAGCCATTCAATCTGTCACAGTGAACTGCAATTCCAATCATTTACAAAATTGTTAAGGTTTTTGTGGCCACTTGTTGACAAACTGTCTATTGGCTTCTGTCTCGGGTACTTCGGCCAACGTTCATCTAATGATTTTAGTAAAATCATTAGATGAACGTCGACCGAACAACCCGAGACAGAAGCCAATAAGCAGTTTATCTAATCATTTACATACCAGCCGATGATGTATACGTACAATGAAGCGCCAAAGAAACTGGTATAGGCATACGTATTCAAATACAGAGATATGTAAACAGGCAGAATAAGGCGCTGCTTTCGGCAACGCCTATATAAGACAACAGGTGTCTGGCGCAGTTGTTAGATCGGGTTACTGCTGCTACAATGGCAGATTATGAATATTTAAGTGAGTTTCACCGTGGTGTCATGAGTGGCGCATGAGCGATGGAACGCAACATCTCAGTGGTAGCGATGAAGTGGCGATTTTCCGGTTCGGACATTTCACGAGTGTACCGTGAATGTCAGGAATCAGGTAAAACATCAAATCTCCGACATCGCTGCAAGCAGAAAAAGTGTTGCAAGAACGGGT
This sequence comes from Schistocerca americana, assembly GCF_021461395.2. Classification (NCBI taxonomy): domain Eukaryota; kingdom Metazoa; phylum Arthropoda; class Insecta; order Orthoptera; family Acrididae; genus Schistocerca; species Schistocerca americana. The sequence continues at coordinate 590,899,278 of NC_060119.1, forward strand.
ACAACGAAGACTGAAGAGAATCTTTAAACGTGACAAAAGTGCAACCCTTCCGCAAATTGCTGCAGATTTCAATGCTGGGCCATCAACACGTTTCAGCGTGCCAGCCATACAACGAATCATTGGTCTAAATGGGCTTTCGGAGCAGAAGGCCCACTCATGTACCCTTGATGACTGCACGACACAACGTTTTACGCCTCACCTCGGCCCGTCAACACCGACATTGGACTGCTGATGACAGGAAATATGTTGCCTGGTCGGACGAGTCTCGTTTCAGATTTTATCCAGTGTACGTGTATGGAGACAACCTCATATGAATCCATGGACCCTGCACGTCAGCAGCGGATTGTTCAAGCTGGTGGAGGCTCTGTGATGGTGTGGAGCGTGTGTGACAGGTGACACGTACGTAAGCATCCTGTCAGATCACCTACATCCATTCATGTCCATTGTGCATTTCGACGGACTTGGGCAACTCCAGCAGGACAATGCGACACCCCGCACGTCCAGAAGTGCTACAGAGTGGTTCCAGAAACACAAATTTAAAAATTTCCGCTGGACACCAAACTCCCGAGATACGAACAGCATTGAGCATATCTGGGATGCCTTGCAATGTGCTGTTCAGAAGACGTCTCCACCCCCTCGTACTCTTCCGCATTTATGGACAACCCTGCAGGATTCATGGTTTCAATTCCCTTCAGCACTAATTCAGACATTAGTCGAGTCCCTTCCACGTCGTGTTGCGGTACTTCTGCGTGCAGAAGTGCTAGCAGAGGCCCTACACGATATTAGGCAGTTGTACCAGTCTCTTTGGTTCATCATTGAATATATACAGGGTGTTTCAAAAATGACCGGTATATTTGAAACGGCAATAAAAACTAAACGAGCAGCGATAGAAATACACCGTTTGTTGCAATATGCTTGGGACAACAGTACATTTTCAGGCAACAAACTTTCGAAATTACAGTAGTTACAATTTTCAACAACAGATGGCGCTGCGGTCTGGGAAACTCTATAGTACGATATTTTCCACATATCCACCATGCGTAGCAATAATATGGCGTAGTCTCTGAATGAAATTACCCGAAACCTTTGACAACGTGTCTGGCGGAATGGCTTCACATGCAGACGAGATGTACTGCTTCAGCTGTTCAATTGTTTCTGGATTCTGGCGGTACACCTGGTCTTTCAAGTGTCGCCACAGAAAGACGTCACAGGGGTTCATGTCTGGCGAATAGGGAGGCCAATCCACGCCGCCTTCTGTATGTTTCGGATAGCCCAAAGCAATCACACGATCATCGAAATATTCATTCAGGAAATTAAAGACGTCGGCCGTGCGATGTGGCCGTCTAAGGCATTTGTACCGCCACAAATTCACGAAGAATGTCCAGATAGCGTGATGCAGTAATCGTTTCGGATCTGAAAAATGGGCCAATGATTCCTTTGGAAGAAATGGCTGCCCAGACCAGTACTTTTTGAGGATGCAGGGACGATGGGACTGCAACATGGGGCTTTTCGGTTCCCCATATGCGCCAGTTCTGTTTATTGACTCAGCCGTCCAGGTAAAAATAAGCTTCGTCAGTAAACCAAATGCTGCCCACATGCATATCGCCGTCATCAATCCTGTGCACTATATCGTTAGCGAATGTCTCTCGTGCAGCAATCGTAGCGGCGCTGAGGGGTTGCCGCGTTTGAATATTGTATGGATAGAGGTGTAAACTCTGGCGCATAAGACGATACGTGGACGTTGGCGTCATTTGGACCGCAGCTGCAACACGGCGAACGGAAACCCGAGGCCGCTGTTGGATCACCTGCTGCACTAGCTGCGCGTTGCCCTCTGTGGTTGCCGTACGCGGTCGCCCTACCTTTCCAGCATGTTCATCCGTCACGTTCCCAGTCCGTTGAAATTTTTCAAACAGATCCTTTATTGTATCGCTTTTCGGTCCTTTGGTTACATTAAACCTCCGTTGAAAACTTCGTCTTGTTGCAACAACACTGTGTTCTAGGCGGTGGAATTCCAACACCAGAAAAATCCTCTGTTCTAAGGAATAAACCATGTTGTCTACAGCACACTTGCACGTTGTGAACAGCACACGCTTACAGCAGAAAGACGACGTACAGAATGGCGCACCCACAGACTGCGTTGTCGTCTATATCTTTCACATCACTTGCAGCGCCATCTGTTGTTGAAAATTGTAACTACTGTAATTTCGAAAGTTTGTCCGCCTGAAAACGTACTGTTGTCCCAAGCATATTGCAACAAACGGTGTATTTCTATCGCTGCTCGTTTAGTTTTTATTGCCGTTTCAAATATACCGGTCATTTTTGAAACACCCTGTACAAAGCTACATTGACATACGACCCTGTATTCTGGGTGATTCACTTTTCTTGTCAGTTACCGTATACTAAAATTTTCATTCCTATGCTACACGTATTTCTCAAGCGGATTAACAGAATCGTTTTGCTTGCGACTGGGTGTGATGGTGATTTGGTTGTGAAAGTCATAAATGGAGGTGGCGTGTCACTGTTGCCCACTCCCCTTATTTTATTTTATTATTTATTTTGTTATCGATCTTCTGACTGATTTGATGTGGTCCACTACGAATTCCTCTCCCAACCTATGTCATTAGTTATTTGCTGGATGTATTCCAATATCTGTCTACCTCTATAGTTTTTACCCTCTACAGGTTCCTCTAGTACCATGAGAGTTATTCCCTAATGTCTTTACACGTGTTCTGCCATCCTCTCCTATCTTCTTGTCAGTGGTTAACATATACTTCTTTCCACTCCTCGCTGGTTCTGCGGAAAAAATCCACATTACATAAGTTATAAGTCCACCTAACTTTTAATAGTCTTCCGTAGCATCACATCTCAAATGTTTCGCTTCTCCTCCTATTCGGTTTTCCCCACAGTCTATGTCTCACTATCATACAATGCTGTGCACCGAACGTACGTTCCCGAAAATTTGCAGCTAAAATTAGGGCCTATATTTTATACTAGTGCTAGTTTGCCTTTTATATCCTCGCTTCTCCGTTTGTCATCCGTTATGTTGCTGACTAGGTAGCAGAATTCCTTAACTTCATCTACTTCGTGATCGTCAATCCGGATGTTAAGTTTCTCGATGTTCTCATTTCTGCTATTTCTCTTTAGTTTCGTCTTTCTTCGATTTATTCTCAGTCCATATTCTGTAGTTACTAGACAGTTCATTCCATTCAAGGTATCCTGTAATTTTTCTTCACAGTCATTCAGGACAGCAATGTCGTTAGCGAATCTTATCGTTGGTAACCATTCAGCTTGTATTTCAATCCCATTCTTGAAGTTTTCTTTTATTTCCTTCATTTCTTCTTCGATGTAAAAAATGAACAGCAGGGTGGAAAATTGCATCACTATTTTACACCCTTTTAATTTCCTCTCCACTCTTGTATATATTATACATTACTCCTCTTTCCCTACAGCTTGCTCATATATTTCTTAGAATTTCGAACATCTTGCATCGGTTGCTACTGTCGAATGCTTTTTCCAGGACGACAGATAATATGAACGTAGCTTGATTTTTCTTTAGCCTTGCCTCCATTATCAGCCGAGACGTCAGAACTGCCTCTATGGTGCTTGACCGCCATCTAAAGCATACTCAATTTTGTTTTCGCTTCTTCCGTTTATTATTCTTTGCAGCAACTTTGATGCATGAACTCTTAAGCTTATTTTGCGGTAATTCTCGCACTTTCCAGCTCTTGCAACCTCGAAATTGTGTGGATGATGCTTTTTCAAAGTCAGATGGTATATCGCCAGACTCAGATAGCTACACATCAACGTGGTCGTTTTGTTGCCACTTGCCCCCGATGATTTCAGAAATTCTGATGGGATGTTTTCTATTCCTTCGCCCTTAATTGATCTTAAGTCTTTCAGAGCTCTTTTAAATTCTATTACTAGATCCCCTATCTCTTCTGTATCAACTCCTTTTTCTTATTCTATCCCGTCATCAGACAAGTCTTCTCCCTTATAGAGGCCTTCAATGTGTTCTTTCCATCCATCTGCACTGTATTTAACTGAAATTAGCATTGTACTCTTGATGTTACCACCCTTTCTTTCGGTTTTACCGAAGGCTGTTTTAACTTTTCTATAGGCTGAATCAGTCCTTCCGGCAATCTTTTCTTTTCCTATTTATTAACGTTTTTCATGCAGCCATTTCGCCTTAGCTTCCCTGCACTTACTGTTATTCACTCCTAAGTGATTTTTATTTCTTTATTCATGAATTTCGCTGAATATTTTTGTATTTGTTTCTTTCATAGATCAACTGAAGTACTGCTCCAGTTACCTACTGTTCCTTTGCAGTTGTCTTCTTTGTACCTGTGATTTTCTTTCCAACTTCTGTGACTGTTGTTCAACTGAACTGTCTACGAGCTGTTCCTTATCGCACTGTCTATAGCATTAGAGAACTTCAAGCGTACCTCTCCATTCCTTAATACCTCCGTATACCACTTTTTTGCTCATTGATTCTTCCAGACTAGTCTCTTACACTTCAACCTACTCTTCATCACTACTAAATTGTGATCTGAATCTATATCTACCCCTGGATACACCTTACAAACCAATATCTTATTTCGGAATCTCTGGCTGACTATAATTTGATCTAACTGAAATTCCCGTAACTCCCTGCCTTTTCCAAGTACAACTCCTCCTCTCGCGATTCTTGAAAAGAGTATTCGCTATTACTAGCTAAAATTAGCTTATCTCCTCTCTCTTTCCCATATCCTCCTGTAACCCTTTCTGCGACATCTTCCCTTACAACCAACCGCATTCCATCCCCCATGACTATCGCATTTTCATCTCCCTTCACGTACTGAATCACTCCTTCAGTATGTCATACGCTTTCTGTATCTCATCATCTTCAACTTGCAACGTCGGCATGTATACCTAAACTATCGTTGTCGGTGTTGGTTTCCTGTAGATTCTGATCAGAACAACCCTATCTCTGATCTGTTTACAGTAACTCACTCTGTGTCCTATCTTCCTACTCGTAATGAATCCTACTCCAGTTATAACACTTGCTGCCGCTGTTGATATTGCCCTAAATTCATCTGACCAGAAATCCTTGTCACCTTTCCATCCTACTTGTCGGACCAGCACTACATCTAGATTGAGCCTTAGCATTTCCATTTTTACAATTTCTAGCTTCCCAACAATGTTCTAAGTCTGACTATGCACGTCCGGACACGTAGAACGTTTTCCTTTCGTTGGTTATTCAACCTTTTCTCATGGACACCTCCACCTTGGTACTCCCCTCCAGGAGATCCGAATGGGGGACTAGTCCTGAATCTTATGCCAATGGAGAGATCGTTATGACACTTTTTCAATTATAGGTCACATGTCCTGTAGATGCATATTACATACCTATAATTTTATGGCTTCCATTGGCTTCCGCTTAAATTTTGAATAACAGTCATCAGCAATTACGGGTACAAGTGGACTCAACTCGCTCAGAAAGGAGAGTGAATACAAAAGTTCACATGGTTGGCTCGCCGTATTCCCGCTGAATACGCAAATGTTTAGAAATAAATTTCCGCCTTTAAACCATAAATTTCTATTAATTTTTTCACACAGTCATGATTTCCGCTTTATAGCTATTATCAAGTGCGCGCTGAAATGTCATAAAATGTCCCAACTGCCTAAATAGCACTATAACGACTGATCCGCTAGTATGGAGTATCGTTTCCTTTATGCGTACATTTATATTCAAGAAGTTTTTCGAAGACTGCTGTAAATTAATTATAATATTTAGTATGTATACAGAGAATGTGTTAACAGTTATTCATGTTGAGGTCTTCAGTCGCAGTAATGATTTGATGCAGCTCTCCATGCTCCTCTATCTCGTGCGAGCCTCTTCACCTCCGAATAACTACTACTGCCTACATCCTTCTCAATTTGTTTTCTGTATTCTAGGATTTTTATTGCCCTTCCCTCCACTTCTCCCCAGTACCAAACTGGTGATCCCCTGTTTCCCGAATGTGTCCTACTAATCGATTCCTTCTTCTAGTCAGGTTGTGCCACAATTTATAGTCTTACCAATTCTACTCAGTACCTCCTCAGTAGTTACGCGATCTACCCACTTGATCTTCAACATTCTCCTGTAGCACCATATTGCGAAAGATTCCATTCTTTTTTTCTCTGAACTGTTTATCGTCCATTTTCACTTCCATGTAAGGCTACACTCCAGACAAATTCTTTCAGAAGAGACTTCGTAACACTTAAATGTATAATCGCTGTTAGCAAATTTCTCTTTTTTAAAAATTCTTTTCTTGCCATTGCCAATGTACTTTTTACATCCTCTCTAAATCGGTCATCATCAGTTATTTTCCTGCACAAATTCACAAATTGGAAAACTGATCAATTGCTTTAAAGTGTGACATTTCCTAATCTAATTCCCGTAGCATAATCTGATTCAGTTCGACTACATCCCGTTACTCTTGTTTTGCTTTTGTTGATTTTCATCTTATATCATTCTTTTAACTCTATATTCATTAGGTTCAACTGCTCTTCCAATTCCTTAACTGTCTCTGACAGAATTACAGCGTCATCGGTAAACTTCAAACTTTTTATTTCTTTGCCCTGAACTTTAATTCTCATTCCACATTTTTCTTTGGTTTCGTTTACTGCTTGTTCAATGTAAATACTGACTATCATCGGGATACACTACAACCCTGTCTCATTCCCTTCTCAACCACTGCTTCCCCTTCATGCCCCTCGACTCTTAAACTGCCGTCTGGATTCTGTACAAGTTGTAAACAGACTTTCGCAGCCTGTATTTTACTCCTGCTACCTTCAGAATTTCAGAGAGAATATTCCAGCCAACACTTTCAAAAGTTTTCTCTAAGCCTATAAATGTTTAAGATACCTTCTACACTACTGGCCATTAAAACTGCTACATCACGAAGATGACGTGCTACAGACGCGAAATTTAACCGACAGGAAGAAGATGCTGTGACATGCAAATTATTAGCTTTTCAGAGCATTCACAAAAGGTTGGCGCCGGTGGCGACACCTACAACGTGCTGACATGAGGAAAGTTTCCGATTTCTCATACACAAACAGCAGTTGATCGGCGTTGCTTGGTGAAACGTTGTTGTGATGCCTCGTGTAAGGAGGAGAAATGCGTACCATCACGTTTCCGACTTTGATAAAGGTTGGATTGTAGCCTATCGCGATTGCGGTTTATCGTATCGCGACATTGCTGTTCGCGTTGGTCGAGATCCAATGACTGTTAGCAGATTGGGTACTCAACGACGAACCTGGGTGCACGAATGGAAAAACGTCATTTTTTCGGATGTATCGAGGTTCTGTTTACAGCTTCATGATGGTCACATCCGTGTTTGGCGACATCACGGTGAACGCACATTGGAAGCGTGTATTCGTCATCGCCATACTGGCGTATCACCCGGCGTGGTTGTATGGGGTGCCACTGGTTACACGTCTCGCTCACCTCTTGTTCGCATTGACGGCACTTCGAACAGTGGACGTTACATTTCAGATGTGTTATGACCCGTGGGTCCATCCTTCATCCGATCCCTGCGAAACCCTACATTTCAGCAGGATAATACACGACCGCATGTTGCAGGTCCTGTACGGGCCTCTCTGGATACAGAAAATGTTCGACTGTTGCCCTAGCCAGCACATTCTCCAGATCTCTCACCAATTGAAAACGTCTCGTCAATGGAGGCCGAGCAACTGGCTCGTCACAATACGCCAGTCACTACTCTTGATGAACTGTGGTATCGTGTTGAAGCTTCATGGGGAGTTGTACCTGTACACGTCATCCAAGCTCTGTTTGACTCAATGCAGAGGCCTATCAAGGCCGGTATTTCCGCCAGACGTGGTTGTTCTGGGTTCTGATTTCTCAGGATCTGTGCACCCAATTTGCGTTAAAATGTAATCACATGTCAGTTCTAGTATAATATATTTGTCCAATGAATACCCGTTTATCATCTGAATTTCTTCTTGGTGTAGCAATTTTAATGGCCATATGTGTAGAATAAGACGTAGAGTCAGTATCGCCTCGCATGTTCCTACATTTCTTCGGAATCAAAAGTGATCGTCCCCGAGGTCGGCTTCTACCGGTTGTTCCATTCTCCTGTAAATAATTCATGTTAGTATTTTGCAACCACGTCATGGTAAACTGATTATTGACTAATATTCACACCTGTCAGCAACTGTTTTCTTTGGAAGTGGAATTATTGATTCTTTTTCAAGTCTGAGGATATGTCGCCTGTCTCATACATGTTGCACATCACTTGGAAGAGTTTTGTGATGGCTGTTTTTCCCAAGACTGACGGAATATCATCTACTCCCGGAGCCTTGTTTCGACCAAGATCTTTCAGAGCTGTGTCAAATTCTGCTTGCAGTATCGTGTTTCCAATCTTGTCCTCATTTATGTCCACTTCCTATAATATTGCTTTCAACTTTAAGTATAACTTTGTGTTCCACCTTACGGCAGGTCTTGTCATGGGGGAAGCCTGGTCAGAGAGGTCCACCACATGAGCATCTAGGGAAGTGATTCCAGTGGAAGATTCCGGTTGCCTTCCACTGATGATGATGAAATGATAGAGGACAACACAACACTCTGTTCCTGAGCGGAGAAAATCTCCGACCCAGCCGGGAATCGAACCCGGACCCCTTGGTGTGACAAGTGGTTCAAATGGCTCTGAGCACTATGGGACTTAACTGCTGAGGTCATCAGTCCCCTAGAACTTAGAACTACTTAAACTTAACTAACCTAAGGACATCACACACATCCATGCCCGAGGGAGGATTCGAACCTGTGACCGCAGCGGTTGCGCGGTTCCATACTGTAGCGCCTAGAACCGCTCGGCCACTCCGGCCGGCTTGGTGTGACAGACCGCCGCGCTGACCACTCAGCTATCGGGCGGACTGTTTAAGTATGGAACCTCTATATACACTCCTTCGACCTTTCAGCTTTCCCTTCTTTGCTTTGTAACAATGATGTTGACACGTACGTACTTTCGGGGCGTTATTGGGTCTCTAACGACTGTACCAGATAACATGAAGCGAGGATAAACTACATTCTGTAAATGGACATTAATTATTAAAATATATTAAAGTAATGAATGACAAGCTACACAACTCGCCGTTAGCTCATAAACGTATGCTGCCATAACCAAATACACTCCTGGAAATTGAAATAAGAACACCGTGAATTCATTGTCCCAGGAAGGGGAAACTTTATTGACACATTCCTGGGGTCAGATACATCACATGATCACACTGACTGAACCACAGGCACATAGACACAGGCAACAGAGCATGCACAATGTCGGCACTAGTACAGTGTATATCCACCTTTCGCAGCAATGCAGGCTGCTATTCTTCCATGGAGACGATCGTAGAGATGCTGGATGTAGTTCACTGGAACGGCTTGCCATGCCATTTCCACCTGGCGCCTCAGTTGGACCAGCGTTCGTGCTGGACGTGCAGACCGCGTGAGACGACGCTTCATCCAGTCCCAAACATGCTCAGTGGGGGACAGATCCAGAGAGCTTGCTGGCCAGGGTAGTTGACTTACACCTTCTAGAGCACGTTGGGTGGCACGGGATACATGCGGACGTGCATTGTCCTGTTGGAACAGCAAGTTCCCTTGCCGGTCTAGGAATGGTAGAACGATGGGTTCGATGACAGTTGGGATGTACCGTGCACTATTCAGTGTCCCCACGACGATCACCAGTGGTGTACGGCCAGTGTAGGAGATCGCTCCCCACACCATGATGCCGGGTGTTGGCCCTGTGTGCCTCGGTCGTATGCAGTCCTGATTGTGGCGCTCACCTGCACGGCGCCAAACACGCATACGACCATCATTGGCACCAAGGCAGAAGCGACTCTCATCGCTGAAGACGACACGTCTCCATTCGTCCCTCCATTCACGCCTGTCGCGACACCACTGGAGGCGGGCTGCACGATGTTGGGGCGTGAGCGGAAGACGGCCTAACGGTGTGCGGGACCGTAGCCCAGCTTCATGGAGACGGTTGCGAATGGTCCTCGCCGATACCCCAGGAGCAACAGTGTCCCTAATTTGCTGGGAAGTGGCGGTGCGGTCCCCTACGGCACTGCGTCGGATCCTACGGTCTTGGCGTGCATCCGTGCGTCGCTGCGGTCCGGTCCCAGGTCGACGGGCACGTGCACCTTCCGCCGACCACTGGCGACAACATCGATGTACTGTGGAGACCTCACGCCCCACGTGTTGAGCAATTCGGCGGTACGTCCACCCGGCCTCCCGCATGCCCACTATACGCCCTCGCTCAAAGTCCGTCAACTGCACATACGGTTCACGTCCACGCTGTCGCGGCATGCTACCAGTGTTAAAGACTGCGATGGAGCTCCGTATGCCACGGCAAAATGGCTGACACTGACGGCGGCGGTGCACAAATGCTGCGCAGCTAGCGCCATTCGACGGCCAACACCGCGGTTCCTGGTGTGTCCGCTGTGCCGTGCGTGTGATCATTGCTTGTACAGCCCTCTCGCAGTGTCCGGAGCAAGTATGGTGGGTCTGACACACCGGTGTCAATGTGTTCTTTTTTCCATTTCCAGGAGTGTATATCCAGAAATAGCTCTCTTCTTTTGTCGCAGATATTTGACAGTGATGATGCTATGTGCCTAGTTTTCCTCTGCCGCAGCACACACGTTTTCTCACGGCGGAAGTGGAATAAACAAGAATACAACCATTTTGTTTACGTTTTACGAAATTTTTATGTTTTCCGCCTTAAGTGTGGACTATAGCGCGGAACATATTCTAGATACCTTTCCCCTGTAATGGAACACATTTGCAGTTGTGTACACACTATGAGATAATTTTCGTCTTAGAATTTCCAGTCTGATAAAATATAGCTTTATTAAAGGCCACCTGATCCCAAAAGTCGACCATTTGGTCTGGTCAGTGTTACTTTACGTCTGCAAGATTGTACACTCAACGCGGAACTCCATCAGAAACGAAGCAAACCCATTAGCAATGGCGTAACAGCGACGCCTTGATTTGTGAGGTATGCAACCCGCGCACTATAATCGCACTCCATCCTTTTTTGATCTACTCTCGTATAGAAGCAGCGGAAGAGCTTATCGTCTGAGTCCGCCGGACGGTCTTCTGTAGGTCGAGATATAGTACGACAACCCACGACTAAAACCATGTCTTCTCGTTTTAGAGCCAAAAGCGTACAAAATCGTTATGGCAGAAGATCACGAAGTCGACTAGATGGGCAGTAACGATCAAAAATGTCACAGTTCCATGAGGGTTCACTTGTGCTGTGCGAAAGAAACGGCGAATTGTATTATCAAATGTGTGCGATGTTATAAATGCACATAAATTCTCTCATTATATTACGAAAATGTTTGTTTTCGGACATTTTCGATGTCACCTACACTTCTAAAAATGAAAAGAACGTTTCTGCATATGGCACCCTCCTATGTTGAGAACTGCTATGTATTTGTCACGCTCTTATCCCTCCATTCACATCTCACGAACTCAACAAGTTAGGCCTTCGGATTTTGCTAATAAATTGAAAGACATAGAATTTAATTAATACTTGGTCACATAAGGAAACGGCGTAGATCATCACGAAAAAAAATCCATATTAATCTTGACATGTGGTATGAATATTGGATTGAATATGGTTCTGTTGTTCGAACAGTTAATGAAGATCTAATTTGTGAAGAATACGAGGAGGCAGATACGAAGAGTGTTTATCATGTTTGTCAAATTCCTTAACGAGGTCGAGTGCCTGTTCAGTATTCAACACTAATATTTTAACTATAATGATTGGGAACATGGAACTTGTAAAAAGTTTCGTGAAGATTTGGATGGGTGTTGGCGTTGTTAATTCCGGTCACTACACTGATGTTTCAGTTTGTCTGTATGAAACAATGACATAAAAAACACCATCCGAATAGGTCCTGAAGGCCCAACAGTACCGACCGGCCGCGGTGTCATCCTCAGCCATTAGGCATCACAGGATGCGGACATTGAGGGCACGTGGTCAGCGCACCGCTCTCCCGGCCTTCGTAAGTTTTCGTGACCGGTGTCGCTACTTCCCACTCGAGTAGCGCCTCAGTTGGCATCACAGAAGCTGAGTGCACCCTTCTTGCCAACAGCACTCGGCAGACGCACACGATGACCCATCCATGTGCTAGGCAAGCCTGACAGCGCTTAACTTTGCTGATCGTACGGGATTCGGTGTTACAACTTCGCCAAGCCCGTTGACTCGAACAATGAGGTGACCACTAGCAAACTCTTTACCTGCTTTTTATGATATGATCAGCTGCGATTGCAATCGCGCATTCTTACCCAATGGAAAAGTACGGCCAGTGAGAATGATGAATAATCCTACACGCTACCACAAGGCTTTCGCAGATTTATGAAGATGTACTTCTGACACTTGGATTATATTGAACGTCTTAAAAGAATTCACGTGCAGATTATATAACTGAAACTGTCAGTGCTATCGATTTTGTTAGATTAACTATTTTTACACAAACATATAAAATTAAAAGTGAACATTCTTTTACAGCTGTAAATCTAGGTTTATCTAATTTTGACGTCTGCATTCTATCGCTGTATAAAACAGAATTGAAAAAGCATTAAAATATATTTCGAAAATATAGAGTAACGCTCGAACGAAAAATCTAGCATATCTAAGCCCCACAGATCTCTGATGATATGACAACGAGGGACTTTACGAGTTTTCGTGACTCTGAGGTGGTCAATTATCAGAAATGAGTGACGCTACTTTAAGCGAACAACCAACAATGACATAAGGTACAGCTGACATGAATTCCACTGTAAGATCTGTATAAATAAATGAGTGATTCAGTCTAATCATATTTGCTTTCCAAACGAAGACATTGGCGAAATTGGTGATTTTGATGGTGACGATAATGTTATTGAGTCCGACAGTGATTAAAAACGTTCATGCTTCTCTATTTAAATATTCTGTATTTTTCAAGCGTTATATCACTTTTTTGTGCAGTTTATTTAAAAAAATTCTTCAGTGTAATAGTTTCGAGTAAGGTCTTTGTTAATCATATCAGAATTTTAGTGTGGCAGCTTATTCATTGGCTTTCATGCGTCGCAGTACGATCTTGTAATGATTTTTGAGCAACGAAAAGTTGTCTGATTAGTAAGGTGTTGCTCTAAATTTGTTTGATATGAATTTCTTCTCCACCTGGCCTGCTTATTTTGTCATAACCAACAGTTTTCTGGCGTAGTGCTTTGTTACCGATCGGTAAAATTTTTGAAAGTCGTCATAACGATCTCAAAAGGAAAATTGTTCATTTTTTTCTGAAAAGCTTCTTATGCACCTTAACTAAAGCAAATCTGCTATTAAAACGAATTTTCAGATGGTTGGCTATGATTTCGATTTCTAGTATATTTTGTATTTTGCCATTGGTTCCCCAGGTTTGCGCTACGCTACAGGCGTCTGAAAAACGTGTTTTCGGTGTCTTACAGCTGTCATTCAACTTCATTCCAACAGTCAGTCGTACTGCTAAGATACTGTTCGCTAAAATTTGTTGCCGTTTTTGAAAATGTTGTTAGATTAGAAGTGAAGGAAAAAATTCTGAAATTGGTAGTTTTTGATTAGGGTAATCGATTCTATTGATTTTATATAGTTTCAGCTGTATTACTATAGTGTGGGTGTGTGAGGTTTGGGGATCTTATGGGCGCCCAACGGCGAGGTTCCCAGCACCCTAACAATGATTAAAATAAACGTATACGGATAAAAACGAAAACTGTCTTACACGCATGTACACGAAATGACTACACATAAGTTACAGATTTTGGTTGTGGGCTCCCGTACTACTACGGCACCATATGGCTAGCACTGCGCGTCAGAAACGATTGATTGTGAATGTAGGGGTGACCCAAAGAAAATAAACTCATTCCTCCACATGTTCGTTCAGTAAGCGTGAGACTGTAACAGAAATGTCCGTCCAACTCCCTAGGCAAATGGTACAAAATAATTAGGATAACACACTCAGTCTCCTGAAAGAAGAAAATCTCCTACCGGGCCAGGAATCTAACCCAGGACCCAGTGACCTATAGGCACGAACTGCTGTCAGTGGGGAAATGATATAAATGTACAAAATACAAATCGACATACGCAAACAAATATGATTTTAGAAGAATATAAGTCCACAATGGCCGGATGGCTAACAAGTAACTCCCTTATGATATAACTGACATTCATTTCATTGCAACGGAGGCCTTTAATCGAACTGCAATGATTAAAAGAAAGTAGTGTGCAGTACTCTAAATACAAAAATAATCATTTAATGAACGGCCGCCTCAGTTGTTGATATGTACTTCATTTCATTCCAAGTGGAATATACAGTTGTGGAATAACAACATCCTCCAACGGTGGAGAAAATATTAAAATACTGTACGGTGAAATTTCACCTGTACATTTATCAAACAACAGAGTCATTCAGACGTGCGTTCTGGAGCTTGAAGTAGTGAAGAGTTTGTTTTGTTCAGCGTCAAGGTGCTCAATTTGTCTAATATCAGTCCTTGTTCTTTTCTGTTCAGTCTTTTTTTTTCAATTTCTACATCTTTTCCCGCACTGTCTCGGAAATGACTGCATCTTACCATAGCCATAGCATCGCAGGAACGACTTTGTTGGGTTCCCTGCTGCCAGTGCACGATCTGCTACTGGAAATTTATCCGAATTTCTCATAAAGTAAGTTGGTGTGACGCCGAGATCTTGGAAAGCGGTCTGATGAAATCAAGACCCCTCACTGGGTGGGTATGTGTATCGGTTCGGCTTGCTGAGGTTGTTTAAGTCTGCAGCTTCTGATGATGTCTCCACCATTAGGGGACGAAACGTTAGGCACAGAAGTATGCTGCCAACTACGACCCATAGGCCATGAAACAGAGTTCATCAACTACACTACTCATGGCCATGATTGTATCATTTGAATAATTTCGTATAAAGGAATTCAAGTAACGTACTTACAAAACGTGACCACAAAATTTAAGTCCAGCAAACCCAATAATACATTATTCATTGCAAAATAACTTGTGAACAAACTCAGATTTAGCGTACCTGATCCTGCTGGCGGTTTGGCAGTTGACACTCGTAGCAAACTGTCGAAGTCGCCAAACGCTCTGGCATATACATTAGCTGTTGCGAAACGCTGTGCGTTATTTCGGATACATTGCAGTGTTTTTAATAATTTACGGATAATGTCCGTTTGTTAATGCAGTTAAAAATATAGTGCTGTACTAGTTTTCAATCGTTCCTTGTCTTCTCTGATTTGAAGCTTAAGTTCGGCGAATATCTGTGTTTTGTTTACATTCTCGTGTTTTTTACGTCCACCTACCACCTGCAAGTTAGCTGCACGACTAACCGAAAGATAAGTTTTTACCAATTACTATTTTAAAACTTGTGCTTGAAGTGTGTGCTAGTGCTTTTTAGCTTACTGTAGAAGAAGCGTCATACGTGAGAAAGGTGCATGTTGCCCTAAATTAGTTAGCACGGAAAACAAGTCAGGATGTGGGTTGATGTTTCACTGCGATGATTGTAGCGGGGAAGTCATTAACGTGTCAACCGAGGCTCTCCCATGGACTTGTAGATCATGTAGTAGAGACAAGGAAATTGTGGTACGTAAAGGACACGGGAATAGGTGACAAGTATCAGGCCAAAGGAGAAAACTGCAGAAATCACTCTTCAGATGCAGGTTAGCAATCAGTTTGACTTGTTACCTGAATTAGGAGAAAAGCGTCTACCAATTTTTGCGTAAAGTTGAGAGTAGAAGACTCACAGGAACAACTTTAACGCCAAGTCGTTAGAGAAGTCAGGTAGAAGGAAAATAATCCTGCTGCTAGGCAGCGGTCACGAGAAGGGTATGGGTCAAATGCTACTGGAAAAGTTACGTGTAGAATACCACCCCACAAACATCATTATACCCAGGGTCAAGCTCAGTTAGGTGACAAAGAACACTGGGCCGTTGGCCAGACATTTTGATGGAGGTACCAGGCTCTTATAGTAGGTGGGGCGGGGAACAGCGTGGCTAGCAGATTAGGCTATAGTATTGAATGTGACCTGGAGGAAATAGGAACAATAACAGTACAACTCCTGTGGCGTTTGTGGAGGTTTTAGAATGCCATGACAAGTTCTAGATTAAAACGGTTAATACTCATTAAAGAAAGAGCTTAGTTGAGTTGATTGCATTTGACTGGAAAATAGTCTCACATCCATTCTGTGCCTCTGGCTGCAATTCGGAGATGGGGATTCATAACTCACGGTCTGCACGTGAATAGGAGAGAGAATCGTGTAGAAAATGTACGGTGGCACAGAAAAAATCTCTGTGATTACTAGAGTCAGTGGAGAGGTGTGGATAATTCTGAAGTGACAGATGTTCTGCGCCTCCTTCAGCATCATATAACCAAGGAGATGAAGAAATTAAGTATCGAGAATCATACGAGACTGGCAGCATTTTTGTATACAGTTAACAAGGAAAGAAGAGGAGTTGCAGCATATGTAAAAGCTGGAAATAAAGTCGAGTCTGAGTTGTTACTGCAGAATACCTCTCTGGTAACTGTAACAGTCTACATTCTATCCAGGAAACTTCCAGCTATTTATGACATGCCTAGAGGCATAAATGACTTACCTGTCAGACAAAAACAAACATTTATCCGTTTGTGGCGGTTTTAATGTACACTGCTTAACAGATACAGGCAGGAAAAATAAACTAGAATTGTAGTTTTAGTGTTTCAATTAAATTTCAGTAGTCACTTTTCCAATCGCGTTCTGCAAGATAGTAAAACACTGACTGACAACATTTTAGATACATTGCTCAGGTTGAAACAATTAATATGTACTCAATTGTTAAAGATTATCATATCGCTATGCACAGTTTCTGAAAATAAACAACGTACCACCTTTCAGCCCTTAGGTAGGTTTCTTTAGAACTAAGTTAAATGACCTGCTAGGGAATGAGGTACATACAGAAAGAGCAGGAAACGTCAAACTCAATTTATCTCATACCAAATTTACACGCAGTATTTAAAAGTTCTTTTTCTAAAAGCTATACAGTAAAGTTATTAATGCAACAAGTGAGACATTGATAGCCAAGGGAATTAAAATCTCATGACAGAGGAAGAGTGACATTTATATCAAAGGCAGAAGAGATCAAGATATATCATTTGCATACCAATAAAAATACTGTGATATTTTAAGGAATGTCATTAAAATGTAAAAAGTAGGCATGTCCAGAGAGAAATTAACAATTCATATAGTATGGGATATTGTCACACGGGGGACAAGTAGCTACTCAGTGTGCATTTTCTAAATGTGGCAGCAAAAGTAGGATGAAGTGGTTGAGCTGAAAAAGCGAAAAAATATGTCAAAATGTCATTCCACACAACTTTAAGAAATTAGGATTAAAACCAATATCCTTCAGTGAAATTAATGGAATTATAAAATTTAAAAAAACAATAGTTCATATGGTGTTTGCAGAACTTTTAACAGAATTCTGAAAAGTTGTTTTAACTTAATAAATAATGTTCTATGGAATCAAATGTAATGCATTAGTGGCATAAGGTAGTTTACAGACAGATTAATTGTTAAATCTCTTCATAAGAAAGGCGACTAGGAAGATTGAAAGAGTTATAGTCCAATTTCCTAAGTGACACATTTTTCATTTTTAAAACTATTCGAAAATTTAATGTAATCATAAGTAGCCTCACACCTTCCATTTAACATTCCACAAGCAGAGCTGGTACATCTGCAGATGATGCTAGTGCTATAATAAATCCCATTAGAGAGAAAACCACAAAAGATATTGTTAATGATATTTTTCAAGGAATTATTAAGTGGTTCTAATCACGATTTGAGAAGAACAGTAACGTCCATACTTACAACGCTAGAGAAAAAATGACCATTATTAACTATTATTGAAGCTGTCAGTAGTTCACAAAGAAGTTCAGTATGCAGCAACAAGTATTTTTGATCACTTGCCCAATAATAAAAAAGTCTGGTGGGCAGCAGAACAACTTTCTTTCCAATCTAAAAATCATTTATCCTGGACATCTTTCTATTCCATATACAAAATTCTATTTACACACTGATAACCGCAAAAAAATGTTTTTATGTGTAGCTGTATGGGTAGGATTAAAAATAAAGCGTTCATTAATGTAAACACTAATGGGATAACATTGCCTGTAAACTGACTCCTTCCACGTCATTTCAATGAAGGAGTCATTCAAGTGAGGTATGGAACATGCAACTAATTTCCTAAGTGACTTGGAATCAGAAACAAATGAAAGATGGGAAGTCATGCATTTTCATCCCATCCGTTCGACGCTTCGAATTTAGGACTTTCCATCTATATAATTATAGATGTCTTTACTCGTATTATGAAATCGGAACGTAAGCAATAAGATTAGACACTCACATGATTATGTCCTGAGGATTAGTGGTAGACCACTTGCTTTAGTCATAAATTTCAACAATGAAAGTGTAAATTCGTTTATTCCGCTTCCAAGACGCTACTATTAAGTTTCTTTTTTAAATTAATACCTACAGTAGTCATCCTTCAACTTTATATCGCCAAATATGTGGACTGCAGTGAAGGAAGCATAGACGGCGTCGTGGTGTATATAGAATGGAAATGCTAAGAGAATGTGACTGGCACTAGCTATTTCTGGACAGTCATCATGTTTCTCTGCCGACGTACAAACCCATTGGTGTCCACGTACTTCGTAGAATCATTGAATCTCGTAAGTGGCGACCAGGCACTCCTTCAGAATATGCATCACTCATGTTAGCAATACAACCAACAAGAACGAAAAATCGTGAAAATACTCTATAAAGAATGTGGTCATCAAATTGCAGGATTCGGCTTTTAATCCTTTTTTTTGTTTTACAGACAAGATACTAAGAAACTGTTGAATTACACTTATCCATCGTCATTATCGAATATCTGAATATCGGACATGAGAATATCACAAGAAGTATCTGACATTCACTTATTGGTGCCGAATAAATGCTAAATATTAAATCCTGACTATTAATTATTGCCATTTGCTTAGAAAATACCAAGCCAAGTACTAGTGCCGTATATGTATGTTGATAACATAGTTTTTATGACTTGCGAAACCAAAAATCTCAAGTATATCCCTTTAAATAATCTTTTTCAGTGCTTGTTTCTATTGCCACATTACATATTTGGTTACTTCAAAAACGCGTTTTCTTTTTATTTGTTTCAAGCAAACACTTTACTTCATTTTTGATAAGGTAACTTCGCGACTTACACTTTATGCAGGAAACCACACAAACACGTTTCTCAGCATGTCATGACCCATATGGATGTGTGGAATATATCGACATCTAATGACTTCCTGTATTCCATTACAATGGCGTAACTTCATACATTCACACACTTGAGATTCTATAAATAGCACTAAAAGCTACATATGAGTTGGACGAATTCATTCTTGATCTAAAACGCCTGTAAAAGAACAGTATTATGCCATTACGCCGTTACGCCATGTTGTGAACTTGTGTCATCCACATAGTGCATTATGGATTCTGATACACAGGCTTAGTCGGTGACAATGTTACATCAAAGCACAATTAACTTATTTTTTGAGCTATGTGCCTGTGTAGTGTGTATGACGACGAGTTAAGTCAGTATATAAATCTATGCATTCATGTAGTGGTGAAGTCTACTACTGTTTTAATCTCTTAGGTATTAAATCCATACTAGCAGAATTTGCAGGCAGAATACCAAAGTATACCGTTGCTCCCATTACTTAGAATACAATACAGGTTGAACTGAAGACACGTATAAAATATTTATTTGTAAAATATTGCTGTGGATGATGACTACATAGAAATAGAAATAACTGTAACTAAGGTATATCACTCATCCCATCAATTTCTGACTTTTAACATACTTTAAAAGTTTATAAAGGCACACTGCCGTTGTAGCTCAGTCAGTAAGGTAATTGCAGAACATTATACAAAATAAAGTAGTGCCATTACTATTCTATCCAAAAAGGCTAAGTTATAAAAATTGCGCAGTTTTGCAAGGTTTATAGGAAAGAAAAACACGCATGTCAAACATGCTGCAGGTCACACAAGACATTATTCATGCATAGTTCAGTATACAGTTTGAAAAAAAAAAATCCAATGGAGGTCGATGAATGGTATATATTGTTTAACGTATTTAATTAAACATTTTAGTATTATGTAACAGATGGAACCTTTTGAGAGTATGTGTGTAGCCACATATTTAAGTAAAGTACACACTTGCTATGAAACAGTTACACTGTCGAGGTGTAGTTAATTTTTTTTTTTAAAACGAAGTACACTCTTACCATATGATACGTATTATGTGGAGATATTGGGATTCACAATTTTTTAACAAGCTGTGCTCTTACTGTGTAAGTATTACACTACGGTGGTATTGGGATTCCGCTTTTGAAAGAAAATACCCTAATAACCGCTTGTTCCACGTTTAAAAATTACTCCATTCATTTCTTTACGCAGACGCAGTATACTTTCTAGTGCGTTAGAAAGGAGCGGAACAGTTACGATACTTTTATTATATAAATTATTGTGTAAATTCACAGTATCATGCCTGCCACTAGCGATCATCGAGCGCAAATGCCGCCTTCGTTCGCCTCCATACTCTTGTTGCCACACGTCTGTAGTTTAGGCAAGGAATCCAGACCACGTCAGACCCACCACTGTGGCAGGCCGATACCCATCTCCAGCACTGCACCCCTGCACCAGGAATATAATTTCTATCTACATCATCTCTCAGGTGCCAACGGCCTTGCTTGCAGTGGTAACACTGGTCCTCATCAGATGACCATAGGTAAGCGCTGATGTCCGCCCCCGGTAGCTGAGTGGTCAGCGCAACAGAACGCCGGCACGGTAGCTCAGCCTGTTCGGTCAGAGGGATGCGTGCTCTCTGAAATAAAAAAACTGAGTCAAAGAATCAACGATGAACTTGAACGGATGTCTTGTGACGTCCGCCCAGACCAAACGCAACGAACAATATCGAACAAAATTAATTAAAAAAAGAAATAACGTCAGTCCTAAGGGCCCGGGTTCGATTCCCGGCTGGGTCGGAGATTTTCTC
This sequence comes from Schistocerca americana, assembly GCF_021461395.2. NCBI lineage: Eukaryota > Metazoa > Arthropoda > Insecta > Orthoptera > Acrididae > Schistocerca > Schistocerca americana. The sequence goes on from NC_060119.1 coordinate 590,920,416, forward strand.
CGCTCCGGGACTGGGTGTTGTATGGTCCTAATCATCATCATTTCATCCCCATCGACGCGCAAGTCGCCGAAGTGGCGTCAAATAGAAAGGTTTGCACCCGGCGAAAGTTCTACCTGGCAGGAGGCTCTAGTCACACGGCATTAATTTTTAAGCGCTATTTGGCTGGGCTAGCACTTGGATGGGTGACGATCCGGTCTGCCGAGCCCTGTTGGCAAGCGGGGTGCACTTAGCCCTTGTGAGGGAAACTGAGGAGCTATTTGATTGAGAAGTAGAGGCTTCGGTCTCGGAAACTGACATACGGTCGGGAGAGCGATGTGCTGACCACATGCCCCTCCATATCCGCATCCAGTGACGCCTGTGGGCTGAGGAGGACAGGGCGGCCGGTCGGTACCGTTGGACCTTCATGGCTGTTTTCAGTTTACCTCTCAGGTGCTGGACCACAAGTTCCTCCTGTGAGATGATCCCATAATGGAGTTCTACTTCAAGGGTACAGAGAGTTTGAGGTGTTCAAAATACACGTTATTAGAGAGTGTAACGATCGATATTGCTGACTCATATAACATATAACTCGCTGATATTCTCGTTACTTATCAGTTACAGATAAACGTATGCTTATTACTTAGAATGAAATACAAATCTGTGGGAGCGTAAAGTCCATTGCGTCGCTTCGGTGCGGAGGATTTGTGACGAGTACGCAATATCATCTGCATGCCAACTTTCATTTCCTTTACTGAATTAGGGTAAAATCGGTTTCTATCATTAGCATTCTGTGTCAGCGTCATAAGAACTTCCGTAATCTTTTTATTGTACGAACACGTGTTCATTTGGAAATTTCGACAATTGATTGCACCATTCATTAGATTCTTTGCGGTCATAAATTAGTTCATCAGGACTGTACTTAGTATCGTATATGTTGAGATTATTGTTCCCATCTTCAAAAAGAGCTAAATAGCTTACCCAATTATGGTGTAGGTACATGCAGTATGTCCTCATAAACCTGTTTCGTTACCTGAAAATCCGTCTGTGGGACTTGATTGAGGGCTATTTTTAGTTTTAAAAATGCTCTTCATATCATCATCTTTAAAGAATTTCCGCCATTTATACCCTGCCTTGTACGTGGCATGTACGTGCCGTTGTCAGATAAAATTGGCTTTCCCGCGTGAGGAATACAATCACGTGAACGTAGTCTTATGGTGGTGTTTTCAGTTGCAGATTTTATGGCGTAAAGCTTAACATGCTTAGAAAATATGTCATAAAAAGCTAATGCATATTTTACACCACCGCCACTTGTCGGATGGGGTCCACTAATATCTGTACTAACGATTTCCGTAGGCTTGCTGGGTGGTATGGATTGTAAATCTGTATTTGACGATAAATTCTGTGGATTAGTTTTCTGCCAAAATATACAAGTTTTGAATATATTGTGAAACCTTCTCCTCATTTTCTAGACACATTTTCCTATTCAGTTGTTGAATATGTTCGTTCACATTCGCTTTAGGTTCAGCTAGCAAATTCAATTATCCTTACCTGTTCCTGCTCTCCGTGCGTAACCACGTGAAATAGGCAAGTTCCTAAGCCGCAGCATGACGCGTCGTATGTCTTACGAAAGTCTAAACTAATATCTGAATGGCTTAGAGTGTTTGAATTTACTGATGCATGTTTTATGTTTTGAAAATCTTTCTAGCACTGCTCTGTCCAGATCCATTCATGAGTTTTCTTCAGTAAGCTACATGGGGTTTACTGTTTAATACTTATTATGTATCATGGATACCTTATCCCACCGTATGCACATTAAGATTTCTTAAGGTTTGCTGTTACTCCGACCTGTCGAAAGAATGTCTAAAGAATTTTTTCAAGTATTTTGAGATGTTCTTTCCAAGTCTTTGTGGCGATCAGAATGTCATCTACGTAATTTGTCACACTTTCAACTAATTTCTCTCCAAGTGCTGTATCCAAAGCAGTTATGAATACACCAGAACTGTCGTTCAGTCCGAAAGGTAGGATGCAGAATTGATATGTTCGCTCCCAGAATATAAAAGCAGTATATTTTCTGGAGTCAGGAGTGATTTCCACTTGCCAAAACGAGTTTGTCATGTCAGAGGTGGGAAAGTGGTTACCGTCTAAAAATTTTTGCAGTTCTTCCTCAAAGTTCTTATGCTTTGCGCGCGTTGGTAATATAATCTCAACTATAGCTCGGGCATCTAACACCATTCTAATGTTTCCGTGAGGTTCCGTTACATCAAGTAACAGTCTACTGTAAGCAGATATAGAAGATTCTATAATCTTCTATTGCAAACATGTGTTTCATTTCGCACCATATCGCATGTTGTTGAGCTAAAGGTACATTGTGAGAAATAAGAAAGAAAATCTGAGATTTGACTTCAATTTTTTTTTATATATGTCTTAATGACACCAGGACTTTTTGTAAAAATCTGTGCATGCTTAGAAAGTAGTTCAAATAGTTCATTACATTGTCATCAGTAAGAGCAGTTGTTTCCTCTAACTTATGGCTAATCAATGTTCTCAAAGTTTTACACTCTTCATCTGATACAAGTATCTGTGTGTTTTCGTCGCCTTCTTGTATTAACTGGATTTTGCATCCAGTGCAATACTCGTCATGTTTTAGCGTCCTAGTATCTAAAAAAATTGTGATTTCACTGCCCCCATGTCTAATGAGGCATTGTCCTTCTCACATAACGTACACTATGTTATCAAAAGTATCGGGACACCCCCAAAACATACGATTTTCATATTAGGTGCTTTGTGCTGCCAACTGCTGTCAGGTACTCCATAACAGCGACCTCAGTAGTCATTAGACATCGTGAGAAAGCAGAAAGGGGCGCTCCGCGCTACTCATGGACTTCGAACGTGGTCAAGTGATTGGGTGTAACATGTGTCATACGTCTGTACGCGAGATTTACATACTCCTAAACATCCCTAGGTCCACTGTTTGTGATGCGATGGTGAAGTGAAAACTTGAAGGCACAAATACAGCTCAAAAGCATATAGGTCCTGATGGGACAGGTACAGCAAAAAAAGTACAGGCCGACCTCGTCTCTTGACTGACAGAGACGGCCGACAGCTGAAGAGGGTCGTAACGTGTAATAGGAAAACATGTGTCCAGACCCTCGCACAGGAGTTCCAAACTACCTCATGATCCACTGCAAGTACTATGACAGTTAGGCTGGAGGTTAGAAAACTTGAATTTCATGGTCGAGCGCCTGCTCATAAGCCACACACCACGCCGGTAAATGCCAAACAACGCCTCGCTTGGTGTAAGGAGCGTAAACATTGGACGATTGGACAGTGGAAAAAGTTGTGTCTAGTGACGAATCACGGTACATAATGTGGCGATCTGATGGGAGGATGTGTGTATGGCGCATTCCCTGTGAACGTCATCTGCCAGCTTGTGTAGTGCCTACAGTAAAATTCGGAGGCGGTGGTGTTATGGTGTGGTCGTGTTTTTCATGGAGGGGGCCTGCACCCCCTGTTGTTTTGTGGCCTGGCACTATCACAGCACAGGGCTACACCGATGTTTTAAACACCTTCTTGCTTCGGGGATGGCGATTTCGTCTTTCAACGCGAACAAGCACCTGTTCATAATGCACGGCCTGTGGAGGAATGGTTACACGACAATAACATCCCCGTAATACTGAATTCCAGCATTACCGATGGAGGGCGCCACAATCTTGTAAGCCATTTTCAGTCAGGTCTCTGGATACTTTTGATCACATAGCGTATAATGGTTCAAATGGCTCTGAGCACTATGGGACTCAACATCTTAGGTCATAAGTCCCCTAGAACTTAGAACTACTTAAACCTAACTAACCTAAAGACATCACACACACCCATGCCCGAGGCAGGATTCGAACCTGCGACCGTAGCAGTCCCGCGGTTCCGGACTGCAGCGCCAGAACCGCTAGACCACCGCGGCCGGCACATAGCGTATATATTAAACTTTTCTCTCTTTAGTTAACAGGGTTCTATATAGTCACTGTGAGTTTCATGACCAATATGAAGATGGTACGAGATTTATTACCGTGTTCGCGTTGGCAAAACCATATCAGTAGGAGCAATGTCATCAGTAATCCTGTGCTAGCCATCTTAGGTGATATCTTTAACATAACCGTAGAAAGAAGCCAATGGGAATGACGTATGGTGATGGCAGTGTTCAGGGAACTGGACAACTGGAGCAGTTCTGCTAATTCACCGGTCCTGAAGTGTTTTTCATTTAGGCACCGCGTTTCATGTTATTTGCCAGGTAAATATTTGGACTCGTTAATGACCCACCGAAGAATAATGAGGCAAATCGTGATTAGATGTAATCCCACATCAGACATTCAAGCTTGGATTTTCCCACTTCTCACACGTCCGCAGCTCGTGGTCGTGCGGTAGCGTTCTCGCTTCACGCGCCCGGGTTCCCGGGTTCGATTCCCGGCGGGGTCAGGGATTTTCTCTGCCTCGTGATGACTGGATGTTGTGTGATGTGCTTAGGTTAGCTAGGTTTAAGTAGTTCTAATTTCTAGGAGACTGATGACTATAGATGTTAAGTCCCATAGTGCTCAGAGCCATTTGAACCATTTGAACTTCTCACATGGGGGACTTAACGACCGTCAGATTCTCACAATGTGTGTGTTCAGTTTCCCTCAGAGATGAACTATTGCCTCATCACTGAAACAAACTCAGGTGAGGAATGTTGGTCTGTAGACATTCGTGGCAATATGTTAACTGCAAACTTGTTTTGGTTTATCATTTGCATTCATTAGCTGTAACAGTTTCAAATTTTGGCGAAGAACGTGGCTCATTGTTGACCGTGGCAACTGTAACTGAACGACTGCAGTAGTAATATACTAAAGCCTATCTTACACTATGCGATGTACTCCGTCGTCCACTTCCAGCTATATCGAAGACTGTCCCTGTTTTCATGAATTTTTTGTTCTTTGCTCAAACTGATATTCGTGGCAGTGGGCCTCTCCCCTATTTAATTATGAAGTTTCATTGAGTCTGCAGCTCCAGTTTTATTTCAATAAACGATGCTGCATGTCATACCCGCTGTTGAGTAACTAGTTTGTACGGAGTTGGTTTAAAAGTATCTCACTGACCTCCCGGATGCCTGAAACACTAAAAATGTAATATTATTGGTGATCGCTGAGCCCATAGGACCAATCTGATGTTTCTGGAGTATTTATTTTTTTCAGGGATTGCCAAGAGCCTTTTGGAAGTGCTGCACTTGTGATCAGGTACCAGTAGTTCTGGAATGTTCTCTTCTCAGGCTCGTGTTCCATTGCAGATTCTGTCTAGTTCTAATGATAATACTGTATTATACACTGTCAAGTGACTCTAAAGTGACCACCTGCCAAAAGCCTGAAAAACCAACATTGCAACATTGACCATTGCGAGACGTGCGGGAAGAGAGTCGTTGAGGTTCTGGAAGGCACCGACAGTGATGTGGAACCATGCCGACTCCAGTGCCGCGTCCAGCTGCCCTGGGTTCCTCGACTGACGATCCATGGCACGTACAGCCGGATCGAAGTGTTCCCAAAGATTTTCGAGTGGGTTAAAATGCGGGGAGTCTGGTGACCAGGGGAGTATGGTAAACGCATCCTGGTGCTCTTCGAACCACACACGTACACTACGAGCTGTGTGACACGTTGCATTGTCCTGCTGGTAGATGCCGAGGTGTCGAGGGAAAAAAAAAAATCATCTAGGTTTGGACACGGTTCCCAACGATAGATGCAAACTTCTTTTTATCCACTGTGACTTTCAGAATGACGAGATCATCCAGGGAATGCCATAAAAATATTCTCCAGACCATACAACTCCCTCCCCCGGCATGGGCCCTTCCGACGACCGTTGCAGGGCCGTACACGTCAACAGCCATCTGTCCGATGATTCACCTGAAAAGGCCACCTCCACCGATCATTGGACGTCCAGCTGTAGTACTGGCGTGCTAATTCCAGCCTTCGTCGCCGATGGACAGCAAGCAGCATGGGTGCATGAGCCAGGCACCCGCTGCGGCGGTCCGTACACAACAATGGTCGTTGAGAAGAGACTCTTGAAATGAAATGGCTCCGAGCACTATGGGACTTAACATCTGAGGTCATCAGTCCCCTAGAACTTAGAAATACTTCAACCTAACTAACCTAAGGACGACACACACATCTATGCCCGAGGCAGGATTCGAACCTGCGACCGTAGCTGTCACACGGTTCCAGACTGAAGCGCCTAGAGCCGCTCGGCCACAGGAACCGGCAGAGACTCTTGGTAGCCCCTTGGTTCATCTGGGTGGTCAATTGCTCAACTGTTGCATGTCTATTCACCTGTACACAACGTCGTTCACCCCTGTCATTTACGGTCCGTGGTGCACCAAATGTACCACGACACCGGTTTTGGTAGTGCCCGTTTGCCATGCACGATTAGCTTTAACCATGGTCAGACACGGACAGTTTACGGACTTAGCAATTTCGAAAATGTTTCCACCCTCGGCCCGAAAGCGAATGATCATGGACTAACGGACGTCAAATAAATCACTCCGTATTCACATTACGACAACAACAGCTCTGTTTTCAACCTCCCTCAAAGACACTTTACACACCCTCCACTGCTACCACTGTTAGTGTTGTCACCTGCCGTCTGTGAATGGTTATTGGTCGTTGTAGTCGACTATGACAGGGCAGTGTATTTTGGAACAATCTTTTGGCTGGAAATAGAAAATGTGGCTAATTTTGTGATATGATAGCCGCTGAAAAATTAGAACCTCAATAAAAACACGAGAATAGTACGTGTTCTTAGTATTGATAAACATTCTAAAGTCAGTCAAATACCGGTGCAGAGTGAAAATTTCATTCTGGAAACATCCCCCCAGGCTCTGGCAAAGCCATGTCTTAGCAATATCCACTCTTCCAGGAGGGCTACTTCTGCAAGTTTCGTAGAAGACCTTTTGTGGAGCTTGGAAGGTAGGAGACGAGATATTAGTGGAAGTGGAGCTGTGAGGAGAATTCTTGAGTCGTGCTTAGATAGCTGAGTTGGTGGAGCACTTGCTCCCGAAAGGCAAAGATGGTTCAAATGGCTCTGAGCACTATGGGACTCAACCTCTTAGGTCATAAGTCCCCTAGAACTTAGAACTACTTAAACCTAACGAACCTAAGGACATCACACACACCCATGCCCGAGGCAGGATTCGAACCTGCGACCGTAGCAGTCCCGCGGTTCCGGACTGCAGCGCCAGAACCGCTAGACCACCGCGGCCGGCGAAAGGCAAAGGTCCCCAGTTCGAGTCTCGGTCCGGCACACGGTTTTAATCTGCCAGGAAGTTTCAAAGTCAAATACTGTTTGATATTCAGTTTGTGGCAATAATTTCATTCTACAGTATTCCAAGGACAATAGGACATGACTATCAGAACGCTGAAGCGGGCGCGACAGCTTTGCAGCCAAAACATTAACATATACGACGCTGGGCTCGGCACCAGTGACGTCACAGGTGGTAGCACTGCAACATAAGGACGACAGGAATGACCATATGACAGTCACCACTTGACAATGGCCTAGGCTCCCTATGTCGAAAGACTGGAAGGTATACACAATTTTGTCGATGGTCTTAAAATAAAACTACCTCTTTGCGTCCCACGGCCTCCAGCCCACGTCGGTTGGCATTTCAAGGCATGGTGGGCCACTAGCGGAGGAGCCATGTTCTGTGGAGCGCGACTCGAAAGTGGACGGGCCGCGATAGTGCTCACGCAAACAGCCCGGAGCTTTCCCGGGCTCTGTGGGGTGTCGCTTTTCACTAATTGTCTTCACGGGCCACAAAGTTTCATGCTCCCTTTGTGTTTTTTCGCACAAGACTCGAGAATTCAAGAGTAAATCTTGGAATAGATAAATAAAAAGTACAGATTTCTTCATAAGCACCTACAGGGGTTCAGAAGACAGCTAAGTGAACAGTACAAGACATGCAGTAAATAGACACATCAGTAGACAGATTACCTCTCTAAGTTTTTATTCACATTTCATGGGTCGAAAACGGGTACCATTTGTGAGGCGACAAACATCCATACGACGGTCTAACTTTTGCTAGACACGTCCCAACACGTCATGATCTACATCAGACGTCGCACTAATTATCCTTCCCTGCAACTCATGCACATGAAGTGACAGTGGAGACAGCAACACGCGATCTTTGACGTACGAAGACATCACATCGAGTTAAGAAAATTGGTTCAAATGGCTCTGAGCACTTTGGGACTTAACTACTGTGGTCATCAGTCCCCTAGAACTTAGAACTACTTAAACCTAACTAACCTAAGGACATCACACACATCCATGCCCGAGGCAGGATTCGAACCTGCGATCGTAGCAGTCGCGCGGTTCCGGACTGCGCGCCTAGAACCGCTAGACCACCGCGGCCGGCATCATCGAGTTAAGACTTGTAGTCGTTGTGGCCACTGAGTTATAATGGAAAGCACGTACAATCGAACGCTGAGACATTGCAGCATTCGGGTAATGTGAGAGAAAATATGGCGGAGCACGATCTTTAGCATGTATAAGTACACGAAACGAATCGTAGTTTTTTCCGCAAGGAAAACTGATCCCTAAACCTTTGCAGAGGACGTGGCAGAAAAGACGGCAAGTTTAGGTGAATATGAATGTGTTCAACAACCTTCTGCAGCTGTTCTAAGCCCCAGATACGCACATTGTGACGATCCATCATTCCTGACACATAAACGTGGCTTCGTCGCTGAAATTTAAATTGCGTGAAAAACTATCGTCCTCCAGCAGCCGTTGCAAGTGATTCGAAACGTCCAATCCTAGCTTAATGTCCTTAGTGACCAGCGAACGTAACGGCAGACCTCTGCGTAGAATAAGCCAGATATTTGCGGTATCTGCAGTTCTCAGCTCGCATATGTCGCCGATTTCCAGAGAGGCATGGTTTCTTCGATCTACTGAAGAACGATTTCCACACACTCTCCACCTTCTCTGTAGACTGTACCACCCAGCCTTTTTTCTTTGCTTTACATAAGCAGCTAGTCTCACGGAATGTGTTGTACCATCCAGGGATTGTCTTTCAGTGTTGTCGCTGTTATCTGATATTTAATACGAAATCGTCGCTGAAGCGTCACAGTTGATTCACCTTTAGCGAATTCAATGACACGAATCACACTCGCCGCTGCATTTATACCGTGTGGTTATAATTAAGTCCAGCAACTCACTTAAGTTCAAGGTAGGCTGTTGTTATCGTATTGCAGCGGATACTTGCTGGACGTGCTAATGCGTTTATATGGAACCAATTTACAGTGGGAAAAATTAGTTCAAATTTTGGTCACCAGGTGCAAATCTGACGCTGCACAGCATCTCGTTGACGTCTCCGGTGCTTATATTGAACAAGTTCTGTAAGCGGCGGTTATTAATATAAGAACCTTCTCTGCCCACATCCGTCTCCTAATTCATTACATATGGAAACATTTCTATACATCTTTCTTGAATTCACAGCCCCAGATTTTCACCTCGTGGGCAAAATTGGAACTATTTTTTCTTTTTCGTAGCGTAAATCGGTTCCGCATCAACACATAAGAATATCGCTCGACTGTAGCTACCGTACGATAACTGCAGCCGACACTAGACGTCTGTGAGTAGTTGCACATTAATTATAACCATCGTTTCTCTGCCTCGTGATGACTGGGTGTTGTGTGATGTCCTTAGGTTAGTTAGGTTTAAGTAGTTCTAAGTTCTAGGGGACTGATGACCATAGATGTTAAGTCCCATAGTGTTCAGAGCCATTTTTTTTCTTATAACCATCGGGTGAATCGTGTTCTGACACAGCTACCCCCTAGTGGTGCTCTGCAACTGTCGCACTACGCGTATTACGAATCGAGACTTGGAGAGACGCTGTATCCTCACATACGTGTCATTTTTCTGTGTGTCCATTAGTTTTCCGTGGTCATCTTCTGAAGTCCACTTATGAATAATCTTGTTTTGGGCCTAACTGAACATCCACCTATATCCGACATCTTCTCCATTTAACAAGTCACCAAAGCTATCCTCTCGTCTTTTCTTTTGTAAGACGCATCTCTTCCACCTTGCTTTCTAAACGTTCAGCTACCAATCCAGGTCCAACTAGCTTTCGTCGTTTCAGAAATATTTTCCGTTTCATGTGTTCAATTACAGCGTTAGTACACGCCCCTACCATTGTTATCAACTCTCCAAGTACACATTGGACTCCTAATGCAGTGTAAAACGTATAAAACATTTTCCAGAGATTGGGAGGTACCTTCTGTAAGAAAAAAACCAGAAGAAAATTTCACAAAATACCGTTATTACTAGTAACGAGGTGTGGATGAATCACGGTGAAATCGGTAGTGTGATATCGAGATATTAAAAGCTCATCCTTCACCCAAGGGGGTAGATACAGATGACTTAGCTGCTTTTTGAAGAGCGTAAGCTTATATGTGTGCAGTACCCTTCATATGGTCAAGAACTGATTTCCGTAGAAGCCGACAGTACACGTGGCTATTCTGGTACAGAAGCGTCATCGGTCGCAGTTACGGCACCCATAGCATACATCGTGATCGTAACGCGGATTTATGATTCTAGCTACGACACAGCGTTCTCCATGTAAGATACTTCGCGTCTTGTTTCAGAGACAAACTGTTTACCTGTTATTTCTCTGAAAAAGGTGGAATAAACTTGATGCAGTTTATTTCCTTGTAGGAAATTCGTGAACTTCTCTGTAGGTAATTTACGACAATATAATTTACAAGGAGCCTTTACAAAAGATGAGAGAAATTGATTATATGGATCGTATTTTGGAGATAAAAAATGTATTACTTATATTTACTGCAAAGCAAATGTGTGAACATTGGGTGAAACGTTAACGATACCGTTCTAATTATTTTTTCATGAATAACACTTTGTCTTCAGGGTCTTGGCTGAATCTTCTAACTACAATAAGAATGGATAAATGGTAATGATCTGAACAGCTTTTAATGTGGGTAGTTGGAAACTTGCGAAAAAAGGGTTCCATTTTTAATCGACTTGGAATCACCGCTCTTCTGAATGCTAGGCACAAAATAAATTGCAAGAGAATATTAACCATTGTGACGATATACTGTCTGATAGCTTCCATTAGATTTTTAGATATTCTTCTAAGAGCTCTTCTTCGTATTAATGGGCTACAGTTGGTGGACATTAAATAATTGTGTATGATTCTTTAAAACGGTTTGATGAAAAGGAGATAGATTAACACTTTGTTCGTGGAGCTATAAAAATACATTTACGGTTTAGTGATGGGGAAGACTGTGTTTCACCAATGAGATGCCGATTTTTGTGCAGATCTTCCGTTTCTAATTTATGAGTGTGTAAGAACTGTAGGACCGACTTCAGACAAAAAAATACTGTTCTTAATAAAAGACACAGTAGATATCTCACAAAAACTAATACATATGTTCATTCATTTTCTGTTTCGACCTTTTAGCCTTCGTATCACATGCATATATAGTAAACTCTATCTTGCTACGTAGTACGCTCTGTTACCTTCGGATATAAAATGATTATTACACTACTGGCCATTAAAATTGCTACAAAAAGAAGAAATGCAGATGATAAACGAGTATTCATTGGACAAATATATTATACTAGAACTGAAATGTGATTACATTTTCACGCAATTTGGGTCTATAGATCCTGAGAAATCAGTACCAAGAACAACCACCTCTGGCCGTATTAACGGCCTTGATATGCCTGGGCATTGAGTCGAACAGAGCTTGGATGGCGTGTACAGGTGCAGCTGCCCATGCAGCTTCAACACGATACCACAGTTCATCAAGTGACTGGCGTATTGTGAAGAGATAGTTGCTCGGCCACCATTGACCAGACGTTTTCAATTGGTGAGAGATGTGGAGAATGTGCTGGCCAGGGCACCATTCGAACATTTTCTGTATCCAGAAAGGGCCGCACAGGACCCGCAACATGCGGTCGTGCATTATCCTGCTGAAATGTAGGGTTTCGCCGGGATCGAATGAAGGGTAGAGCCACGGGTCATAACACATCTGAAATGTAGCGTCCATTGTTCAAAGTGCCGTCAATGCGGACAAAAGGTGACCGAGACGTGTAACTAATGGCACCCCATACCATCACGCCGGGTGATACGCCAGTATGGCGATGACGAATACACGCTTCCAATGTGCGTTCACCGCGATGTCGCCAAACACGGATGCGACCATCATGATGCTGTAAACAGAACCTGGATTCATCCGAAAAAATGACGTTTTGCCATTCGTGCACCCAGGTTCGTCGTTGAGTACAGCATCACAGGCGCCCCTGTCTGTGATGCAGTGTCAAGGGTAACCGTAGCCATTGTCTCCGAGCTGATAGTCCATGCTGCTGCAAACGTCGTCGAACTGTTTGTGAGATAGTTGTTGTCTTGCAAACGTCGCCATGTGTTGACTCAGGGATCGAGACGTGTCTGCACGATCCGTTACAGCCATGCGGATAAGATGCCTGTCATCTCGACTGTTAGTGATACGAGGCCGTTGGGATCCAGCACGGCGTTCCGTATTACTCTCCTGAACCCACCGATTCCATATTCTGCTAACAGTCATTGGATCTCGACCAACGCGAACAGCAACGTCGCGATATGATAAACCGCAATCGCGATAGGCTACAATCCGACCTTTATCAAAGTCGGAAACGTGATGGTACGCATTCCCCCTCCTTACACGAGGCATCACAACATCGTTTCACCAGGCAACGACGGTCAACTGCTGTTTGTGTATAAGAAATCGGTTGGAAACTTTCCTCATGACAGCACGTTGTAGGTGTCGCCACCGGCGCCAACCTTGTGTGAATGTTCTGATAAGTTAATCATTTGCATATCACAGCATCTTCTTCCTGTGGTTAAATTTCGCGTCTGTAGCACTTCATCTTCGTGGCGTAGCAATTTTAATGGCCAGCAGTGTACAAACAGAAACACGAGTTCGATAATTTCGTTTCCTGTATGGCTCCATCATATATAGTGTTACGGCGTAGAGTCAAGCCCCGGCACGTCAGTCAAGAGCGATAGCGTAGAGGTGGCTGTGGGAAGACGTCAGCCAATCGCACGCTGACCGACAACGCGACAGCATCGGCACCTATGTCACGAGGACATAAGCGCCGCTACTGACTGGAGATGGCTAGTGGAATAGCAGCTTCGAGATTAGAGACTTCAATAGTTGCCTCAGCTCTATTTACGTCGCTTGTACACTCCATGTAGCGAGACTTGGAACTGTCTATGCTGAAGAACATGCCGTATTTTGAATGTTGCCCTTTGCCTGCTACACATCTGTGTAGTTACAAAAGCTAACTATTTTATCTTTTCTTTTTGTAATAACACTCATTAATACGATAGTTGCAACGCAACTAACACACATGTTTTAGTTTCAGACGCAGTAGATAGCCAGGCTGCTAAACATTATACACCAGCTACTAACTACTCAAGCGACCAAAGCAGCTACTGTAGCTCCGAGTGCTATACCGCCTTTTCGCTAGTTTAACAAAAAGGGAGGTGTATGGCTCGAGTGCCTGCGACAGTATAAAGCCAACACCATTGCTCATAGCGTATCAGGTACTGAGAAACAACATTATTGTCTGTCAAAGGTAGAAAGTACAGGTTTTCGCCTCGTTAAGAAGTTGTTCCCTAACGCCACTCCGAGCGATCTTTCCCATGACCAGGTTATAGATTCTCTAACTGACTGTTAGTACCAACAAATGAATGTGGTGGCAGCTAGGTGCCGGTTCTTTCATTGCAAGGAAAGGTCGGAACGAACTTATTGCGGGTGGGTGACAGATTTGCAGGGTATGACGCGGAAATCCAAATTAAAATGTGCTTGTGGTGCATTATATTCAGATTTTATGTTGCATGATGCGATCGTGTACTATGTATCTGATGTCAGACTTAGAGAACAGATTTTGAAACATTTCGATCCATTATTCCAGCAAGTAGTGCAAATACTAGATTGGTAGAGTTCAGATACCTTGTCGGCCGATAAATCTGAGCAATCACAAATTTGTTGGGCCAAGTCGCCCCTTGCTCGTGACCGCCCATTAGGCAGCGACAGCATGTGCGCGACGCCACGTAAACCGTTCTCTAAACAGGCGAACAGAATTAAGGCAAATGGCTCTAAGCACTATGGGACTTAACATCTGAGGTCATCAGTCCCCTAGACTTAGAATTGCTTAAACCTAACTAACCTAAGATCATCACACACATGCATACCCGAGGCAGGATTCGAACCTGCGACCGTAGCAGCAGCGCGGTTCCAGACTGAAGCGCCTAGAACCGCTCGGTCAAAGCGGCCGGTCGAGAATTAAGGCATGCCCTCGGTGCTATTCACGGCACAAACGCCAAGACTGCCAGTCCAGATGAAACATCCCCTTTGAAAAATTAACGAATTATTGTGCTGATAAACTTCTACGTTATTTGATTTTCAAACAGCTGAGCAAAACTGAACGCACTCAGACATTACTCTCTTTACTTATTCTGATCAACTGACACACAATGTTTTAAGCGCAACGCAATCTGACTTTCAAAAATCCCTACAAAAGAATGGCCCTGACTAACAATAATCTATACCTTTCATGAATCACTTACCTCACAAAAACCTTCGTTACTCGAACTACCGCAATACAGTGAGCGCCAATACTGCCAGCTAAATAAAAGGTTCTAACTACTGAAGGCACTAAGTACTGATAGCCATAATCAGCAGATGAAAGATTTTGATAGAGAACAAACAATATATTTACCTTAATAATGTACAAATATATATATATATATATATATATATATATATATGATATCCAGTATTACAAATTTACTCTTTCTGGTGGACACACGTCCAGATCGTCCGCTCTCAAAATTCTGCCATCTCTCTCCCCATATTCACCACTGCTGGCGGCTCACCTCCAACTCCGCAGCACTACGCGCAGTTCACATTCAACTGCCCAACACTACAATAGCGAATATTCCAACAGTGCCAACCAGCCACAAACTGCACACAGCACAATCAGTGATTTTCATACAGAGCGCTACGTGACGTTACCAACATAAAAATCTAAACAGCCTACTTACACAGACAAGCACAGTGTTGCGCTTGTGGCAAATGGCTCTGAGCACTATGGGACTAAACATCTGAGGTCATCAGTCCCCTAGAACTTGGAACTACGTAAACCTAACTAACCTAAGGACATCACACACATCCACGCCCGAGGCAGGATTCGAACCTGCGACCGTAGCGGTAGGGCGGTTCCAGACTGAAGCGCCTAGAACCGCTCAGCCACACCGGCCGGCGCTTGTGGCAAGAAAGGCCACGTACAATCCGTATATTTTGAAAGGAACAAACATAAGAATTCCGCCCAGTCACAAAAATCTAGTTACAAGGCTCAGGTAATCAATGCAGTGTATTAAAAAGACTGCTGCAGGCATTAGCAAAACTAGCAAGCGAACAGTTTCTTCAGTGCTACGCCAGTCCAACAAACTTTTTATTGATTTGCATATCAGTGGCAAATGTGTGAAATTTCGGTTGGACACGGGTGCCTGTGTTGCTCATCGTAACATATATCAACGGTTAGGCTTCCCACATCTGTCGAAAACTAGCACGCACTTGACAGCTTATAATGGACAAGACCTTCCCGTTGTCAGCACATATACTTTGCCTGCCCAGTATCGCTCGCATACGCGAACTGTGACTTTTGCTTTGCTACAGTCACGCGATTGTGGGAACATATTTGGCCTTTAATCGTTTTGCTTTAAAATTCAGGACAATGTGTTGTCAGTGACTGCATTAAATGTCAAAGGCAATGCAGCTAGCTTGCTGGAAGAACCCTTTGAACTCTTTTCTTAAGGTTTAGGCAAGGCAAACGATTTTGTTGCACATATTATTATGAAAGACGATGCGCAGCCAGAACTGTTCCCATTGCAATTACGGGACAAAGTGGCTGCTGAACTTAAAGAACTGCAAGACAACTGGGGTATTTTGCCTATCCAAGCTAGTCCGTGGCCAAGTGTACTGGTTATGCACCCCAAACCTTCAGGTCGCATTCGCCTATGTGTTAACTTTTAAGTCTACAGTCAACCCACAACTGTGATTGATACTTACCCTTTGTCATGCCCAGAGGATCTCATGGACAGATTAGGCGCTGGACGCTACACTTCAAAGATTGATTTGCGCGTCGCGTACCTTCAATTACCACTAGATGAAGAATCTCAAACCGTGTGTATTGTGAACACTCATTTAGGTTTGTTTAAATATTTGCGTTTGCGTTTAGGCTATGCTTCCGCACCCGCCATTTTCCAACGGTATTTTGAAAACCAGACTGCTCAAGCACCAAACTGCTCACACTATAGAGACTATGTAGTCGTTGCAGGCCGTACATCTGAAGACCACATTGAAAATTTGCGTTCATTGTTTCGTGTGTTATCTGATGCAGGACTAAGGTGTAGACTGGACATGTGTGATTTTTTTTAACCCTGAGTTGTAGTATCTTGGTCATCTCATAAACAGTCAAGGTGTACATCCTCATCAGTCACATTTGTTAGCCATACGAGACCTGCCAGTTCCTCGCAATGTAACAGAATTGCAGTCAGTCTTTATACTGAATGCTGCACAAATCGCAGCTCCATTCCATCGCTTGCGTCGCAAGGACGTCCCCTCTGTTTGGACAGTTGAGTGCCAAGAAACTTCTCAGAAACTTAAAGATGCATTGCTCAGGGATGGATGCTTGTTTCACTTTGATCCTAACAAACCAGTTGTGTTGCAATGCAAGTTGAGGCTTCCTCTTATGGAGTCAGTGGAGTGCTTTCTCACAGAATTGGTGATAAAGGCAGCACTATTGGTTTCGAATTGAAATTGTGGTAGTGTTGTCCAAAGCTCAGTTTAACTATTCACAAATAGAGAAAGACACTTTTGCTATTGCCTTTGGTGTCACCAAATTCCACCACTATTTTTATAGTGGAAAATTCTGCGTAGTAACGGATAACAAGCCATTGCAGTCCTTGTTTCATCCGATGAAGCCGGTTCCTGTACGAACTGCCCAAAAATTTCAAATATTGGCTTTGTTGTTGTCTCAATACCAGTACGTCCGACAGCTCAACATGGTAATGCGGACACACTTTCGCGTCTTCCGACTGGCCCTGATACAGACTTTGACGCTTCTGCTGCATCTTGTTGTCACATCGATGCTCATGATTCTGAATTACTTCAATCCTTTCTTCTGAACTATAGGAAAATTGCACAGGCCACGGAAAGCGATTCCGATATGAACATTTTGCTAAAATACATTCGCACATCTTGTCGTCGCTCATTGCACAGAACTCTGTGGTGAACTGATATTTTTCACGTCCGCATAACCTCGCTATACAGTAAGGTGTGATTCTTGTTGAAAATGGACAGTCACGTGTGTTGAGCTCCAAAAGTTTGGAAATAGAAGTGTTGCAGTTACTCCACCGGGGAAACTGGGGGATTGTTCGTACGAAGCAGTTAGCGTATCGACACTGTTCTTAGCAGGGTATGGACATCTCAATAGAACAGTTGACGTCACAGTGTCACGTATGAGTGGAAAATCAGTCCGCTCCGCCACAGAAATCCTCTGCTTGGCCTAAGTCGCAATCACCAGGGCAACGTGTGCGCATAGACTTCGCGGGACCTTTTTGGAAAGTCTTGGATAATTGTGGTAGGCTGCTACAGCTAGTTTCCTTTTGGTGTGCCAACGATCTCGACAACGTCACATAACACAGTAAGGGCATTGTTCTCTATTTTTTGTTTCGAAGGTTTGCCTGAAGTCATCGTGTCAGACAGTTCACGTCAAATGAATTTGAAACATTCTGTGAACGCAATGGCATATAGCATCTAACTATTGCACCGTTCCAACTACAGTCAAACGGCGAAGCGGAACGTTTTGTCACAACCTTCAAGCAGCAGGTGGCCAAAATTCACATCGCACACAATAGGGATCAAACATTGCAACTGTTTCTCGCCTCCTATCGTTCGCATCCACGACATGGACCATCGCCGGAGGAATTGCTTCACGGCCGCCGCCATCGGACGCTGTTCCACCTGGTCGACCCTCCTCAGCATCCGTCACCGAAGGAAGGTCGCAAGTATCGCTTCATGCCGCGTGATGTGTTTCTCAGTGTTTTTAGCGGTGGCAGACGGTGGGCGCGAGGCGAGATCCTTCGTCGACTTGGCGCATGCATGTTTCTCATTTCAGGCCCAGACGGATTGTAGCGCCGACATCACGACCTATCTGTGTCTCTTCCCCCAGATCTACGGATCCCGAGGACAGTGCGGCCACAGCAGCCGCCAGAGGATGTCATCACGAAACCGCGGGACGACCCCAAGGAGACGGAGCCTTCGCCTCCTCCGCCTCCTCTCGTCCTACCGATCGTGCTGGGGCGCCCGCGCCGCAGCAGCCGACACCTACATCTTGCTGTGGGACTCAGAAGATTAACGCGTACCCTCCTGGGCGTTTTCCTGTCTACGTTTCCACCAGTGAGAAGGCCGGATGGCGGGGTACGGCTGGAAGTCTGACGTCCCCTACAGCCACAGCTTCCGGTCCATGAGAGCATCCACACTCCTGCCTCCCCCGCCGTTGTTGTGCTCTGTATACGACGACGGTCCGTCACTTTGGAGGAGGGGAGGAACGTTACGACGTTGAAACACCTGATTAAATCCGCAGGACAGAACAGGTAGTTGGAATTGTAGAAAGGGGCCAAAAATGAGCGGCTGTCAGGTACACTCGAACACATATAACTTTATTTAGTTGCCCAAACATAACAGCGCAAATTTCCGAGCTTAACTATCGACTGAATATGTTACACAATCTTATGGCTTAATGGTACAACCTCTTTAATTTTTAAAACGGCTGAACGCCCATGATTTAAAACACAACTACAATAAATTTTCAATAGGCAGAAAGCGCAAGGTTTTATCCTTTAATAAGATTTCAAACGAGACTGAAGGCCCAAACAATCGAAGACTTGACGAGTAAGGTATCTTAATTTTAAAACGACTGAAGGCTCGTGATTTAAAAACACAACTACAATAAACTTTCTATGGCATAATGCCCAAAGCTTTATCCTTAAATAATTTTTAAAAAAGGAGGCTGAAGGCCCAAACAATCTTAGACTTAACAAAAAGGAATTTTACTTTTAAAACGGCTGAAGACCCATGATTCAAAACAGAACTACAATAAATTTTTTACAAGGAACGCTTTACTCTTAAATAATTTTTTTAAGTGAGGCTGAAGGCCCAAACAATCTAAGACTTAGCAAGTACGGAATTTTACTTTTAAGGCGGCTGAAGGCCCATGTTTGAAAAACACAACTACAACGAATTTTCAAAAGGCAGAGGGCCCAAAGCTTCATAAAAAAAAAAAATTTAAATTAGGCTAAAGGCCCAAACAATGCAAGACTTGACAAGTAAGGAACTTTCAATTTTAAAACGGCTGAAGGCCCATTATTTAAAACCCAACTAAAAGCATACAAATTCAAACCATCGCCTATGAGCCATTAAAATACACAATCAAACACCAATAAGCAAAGTCAGTACAGCCAGTGGGGCTCAGAAGTTTCCGGGGGTCGGTCTGCACTTGAAATATTAACGTACGCTTTGGGGAGATAGGTAGTCGGCCCTACTATAATCGATCCGCCGGCAACCCAACCAAGAAACAGTCAACGGACCCACCGACAAGACGACTTGCTTTTCACCCCACTAGTACACAAGGAACTCCAAAGCAAAACGTAAAAGGCGTAGCTGCCCACAACCAAGTATGCATAAGCTGTCAAAACTACACACACGTGTTGGACAGCGACAACGCGGCGAGGAAAGGACACTGTCTAAATTTTACGTCAGCGGCCAGGGCAGGTAACCGGACGCTAACGGCCACAAGGCAGAAAATTCCGCTGGTGCACTTTGACATCAAATAACCAAAATACAATTAAACTCCACGGGATGGTCGCCAAACTTTCGCCAACTCGAACACTCGCTGTTGCCCCAACAGGCAACCATGAAAAGCAACGGCATAATATTGTACTGTTGATGCATTAAGTAGTTCTGACAGCGGTGCTGATATTCAAGACAATAAAAGCGGGTTAAAAGCCGTAAGCAATCTGGGGAAGTTAACCTTGCATTACTGAGTAATTGTTTCACCAAGTATCCAGTCTAGCTTACCAAATTTCCAACCAGACTAACATTAATTATAATCTTTTAATAGTCATCTTACGACAACCGGTGATATATATATATATATATATATATATATATATATATATATATATATAAAGAGAATTAAAATAAAAAGAAATAAATCAGTTTATATTTGGACATTTATTTTAACACTGATCATTGTTCCGTTAAAATTTCAGCATATTACACTTGATTCATAACAAAGCTGGTGCCTTATTTAGGACTGTGAAAATGTTAGTTTGTAATCTTACGGAACACATCAAATATGGAGCCAAGATTGGGAGACTGCATACAACACTGCGTACATAAAATAACACACGAAGGACGTTGAAACATATGCAAGAGGAAATTAACCACAACCAACAGATTCAATTTTCATCCAAAGAAGTTGCGTTCGTAGCGCAATCCTGTCCGTCATGAAATTACCACACACTGGTATACTAAATCCATACTATCTCTCTGTGAAATCTTCCCGAAAAAATAGCTGAGGGCTACTTTGATGATTACTCCACATGCTTCACGTGATCAACTTGGTTTACACAAAGAGTCTAACTCCACAATAATTTTGATAGTTAAAATAAATTACATCGAAACGAAAATTACAAAAGAAAAACCTCGAACTGGTTACTATCGTCTTACTATTAACCTGATGGGTCAAACAATTGCATAAGCACGTGGTACTGGTCTCACAAAGTACACCTCACGTGGGTTGAACATAGAGAAAAGTTGCTATATTGAAAAATATTGTCAAGACGAGACGTTATAAACTCACGCACATTCGCATTTAAGATTGATAATCTTAGTTAGAGTTACGGATCATCCACACGTGGTTCCACTTTACTCACAAAGTAGTGACAAAGCAACTGCTGGAAGATATTCCGAACTTCACACTCGAATTACACTGCACTGCAATTTAAGATAACATTAGATATTTTAGATCTAAACCTAAAATAAAGGTGATTACTTAGCAGAGACACGCTTAGCCAGAGATCTTACCACTTCAGATGCTCGCCACGGACAGACTCCCGTGGGCCCCTACCGAGGGTGCTTCACAGATACAAACGGAAGTGACCAGAGAGGCAGCTTCCTATACCAACATGGCAAGGGACTTACAGGACCATGCTAAGAATAGAAACCTCTTTGCTTTTAGAAAGCGTAGCTACCTTTTCCGACGTTGGTCCTACTGTTCTCTAGCAGACAGGCTTGTCTGCCACCATCAAGCATGCAACTAGAAACACATTCGCTCATTCATCCTGTCACACAGAAGGGAAGGGGGATGACAGTATCTTATCATATACAGTATATAAAAGAAAGCGGGTGTAGGTTCTGTATGAGACTGTGTGACATGAAATACATATAAACTGTGATTTAAAGTGTAGTAGTGCGACAGATCGTTCTTGTTTATGTGTAGAAGTAACACGTTCCACTGCTCAGTCTCCTCCCAGATAGTCAGAAACACCACAGTAAATTTAGAAGTGGAATGTATGCCGTAAATGACAACAGTTTTAAGAAAATAAAATGAAAGAAATCAAACAGAGACCTTTCATAACCCCAACGCTCCGGGAAAAGACTTTGCAGGGAACTTTCTGGCCATGCTAGGACATTCGCAAGAAGGCTTCTCACACCCAACTGAAACCAAAAATGTAAAGAAAAGACAAAAGGTCACCAGCCATTTGCTAAAAAACAATAATTTCAACTCATCTTTAGAACCTACCAATTTCAAAGAGAAAAAAAAAAAAAAAACAATCTGTGACACCTACTTAAACGATAGTGTAGACCTAATTCAGTCAGCAAGTAAAAACAATGGTCCCTGTGTCATTAATATGAAAACAATTTCTGATTCTTACCCTCATGGAGTTAACTAGTATTTGCTCATTGGAAGAGCCAACTGATAACAGGAAAATTTATGACTGTTTATTAACAAGTAAAATTTACGAAAATAGCAAAGGTGTCACAGCAATTAAAAAAAAACATGAAAAAATATAGGTATTATAAAGCAGAACATTACAATACAAAATCCGCAAAAGCAAAAAAATGATAATAAGAGAAAAAAAAGTTTCACAAAGTGGTTATCGCAAAAAATTCTAAATCTTAATTTGTGGAATTAAAATTACTTTGTGCCACTAATTGAATCACTCTACTACACTCCTGGAAATTGAAATAAGAACACCGTGAATTCATTGTCCCAGGAAGGGGAAACTTTATTGACACATTCCTGGGGTCAGATACATCACACGATCACACTGACAGAACCACAGGCACATAGGCACAGGCAACAGAGCATGCACAATGTCGGCACTAGTACAGTGTATATCCACCTTTCGCAGCAATGCAGGCTGCTATTCTCCCATGGAAACGATCGTAGAGATGCTGGATGTAGTCCTGTGGAACGGCTTGCCATGCCATTTCCACCTGGCGCCTCAGTTGGACCAGCGTTCGTGCTGGACGTGCAGACCGCGTGAGACGACGCTTCATCCAGTCCCAAACATGCTCAATGGGGGACAGATCCGGAGATCTTGCTGGCCAGGGTAGTTGACTTACACCTTCTAGAGCACGTTGGGTGGCACGGGATACATACGGACGTGCATTGTCCTGTTGGAACAGCAAGTTCCCTTGCCGGTCTAGGAATGGTAGAACGATGGGTTCGATGACGGTTTGGATGTACCGTGCACTATTCAGTGTCCCCTCGACGATCACCAGTGGTGTACGGCCAATGTAGGAGATCGCTCCCTACACCATGATGCCGGGTGTTGGCCCTGTGTGCCTCGGCCGTATGCAGTCCTGATTGTGGCGCTCACCTGCACGGCGCCAAACACGCATACGACCATCATTGGCACCAAGGCAGAAGCGACTCTCATCGCTGAAGACGACACGTCTCCATTCGTCCCTCCATTCACGCCTGCCGCGACACCACTGGAGGCGGGCTGCTCGATGTTGGGGCGTGAGCGGAAGACGGCCTAACCGTGTGCGGGACCGTAGCCCAGCTTCATGGAGACGGTTGCGAATGGTCCTCGCCGATACCCCAGGAGCAACAGTGTCCCTAATTTGCTGGGAAGTGGCGATGCGGTCCCCTACGGCACTGCGTAGGATCCTACGGTCTTGGCGTGCATCCGTGCGTCGCTGCGGTCCGGTCCCAGGTCGACGGGCACGTGCACCTTCCGCCGACCACTGGCGACAACATCGATGTACTGTGGAGACCTCACGCCCCACGTGTTGAGCAATTCGGCGGTACGTCCACCCGACCTCCCGCATGCCGACTATACGCCCTCGCTCAAAGTCCGTCAACTGCACATACGGTTCACGTCCACGCTGTCGCGGCATGCTACCAGTGTTAAAGACTGCGATGGAGCTCCGTATGCCACGGCAAACTGGCTGACACTGACGGCGGCGGTGCACAAATGCTGCGCAGCTAGCGCCATTCGACGGCCAACACCGCGGTTCCTGGTGTGTCCGCTGTGCCGTGCGTGTGATCATTGCTTGTACAGCCCTCTCGCAGTGTCCGGAGCAAGTATGGTGGGTCTGACACACCGGTGTCAATGTGTTCTTTTTTCCATTTCCAGGAGTGTATATTTCAGTTAGTTAGCAAACAATGATCACTTAGTCGTTATACCGAAACTCCAATTAATTATGTAATTGTTACCCTTATGGGGTTCCTCATTATAAATATGCCCCATGCAAAGGCTAATCGATCACAGTCCAATGAGAATGAATTGCTATCTGACTGATAAACGAAGCAATGCCACAGGAATGAATTTACGAAACAAAATATCACAAATGTAATACATCACACAAAAACAAACATTGGTAAGTAAAACAGCTATGAAAGTTCAATAGTTAACGTCTAAAAAAACACCAATATAAAAAAACACCTGCAAAATACAAAAGTCAAAACAATAAATAACGCACTTGCAAAATACGAGAGTCAGTCTAATAAAAAAACACCAATAAATAGAACCCCTGCAAAATACATGAGTCAAAGTTTCTCTGAAAGAAACACATGCATATGCATTGGACTAAAAACCATACAATCACTGTTCACTGGCACACTCAGTAGTTCCACCGTTCCGAGGCACAATGTAGTGGCGTGGGCGGGGGGGGGGGGGGGGGAGGGGGGGGGGGGAAGGGGAGGCTCGTCGCTGCAGCTGTCAGTAGGGATTTTTGTCCATCTGTTGTGGTGCAATCCTGCCGTCTCTGCCCTCTCATGAAGTTTCTCTTAGTGGCCCGTGTCACGTACTTCTCGATTTGGTTCCATGTTTCTGTTGTCTAATTCGTGCGGTATCCTCGTTTGATTCGCCAGGTTGATATTCCTGGGCAAGAATGACACTTAATGGCTCTTCTTTGTGACACCCTTAGCGACCATTGAACCTCGAACCATGATTTACTGTCGCTTGACAGTGGGCATCCGCCAGGAAATGTTGATAGGCGTCGTTGAAGTCTGCCAGTTTCTCTGGACAGTACGTGTCAAAAGGCTCCATGCCCCTTGTGTTGTTACGTTCTTCAGTTATCCTCAATTGGCTCGCTGGTTTGATATCCCTGGGCAAGGATGACACTTAATGGCTCTTCTTTGTGCCACCCTTAGCGATCAGAGAACATCGAACCACGATTTACTGTCGCATGACAGTGGGCATCCGCCAGGAAATGTTGATAGTCGTCGTTGAAGTCTGCCAGTTTCTCTGGACAGTACGTGTCAAAAGGCTCCACTCCCCTTGTGTTGTTAAATTCTTGAGTTATCCTCAATTGGCTCGCTGGTTTGATATTCCTGGGCAATGATGACACTTAGTGGCTCTTCTTTGGGCAACCCTTAGCAACCAGAGAACACCGAACCATGATTCACTGTCGCTTGACAATGGGCTTCCGCCAATAAATGTTGACAGTCGTCGTTGACGTCTGCAAGTTTCTCTGGACAGTACCGGTCAAAAGGCTCCATGCCCCTTTATCCCCTGTCTTCTGTCGTTTCACCGCGGCCGTCTCGTCAAGGTCGCGTGATTGTGGTGCGTTGCCAGCAGATGGATTTCCGCTCGGTGGACCGCTCGGCCATCTCATGTCATCGCCTCCAGGAAGGGTCGCACTGGTGCGGTCGGCCATCAGCTCCGGGTACAAGGGTAAGTGTTTGCCCCGTACCCTTCTTTTGTTGTCGACCGCGCTCCCGAAGTGGCCTGGTGGACAGTGTGTCCTGTTGGGAGACTCGCCTGTTTACAACTAGCCCTCCTCCTCGCTGCTCCCGCTGTCTCGTAAGAGTTTAGCCGGTTCGTTTTCACGTTCTCAACTGCATTCACAGAAATTGTTCCTCATAATTATGTGATTACAAAATGTCATACTTAATACCACTTAGTATTGTCTTTCACAAATTTTAAGAACAAATGTGAGACTTAATTTTTTTTCAATTAAAAAAATTACATGAATTGACAATATAAATATAAAAATTAAATGACTTGACAATATAAAAAATAAAAGTCAAATGACTTGATAGTATAAAAATAAAAGTTAAATGAACTGACAGTATAATATCTAAATCCACATCACTAATGTGGTATGCTTCCAATTTAAACAGTTCACTTCCGTTTCAATAAATCAAACGCTACTTATTAAGTCACTGAAATGAATAGGATTATGCCTTGTGCAAGTGTGGGTCAGGGCAGCATAGGGTTTACATGTTATTTACACACACACACACACACACGCACACACACACACACACACACACACACATGCACACCTTTTGTCTGTTCTACAACCTAACTACCCATAAACATGAATTACTCAAAATTTTACTTCTATTCACTACTAGTTAATTCAACAAGCTACTTCAATGCTACTTCAACACAGTGTTTATATCACTACAATATTGTTCTAATTCGTCCTCTTCTTGACGCTCGCGGCATATGTCTTGTCACATGATAAATATGGAGAAACTTTCCTTAAACATGCATAGTAAAAAGAACAACGGTTATTTACACGCCAAAACATTTGTACCAGTTGATACACCTGATAAGAGACTCACAATTATACATTTATCATACTCATATGTTTATACGTAAAACAGTAAGACAATTTCATCTACAGTTACGTTATCACAAGAATTAATCACAAAGATGACACCGAGAAGGGTAAACATCTTTTCATCATACAGGTTATACTACATTTTCTTACCCATTTTGCTCCAATTTCATTGCTTCTTTAAGTTACCTTTCGCTTCCAAATCAGTTATTTCGCCTGTGGCTGCTATTCTGGATTCATTTCTCATAAATGCAAAATTGTGGTCTCCTCTATTCTGTAAAACACTTTCATCTTAACATCCTATTGAACTTACAACTGACACAAAAGATCCGAATCCTCCTGTAGTTCAAATGATAAATGTTTTGCTTCATCCTTATTACATTAAACCAAGCCTTCCGTCGGTCCCATAATCAAAATTATTTAATCTTCCTCTACCTTCAAGAGGGAAATTTCTTCAGTTCAACTCATATAGGCTGCAGTGCATCCCACACCAGAGAAAACAGTAAGCTGTAATGCTCACAGCATCAGGAAAACACATAAACGTCACTTTTCTAGGACAAGTATTAACGCAGAATAATTTTTCAGGCTCTGGCTCAACATCAATCAAGACTACAAAAAGGATCCATATTTCTGTTCCATTCCCCTTCTGCTGGAAAACTGCTCGTCATTTGACTACCACAATAATATTTCAGGGCCACGTAAATTACACAAACCACAATCCTTCTTTCACCTTGAAGGGAATCAATCCACTTACGAAATCCACAGATAGCACTTGACGTATTCAGCTGTAAAGAACAAAAAGGACATATATCATCAATATTAACATATCATTGCATATTGGGAAGCCATTGGTTAAACAATCGTATTATTGCATCCTGTTTTCAAAATTCTAAACTTACTCATTCCTTTCTCAGAGTTCTCCTGTCTTAAAATATTCTTACAGCACGCATACTATAGTAAGAGATCCTCATTTATACTGACAGGTATAGATTAGTAATAGATAGGTAGCAGCACTGAAAGCAGACAATCGGAACAAGGCTACTAACAGCTGGGGACCTGGGTTTGCCAGACCCATAGTACCCACAGATCGGATATTCCCCTGAGTTTTGCATTAATTCAACACTGATTTTGCTTGTCTCAGGAGCGACTCTTTTCAATTTACACAAAAAAAAACCATAAACAGCATTTCACTCGTTCACAAAGAAACCTTTTATCTTCACATTTGAACCAACCTAAATCCTAATTGCACAAGGAAACGAAAAAAAACCCACAAACGTCACTTCAATCAATCACATAGAAACATCTTTATCATTATTTTTACCAACATATTATTCAAAATGCATGTCACAAGTGTAAACTAATCAATTCTTTCTCTTTACCGTCCTCTTTACTCCTCACTGTCCTTTCTACTCAATGAATGGTTTTACGTTTGACACGTGGTGTAGCCCTTTTGATTTTTTCGATCGAAGAGTTTCAACTTCTATTTCGTTTTCATGGGGAATCTTCCTTACCCGATACGGGCCGTTAAAGAGATTAAAAAATTTCTTGCAGACACCTGACCGTTTGTTAGACAGCTTGTGTGGCCTGATAAGAGCTTTTTGTCCTACATGAAACACTGTTTTTCTCACGTTTTTCTTATACGCCTTGACTCTGGCTTCTGCTGCACGCTTGATGTTGCGTAAAGCTAAGTCAACAATTGCGTTCCGGCGTAGTCTAGGCTCTAGTGGCCGAGGCACCATCTCTTTGATTTTTCTCGGGGGCTCCTTGTTTTCTAGCACAGTGATTGGCGGAAGCTTTGTTGACGAATTAGGCAACTCATTAATTATGTTCTGAAATCCTTTTAGGTGTATGTTCCACGATCGGTGGTCACGACTGCAGTACAACCTACATAATTTTCCTAATTCACACATAATACGCGCACTGGGGTTCGAGCTGGGGTGAAATAGAAATATATTTATAAGTTTAATTCTTCTCCTTCGAAGTATCCGCTGCCAGTACAGCGATCTAAATTGTGGTCCATTATCCGAGATAACCATTTTCACTCGCCCAACTTCATGCAGGAAGTGCTTTGCAAATGCAGTTGCCACTGCCCTTCCTGTGGCTCTCCTCAACGGAGTCAGACACACAAACTTGGAGGTTAGCTGCACCGCTACGATAACATATGCACAACCTGCTTTAACGACTGTCAAGCGACAGTAAATCACGGTTCGATGTTCTCTGGATGCTAAGGGTGGCACAAAGAAGACGCACTAAGTGTCATCCTTGCCCAGGAATATCAAACCGGCGAGCCAATTGAGAATAACTCAAGAATGTAACAACACAAGGGGTGTGGAGCCTTTTGATACATACTGTCCAGAGAAACTGGCAGACTTCAACGACGCCTACAAACATTTCCTGGCGGATGCCCACTGTCAAGCGACAGTAAATCATGGTTCAAGGTTCTCTGGTCGCTAAGGGTGGCACAAAGAAGAGCCATTGTCATCCTTGCCCAGGAATATCAATCTGGTGAGTCAAACGGGGATACTGCACGAATTAGACAACAGAAACATGGAACCAAATCGAGATGTACGTGACACGGGCCACTAAGAGAAACTTCATGAGAGGGCAGTGAGGGCAGAGACAACGGGATTGCACCACAACAGATGGACAAAAATCCCTACTGACAGCTGCAGCGACGAGCCCTCCCCCCCCCCCCCCCCCCCCCCGCCCCCGCCACTACATTGT
Organism: Schistocerca americana; assembly: GCF_021461395.2. Lineage (NCBI taxonomy): Eukaryota > Metazoa > Arthropoda > Insecta > Orthoptera > Acrididae > Schistocerca > Schistocerca americana. The sequence continues at coordinate 590,949,344 of NC_060119.1, forward strand.
GCCTCGGAACTGTGGAACTACAGAGTGCGCCAGTGAACAGTGATTAAACGGTTCTTAGTCCAATGCATATACGTGTGTTTCTTTCAGAGAAACTTTGACTCGTGTATTTTGCAGGGGTTCTATTTATTGGTGTTTTTTTATTAGTCTGACTCTTGTATTTTGCAAGTGTGCTATTTATTGTTTTTTTAGACTTTGACTTTTGTATTTTGCAGGTGTTTTATTTATTGGTGTTTTTTTTAGACGTTGACTATTGAACTTTCATAGCTGTTTTAGTTACCAATGTTTGTTTTTGTGTGATGTATTACATTTGTGATATTTTGCGTCGTAAATTCATTCCTGTGGCATTGCTTCGTTTATCAGTCAGATAGCTATTCATTCTCACTGGACTGTGATCGATTCGCCTTCGCATGGGGCATATTTATAGTGAAGAACCCCTTAGGGTAACAATCACATAATTAATTGTAGTTTCAGTATAACGACACAGTGATCATTGTTTGCTATCTAACTGAAATAAAGATGATTAAATTTTCAGTTAGGCTGAACTTAAGAAATCCATTGTCCTACAGACTTAGCAGAGACACGCTTAGCTGGAGATCTTACCACTTCAGACGCTCGCCACGGACAGACTCCTGTGGGCCCCTACCGAGGGTGCTTCACAGATACAAACGGAAGTGACCAGAGAGGCAGCTTCCTATACCAACATGGCAAGGGACTTACAGGACCATGCTAAGAATAGAAACCTCTTTGCTTTTAGAAAGCGTAGCTACCTTTTCCGACGTTGGTCCTACTGTTCTCTAGCAGACAGGCTTGTCTGCCACCATCAAGCATGCAACTAGAAACACATTTGCTCATTCATCCTGTTACACAGAAGGAAAGGGGGATGACAGTGTCTTATCATATACAGTATATAAAAGAATGCGGATGTAGGTTCTGTATGAGACTGTGTGACATGAATTACATATAAACTGTGTTTTAAAGTGTAGTAGTGCGACAGATCGTTCTTGTTTATGTGTAAAAGTAACACGTTCCACTGCTCAGTCTCCTCCCAGATAGTCAGAAACACCACAGTAAATTTAGACGTGGAACGTATGCCGTAAATGACAACAGTTTTAAGAAATTAACATGAAAGGAACCCAACAGAGACCTTTCAATGTGAAGAGACTGGCTTCGGTAATTAAATCACCACTCAACGTTGATGTCCTGGGTCGGTAGCCACCTAACTCGTAGCAATCGGAACAGCTCCTACACACTCCGACACTGCGTAGAGACCGCCAGCGGGCCCGGCCCACTGCGCCGTGCGGAGATATACTGGCTGATACACACCAACCGACCGACTGCCGCACACTGGCTAGGCAGAAACTATTAGCACCAGACCAATGATAGTATAAGGTGCGAATATCGATACAAACCCTTCCTGCCAAACGTAGAAAGAGGAAGAACCACGGCATAACCGCAATAACCGCGGGAAACCAAACACAGAATAACAGTCAATGTTTAAACCAAAGCATAATCCGGAGCCAGTACGGTTCAGGCGTAAAGTCAAGCGCCGGCACGCCAGACGGGAGCGAGAGAGAAGAGATGGCTGTGAGAAGACGTCCGCCAATCGCGCACTGACCAGCCACTCTCCAGGACGACAACGCGACCGCAGCGGTCCCTGTGTGAAGAGGACGTAAGCGCCGCCACCTACTAGAGACGGCCAGTTAAATAGCAGCTCCAAGATGAGAGACTTCAACAGCAGCGTCAACTCTAGTTACTTCGCCTGTACGTTATATGTAGCGCAGGCTTGGAACTGTCTATACTGAAGAAGATTGCTTATTTTGTGTGTCGCCCTTTGCTTGCAACACATCTGTGTAGTTGTAGAAGCTAAGTATTGCATATTTTCTCTTTGTAATAAAACACATTAATAAAGTTTGTTTGAATGCTTGTCTAACGAACCGCGTACACAGAATTCCTAGACACCACATAAAGACTGATGGTATATAGTATGAGGAAGATGGTGCTCAGAGAAACTCGAGGTCCATTAGGTTCACAGTACGTATACATAAAGAGCTGTAAAAGTGAATATCTCGAGATGAATCCTAGAGCATTCATTGTCGCTTGCAACTCTATGCGTTCTCTCCTTGATTAGCTGCCCCTTCACTGGGCGAAAGAAAAGTAAACACCGCACCTGACCTTGCTCACGTACATGATCCTCCTTGCGCCAAGTTAGATTCTTCCTGCACAACGTGTATTTCCTTTTACTGCGGTTTACTAGAGCATCGAACATAAAAGTTCAACAAAAACAATAACACGAACTGAAAACATATTTAACGCAAATAAAAAGCTACTTAATGTTACACCAACAATATCTACAAATTCATCAAAAATTACAGAGGTAACTGAATTGAGATTTGAAGAAACCGGACATTAAGGGATAAAATGCCACTCCAGTACGCACATTGAAGCAAATGTTATTTAACTGGTATAGAGACTAATTCATATTATATCATGTTTCACTAATCATTCCCATATTTCTGCTTGGAAATCGTGGAAAATTATCATTTTTGACCTGTGTAATGCTAATACTGATTTGGAGCTGCCTTTCTTTTTTCTGTTATAATTGAGATAGGTTAATGGAATATTTCGTTTCATCTTCAAGTTCTACAGGAGAACATGAATTAAGTACATATTTCAGTTTTTGTTGATAGTTAATTTTGTTGCGGTATCTATTAAACTCTTTACGTAACTGGATAGGAGGTCAAGAACTTTTAGGGATGACTACGTAATTCATTTTGTTGTGATGCTAAGGTTGAGTGATGAGTATTTTTAAACGTTTTTCCTTCTACCTTTATACGCTTATGGTTAAAATGAAAGGAACAAACGAATAATTTAAAAGGCTGCGTTTGTTTTGCCACGAAACAATATAAACAGATGATAGTCATGTAGAAAGTGGGTGGTTTTTGAAAATCAGCCTTATGCAAACACAATTAGTTTATTTTTATACTTACCCACACAAGTTTCGACACCAATGTGTCATCTTCTGTGGGTCAAATTTTTATTTTCTGTAAAGTACAATTTCACATTTGTAATAATTTAACTGTTCTAGGCCTAAAAAATACCATATTTGAAATTTGCTTCGTTTTGTTTGGACACTCACCTTAAAATTACATCGCTAGCTGAGCTGTACTATTATACATCGATTTTAGTGCTCATTTTCGTCGATTTTTTGACAGCATGTCATCTGCAACCTAGCCATGAAGAAAATTATTGCGTATTTGTGGAGAGCTGTTTCGAGGGTAGAGGTTATGTACGTTTCTGTACTTGCGTTTTACGTCCTGTTTAGTGTCCCTGGTTGGTGTTTCAATCAGTTGCTGTTTAGTGCATTGCTTTCACTGAGTTTACCACAAATTTCCGCTCACTACTTCACCTCACATGCACTTACATAAAATGTGGCGCAATGTGATCTGCGCAGACACTTCTGACAACACACTGAATGGGAGGTGTCGTGTTACTGTCGTTGCTCACTTGTTCATCGTTGGTCTTGTGTTTGTTATGGTGCTGATTTGTAGAAAAAATGTGAAGAATACGGAGCATAAATAACTGCCACATGCATAACGGTAGACAAATATATTCTTCCTTTTTTCCAACTTAACGAATTTGCATACACATTCTGACAACTTCTTAATGTGCTCAGTATGGGTGCGACCGCCTCTGGCAGCAATACAGGCCCGACAACGACGGAGCGTGCTGCGAATGATGTCATCAATCTCATGCTGAGGCAATAACGCCCCCTCTGGCATGGGTGTGTGTGTTTGTCCATAGGATAATTTAGGTTAAGTAGTGTGTAAGCTTAGGGGCTGATGACCTTAGCAGGTAAGTCCCATAAGATTTCACACACAGTTGAACATTTTTGACCAATAACGCCCATTCTTCCTTTCATTTGCATATTTAATTTAATAATATGATTCTATGTATCTTGAAACAGGGATTGAAAATTTTTCAATATATGTTCGATTTTCTACATTTATTACAGGAAGTAATAGGAACAAAAAACAAAAAATCGGTTGTTTCACAAACTGGTTATTTTGAGCGGCTTTAATAGCTAGGTTAAAATAGTGTGAATAAACGATATAACAGAAAACCGGTCGATTCAGCGATGACCGCCATCCATACCAGATACTGTGGGTTCGATCGGTGGCTGGACAAATCATGGGGCGTGGAGTCAGTGCGGGTCAGCGCTGCAGGACCTTGAGTTTCCGTGGCGTGGCAGTGGCCGTGGCCGCGGGCTGTTGCCGCAGTAGGTTAGCGCCGCTGCCAGCCGGAGGGGCAGCCAGTCACAGCCACTTTCGCCTTCAGTGACGCGCTGGTAGCCCAGCTGGGCCGCTGAAAGCGAAACAGCGCCGCCGGCACCTGCGGGACGCACCACAGCCCGCTGCAATACTCGCCGGCGATGGCGACGTGCACTCCCCTTAGCTACGGCGGTTATTGCTCAATCAACCGGTTTTCGGTTACACGGCTCTTTTCGTCTTCGGCTTGAACTATCAAAATCTTTCAAAATAGGCTGTTTCCTAATAACCGATTTGGTACTGTAATAAACATAGCTTTTGAACGAACATTGAAAAATTCTAATGAAAGTGAAGGAATCTATATGCGGTTGAGGTTGCGGAAGAAATCCGTCTCGTAAATACAAGCAAACACCGTCCGAACAGGCCTCGAAGCCCCAACAGCACTGACCAGCCGTCGTGTCATCCTCAGGCTTTAACCCTTACCGTATGCAGATACGGAGAAGCATGTGGTCAGCTCACCGCTCCCCCCGGCCATTATCAGTTTTCGTGACCGGTGCCGCTACTTCTCAGCCAAATAGCTCCTCAGTTGGTATCACAAGGGCTGGGTGCACCCCAGCTGCCACCAGCACTCGGCAGACTCTGACGGTTCCCATCCAAGAGCCAGCCGAGCCCGACAGTGCGTAACTTCGGTGACCTGACGGTGACCGGTGTTACCAATGCGGCAAGTCCGTTGACAAATATGTGACAGTCTTCAGAAGAGATTGCGAATGTGAGAGAGACGGCAGTAGCGATAGCAACAGTGAAATGTCACAACATGACTTTCCCGCATCGTCACTTTTGGATGGTATCGATTATCCACTGTGAAGCAACCACAAAATTGAGAGTTCAGTAATTATCCAAAATCCATAGTACGACAATAAAATTGTAGGTATATCGATCAAATTTTCCTGTACTTGTAAGGAACATTGAGGATGTTTTCCCTTTACATGATATCGCAGGTTTGTTGTGCCTCCTCCGTTTTTTTTAACCTTTTGAAGCGAATGGAGCACTCTACTTCATTGCTACCACACTTCCAAACTGGGAATGGTACAGTTCTGCAATAAAACTGATGTCCGAGGCGATTACGACACCGAGGAACTACGGCACACACCAGGTGGGGCCAAATATTAAACACTGATCGTATACTCGTACCGTTTAATAGGCCACTCCACACGGTAAAAGGTACATTATTCGTTCTGCAATGCGGTATCGATTCTTATGTTACGTGTGTACTACTGGTTTTCAAATAGAGGCTTTTTTTAAATTAAACTAGTGCTCTTAGATTTTCCCAATTTTTATGGTAATCCACTATTCTATGATAGTCAAATACAGGGTGATCAAAAAGTCAGTATATATTTGAAAACTGAATATATCACGGAATAATGTAGATAGAGCGGTACAAATTGACACACATGCTTGGAATGACATGGGGTTTTATAACAACCAAAAAAATACAAAAGTTGAAATAATGACCGACAGATGGCGCTTCATCTGATCAGAACAGCAATAATTAGCATAACAAAGTAAGACAAAGCAAATGACGTTCTTTACAGGAAATGCTCAATATGTCCACCATCATTCCTCAGCAATAGCTGTAGCCGAGGAATAATGTTGTGAACAGCACTGTATAGCATGTACGGAGTTATGGTGAGGCATTGGCGTCGGATGTTGTCTTTCAGCATCCCTAGAGATGTCGGTCGATCACGATCCACTTGCGACTTCAGGTAACCCCAAAGCCAATAATCGCACGGACTGAGGTCTGGGGACCTGGGAGGCCAAGCATGACGAAAGTGGCAGCTGAGCACACGATCATCACCAAACGACGCGCGCAAGAGATCTTTTACGCGTCTAGCAATATGGGGGGAGCGCCATCCTGCATAAACATCGTACGTTCCAGCAGGTGGTTATCAGCCAGGCTGGGGATGATGCGATTCTGTAACATATGGGCGTACCTCTCATCCGTAGCGGTAGCAGTTACAAAGCCAGAATCACACATTTCTTCGAAGAAAAAAGGCCCGATAACGGTAGATGTGGTAAATCCAACTCATACCGTGACTTTCTCGTCGTGCAATGGAGTTTCCACTACAGTTCTAGGATTTTCGGCAGCCCAAATTCTGCAGTTGTGGGCGTTGACAGACCCTCGGAGCGTGAAATGAGCTTCGTCGGTCCACAACACGTTACTCAACCAATTGTTATCTTCCGCCATCTTTTGAAACGCCCACACCGTAAATGGCCTCCGCTTCACTAAATCGCCAGGTAACAGTTCATGATGCCGATGGATTTTGTACGGATAGCAACGGAGGGTGCGTCTAAGTGCCAACCAAACAGTAGTGTATGGAATTCCGGTGCGACGTGCGACTGCACGAGCGCTGACTTACCCGTGCACAGACGAACCCGCTACAGTCTCCATTACTTCCTGAACTGTCACAGCAGCACTACGCCTTGTGCTCGGCCGGCCACTACGGGGTCTATCGTCTAAACAACCCGAGGCTTCGAACTTCGAAATCATTCTCGCCACACTGCATTTGTCAACGGACCTTTACCCGTTCGATTCCCCTTCCTATGGTGATAGGATCGTAACGCTGAACTAGCACATTCCCCATTCTGATAATACAACTTCATTAAAAGCGGCTTTTCAGGTAACGTCAACAAGCTGCGACTGCTGGCGCATCTGATTCTCTCTCTCATTACAGCTCCTTTAATACACGATTGTCATGCGCAGTCACTGACGTTTTGCTGTCCAGCGCCAACTGTCGGACATTTTGTGACCTTAGTTTTTTTTTTGTTCTAATAAAACTCCATCTCATTCCAAGCATGTGTGTCAATTTTTACCTCTCTATCTACATTATTCCGTGGTTTACTAAGTTTTCAAACTTATACTGACTCTTTGATCACCCGATATTTCAAAGCAATGTAAACTGAATGATCAAACATTACTCACTCTTTAAACAGTTGTATTTAAAAACCAAAAATTTTCGCACTATTTCGATTCACTCGATTAAGCGATGCCAAATGTTCCGTATTCCATATGATTTGTCATTGTTCTGTAGTACTTGTACGTACTACAACACTGTTGTGTTTCTGTTTTAGAGCTCAAAAACATGAGTGTTTTTATGTAAAAATTAGAGGGATCTCCTGTTGGACCCGATGTCGAAAGGAAAACACTGCTTTCATGATAAATTCTCAGGGCGAGGCCTTGGAGTTCGTCAGTTACTGTCTAAGGATGTTGTATAAAGCAAGCATTGCTAGTTGGTTTGCGAGGTGCTGGGGCTAGCATTGTATTTAACACTAAATTCTAGAATCTACATATGTAAATGATGCTCTAAACACAAGGATTAAAAAATATACGCGAACTGACTGTAATCAACCCTGCAAGTGGAGTAGAAAAGAGTTTGGCACCTGCAATAATTTAATTTGATAAATAAGTTAAATAAACGAAGGTTTCATTAACATAGTGAGGAATGATAGGTTTGCTCTACCAATTAACAGAATGAAAGTTCTGTCCAAAATAACAATATGATTTATTAAGACTAAACACAAAATACTAAACCAAAACGCATGAAACATTTACAATACATCAAATTGGCTCAAATTGGATACTCATACAAACACTGTAAAGGTGAAGTTGTCCCTAAACTAGATTGTGGGGTTTAAGACGAAGTGGTATGTGGAGCCAATTCCTTGCTACTCAAATCATAAGAGAGACACACAACTAACCCAACATTAATTGCTGGTACTCAAGACAGAACAAAGTTAGAAAAAGACGAACAGGCGCGCTCTGCTGAGCTCTGATTATCACCTAGGAAAATCCCTATCTGCCGGTGCTGCGAACATACATTACCAAACTGTCTTCTTAACTGCCAGAACACGATCTGGCGTACCGTAGGCGATGGCTGGTTGCTTCGACGTCCTCGACCGAAAGGCGAGAGCCCACTACCCACAAGAGCACCCATACAGGCCGAACACAGAACATTCCCGCCCCCACGATAGTGGCCATGGTTAAACGTTCCAATCAGCAACTCGAAAACCGGCGGAAAATTCCACCCCATTGCCGGAACACTACCATTCCACCAATGGAGATTCTTGGCGCCAATTTCTGCGCTCATTTTGCTACGTCACGGAGCTATGCCCTGAGCAAGCCAATCACAGTTACTATTTTGCAGAAAGCGCGGGAATTTTCCCGCCACAACTGCCTGGGTACACAAGTCATTCCCACGCCTCGCTGGTAGCCCGCCAGAAAGTGTTTTCGCTAAGTTTCTGCGAAGCAACGGAACCTCTAGCCCAGCTGCTACTTCAGGTCCCGGCGGGCGTGTCTCTTGACAATGTCGGCGTCTGGAAAGCATTCACTCGACTGCCTCATACACGTCGGCTTAACCCTCTCGAGATCAGTGGAGCCCGCCTGTCACCGGACCACCTGGGTGACGAGAGACACTGCGTGGGAAGTCCACGTGTGAAGGAATAGCAACTTTCCACCGCATGCAATTAGAGAGGAGAATCGTAAGATAGAAATATGAGAGGGGGCTCATGCCACCTCTCATTGCCCCTTCGCCATTTTAGATTGTAATTGGTGAGCGGTTGGCTCACTTAGGAGCAAGGTAGTGAGTCAATCGCCCAAGAACAATCTTACAAACTGACTCCACATGCCGCACTCTATAAAAGAATCACTGCAACCGAAAAATGCAGTTCATAGAGGGAGGATTATTTATGATGTAGCCAACTTCACCTTCTTAATATGGAACACTAACACTCACATCACACATCCATACCCAGGGAGCCCCTTCCAAACACCGATTCACACAGACATTCACGCTCTAATATGGCCCAGGCATGTGAGCCAAATATGGAGCAGTTTATTCTTTACAATCAGAGTTGGAGTGCTCCGCAATTAAATGCCCAAGATTTTACAACAATTTGAATCATGAAACTAACCTGAACTCGCTCACACATGATACTATTTAAGTTAACAAACTCTTTGTGAGCTTTCAGAATCTAGTTACAACCTCCGATTCATTCTGTCTCCCTGCAGCAAGAATAACCTTTGCAAAATGTTCCCTGAACTGATGGTCCATTCACAATGACAGTGGTGGTATCTGCTTCAGTTTATGGGGACTTCAGGCACACTGTTTGCATACACACAACAATAAATACAAAATACAAAAAAAACATGCTGTGGAGAACAATACAGGTGAGTATAAAGCGTCCCTTTCTGTCCTGAGGCACATGAGGCGCAGGTTCTGACACGATACGTGATCTTCTTCGTGTATTCACGACAATGTGGTCTGCCGCAGGGAATCCCTCCAAATGGCTGCCGCGTCCGGAGAGCTAGCAGGCTGTCGCGTGTGGGTCGCATGTCAGGGTCAACGGCCAGCCTCACTTTCGCTTGTGGCCCGGCGAGGATCCCGCCTAATCCCTCAGGTATACGGCCCGGTGACTGTCAGCTTGCAGGACCGGACGCTCGCTCTCCTGCAGGTAGCCGAAGACCTCTTGTTTTAGTGCTGGCTGGCCTCTGCATTGCCACGATACCCGTCATCTGCACAGTTCTGACAAAAATCTTATGCCTAACTTTTTCCCATGACCTTCTGTGTTATAATAAATTTACATAATGACACATTGGTGGTCTGTCATTTCAGACACTCTTACTTTACTTTTATAGTTATTTATCTGTAGCTATCATTATAACATCTAGCCTAGACATGGAAATAATTTATTTTGATATATGTGTAGAGACCGATCTCAGTATTGTACATGGTGTGTGATAACTGATGCTATGTAATGGATGAACAACTAAATGTGCGGGCCCGCACCAATATTACTATTACTTACATAGATCGACAGTAGACATGCTCAAGAATTAACTACCATATGCCAACGATCTACATCCTATGTCTTCTGAATAAATTATGTTATTATGCAGGCTGAAGTTTTACTGAACTATAAAGAACATGCAACTATTCTACGTTCGCTCGCCAGTCGTCCCTCCATCTCGGGTCTGTGATTTGATGATCTGAAAAATAACATCCCAACAGGCGCGCGCCAAACACTTGTGGTAGAAAACCCCCACAATATTAATCTAGTTATTGTTAAATCCTACAGTTTGACTTATCCTAGTATATCGTACCCTTTTTTTTATTTATTATTTTTTTGTTTACCTTATACAATACTCTTACATAATTCCTGTTACGTTGAGATGTCTTGCTGCTCGACGCTTTTGACGACAGTGGTGTGCGCGCCGTACGACATGGCCTCCGACTTCTCACTACGCCTCACTGAAACTCCAGAGACTGGGTTAGCCATGGCTATACAAGACAATAAATTTATAGTTGCAACTTCTTTTTCTATGTTATGCAGTATTCGCGATCAAAGCACACCTTTCCAGAGGCAATGTAATATGACCAAGCCAGAACTAGTTCCTGTTGAGGATTCCGTCGCCCACCACACATCAGCTACACAGTATGTCACGAATTTCCTAGTATAATTCCTTGGTTATTCATCTGTGACAGTCACAAGCAGCACGCTAAATCCCCAACCAGCACATTGGCATGGTAGGCTTTATGCCCGCATTTCTACCGTCTAGGCCCTAGGGCACCATTGGAGTCAAACGCCCACGGGTTCACCCCGACTTGCAAGACAACGATGCTGGCGCATCACTGTAAAAACTATACTGCACATGTTCATCCTCGAAATCACGCAATATACCACAATCTTGCAGTGCACTGACGCGTGCCTGCAAGCATTGGTATGAACGTCTCATGAACTGGTTGTGGCCGCTATGGAGCGTATCACGACTTCTCAGAACGCTTCTAAGAGCACGTTCTTGTATGCGCCCGTTTGTGCGACATCTCCTCACTCATCATTATCCCTCAACATGGACACCAGACAGGAAAGGACTAAAGCATTGCTCATGGAAAGGTAGTGTCTCCAACTCCATCGACATTGGAAGTCGCGAACAGAAACAAAAAAAAGGATAGCAGCAGTAAATTCTTATGTGAGACAATGCAGCGTGTTAATAATTTAACAATCTTAATCTATTAATGCAACAATTATTGTTCCCCGAAGAAAGGTTCATATATTTGCCTATTCTACTATGTACACCACTTAAACTACTATTATTCCACGAACTTCTTTGTGTGAGAGATGTGGTGGAATCCTATGGACTAGCGCCAATCCCTTGTTAGACTCCCCCTCCTCTGACGTGCATTAGGATTTGCAGGTCTAATTTCAATCTCCTGGTTTTCCTGTTGTCCTTGATTTCGCTCTCTCCAATTACGGTCGCTTTGCCGTTCGTTATTTCTCCTGTCCCAGATTCCTTGTCTAGATTGACCCTGTTCCCTGACGTTTGGTTTCCGTGTCTCTGGTTTCCATAACCTTGAATAGCGTAACCTTGATTTCTGTAACCCTGGTTTCCTAACTGACGAGTGCGATTTTGCGATCTGTTGTAGTCTTCCCTTGCTGGCCCGTGGTATTTGTTATTTTGCGCCTTCTTCCTGTCCTTTGCGTCTTGTTTATCGAAGACTACTTCGAGTTCGCGCAATAGACTCTTGAATGCTTCTATGTCAGATCCACACTTCCCGACAAGTGTCTGTTGATACCTAACAGGCAATTTGGAAAAGCAAAATTTAATAATTTCTCCGTTGCTATATGGACTATCTAAAAACTGATTCTTCTTGAGTAAATCATCAAAAAATTTGGTTGCGTTCCTATGCCCGGACACTTCCAGTTCAGGACAAAATATTATTTCCTCTTTAATCCTGTCTTGCGTTTCCTTTGACCAGTAGGTCCGCAGGAATGCACCAACAAATTCCTGATAAGTCCGACACGTCGCTGCCACACCCCGCATCTTTCCCGCGGCTTGGCCTTCGATGTGTCCACACATGAATTCTAATTTTGCGTGGGTTGGCCATGATGACGGTAATGAATTAGTAAACTGCGTCACCCAGCTCTTCGGATGCATCGCCCCTCCATTATCTTTGAACTTCTGGATTTAGTATCGACAGGAAGTGATTGTGATCAAAATCCTGTCCGATCCTCGCACTTCTGTTGTCACTCGTTTCCGATACTTGCACGTCCGCTGAGTGTCCTGATCTATCTTGCTGATAACAATGATTTGCTACCTTTGTATCGCAGTGGACGTGGCATTCAGCATTCACTCTTCTAAGTGGGCTGCAATTATTGGAGCTATTACACTCTGTTTCTGCGTGTGCATTGTTAGTTCCGCACTCTGTCACTGGGCTTGAGCACGGCGGGCTTTTCCTCGGAGACACAATTCTGTGTACTCCATCATTGGTATCCGAAAGCGCAGTGCTCGTGTGCCCGTTTCGCTCTAGTTTTGATATCCGACTCTCCACTTCTTTAATTCGTTTCGTGATGTTCGTAACCACAATATTACCTTGAGTCTTTAAGACCGCTAGGGATTTTGAGTGTGCTTGTGTCGCACGTCGCAAGCGCCCTGCGAGTTGAGAAGTTACTTTTGCAATTTTCATTGCCCCTGTTGCTGCCGTTTTGGCTAGGCCTGCTACTTTTTGTGCTACCATTGACATTTGTTTTGCTTCTCCACATTCTTTCTTTATTGTTAGTAATTCCTCACGAATTTCCCCTATATGCGAAATTATTGCCGCAGTGTCCTTCTTACGCTGTTCGTCAGCTTCTTCCTTCTCCCTCTTACGTTGTTTCTCATCTTCTTCCTTCTCCTTCTTACGCTGTTCGTCAGCTTCTTCCTTCTCCTTCTTACGTTGTTTCTCATATTCTTCCTTCTCCTTCTTACGCTGTTCGTCAGCTTCTTCCTTCTCTTTCTTACGTTGTTTCTCTTCTTCTTCCTTCTCCCTCTTACGCTGTTCGTCAGCTTCTTCTTTCATTGATCGTAGGAAGCTCAGTATTGGGTTTACGTCATCTTTTTGATCCTCTTCAAACGTGGGAGATGTAACTCCGGACACCTGGGCACTAGAGCTCTGACGTGGCCGAGCTAGCCCCTGTCTGTTCTCATTCGTTTGATTGTAAACTTCTGCTACCGTCTCGACCTGTGTGCCTGTCTCTGTTTCATCCTCTACTTCACTATCATAATCACGGCCGCAACGCTGCCCTGAGATCGCGTCCAAATCACCTTCATCGACAATGACCCTGGCGTCCTGTCCTGCTAAAAATGTGCCCATCTCATCTCCGAACCTATTCCCGTCAGTAAACTGCCCCTAATCCATTATGCTATCCTCTTTTGTTTTAGCTTCGCTCGATAATAGTCGTGCCTTACTTCTCGTTATCATTCATGAAAAACAAATTTATCTACAATGCACAATAAAATTAAGCTACTCCATATATTTTTACACATAGACATAAAATTTCAACAACGCCTCTCCAACGCTGTAATTATACGCACGATTTGTTGTGGTACAGAAACCACACACAAACCCGACAAAGTGTGATGTGATACGGACACACCATCAAAGGAACACAAAAACAATGAACAAAAGAATATATACACTGAAAACAAAAACTGTAATCATGCCCCGCTACTTAAAACTAAACGCGGAACTACCAGAAAAAAAACTTCGGTATTAATCAATAAAAAAAATTAAACAAAAAATATTCTGAATGTCCCTACTACTAATAATACTTACTTATCAGCGATTCACAGGAAAGATCCGAGGCTAAGGGTCGTCTTTTTATGCGAGGTGCCGGGGCTAGCAGTGTATTTAACACTAAATTCTAGAATCTACATATGTAAATGATGCTCTAACCCCCCCCCCCCCATTCTAACTCCGACTTTTGCTGTTGCACAAGGATTAAAAATTATACGCGAACTGACTGTAATCAACCCTGCAAGTGGTGTAGAAAAGAGTTTGGCACCTGCAATAATTTAATTTGATAAATAAGTTAAATAAACGAAGGTTTCATTAACATAGTGAGGAATGATAGGTTTGCTCTACCGATTAACAGAATGAAAGTTCTGTCCAAAATAACAATATGATTTATTAAGACTAAACACAAAATACTAAACCAAAACGCATGAAACATTTACAATACATGAAACTGGCTCAAATTGGATACTCATACAAACACTGTAAAGGTGAAGTTGTCCCTAAACTAGATTGTGAGGTTTAAGACGAAGTGGTATGTGGAGCCAATTCCTTGCTACTCAAATCATAAGAGAGACACACAACTAACCCAACATTAATTGCTGGTACTCAAGACAGAACAAAGTTAGAAAAAGACGAACAGGCGCGCCCTGCTGAGCTCTGATTATCACCTAGGAAAATCCCTATCTGCCGGTGCTGCGAACATACATTACCAAACTGTCTTCTTAACTGCCAGAACACGATCTGGCGTACTGTAGGCGATGGCTGGTTGCTTCGACGTCCTCGACCGAAAGGCGAGAGTCCACTACCCACAAGAGCACCCGTACAGGCCGAACACAGAACATTCCCGCCCCCACGATAGTGGCCGTGGTTAAACGTTCCAATCAGCAACTCGAAAACCGGCGGAAAATTCCACCCCATTGCCGGAACACTACCATTCCACCAATGGAGATTCTTGGCGCCAATTTCTGCGCTCATTTTGCTACGTCACGGAGCTATGCCCTGAGCAAGCCAATCACAGTTACTATTTTGCAGAAAGCGCGGGAATTTTCCCGCCACAACTGCCTGGGTACACAAGTCATTCCCACGCCTCGCTGGTAGCCCGCCAGAAAGTGTTTTCGCTAAGTTTCTGCAAAGTAATGGAACCTCTAGCCCAGCCGCTACTTCAGGCCCCGGCGGGCGTGTCTCTTGACAATGTCGGCGTCTGGAAAGCATTCACTCGACTGCCTCACACACGTCGGCTTAACCCTCTCGAGATCTGTGGAGCCCGCCTGTCACCGGACCACCTGGGTGACGAGAGACGCTGCGTGGGAAGTCCGCATGTGAAGGAATAGCAACTTTCCACGGTATGCAATTAGAGAGGAGAATCGTAAGATAGAAATATGAGAGGGGGCTCATGCCACCTCTCAGGTTGATTTGAGGGAGGAGACCAAACACTGAGGTCATCGGTCCAGTAGGATTAGGGAAGGATGAGGAAGGAAGTCGTCCGTGCCCTTTCAAACGAATCATCCCGGTATTTGCCTGTAGCGATTTAGGGAAATCATGGAAAACCTAAATCAGGATGGCCGGATGCAGGTTTGAACCGTAGTCCTCACGAATGCGCTTTCAGTGTCCTAACCACTGCTCCACCTCGCTCGATAAAGCAAGCACGTTGATTTAACCAGTGTCAGTGGAAGTCTGTTGGAGTCAGGTTGGTCCTTGGGGCTTTTAGAAGAGTTCTTTAGTTACTTTGAATTATTAATGGTATCTTCAAAATAAATTTTTCATGTTAACGTCAATGGCGCCTATGATATTTAATCTGAATTATGGCGCCTTTAAGGTTTTGAAGTTCATTGCCCTTTAATTGGAATCACCATGCCTTAATGTTTGGCAGGTCATAGTCTTTGACATATTTTGGGTGGCGCAGCATTAAGCACGGTTGCACGAACCTCGTGCCTGCTGCTGACACCCACACGCCTTTGGAGGTGTCACTGTTCGAGTTCTTAGCGCCTTTACATTATTTTGGAACTGAGTACTCATTCACTTATTTGGGTGACACTTGTAATTAATACTTTATGATCTGATATTAGTGTTCACTAAAAAATTAAATGTGCTCACGTTAGCAGCTTGTGCCACGTATAAACTATTTTGTGAAGCAAAAAGATGCCAATTTTTCTGCTGATTGTGGTCTCAATTGCGTACCACCTTGGTGTAACAAGATCCTATACCGTTTTACTACATTTTGCAGTTTAGTGTTATAAAAACAAAACATTTACGTGTAGAGACTACTTCTAAGATGATATATCTCACTGTTGGTAGGCGAAATATGCCAACATCCTCATCGCAGATTGTTAGTGCCGAGAAGGATCAGCACTGGCAGTCAGGCAATGTCCATATTAACGAAAACTGTAGTCTGACATCTCGTAGCTATAGGGGCGCCGTCCTTCGTCAGACAGTTCAGTCACATGCTGATGTTATTAGCAACTCGTACTGTAATATGTCCGAGTCCACTCCCACCGAACGCCGTGGTTATATTGTACGAGTACAATGGGCTATACGTGAGAGGCTAATGGGAATATTCTCAAGCTGTCGGTGTTATCGAATATGAAAATGTGTCACGAAGGCAGACGAAATGCAACAACTGTTTCACAACTGGAGATTTCCTTTTTAGAATGTGAGTGCACAGCGTCCTTTGAGTATTCAGTAACGACATCGTTGAGTATATACAACGCAAATGCCACCAGTGTTAGTAGTGTGCAACGTTCACCATCGACGACGGAGACAGAAGTCTAGATTCACGAAGAACTTTCATTTTATGACATTTTTCCGATCACAGACAGTGCCTTTTAGAATTCGTATCGTTTCTGCTCACGGTTCTTGACTTGTCAACGCCGAGAAAAGAATGGAAGTAAAAGTTGAAAGCTAGATCTTCGATGTAGAAATTCCATTAATTTTACCAACAGTAATCATATGAAAACATCAGATATTATAACTTGAAGAAAAGCTACTCAAGGAATAAATACCAAATAACTTAATTATTTCAGGGAAAGCATATGTCTTGAAAACAATTATTGTACCACACGTGACACGAGCAGCTACAACTGGCAGTCGGTCTAAGCGGAGTTCATACACAATATTGGCATTGTATTCAAGTAACTATGAGTTAATCAGTAAGTGCATTTTTAAGTAATTCATTTCTGAGTTCTTTATTTCACAAGCCAAGGTTTCAATTTAATTTTTATCTATTCCTTTGAGAACATACCCACTTCAGAAAACTTCGAATAAACAAGATAAAATTGTACAAAGGAAAACCAAACGAAAGTGAGATACATGATGTCATTCCGTATTGTGATTCAGTAAAAATGGTGGTCTGAAATTATCTTGTCATGTGCAGAGTCGGTTCAACTATAACTATCGCGCACCTCTATCAGCTACTGTAGGAGGCAATGCGATTACTGCAGTATCACACTGCAGTAATCACATCGACTCCTACAGAGACTGGGATGGCTGGCCTGTAAGGTCGATGGTGGAAGCGGACATGTAGGAGCCACTGGGCCAGGCCAGTCGTTGCCCACCGTGGGGGTGGCGGCGTTAGAGCAGTGAGCAGATGCCCGGTAGTCGACCATTGGATCGACATGAAGACATCACTGTTAAAACATTCACTTATAGCTCAGCAGATTGCAACAGTCGAGTCGATGCTCGTAGAAGCCAATGGTCCCAAAATGTAAGCTGGGAGCTGTTTGCGAAGTGGTGCGACGGTCAGCAGGTGAGCCAGCAGTTTGCAGCGGCGCACGGTCGGTCGAGTGATGACGGCAGCGATTCGGCAATGTAGCTGACCACCGTAGCGGGCGGCAGCCAAGAAAGCAGAAGGGGCAGCCTGGCTGCACAGGACAGGATGCGAAGAGCAGCGGATAACCACGTCGTGGACCCAGTGTGGTTGAACTGCTGACGGTAGCAGCAGCAGCGTCAGCCCACGCGAGAAAGGGGGGGAGGCAACAAGGAGTCTGCCCACACGAGCTAAGGTGTCTGAGCCGGTGCAAAGTCCCGGGCTCGAAGAGCAGACCACCGGAGCAGGAGGCCGACAGTGGTTGAGATAGACCCGCAGGTGGCCCAAATATTGGAGGATACTAAGTCAGCAGTATTCGTCGGAGAGCGAACAAATGGCCCACAGCTAGCAGTGACAGAGTCCACCGGTGGCAACTTGCTGATCCATGCAGACTCGTAGGCCCATCGACCATTGCAGGTCCCCTCACAGCTGGTGACTGACAGTCTGCAGAAACGCTGTCTAGAAATTAAATATATTTACACTGACTTGGCCCATCCACTGTTTTGTTACAGCGTCGGTTCCTACCGCGTAAGTTCAGACGGGAAGCACTCAAGTGATCCATACACGAGCAGCTCCACCTTTCCGATGAGCCAATGCTATTGTGTCTCTGGTCCGTCTGCTTGGCCATCGCATGTGCTAATCTCCTCGACGCCTCGGAGAGAGTCGTTATCAGCTGGGAAACCCCTGATGCGTTGACAAGCCTGAACTGACCTGCTTCCCTGGAGTCTTGCATTAGCTGTGGGCAGTGTGTCAGTATTACACAATTTACTGTAACACAACATTCTTATCATTCTTATATGTGATACATTGAAACAGATGCTTCTCAGTAGGTAATATGCCATATCTTATTCGCTGTCGGCCGGCCGCGGTGGCCATACGGTTCTAGGCGCTTCAGTCTGGAACTGCGCGACTGCTACGGTCGCAGGTTCGGATCCTGCCTCGGGCATGGATGTGTGTGATGTCCTTAGGTTAGTTAGGTTTAAGTAGTTCTAAGTTCTAGGGGACTGATGACCTCAGATGTTAAGTCCCATAATGCTCAGAGCCATTTGAACAATTTTTTTCACTGTCTGTATTGACAAATATGAGTACAAAAAGCATAAGAGACATAGAAGCTGCTGAAATTGTCAAATGCAACTAGGTGAAACCTGTTCAACTGAAAACGATAGCAAAAATTCAGATGAAAACCTCGAGTAAAAGTTATTCGTGTCTACCAGATAAAAACTGTTGTATTGTCCAATGTACACCGTGCGACAGAATTAAAGGATCACTTTTTCTAAACTACGTAATTGTCTTATATTGAGACTCAGAAGCTTGAAATTTGGCGCAAAGGTGCCTACAACCTTCCTATGTAATGATGCGAAAGTCTGCCAGCCGCGGTGGCCGAGCGGCTCTAGGCGCTGCAGTCCGGAACCGCGCAACTGCTACGGTAGCAGGTTCGAATCCTGCTTCGGGCATGGATGTGTGTGATGTCCTTAGATTGGTTATGTTTAAGTAGTTCTAAGTTCTAGGGGACTGATGACCTCAGATGTTAAGTCCCATAGTGCTCAGAGACATTTGAACCATTTTTGCAAAAGTGTGCAACCCCGAGACGTCACCCATGGGCTCTACGACGCTTCAAACAGAAAGGTGTCGACACACGTGAAAAAAAGAAAAAAAAAACAGAGCTCAGAAGTCCATATGACGTGTAAAGTGGGTTCATGGTGTCACGATGACACCACATTCCACCACAATTCTGTCCAACACAGCTGTGGGTGTGTCACACGATGGGAAGGTTCTCAGACCACCCTTACCCAAATTTTTCCCCTTCTTTTGTGGCCTCTTCAAGGAGGTCAGAACGATGAAACCTAACGCTGAGGTCACGCTGTTTTCTTATGAGCGCCTGGGGGAATTACGCTGCCGCTCAGAAAAGACTGTGAGGGTGGCATAAATGGCGACAATGAAACTAGCCCTTTCCTTGTGGCGTTGATTCCGGCAGATTTCACGGTCGAAAACGAAAGTTCTTGGTGCGATAAGCTACACGAGACATTCTTGACAACCCCGGACGCAACAACCACTCTCTATGGGCCTCATGGGACTGCATCCCCATTCAACGTGATGGCGACCGCAATTGTTGCTCTCGTGTATTGTTGCTCTCGTGTATAGTTTGGGGTAAAATCATTCGATGATTGAACGTGATGTGAAGGAACAAAGAACGATAACGCTACTTCAGCCTCCTGGTTCACGCCCTCCTGACACATGTGTGAATACAGCGGCAAAGGCTCCCCCTAACACCTCTGCATTTTCGCAACGTCTTCGGTCGCACCCTCCCTACTTTGTGAGAATTTTAAAAATATATCTTCATGGGGAGAACGTCTTGAAGTAGTCGTAGGTGTCTGTAGGCAGGCAACCATGTGACACCCCTCTGATGCCAGTTGTCTGCCTGCAGGCGTCTATGACTACTGAGCAGGTTCTCTGGAAAGACAAATTTGGAAAATTCTCAATAAATTTGGACAGGCGCCATTGAGAGCATTCCTGAACTGGGTAGTCTTAGAACATTCTTTTCCATTCTATTCATGCGTGTGTCAATGTTGGACCGTCCATGGTCACGCCACAGGAGGGCACGAACCAGAAGGACTGAGAAGTCATTGGCACACTTTGCTCCTTCAGATCACT
This sequence comes from Schistocerca americana, assembly GCF_021461395.2. Taxonomy (NCBI): domain Eukaryota; kingdom Metazoa; phylum Arthropoda; class Insecta; order Orthoptera; family Acrididae; genus Schistocerca; species Schistocerca americana. The sequence continues at coordinate 590,969,671 of NC_060119.1, forward strand.
TTCAAATTCCGTCGAATGATTTATAAAAGCAAAACTTTCTGACGTGCTGCAACAAAGGGGTACGATCATGTTCAGTGAGGATGCATTCCAACAATGTCTTTAGACAGGCGTTGAAACATCCGACGGTGTCAGCAGCGTGAAAGAGTGTCAAGAACGTCGCCCTGTTGCTTATAGCACTGAGAAATGTCGTATTCGACCGTGAAATGTGCGGGAATCAACGCTCCAGGGAAGGAGTTGATTTCATTGACGCCCTTTGGACCACACTCTGAGCCCTATCCGCGTCGACTCGGAGCGGCAGTTTGTCTAAATTGTTTTCTTCGGCCACCCATAAAAAATGCGTAATTTCAAAGCATGGTGTCGTCGTTCCGATTTCCATTGCAGATGCATTAAAATAAGGGGTGTGTTGTAGGTAAGAGAAGGTATGACTACCTTCCCATCATGTGGCACGTCTACGGTGGCGTTCGACCGAATTTTAATCCAATTTGGTGACAATGTCACAGCATTAACTCACCTTACACTCCAAAAGTACTTCTTAGTGGTTGTTGTTTTTTGTGTCACCACGTTGATGTTCGAAACGTCCTCGAGCCTGAGGCTGACGTTTCAAGACGCCCCGGTTTTTCACCATTACAGATGAAGATTGTAACCATCTTTGAGGCAAATTTCAAGCTTATGCGTCGCACTGGGAATCAGTTATGTTGTTTCGACCAAGGAGACCTTTATTTCTGTTGTGCAATGAAGTTGTAACATTGCCTTGATGTGATCAAAAATCAAATGTGTGTGAAATCTTACGGGACTTAACTGCTAAGGTCATCAGTCCCTAAACTTACACACTGTTTAACCTAAATTATCCTAAGGACAAACACACACACATGCCCGAGGGAGGACTCGAACCTCCGCCGGGACCAGCCGCACAGTCCATGATTGGAGCGCCTCAGACCGCTCGGCTAATCCCGCCCGGCCCTTGATGTGAAAATAATCTTTCTGTAACAGACGTTACCGTTCATTGTGATGAGCATTTATGTAATATTTTCTCATATTACGTCGCAGCTTTCATGTGAATTATAGGTGTTTAACGTAACGGTGGACAAACTGCTAGCAGGAGGCGCGTACTTCGATTGTCTATTACGGAATCTCACATAATACTCTGTTTATCAAAGAACATAATATATAGCTTGTACCTAAACATAAGGAAATTTGTATCGGTTAACCGAAACAGTTGTTTTAAACGATTACTATGTCAAAGGAATAGCTAACTGCAGTAGTTACCAGAGGAACACAAAGAAGAATGAAAGCTAAGCTCAACAGAGGTCTTGAAGGACCTATTTCCATAGTAGTAATCTAAGGAGCACGTCATAAACTACGTTTTGAGGAAGGGGACGCTTTGAAACGGAAGAAATGGCCCTTTTGACGAATTTTCTTATGAGTCTGGAAATTGGAATACATATAGTAACGAATTTTCCAGTACTTGACTATGTCGAGAAATGAAGATGTCTAATTACTGTGGTTATGTTTAGGAGGTGAACACTCCAACATATTGCGTCCTGAGTCCAGAATGTTTATTGGTTGATCTGAGTGCGGTAAGAAGATCGAAGACCTCGTTCGAGTACTAAACTCTACTAAGGAAGCAATGACAATCTGAAGCCACCAACAGTAGCTCACGAGTTTGGGTAAAATGTTTCCCAGAGGTCAGGAGTTGAAAAAGGAAATCGAAGCTTACATATATCTAATTTTCGCTGAACTCTCCATACCTTTTGGAGGAAATCGACGCAACATTTTCGTGTACACTATGTCCTAATGACTACAACCACGAGGGAGAGTAGTAACCGCCATTCTCTAAAGTTGTTGACTGACGTTGAAGTCTACCACTATTTATGTTGTATATTTGTTATACCTAAAAATTCAGAATTGAAATCATATGGTTTCAGTCATTTCATGTGGACTAAATCGTGAATATCACTGACTTTTGCATTAGCAGTTGATATTTGTTTCATCACTATACGTCAGAATAAACATGAATTTGTGTATGATAATAAACTAAAACTACATCATTCTATACTATTAACATAATTTTGGCTTACACTTCTTGCATATCGAAAGGTTTTGGATGGTACATGTGGTAATAACAACAATAAAAGTGAGGCCTTGCGGCTTCGAGTACTGAAAATTAGTAACATGCACACACCTCACACACACACACACACACACACACACACACACACACACACACAGAGAGAGAGAGAGAGAGAGAGAGAGAGAGAGAGAGAGAGAGGGGTAGAAATCAGATGAGACGTATGTCGGGCCTGTTGGTCAGCGGTAAATCTCGTGCCTGGGAACCGAGAGTTTGAATCTTGACAGGAACACGGAAATTTTCAGTCTATCTTTAATCTACTGTGCACCTCTCGGTGATGTGGAGAATTGTCAGGAAGGACTTCTAACTTTTGTCGAGTATTAGCAGCCTCTCCTTGTGAGACATCTACTGCTTTCCCATCGCGTTTACTGACGCTGCCTTTGCGCTTGCTACGTCAGTGTGTATACAACACTTTCGATGAGTGGTATTTAACTGAGAAGCTACTTGAATGAAGGAGATGCACCTTTGTTTACAGTCAAATATTTAACGCCTGAAGCACGTTGAGTTTCCAATCAAACGCTCATGGAACGACTCTTACGTCGGGCACGTAACTGAATTAAAGAAAATGACGTTTTCAAATGAAACACAAATTGCAATTAAGTGTCCTCATTTATGTATTTACGTAGTGATTCGAAATCCTCTCATATGGTCTTATCTTTGCATGACATATCTTTTGTACGGAGTCTTGCAGTTAGACTGCAAAATTTTATGGACTGCAGTCAGTCGATAGACCTCGAGAATTCACACAAAGATAATCAGTGCAGATTTCAGACTGCTCATTATAGAACAGCCAGAAGACGTAGTTCATTAAGAGCTCCTTTACAGCCCACACATTCTTTGCACGCAGTTTACGTACTATCCCAACTGTGTATCTCCCTTTCATGCACATATTAATGTGCAAACAAAGGTTCGCTCATGTGTATTCCAAAGACATTTTTATGCTTCCTGTGCTGTCCCCTACACGCATTTTCGTTCCCTTGGTACTAACTGTTCGAGATAATAAACGACTGCAACTCAAGCAAAGTGTATACTAAGTATCGTAAAATGACTAATTAAATCCGGTTCAAGTACGGAACTTTGGCATTGATTTTGGTTTTATTGGTGTGTAAAAGACATTAATTACCATAATTTGGGACATTAATGGAAAGCTGAAATTATATGAGACGAAACTCTTCTCAAAAGTGACGACTATGTTTCACAATTAGATGATTCAGATGGCTAATTGATAAGTAGAACGTGTTTATGAGAAAAAGGAAGGAGGTCTAACGTGGAGTAAAGAGCCGAAATCTCTTCGATACTGATTTACGAGTGTCCTTTAGTGTTTCTTTTCCTAGCTCGTTATTTCTCTTACCGTTCTCTAGCTGGGCGAATTCTTATGCAAGCACCTCATTACAGTAACGCAGTCAAAGTCATCACATACTTATCTATTAACAGGAAAAAGGTACAAGATTTCTAATTAATATCTATTTCTTTAAACTTGATATAATAGACACATTAAATATATTTTCTACAGTAGATGTTAAGTTGAGGGTATGAGATGGTTACCAGCGCAGTAGTTTCACCTGTATGCATTTCATTTAGAGATTTCGCAGATTACGACGCATCCTACCATTTCACATAATTGACGTATTTCGCTTCAATAGTGCTGCACACCTTGTTTTTCTAAGATACGACAGAAGATGGGGTTTTCTCCTGATCCTCTCAAGGGGCCTAAGTTAAAACCTTGGTCGCGGTAACTTCACGCTACGAGCGTAGGGTGTTACCCATATACTGTAACTTTAGGTGTAAGACTAATTTACTTGCCAGTCAGTGTGTATTCACGATCGTGGAAGTACAGGATGACGAACAATACACACGCAGCAAACTACACACAATGCAATTCGGCGCCCTAATGGCACGCGTTATTTGGGAAGAATGAACTTCAAATCTTCATTCTGTCAACCAGTTCTTGATGTTCGATGAACTTGACGGCCAATTTCATTCCCAACAGACCTGACAGACCATCTTTATGACCTCCTCAAACACTGAACATTAAGACCTAATCATCCTTTCTTTTAATGTTTAAGTAGTTGAAGTTGACACCTTTAGATGTATCTTACCTCGGCACCTCCCGCCGGAGGTTCGAATCCTCCTTCGGGCATGCGTGTGAGTGTTGTCCTTAGCATTACGTTAGTTTTAGTAGTGTGTAAGTCTAGGTACCGATGATCTCAGCAGTTCACACACATTTGAACATTTGTATCTTACCAAACCTCTTTATGTTTTATAGTTTAGCTGTGGAAAGGCTAACGACATAAATATGAGGTTGCTTTAAGTCGGATTTATTTTCATGTTGGCTTGGATAAGAAATGCTTTAGTATATCTGCTTGTATTCGGTTATGTCGTATTGATATGCTCACCTGTTTGTAAGAAGGGAGGGCGTCATTGAAGTTCTGGAAGGCACCAACAGTGATGTGGAGCCAATTCGACGCCAGTACCGCGGCCAGCTGTACAGGCTTTCTCGGTTGAGGGTGCAAGGCACGAACAGCCCCATTGAGGGGGTCCCACACATTCTCGATTGGATTTAAACCTGGGGTTTTTGGTGGTCAGGGGAGTATGGCTCTTGAACCACGCGCTCCTACTGTGAGCTGTGTGACATGTTACGTTCTACTGTTGGTAGATGCCATCGTGCCGAGGGAATCTAAACTGCATACAGGGGTGGACATGTTGCCCAGAGTTATACGCATGTTTGTGTTGATCTGTTGTGCTTTGCCGAATGACGAGATCACCCAGAGAATGCCACGGAAACATTCCCAAGACCACACCGCTCCATCCTGGGTGCGGGGGTCTGCTTTCAGACATTTCACGCCGCACACACCAACGGCCATCTATTCGATGGAGTGAAATACGTGATTCATCTGAAAAGGCCACCTGTCACCACTAAGGGGACGTGTAGTTCCGGTACCGGCATGCGAATGCCAGCCTTCGTCGGCGATGAACGGCAGTCGGCGTGGGTGCGTTAACCAGGCGCCTGCTTGCGGAGGCCCATACACAGCAACGTTCGCTGAACAGTTGTTAAGGAGACACTATTAGTAACCTGTTCGTTTATCTCGGCGGTCAGTTGCTCGACAGTTGCAAGTTTACTCGCCGTACGCAGATGTGCAGCCGTCTTTTTACCCCTGGCATCTAGGGCCCGTACCGCACCAGTTTCCTCCGCACCAGTTTTGAATAGCGCCATTTTGCCGCACATAGCATACTTCAACTACGGGGGCATGTTAACAGCTAACAAGCTTACCTGTTTCGGAAATGCTTCCACCTATGGCTCTAGTGCCAATGATCAGGTCCTTCGTTTCCGCATTACGACAACGACTGCACTTTTTGCCGCATCCGGCCGATACGCTTTATATGTTTTCCACTGTTAGTGCTGCCATCTATCCTCGGCGACTGATTATTGCAGGTTGACGTGGTCACATTAATGTGATTGGATCGTACATCAAGGGGTCCCTGTACGAAATGGCCGACATGCAGCCAGAGGAAGTTGTCTGAATATGTGAAAATTACATTAAAGTCCATGTTATGAGCGGTTCGCCAGGAGTGTGAACGCTAAAATAAGAGTGATTACGTACATTAAAATTTATTTATCACATCTACGTTACTAACGCCCCTATAAAAGTGTGAGAACAGCATTGCAAACACCGGCACGTCTAATACACAGCAGTTTTCAATGAATGACCCATAGAGAGGAGGAGAAGCAGGAGGAGGAGATTAGTGTTTAACGTCCCGTCGACATAGAAGTCATTAGAGACTGAGCACAAGCTCAGATAAGGATGGCGAAGGAAATCGGCGGTGCCCTTTCAAAGGAAACATCCCGGCATTTGTGTGAAGCGATTTAGGGAAACAACGAAAAACCTAAATTAGGATGGCCGGGCCGGCCAGAGTGGCCATGTGGTTCTAGGCGCTACAGTCTGGAGCCGAGCGACCGCTCCGGTCGCAGGTTCGAATCCTGCCTCGGGCATGGATGTATGTGATGTCCTTAGGTTAGTTAGGTTTAATTAGTTCTAACTTCTAGGCGACTGATGACCTCGGAAGTCGCATAGTGCTCTGTCTGAAGCGAGCGACAGTCCTTGCCAGATGGCTCATTCTGCTAGGTCAGCATTTCTTAAGAATCACCAGCCAATCACAGGACGGTATCCCCACACTCTGTCTGCTTCCGCTATTACTTTTTAATATTTGAGTATGTTAGAATCTGGATGTCCTCCTGCAGTCAGACGCCTGTCGATATTTAGGTTAGTTTCGCCCCTAAATATCTCTGTTTTTTACTTTTCTGAGACAGAATTTGACGTTCAGACTTTGTTAGACAATCCACCGGTATGACCGTTAGGTGTCCTTTCTGCTTACGAGAACCCATCCGCCCTTATTATGGCCATTTCCGAGGATATGTGGTGTCTTTGGTCTGCAAGTAGTACAGCTCGTTATTCGCGGCACCCTCCCTGGTCTGCAGAGAAAATACTACGCAAGAATCCAAGAGCCTAGCTTCTTTGATTGAGTAGCTTCTTGGGAGCATTGTACTGTTGCGTTGTTCTATGCAACACAACAGCTACTTCAGATTAGGCGGTGACCTAACTCGAGTCACACATTTGACGAATAGCGAACAAAATAGCGTACCGAATTTATACGTACATAAGAGAGGTAGTGAAGCAGCTGGTTTTATTCCCGTTTACAGGGGGATTCACGTCTGCCCAATCAGAAAAAAATCACGGTTTTTATATCTGCTTTATCCGCCATTACATGCTACACATAAGTCTGCGGTGGTTTTACGAAACGCACTTCTGCGCTGGGAGCGTTTAAAGACCTTTTCGTGTGTGGACCGGTGCTCGTGTTGCGTAAACACTCACGCCTCCGTATGGGCTCTAAAGTGTTTGGTGAGATGGTGAGGTGAGGAAGTAGTTACGCCTGGTGTGTTACCTAACACTTGGCGGAACAGCCTGCTGTTTATTTTAACACAGTCATGGCGCGAGTTGCGTCCTCCACTAACTGCAACCTTTCTAATTGTCAGATGGCGTTGTAACGGCTCTGCCGTGTTAATTACTTTCACTTTTTCCAAATTTCCCACCAAACCTGAAAATATGTCTGGGAAACATAACTGTGTAACAATCTTCAGCATTCACAGATTCACTTCCCATTTACCTTCCTTACAACTTTTTTACCAGAATTTGTGATTTGCTGCATAAACTTCCATGTGCTGTCCTCCAGGTAGTGATTGCTTGGAGTCTTGTCAATAAGTACCGTTACAAAGTGGCAAGGAGGAAGGAGCAGAAGAGAAGGAAGAGGCAACAAGATGTGTTGGACTCTAATTCCCGATTTCTCCTAAAAACGTCTCAACGAGAGAAGAAAAGCAAGTAGAACGAGAAATAACTAAACATAAATCTAATGTGCTGTGTTAGATAACTCCAAAAAATACAAGTACGTTTCCCATTTCATCGCAGGTCAACAGGTGTAACAAATTTCATTCGTTAGCAACCGAACGTAATTAATTTTTGTGTCAAAAACAGAGATATTTGCCCTTTGTGGCGGAATTGTTTTATACATAACGTACTTTTGGGGATACCATAAACCAAGGTACAGTTATCAAATTCTCTTCCAAATTAAAAAAGTTCAAAATACGTACAGTATCATTGAAGTACTTTGTTGAAAGAGAGTTTGTAACGTCCCCATGTAACACCTGTCGACAGGTTTGTTGGCCATTGACAAGGACGAACAAATGAATGGAAGTAGTCTTATGGACATCCGTAGTACGCAAGTCGTAAGGCACTCCGAGTTCAAGAGCAGCGTTCGTGTAGTCAAGCAAGTGCTAGCAAAATCTTAGTATGAATGGAACCCATGTGAAGCAATACGGTACTAGATAGAGACGTTGCTATGTGTATATTAAAATATCCTACAGCAGGCTTTAAATCTACAAGTTCAAGTAGCTAAGACAGGACAAAAAAATGTAACCAGAGCTAATAAACAAGCGGAGGTGCGGTTTTCGCTAAGCTATACCGGAGAATGTGGTAAATTTTCTGGTGTACGCAACGTTTATACCTGCTGCATTACGAACTCGACATTTCTGACCTATATTTACAGGGATACGTTAAGAATATTCTGGTATAATGAAACGGTCATCTTTGGCGGCTCGCTTGGATAATAATGAAATTATGATTTATTAGGTTTATTCACCACTTAGCTTTGTTTCTACGGTAATAGCTTCACAATTGAGAAAACTCATGTGATATGCAATCGTCGAAAAGTTCAACACAAAATAAAGATTAATCAAAACTAAACATGTTCATCTACAGGGAATGTCCGCGATTGTTACTGTCCAACTCAATCAAGATCGCTTTCCCGTGCTTCCATATGACCAGTTCCGGGCCAGGTGCACGTCACTGTTACGGTAATGAACTTTCAGTTCCAGTTCGCTTGCAGACGCGGAAGTGTTAAGACTTGCTACGCGGTCGCTCTTCCGTGTGACGCTTGTGTTTACCTCCTAGTGCACGCGCGTAACAGCTTTCGTTTGGTACGGTTTTCTGTTAGGCACATTAACACTTGACATTACTATCGGTGACGGCAAGCCCCGCCATGTATGGTGGGGTGTATGGAGAAGGGGGTTGTGACTTCGACGCCCCTATGGGACAACATCAATAACAACCACCTGCCCAGCGGCTACATCCAGATGCAGCACCCTTACCAGCTCCTCCAGGAACTACATTGGACAACACGACGGCTGTGATCAGCCACTCGTTAGCAGTTGTTCGGGGAGAATCTGGAATACAGCCGGCAGAAGAGCATATGGATTTATCGGAACAGGATTCTTCCAGCTTCTCCGCTACGAGAAACAAGCGACAAAGTGAGGTCAGTCTGGATTTAAGAAATTCCAAAACCTTCATAGCAGACGCTAATCAACTCTTACCTGTAACTGACGTTTCAAATGTAGCTGACCCCCCTGTAGCAACTGCTTCTGGGCTCACTCCTAACCAACATGCTGCAACTAACACCCCTCCTGTGGGACCTGCACCTACTCCGAGGTCTCTCAACTTTTACAAACGTACAGATAGGGGACCATTCGTAGTTTACATGGAATGTTTGGACAAAAAATTAGGCCGCTTGCACCCTATGGCACTAGGGAAATTATTGCATATTTCCTTGCCAGAAGTGAAGAATTCTATACTTATCATCTCTTCAGCAGGAAAAACAAAAGTTAAGGTGGAACTGAAAACTCCAGACAAGGCTAATTTCCTAGTTACCAGTGAGGTATTAAAGTCAAAAAATATAGAAGCTTACATTCCTTCCTTTGTTGTCCATAAGCTGGGAGTAATCAGGAAAGTAGACACCAACCTCGAAGAAGCGGAGATCTTGGAAGTCGTACAATCTCCCTTCCCGCTGTAGGCGTTCGGAGGTTTACGAAGAGATATGGTAAAGACCAAATCGTTTAATTGCAGACCTGTTTGTTAACCTTCGACTCTCAAACCTTACCGGAAGCCGTGTCTATTCACGGAACAAGATGTCCCGTCGACCTTTATGTACCAACTGTCAGGCAGTGCTTTAATTGTCTTCGTTACGAGCACATCAGCAAACAATGTCGATCTCAGATTAGGTGCATTAAATGTAGTGGTCCACATAATGTTGAATCCTGTGTCTCATCTATCACTATTTGCGCTCATTTCGGGGGACAACACGCATCCACGGACCGTTCCTGCCCGGAACACCATATACGGCGACGAGCTCAAGAATTAGCTACGTTCAACAACATTGACTTAGAGGATGCGCTGTCTATTGCTCGTATGCCAACCTATGCATCCGTCACCGGGGTTCAACAACATCACTTGCCGGCTCCGATCATTCCTGCTCCAACAAATTTGAGCTCTCCGGACTTTCAAAACCCACAACTCTTCCCGCCGCTGCCCGCCGCAAGCATGCAGAGTCAACAACGCGGAAGTGGGGACGCAACTCAGTGTGCAACTGTGCCCCAGCAGACACACGTCGCTTACCGGCCTCCCCGGCGGCAGGCGCAAGTAAACAACCAAAGTAACGTTCGTGAGTGGTCTCAGTACCGCAGCCTGTTATATCCCATGCAACGTTCATTCAATCCTATCAGCCAAAATCCATACCAGCCTGCTGCTCACAGATTAGCAACCCCACAAGCGCGGAATCAACGACAGCCTCAAGGTCATGCTGAACTTATAGATAAGATAATAAATGTGATTGATATTGTCTTGCAAAACATGAGACGAAATAGTGCTATGAACAATTCCGATATCCGGCACCTCGTTACTGGCATATTTCACTCTCTCTCTCCCTAAATTATGGCGGCTTTAAAAGTATTGCAGTGGAATGCGAGATCGGCTAATTCTAATAGAGAAAGCTTGCAACGAGAACTGTTCGTAAGTCAGCCTGATATCGTTCTGTTATGTGAAACTTGGTTCAAATTCGAACGAACTGTTCGCTTTCAAAATTATTCTATAGTAAGGGAAGACCGTCTCGATGGGTGGGGCGGCGTAGCTATACTGGTAAAAACTTCGCTGCCGCATCGACCACACCCGTTACACGTACCTGTCACCAACCTTGAATTAGTTGCTGTGGAGATACGAACTGCCCACAAAACCTTTACAGTTGTCTCGTTGTATAACGCTCCCCACCACAGTATCGTGGAAAATGACTGGAGACAATAAGTCAGCTTCGTCCTCCCTATATCGTAGCTGGAGACGTGAATGCCCACCATGTAGCGTGGGGAGGAGACGTGACAGACAGGAACGGCAGGACCTTGATAAGCGTTATCGAAGATAGTAACCTAGTGATACTCAACGATGGCTCTCCTACTATGGTAACTTCACCTCTCCGTAGACCCTCCGCAGTTGATGTAACTCTTTGCACCCCCTGCTGTACTGAAATATCTAATTGGTGCGTTAAAAAGGATTCAATGGGATCCGATCATCTCCCAATAGAGTTTCACATTAACATCAACGTCGATACTACGCACATCTGTTACTCTAATAGTACGTGGAAAATCAAGGAAGCCAATTGAGCCTCTTATAAGGAAACGGTTCGGCGGGCACTCGCAAATACGAGGCGTAACTTACGGGACGAAGATGCATACCCAGTTTTACTCAATACTATGAACGTCGCAGCTGGCATCAGCATCCCTAAGAAAAAAGAGTTTACAGTAATGAAGCACCGTTCTCCTCCTTGGTGGAATTCTGAATGCTCTCGGGAAGTTGCGAAGCGACGACTCGCCTTGAAAACCTATCGTCAGAATCCTTCATTGGACAACTTCTTGGCTGTGCAAAAAGTGAATGCGCGAGTTAACAAATTCCTGAAGAGAACCAAGAAGGACAGTTGGAAACAATTTTGCCTGTCCCTAAATAATGAAACCAGTATGGCAAGCATCTGGCATAAAATTAAAACTTTTATAACAAGAAGACTGTCTTCCTCCCCTCCTGATATCACGGCCTGGTTAGAGGAATTCATAGATACAATCGCTCCTCCCACGGTGCCATTTTTAAACCATCGGTTCCCTGCTGAAGAAGACCGCTATCATGTTCTCCTTCGTCCTTTCTCTAAAGAAGACCCCAACGAAGCTATTAAAGTATCTAGCGACAGTTGCCCTGGCATTGATCGTATACACTACTCTATGCTTGCACACCTGCCTATAGCAGCGAAAGACTTTCTCTTGAACATTTTTAATCAGTACTGGATGAAGAAAGACCTCATATCAACATGGAAGACGCAAGTAACAATTCCAATTCTCAATAGTGGTAAAGATCCAAATGTCGGTACTAATTATAGACCTATTGCCTTGTTGTCGTGTGTTGCAAAAACACTGGAACGAATGGTAAAAAGGAGACTAGAACGGTGGCTTGAAAAAAGTAATTTGTTGCCTCGGAGTCAATACGGCTTCAGAAAAGGCAAAGGGACCACGGATAACCTGTTTTTGCTTAATATGGATATCACGTCAGCCTTTCAAACGAAAGAGACAGTAGTGGCAGCTTTTCTTGACGTTAAGGGTGCATTTGATCACGTACAAATACCGATACTCTTGGACAAGCTGGCAGGATTTGGAATTCCTTCACGGATGATCTGCGGTATCAGTACCCTGGTTACTCAAAGAACGAACTACGTCCGTTTCAAAGGTACCATGATCGGACCTTTTTATGTCTCCCAGGGCTTGCCGCAAGGTGCAATTTTAAGTCCGCTCCTGTATACTCTATATACGCACGACCTAGAACGCATAATTGCTCCCCCCACAAAAATCCTACAGTATGCTGATGATATATGTGTTTATTCTACTGCTGCTTCATATCTTCAGGCCAAAACGGCATTAACCACAACCATCGCACACATCGATGAGTGGCTCTCTATCAATGGGCTGGAGATCTCGGCTGAGAAATCAGCAGTCGTTCCCTTCTCCAAGTCGACGACAGCTCGCACTGAAGATCACATTACCTGTGGCAAGTACACCTTCCAAATAAAATCTCACGTTCGATTTCTGGGGATGATTTTTGACTCTCGGTTAAGCTGGGCGCCCCACATCCGATCTACCGTTACCAAGTGTGAAGAAGGTTTAAATGTAGTCAGATCACTCACTCGTGTCTGGTGGGGAGCGCACCAGAGTGTTTTACTCACCATGTACCGAGGGATAATTCGATCTCGATTAGACTATGTCAATTCTACCACACTGCGTCAAAGATTCATCTATCCAAATTAGATACTCTTCAATATAGAGCCATTCGTACCTGTCTTGGAGCCATGCGATCGACGCTCACCAACGCCCTTTTAATAGAAGCAGGGGAGATGCCCTTGAGCATTAGGCGCCAAATGTTATCGGACAAATTCTACATTCAAGGCATGGCCATTATGGACAGTTCCGTCTATCAAAGTAGAGACTGCATTTATCGACTGTGGATTGGATCCCACAAAAGGAATAAAGTGCCAGCCGTTTGTGCCAGCTTTGACACTTGGTCACCCGTCATACATTCTATACGACGTTCAGCGCATCTACCAGTTTTTTAATATGATCTTCAAACAGTCTGCTCCCAGAGCCCAGTCCATTATTTAAGTACGACCTGGCTGGGCAGTACTAATGTCAACGTTGGCTTCAATCGTCTCTTTCAAGCACAATGGCCGGGTTTTCTCTGTGTATATACCGATGGCTCCAAAATTCCGCAAGAAGAGTGTACAGGATGCGCTTTTTTCTGCCCTCAGATCCTGATCCGCAAAACCTTCAAACTGCCTACGAGCACTTCTATTTTTACGGCGGAGACAGTGGCAATTTTGGAAGCACTTAAGTTTGTCTCTAGCACTTCCTTCGCCAAGATACTGATAGTATCTGACTCGCAAAGCGTTCTTAAAAACATTCAGTACAGTCGATGGAACAAAACAACCAACAGTTATATCTTGGATGTGATATCTGAATATATTCGCAGCACACGCACGAGCCGGACGACCCATTTGTTGTGGATACCTTCCCACTCTGGTATCCTCTATAATGATGAAGTTGATGCATTAGCCAAACAAGCGGCAATCTTAGCCACCGTCGTCCTGGATCTGCACCTTCCTTATACAGACTACTTACGTGAAGTCAAGGATCACGCAAGACAACAATGGCAGGAAATGTGGAACATTTCTCAACAGACAAAAGGCGGTTATTACGCAGTGCTACAACCTCGGGTTCCTTCACAGCCGTGGTTCATGAGGACACATCTGGACCGATCCACGATTTCTACCATCATAAGACTCCGCTTCAATCATGCTTCTTTCCCACAACATCTACATCGGATAAACGTTTACAGTTCACCAGCATGTGAGTGCGATCCTGAGTCGGAAGCTGATGTCAACCACATCTTATTTATGTGCCCCAAATTTGACCGTGAACGGTTGGTCTTTCTGAAGACATTGCTGAGTATGGGCTACCATCTTCCTCAATCAGCTTCTTCTCTTTTGTGTACTAAAGACGTTCGTCTATATAAAGTGATAGTTAACTTCATCAAGAGTACTGGTCACAATCTGTAGGTTTTAATGGTGTACGTAAATTATAAATATGTCTTGCTGATGAAGATATTTCAGAAATGGTGTGAATTGTAAGCCAAGACACTTTTAATTATTTTCCAATTCAATTCAGTTTTTAAAACATTATGGACAAACCTGTAACAGTTAAGCTTTTTATTCTTGTAAATATGCATTTCTGTATTTGTTTATTCAATTATGTGTACATTGTCGCTATGTGTTACCGATGGCTAAATTGAGTATATTCAATTATGTGTACATTGTCGCTATGTGTTACCGATGGCTAAATTGAGTACACACTAAAAAAAAAAAAAAAAAAAAAAAAAAGACACTTTCAGTTCCGTATTCGACGTGTAAGTCCGTAACTGTAAGAAATGATCGCAAAATGAGCATTTGGCCCGAAACCGGTAACATTTAAACAAAGAAAAGCGATTTGGAGACTGAATTAGGACAGTTCTGTAAAACATACAAAGTAATGCAACAGGCCTCTTATGTAGAGGTACAACGATGTGTTTTCTGTCACTGCGCCAAGAGCTTGGTATAGCATAGTTATGCCGATCTTCCACCGCATTCACTGAACCCATGGACAACAGGAGTATTTGCCAATTCAGTAAAATTATCCTTAGTTCTGTGTACCGCTGATAAATTACTACCGACACTGTCGGAAAAACAAGTCCGAGACAGTTCCTCACGTGCTAGGTCGTTGAAAAGTTTCTTTCCAATTCCACAGAAAAAAATATACGAGATCAATCCGAACGGGAGCTACAAAATTTCGGGCTTTGTTCTGGGACGTTTCTTGAGTTCTTTAGTGTAACTGACACATTGGCTATATCTTCACAGGAGTGAAAATGTCAAAGTACGCGCTGTGAGCCTTGTTTTGCAATCAAAAGCCTCCTATTCACCCAACGTTCTTGCTGTTGACAACAGTAATGTACACTTCGCTACTCGCCCTCCATTTTGCATTCAGTACAGCTCCGTTCTGTCTCGGGTTTTAAACAAATTATTAAAGCAATTTTGATTGCAACAGATGTTTATTCTGGTAAATATTAATTCATAATCAGCGGGATTTACATAAAAAGGGGTGGTAAATGGGAAAAAAAGGGAAGCATAAAAGCTAAAACAATAACAGAATTAAATGTTATACCCATGTTGGTGGCTGATGATGATGGACGGAAGAAGGTGCGTAACAACATAGGCGTCAATTTCTGAACGAGGACCGCGCAGGATTAGCCGAGCGGTGTAGGGCGCTGCAGTCACGGACTGTGTGGCTGGTCACGGCGGAGGTTCGAGTCCTCCCTCGGGCATGGGTGTGTGTGTTTGTCCTTAGGATAATTTAGGTTAAGTAGTGCGTAAGCCTAATGACTGATGACCTTAGCAGTTAAGTCCCATAAGATTTCACACACATTTGAACTTTTTTTTTTTTTTTTTTTTTTTTTTCGAGGCAGCATTACTTGAGAATACGTACAGTGAGCTCCGCCCATAGCGTACCGCTTCACACCACTGACAATCAGCATGTACTTACTACGTGAGGCATGTTACATTAAATGGAATAGTGAAAAATTACAAGTAAAATAGGTACTAAAGGATATACAGAAATTGCTAACACAATGGTTCGCAGTAAGTCCGCTTATAATCATTTTAAAATAAGGAAATGCGGTGACAAACATGATTTGATCGTTTTTGTGTGTTGACTGCTCTTTATGGCCATTTGTACGAACTCGTTGTCAGTAGTCGAAGCAGAGGTGGCTGAAATGGTTACTATGGCAATGTCTTCTCTATATCGATAGTTACCCTCCGGTGAGACAGCCAGTTTCCTCATTACTATCGTCTGTCTAAGATAAAACACGACGAAAGACGTCCAAGCTATCAGGCAACCGTCCCCATCCTCTTTCAAGGTGTCTTTGGTGGGCCTCGCTGGAGCGAATCTATCGATATCGGGAAGTCATTGGCATCGTGACCAATTCAGCCATCTCTGCTACGACTACCGTCAACGAGTTCGTAGAGATTCTCTTAGAGGGAAGTCTACACGCAAAAACGATCATATCACGTGTGTCATTGCATTTCCTTATTTTGAAAAGATTATAAGAGGATTTGTTGGGAACCATTACGTAATTCATGTATATCCTTTAGTACCTATTTTACTTGTAATTTTTAACTATTCTAGTTATTGTAACATACCTCATGTAGTAAGTACATGCTGATTGTCAGTGGTGTAAAGCGGTACGCGATGGGCGGACCTCACTGCACGTATTCTCGAGTAACGCTGCCTCGTTCAGAAATTGACGCCTGTGTTGTTACGCACCTTCTTCCGTCCATCACCATCAGCCACCAACATGGGTATAGTACTTAATTCTGTTATTGTTTTAGCTTTTATGCTTCACGTTTTTTTCCCATTTACCACCTCTTTTTATGTAAATCCCTCTAAATATGAATTGATATTTACCAGAATAAACATCTGTTGCAAATCAAGACTGCTCTACTAATTTTTTAAAACCCGACACAGAACCGAGCTGTCCTGATTGCAAAATAGAGGGAAAGTAGTGATGTGTGCGTTACTGTTGTCAACAGCAAGGACGTTGGGTGAATAGGAGGCGTTTGTTTGCAAAACAAGACTCACACCTCTTACTTCGACAAATGGGTCAAATGGCGCTGAGCACTATGGGACTTAACATCTGAGGTCCTCAGTCCCCTAGAACTTAGAACTACTTAAACCTAACTAACCTAAGGACATCACACACATCCATGCCCGAGGCAAGATTCGAAACTGCGACCGTAACGGTCGCGCGGTTCCAGACTGAAGCGCCTAGAACCGCTCGGCCTCACCGACCGGCGTTACTTCGACATTTTCACTCCTGTGAAGATATAGCCAATGTGTCAGTTACACTAAAGAACTCAAGAAACATCCCAGAACAAAGCTCGAAAATTTGTAGCTGCCGTTCGGATTCATCTCGTATATTTTTTTCTGTGGCTTTGGAAAGAAACTTTTCAAGGACTTACCGCGTGAGGAATTCGATGAAATAATAACAAGGCAACACAGCCGCTAGCCACCCTCCCGTAGTCAGGCGATGAGCTCCCACAAACATCTATCTGACTGTGCCAAACATGCACTAATTCGTAACTCAGGCACAGTTCGCGTGTTTACCTGTGCTCTTGGAGACCTACATACTGTGCTCCGCTGCCTTAGCGACCAGAGAACGCGCTGTACTTTGGTGAATAATGCACCTCTATATATATTAGCTCGTTGAGAGGGACTGTCTTACGTGGCTCACCCTGTGTATTCAAGATAGAGAACAGCCTGCGAACATTGTGGCTTGTTCTAGGAGCTCCTCTGGTCTCTTATTTCCCTCATTTCTGCCTCAGCGGGAGTATTCCCTTTCCCCCTTTCACTTTCCCGAGGTGCGAAATGTCCGCGTTTTCGCAGATCGCGTCATCAGGTTACATCCCGAATACTCCTGAGGTTGGAAAGCGGTGACAACCTGCTGGGGCGGGGCGGACAAGGTCAGTGTCGCCACTCTCACTGGAGGCGGAGGGGAGGCACAACAGGGGGCGGCGAAGCAGCGACACGACGAGGGCGCCGGGCCATCCGTCCCGGGTTGCGCTGCGGGAACCCAGCAGCCACTCTCTCCTGACCGCAGGCGTCGTTTGGCAGCTGGGCTCCCATTGGTCCACAGGATCACGCTCACTGACAAGTAGTTGGCAGAGCGCTGGCGAAACGTATTGACTATAAAAAGACCTTCCACTGGGATCTGAATGCGCCTTCACCTAGGCGGACCTCCGCTCAATGTAGAGCATGGATCCCTAAACTATTTTGGACAAGTGACCCCTTTTCCAAAATGAACTGTTACCTCAGACCCCCATGGCCAAATTACCTACTTTTAAGATCAACCCCCTTATTCACAATGGTCCGCTAACTTACAACAGCTGCTACAGAGTGTTATTTTTCATTCTCACTTAGGTCAATAGAAGAGAATTAGCAATTCTTCATACACGTAACACAACATAAACAATACAGTACCTACCTATCTTGAAAGTTTTAAATAAGAACTCGTGTTAATTTAATAGGGGTCGATTTTTAGACCTCGTTGACCCCCAAAATCTGATGTAGAGGGTGGTACCAGCGGTGGGAATGGAAACACATGGAACAAGTACGATTGTGCAATCTATCATTCGAATTCACGACGCCTGCTGTAGGTTCAAAAATGGTTCAAATGGCTCTGATCACTGTGGGACAATATCTGAGGTCATCAGTCGCCTAGAACTTAGAACTACTTAAACCTAACTGACCTAAGAACATCACATACATACATGCCCCAGGCAGGATTCGAACCTGCGACCGTAGCAGTGGCGCGGTTCCGGACTGAAGCGCCTAGAACCGCTCGGCCACGCGGCCGGCTCCTGCTGTAGGTTGATGTTTAAAATTATGAGAGTCGTCCTAACAAACGCTAAAATATCCCAAATGAAAAGTAAAAACAAGTAATAATGTTTCAATATTTACCTTTAAGGAATATAAAATTTGCTGTGTCTGAAGCGTAAACGTTCCATGTCGACAATAATTACTCTAAGAAAATATACTACATTGTAGATGCTTACACAGTAAAGACGTGTTATTAGATGAAGTCTTTTGAATTATGTATTACAGAATTTGAGCTATTTCCGTGAACAACGGTGAAATTGCTACACCAAAAGTCATTTCTGAAGGATAAAAGTTATTTCATCACGGAAATGATAAATATGTCTACTGTAATGCATCGCAGCTGTACTGATACACCGAAGAGCCAAACAAAACTGGTACACCTGCCTAATATCATGAAGGGCCCCCGCGAGCACGGAGAAGTGCCGCAACACGATGTGGCATGGACTCGTGTAATGTCTGGAGCAGTGCCGGAAGGAACTGACACCATGAATCCTGCAGGGCTGTCCATAAATCCGTAAGAGTACGAAGGGGTGGAGATGACTTGTGAGCAACAGGTTGTAAAGCATCACAGATATGCTCAATAATCTTCAAGGGCAGAAGAGTGTTCCTGGAGCCACTGTGTAGTAATTCTGGACGTATGGGGTGTCACATTGTCCTTCTGGAATTGCCAAAGTCCGTTGGAATGCATAATGGACATGAATCGATGCAGGTGGACAGAATGCATACTTGCGTGCCACCTGTCAGAGTCGTCTCTAGACGAATCAGGGGTCTCATATCACTCCAACCGTACACACCCCATACCATTACAGAGCCTCCACAAGGTTGAACAGTTCCCTGCTGACATGGTGGGTCCGTGGATTCATGAGGTTGTCTCCATACCCGTACAGTCTATCCGCTCCATACAATTTGAAACGGGACTCGTCCGACCAAGCAACATGTTTCTACTCATCAACAGTCAAATTTCGGTGTTGATGAGCCCAGGCGATGCGTAAAGTTTTGTGTGCAGTCATCAAGGGTACAAGAGTGCGCCTCCGGCTACGAAAGACCACATAAAAGATGTTTTGTTGAGTGGTTCGCACGCTGATACTTACTGATGGCCCAGCACAGAAATCCGCAGCAATTTGCGGAAGGGTTGCTTTTTTGTCACTCTGAACGATTCTCTCCAGTGGTCGTTGATACCTTTCTTGCAGGATCATTTTCCGGCAGCAGCGATGTCAGAAATTTGATGTTTTACCAGATTCCTCATACTCACGGTACACTCATGAGGTGCTCGTGAGAGAAAATCGCCGGCCGGAATGGCTGAGCGATTCTAGGCGCTACAGTCTGGAACCACGCGACCGCTACTGTCGCAGGTTCGAATCCTGCCTCGGGCATGGACGTGTGTGACGTCCTTAGGTTAGTTAGGTTTAAGTAGTTCTAAGTTCTAGGGGACTGATGACCTCAGAAGTTAAGTCCCATAGTGCTCAGAGCCATTTGAACCATTTTAAGAGAAAATCCCCCCTTCATCACTACCTCGAGATGCTGTGTCCCGTCGCTCGTGCACCGACTATAATGCCACGTTCAAACTCACTTAAATCTTGATAACCTGTTATTGTAGCAGCAGTAACCCGATCTAATAACTGCGCCAGACACCTGTTGTCTTATATAGACGTTGCTGACCGCAGCGCCTACTCTGCCTGTTTACATATCTCTCTATTTGTCTACGACAGATTCTCTGGCGCTTCATTGTACGTATGTAAATGATTAGAGGTGCAGGTCTGTATAATTACAATATAGTTAGGAGAAGAGGTATACGACGAAGGGTAGTCTCAATATTATCGACCGTATTGCAAGGAAAAAGGATGAGGAGGTGTATAAGTTCCTGTCTAGATATGTCAGCTATTTGAGAGGCTGAGAAAACACTGCTGGTGGAGCCACTCCCGTCCGCTAGTGTTGTTTGGCAGCTGGGTTCAGGCTGGGGGCTCGGGATCAACCACCAGCAAGAGAGGAAATGAAATGTGTGTGAAATCTTATGGGACTTAACTGCTAAGGTCATCAGTCCCCAAACTTACACACTACTTATCCTAAATTATCCTAAGGACAAACACACACACCCATGCCCGAGGGAGGACTCGAACCTCCGCCGGGAGCAGCCGTACAGTCCATGACTGCAGCGCCTGAGACCGCTCGGCTAATCCCGCGCGGCAGCAAGAGAGGTCGCAGCCACTGTCGATCTGTTAGCAGAGGTTTGCCGAGGAGTGTTGTTGGCTAAATGATAAGAAGTGGACGCATGTCTTTCGGTATATGACGTAGCTCTTCCATTTGCTGGAGTAGGTTTTACCTGTGTTGGATAAGATATGGGAAGTGGGACCGCTTGGAAGAAGTACAGATTTGGAGATTAAGTGAGGTATAGAGCAGAAACCCCAACTATCTTCACCGTGTAGCAAGAAAATGACACAGGAAGGAGCATAGGTCCTATCAGGATGTTTCAGACATTTGGGAGGGTGCTCTGGTTACTTTTCGGTGGAGCGTGGATGCTGCCGGCCTCATTTCAGATTGTGATGTCATAAAATCATTCCTTTGCTGAAAAATTATAGGTGCATTTCTGTCTGGAGGACGAGCATCGAATATTTGATCACAATTTTAATGTTGCTCTAAAACTGTTAGCATTTTTCTTTTCTTTGTGTTTTAATGTCTATATAATCTGCGTTGGTCGCGATTTGAAGTGAAAGTTGTTCAACGCGATAGGGTCACATTATTCATTTCTCTAACCATTAGGTAGCACAATTCATCATGCAGAACAAGAAGTTACCTGTGAGGATGGAATTTGCGTGGTGAGAGGGGGGGGGGGGGGGGGGTGAGGAGTTACTGATTATTTAGATAATACTAATTCATTTCGGAGAGAAAACAGAACTGTTAGAACTATTACTAAACTATGCGAATAGATGGTATTCTTAGTACTGTTCTGTCAATCAGTTCCGTTTGTATCTCACAGTGCGATGAGCACCCTGTCTGACCACTAGATCCCGTCAAACCCTTGGAAGAGTAGGGTTTGACGGGATCTAGTGGTCAGACATGGTGCTCATCGCACTGTGAGATACAAACGAAACTGATTGACAGAGCAGTACTAAATATGTATTCGGTAAACCGTGGCGCATGAATGTCATTAAATTCATTTGACGAAACCTGGTATTTTGCCACACTGTCTGCAGCAAACAAATGTTGCTCGGTAAAGGTTGTTGAGGTAAGCACAACACTCCGCCTTCAGGCCATAAGTGGCCCAACGGGACCATCCGACAGCCGTGTCATCCTCAGCTGAGGATGCGGATAGGAGAGGCGTGTGGTCAGCACACCGCTCTCCCAGTCGTTATGATGGTTTTTTTTTGACCGGAGCCGCTACTATTCGGTGGAGTATCTCCTCAATTGGCATCGCGAGGCTTAGTGCACCCCGAAAAATTGTAACAGCGCATGATGGCCCGGATGGTCACACATCCAAGAGCCTGCCACGCCCGACAGCGCTTAACTTCGGTGATCTGACGGGGCCGGCCTGAGTAGCCGAGCGGTTCTAGGCACTACAGTCTGGAACCACGCAACCGCTACGGTCGCAGGTTCGAATCTTGCCTGGGGCATGGATGTGTGTGATGTCCTTGGGTTAGTTAGGTTTAAGTAGGGGACTGATGACCTCAGACGTTAAGTCCCATAGTTCTCAGAGCCATTTGAACCTTTTTTTTTTTTTCTCCACTGCGGCAAGGCCGTTGTCAAAGGTTGTTGGAATGTTCTTGAGCTATTTATTTGTCTACTTTCTTTGCTTTGATGTCCACAGAAGATAATGAGAGACCAAGCTAATCTTGAAATTGTGGGAATTTTGTTCTTGTTTACTAGTCACTGTAATGGACAAATGGAATGCACTTGTCGTACTAAGTACGAGTTTCGCAGCGTTTGCGACCTGTAACTTACTTTTTATTTAGGAATAGTCCGAAAAGGCAGTCGATCAGAGCGTTCAACGAAATAACTCAATGAAATGTTTGCAGCTCTCACTCTGTGAATAACACTTAAGATGGCTTTCCTTTTGATAACGAGCCACGTTCTGACCATTTGACTTGAATACGTCGAAGGAATTAATAGCTGACTAACAATAAAGTCAAATGTGGTCATCTTATCATATGATTTGAGCTTTAGGTAACAAATGACCAGCAGATGATCCTACAGTAGCGGATAAGAATTCTTTCGCTTCCCCTTTTTGATCTTCATTTGTTTTTCCGTGAACCTAATCTCTTTTGCTCCATACAAGACAATAGTTGGCCAACGGTTCTGTCAGCACAGGAAAATTAATATCAGTCTCGGCGACTATGTGAGTGAAAGAGACAGGAATCCCTAACAGTGGTCCTACAAGTCGGGAGTTGATGTGAGTGCCAGTAAGACGATCTCGTACAAATACCGACAGTTTCATTTCTGAGGTGCCCCTGGGAAAACAAGACAGACCGACCACGGTAAAGGACAAACAAAAATGAGTGCCAGGCAACATCGAAAAGAAATATTGCTAACAAGGAAGAAGAAATGTAAAATAATTCGTTGTAACAGGAAAGAGATTTTGCGTCAGTAGATTTTGTATTAATCTCATAAACGAAGTGAAAGCAAGTAGGTATTGAATACGGAAACCATCCAATGGTAGGCAATGGAATAGATGTAAAGTTGAGAGGAAACCTTTATCTGGGGAGGTGACCATTCATAACATAAAGAGAGACGTGGGGTGTTCACAGCACCGTACGTAAATACGATACTGAGGTTTCGATTTTTTTCTTAAATTGTTTACTATATAATAAACATAGTATTTAGTTTTTTATTAATTCATTTAAGTACAATTTAAATCACTGAGGTACTCGAACAACTATCTGTAAGTGATAAATCAATAACATGTGTGAAATGGTATCTAGGCGTCTCGGAGTGAACTAAAGCGATGTTGTTCGGATATGTAGGAGATAGAGAGAGGCAGGAACTGTCGATGACATGCTTTGCTCAGGTCGCCCAAGGGCTATTACTGCAGTGAATGACCGCTGCCTACGAATCATGGCCCTCAGGAACTCTGACAGCAACGCCACCATGTTGAATAATGCTTTTCGAGCAGACACAGGACGTCGTGTTACGACTCAAACTGTGCGCAATTGGCTGCATGATACGCAACTTCACTCCCAACGTCCAGGACCGCTCAGGATTGGCATCACGTTCTCTCACCGATGAGTGTCGCATATGCTTTCAACCAGACAATCGTCGGAGATGTGTTTCGAGGCAACCCGGTCAGGCTGAACGCCTTAGACACAATGTTCAGCGAGTGCAGCAAAGTGGAGGTTCCCTGCTGTTTTGGGATGGCATTATGTGGGGCCGACTTACGCTCTGGTGGTCATGGAAAGCGCCGTAACGGCTGTACGATACGCGAATGTCATTCTCCGACCGATTGTGCTACCATATCGGCAGCATATTGGCGAGGCATTCGTCTTCATAGACGACAATTCGTGCCCCCATCATGCACATCTTCTGAATGACTTCCTTCAGGATAACGACATCGCTCTACTACAGTAGCCATCATGTTCCCCAGACATGTACCATATCGAACACGCTTGGGATAGATTGAGAAGGGCTGTTTACAGACGACGTGACCCACCAACCACCCTGAGGGATCTACGCCGATTCGCCGTTGAGGAGTAGGACAATCTGGACCAACAGTGCCTTGATGAACTTGTGGATAATATGCCACAACGAATACAGGAATGCATCAATGCAAGAGGATGTGCTACTGGGTATTAGAGGTACCGGTGTGTACAGCAATCTGGACCACTAACTCTGAAGGTCTCGCTATACGGTGGTACAACATGCTATGTGTGGTTTTCATGTGCAATAAAAAGGGCGGAAATGATGTTTATATCGATCTCTGTTCCTATTTTCTGTACAGGTTCCGTAACTCTCGGAACCGAGGTGATGCAATACTTTTTTTGATGTGTGTAGTGAGACATTGTCATACGACACGCCCTAGCGGCAGGTGGTCGCAGATGTGAAAAATACATAAGATTAAATATGTAGATTGTTAATAGCGTTTGTTTTATTTAAAAATTATAGCACTGTTGACGCAAAAATTGGGAGGTTTTATTTTCATCCATCCAGTACCTCACAGAGAAAAGAGAAAATAGCATTTTCGGTTGTTAAACGACTTCTAAAGCCGAATTGTACATTTGATAGAAAGTTATGTGATATAAAATAATCAATTATCCTTACATACAGAGCCTTTCCAATAGCTTTAGCAAACACTGGTGGCATAAAAATAGGTCTAAATTGTCTACATTATCCCTTTCTACCTTTTTATAAAGCGGCTTTACTACTGAATACTTTAATCGTTCAGGAAACTGACCATTCCTAAAGGAAAACTTACAAATATTGATAAGTACAGGACTAACATGTGCAGCACAGTAGTTTAATATTCAGCTAGAGACTCCATAATATACATGAGAGACTTTAGTCTTCATGATTTAATTATTGTAGCAGCCACGGCCTAGGAGTAGCGTCATCGACTATTAATCAGAATGTCTTGCTCCCTGGATCAGAACCATGCCATTCCGTAAATTCTGAATACATGTTATCAGCAATGGACGCTGAAGGCTTCCGAAAAAAAGTCACCCTCGTTCTGCCAACGGCATTGCCAAAGAGGATGGAGGAGCGGACAGAAGTTCAGGGCACACTCTTACTATTGTGGTGAGGGACTGCCCTGAAAATGTGGAAGAATATGCAATAATCAACGGCATGATGATGCAGAAGTGAAATGGAGTGTAATCATGGATTTATGGTAAGATGTATCAGGAAATGGTACAGCGAAAATAGGATTCAAAAATGGTTCAAATGGCTCTGAGCACTATGGATCTACTTCTGAGGTCATCAGTCCCCTAGAACTTAGAACTACTTAAACCTAGCTAACCTAAGGACATCGCACACATCCATGCCCGAGGAAAGAGGAATCGTTGAGAGCAGGAAAGTAGGAAACCGAGTGATTTACAGAGACCTTTTCAATCATAGGCTAATTCTAATTAAAACTAACACCAAGCCAACGCTGACAACAATAATTCAGGTATACATGCTGACGTCGCAAGCAGATCAAGAGACAGAGAAAGTATATGACGATATTGATCAGGTAATTCAGTAAGTGAACGGAGATGAAATTCTCATGATCATTGAGAATCAATATCTGTTAGTAATTGCAAATACGCTGTTCAAAATACAGGGGTAAATGAGGTACACTTGAAAAAGGCCCATACACAAACGAAGAATCCAGCTGGATTACATCACGGGCAGACAGTTTCAGAAATCTGATGTTGTATTGCAAGGACTATCCAGGAGAACATAGAGACTCAGATCCTAATGTAGTAATAATGAAGAGATTCGGCAGGAAGAATCATTGCGCAAAGAAGTGGGATACTGAAACAGTGAGGAATCGTTTTAAGCATTTGAGAATGTATAGAACCCGTGGTCTAGGGTCTCTCCACTGGATCCACCTGGCTTGACCTCCATTATTTACTACGTGTGGTATGCAAGACGACAATGGCCATCGACCTGAGTGCGGCGAGTCGAGTAATGTTTGGCATTTGGTCCGCCAGATGCTGGCGTTCATTACACGCACGCCTCCAGACAGTATCACCCCACAAATGATTCTCTTCCCGGACGTGGACTATTTTCCGCGTGTAAAGGCAGTGACGTGGAACAGCGGACATGCACTCCACAACCTGTTTCGTGGTGGTGAAAAAATTGGTCCTCGACTTCTGGCAATACCTTAGCGGCCGACATTGTGCAATGTATCAACAATATTTCTCCAACTTTCTTCGCAGCGATTTCCACAACTCCCTCGCAGCTGTATCATCCATGCAAAGAGCAGCTGACATATGACCCTTATTCCATTGTGCAGATATGATCCTCTCAACAATTATTCAAACATACTTTCGGAAAGAACCTAATGGTGTGTCGGCACCACGCAGGATTTTCTTACCCGCTGATCTCGAAGTTTATCGCTAGTCTTTGCGGGGATGTGCTTGAGCGACGGAGATGGATTCATTTATGACAAAATTAAAAGAATAAAAAGAAAATTTAAAAATTAAATAGGTACCTTTCTGTATCCTTATTTCCTGGCCGGCCGGTGTGGCCGTGCGGTTCTAAGCGCGTCAGTTTGGAACCGCGTGACCGCTACGGTCGCAGGTTCGAACCCAGCCTCGGGCATGGATGTGTGTGATGTCCTTAGGTTAGTTAGGTTTAAGTAGTTCTAAGTTCTAGGGGACTGATGACCTCAGTAGTTAAGTCCCATAGTGCTCAGAGCCTTATTTCCTGTTTTTCTTCCTTTTTTGACAGAAGTTATTCGGGTCTTTCGTGGTAGAAGCCAACCCAGCTGCCGCTTAAATTTTGAATAAAAATCATCAGCAATAGAGACAGCAGTATTCTGGCATAAGAAGTTACCCCATTCAGTCAACGGCTTTTTCAAAAATGGTAGGAGCGCATAGAGGTTCAGAGGACTTTCTTTCCCTTGGGACGGGAAACTGCCTCTAAATGCGGAAGAATCAACAATGATAAATGGCATGAGCATGCACAGGACAATGGCAACCACCGCATTAACGACACGTAACGTGTATCCACAGGATATGTGGTCTGTAATTGAAAAAATGTCTTGATATCGCTCCATCGGCAAAAAATTCCGGAATAGCCCTCCATTCGGATTTCCAGGAGAAGACTGCAAGGGGAAGGTGAGCATTAGAAAAAAATTAAATAATCAACGAAAGGATAACGAGTCGGGGCAAGGAATGTCAGAATTTAGAACTTGGTAAGGAAACTAGAATATCTGAAAAGTGAAATTCTAAGGGTCAATAAAGATATGACGGGCGTTGGTGAAGTGAAATGGAAAGAAGACAAGGATTTATGGTCTGGTTAGTAGTGTAATGACCACAGCAGCAGAAAATTATGTAAAGTGAGTAGGATTCGTTATGAATAGGAAGGAAGGGCAGAGAGTGAGTTACTGTAAACAGTTCAGTGATAAGGTTGTTCTCATCTGAATCGACAGCAAACCAATACCGACAACGATAGTTCAGGTATACATGCCGACGTCGCGAGCCGAACATGAAGAGGAAGACAACGTATATGAGGATACTGTACGGGTAATCCAATACGTAAAGAAGGATGAAAGTCGAAAGGTCTGGGGCGACTGCAATGTGGTTGTAGGGAAAGGAGTAGAGGAAAGGGTTACGGGACAATATGCTCTTGGTCCTAGGAATAAGAGCGAAGATAGACTAACTGTGTTCTGCAGTAAATTTCAACTAGTAATAGCGAATAATCTGTGGGATACGGAAGCATTAAGAAATGAAGAGCCAGCCTGAAATTCTTTGAGGCTATAGATACTGCGATAAGGAATAGATCAGTAGGCAGTACAGTTGAGGAGGGCATCTCTAAAAAGAGCAGTCACAGAAGTAGAAAAGAAAATCATAGGTAGAAACATGTTAATTGTGAAGAAATCATGGGTAAGAGAAGAAATATGTCAATCGACTGATGAAAGAAGGATGTTCAAAAATGTATATGGAAATTCAAGAATACAGAAATACAGGACACTTGGGAACGAAATAAATGGGAAGTGCAGAACATCTAAGGCA
The DNA here is from genome assembly GCF_021461395.2 of Schistocerca americana. NCBI lineage: Eukaryota > Metazoa > Arthropoda > Insecta > Orthoptera > Acrididae > Schistocerca > Schistocerca americana. Next base: position 590,997,869 of record NC_060119.1, read on the forward strand.
AAATGGCCGGGTGAATAATGTGGAGAAATCTAAAAATAAATTTCTTGAAAGACATCATGTTTACGCCAATGACTGTTAAACTTTTTATTTCCACTATTGCAATTTCAGCCTTAGGCCATTATCAAGTGCAGATGTTTTGGCTTTAAGCCATGTCTACTTTATACAAGATGACACATCTGTATGTCGTTGTCATTTGCTGTAATATACATTCGTAACTGCTAAGTATTGCGAGCACACATGTCCATGTGTAAAGTAAAGACATTAGTAGGGATGGCGAATGGCCGACTACGTATATTGCGAGAATTTTAGAATATTGTAGTTCGTCTATAAAGGAGACGGTGTGTCGAATACTATCGAAACCCGTTCTTGAGTACTGTTTGAGTATTTGGGACCCCTACCAGATTGGATTAAAGAAAGACATCAAAGCAGTTCACAGGCCCTGTTAGATTTGTTACCGATAGGCTCGGCCAAGACAAGTATTACAGACATGCTTCGCGCAGGAATTGCTGGAGGGAAGACGTTTTTCCAACAAAACGCTTTTGAGAAAATTTACAGAACTGGCTTTGCAGATGACAGGAAATGAAATCAGTAGTTGTGATACAAAATACGTTCTACCATGCCCCATATGGTTACTTGCAGAGAATGTATGTAGGTGTAGATATAAGTGTAGTGAGATATACAACAATTTTTTCACCACACGTCGTCGATGAAGTCGAGCAACATCAAAAACGGCGCATCGTACTTTATGATGACAATGTCATCTGCCACTCGGCACATGAAGCAATTCATTGTTTGATGGTGAGTAAAGTTGAACTGACATCAGTCTGCTACTTTTTCCATTTCCTGATGTGAAACAAAATGAGGTTTGGCATTGGATTTCATTATCGCAGGAAACTGCTGAATCGTTCTATAACCCTTTTAACGAGGTACCAAAAACTGGATGGAAAACTACATCCAGTATTTTCAGACACAGGCAGAACTGTATAAATCTTAAAGTATAATATTTTGAGAAGTAATAAAGTGATTCATACAAACAAAATTTTCGTTTTAAAATTTTTGTATAAAACTGTGAAGGTAGTTCACACGTCAGAAATGAATTGCTCAAGTGCAGCGATGAAGGAAAGTAGAAGAATACACGATAGCGGAGAATGAACGTTTTCAGAGAATCGATCCTGAAACAGCGTGAATAAAAATTAACGAAAAAAGACTACAAATAAAATCAGTACAGGTAATAAAGGCCCTAAAAATAAAACGAATAGGCGAAGGAAAACAAGAAGAAAAGCTATCGAGCTTAGTTGCTGCATTAATGAAAAAAAAAAAAAAAAAAACGTGTCACTGCATTTATGTACGGGCAGAACCACATCAACCGTCTTTGGAATGAGCAGAGCAACTGCGATTTCCCAATCTGTGTTTTCAGCGAGGGGACCTCCTGGGTCGTTGTTTTATTCTCAACGGCGCATCGTCCACCGTGGCCGGATCATTGTTTTCCTGTGGCCGCACACATACCTCCTTCCGTTTTTCCACGTGCTGATATTTTTGTTGCACGTGTTTTCCCTGGGAATCAAAGCAGGCATTTCACACTGTCTGGTTGGTCACGTTCCGTGGAGACAGATCAGATTTTTAGGTAGCGTCGTATCTTTTTGTCAAACATCGAGTCACGTACGGTAGTTTCCAGATCCGTGACATATCGGGCTCTTGTAGCCAAAGTAAGGCACATAACTGCTTCATTGCAATTAGAACGTTGAATCTTGCACAGCTGTTTCGAAGACCTCCAGTAGAGATGTAATTAATAAAGAAAAGTGGTAGTTTTTCCACTAGTAATAATTTATACAGGGTCAGCACTGATAAAGCTGACAAACTGCAGGGGCGAATTCCTGGAGGAATAAAGGTCTCATGAACATGTGTCTGGAAATGCATCGTTGACGAATGTTAGTCCCACTGATAACATGCCATGTGTTCCTTGGGTGTTGCAAGCTGTATGATTGATGCAGCGTACTGTAAACAACAGAATGGTCCGGTATTCACGTCAGGAACAAACGTCTATGGGTTTGTGTACGGCCAAGGAGATAAAAAACGGACGAGGCGTAGCAAAGCTATACCAAAACAAGTACCTTCACAGACACCAACTACATTACACAACATTTCAAACGCTTTTTGGGTGTTTGTGTGATAATGGGTCCTTCTAGACAGACGAACGTGGAGGGAGGTGGTGAACTGTACGTACACCGGATTTGGAGAACCGGACTCTACAGAATATTGAGAGGAATCTTAGAACAAGCTACAGGCAAATAGCTTGCCAACACATTGTACGCCAAAGTACGATTACGTGTATCCTGCATGACAACCGCTACTACCCCTATCACCCGCAGTCTCATAGAGGCCACTTTGAACATCTGTTGAGACGTGGATAGGATGCAGCTCTGTACTGTGTTACGGACGATTTGTTGTCGTTGCATGCACACCGTCCATTTCTGGACACATGTTTGTAGGATTTATTTTTCTCTGTATCCAATCAGGAGTCCGTCCATTCAATTTGTCGCTTTTTTTAATATTCGCCCTGTGTAATAAGATGCTAAATAAAATGAAAACTAATGAATGTAAAGTCTTTGTGACTGTCAGCTGTGCTAAGCGTAGCTCTAAACATTTGACGTTTGGCATCCCGGACGGTAAATATCGGAACATGTTGTCCATCGAGTGAAACTAGGATAAAGCAAGTATGCACTACCTGATCAAAATTATCCGGACATCCTTATGTAATGCTTAACTAACCACTGGATGTCACGAGAGAAGAACCTGCAGTACAAAAGAGTCTGCAGAGCAGCACTAGCATCAGAATGGTTCAGTCAGGATGTAACCTCCCCCTCACTTATCGACCTTAATGACAGTGAAAAATTAAACCGCGTGTACCTAATGGAAATTTGGGAAAAGCAATCGTCACCGAAGTCAATTTGTCGGTAAAGAGGGAGGAAAGAGTTACATCTAAATGAAAGGAAAAATGCAAATTAAACTGGTGGAATTTAATTTTGAAAAGGGGTAAAGTTAATAAAGAAAGTAAATGTGCGGCCGTTACGTTAACAATTAACTAGCGGTAATTAGATATTTGAGATTTGGGGGAAATTACGGTCGCCAGTCCTAAGGACAATTACTATAGTAACCGAAAAAGAAAGGTTATTACACATATAATTAGCACTAGAAGCGTGGCAACTGAAGGTTGACACGTGTAGTGTGAAAACTGAAAGTTTGTCAGAAGTAATAAATTTCGCTACACTCTGGCTTAATTTAGCCAAAGAATTAATAAAACCGAAAAATCGAAAGTTAATTTAGTGACTGAAATTAATAGTGAGCTTTCTTTCTGAAGCACATCGAAATTCAGTAAAATACGGTTAGTCTTGGGCTACGTCAACAATCATTTCAAAAGCTATTTGAATCTACTCAATTTAAAAATAAGAGATTTAACTTTGAACTTGAATTAAATGATTCTGAACAATTAACAATAGTAAAATTTAGTACGTACCAAGCTGAGCTGCAGTCACAGGTAAGCTAAAATACGGTAACAAAACTCGCACTCTTAATTTGTGCTTGTGTAATCTAAATATTGTAGCCAGCTATGAATACCTTAACTGAACTTTGTAATTAAAGCAGTGAAATCGAATGATGCTGACCTTTGAATTTCAACGACACTCGGGTTCATTCCGGAAAAGGAAGGGACCATGCTTGGTAATGCAATTGGGACAATGAGCAACAGAGGTTCATGCTAAGTTGCTGTAATTTTGTGATGCAACAATTTTAAAAGTTTGAAAAGCTGAGTTCTAAAACTTTACGTGCTTCCAGTCTTCCTTGTTTGAAGCCGTCGATCGAGGAGGTGGCGACAGTCACTCATTGTCGGCCGTCGCTGTTGCAGAAGCTGGTGTTGGCGCGCCTTCTTCTCGACACGGTCACCAGGCGAAACGGGCTCTTGATGTGCGCTAGCTAATGCTTCCCGTCCGCGACACCGTGTCAGAAACTATCATCGCAAGTCGAGCGCAATTACATGCTGCCAAACCCCGAAAGCGCGGCAACTCGCGGGAGCTTCACACAACACACCTGCTCCACTGCACCACCCCAGCCAGACTCTCCCTCTGCCCGCGCTCCACGCGACAGAGTTAACACTACCAAAGATCCTAAACACTTTTGTTCTCCACACGACCTATCGATGTATTCGTTCGATAGCATAGTTTTCCCTAGGCCAGACCCAGCGTATAAATACAAATAATATTCACAAAACAAATCAACATATATATATATATATATATATATATATATATATATATACAAACAGTAAAACAATTAAAATATATAAATGCACAGAAATGTCATATCTTCAGGTAACAAAATAAGGGAAAAAAATTTATAGTGCAGCAGATGGAAATAGGAGGATATGCATTTCCGGCGTTACAAGGAGAGCTTAGTGACGTCAGACGTATGTCATCTGAGAAAAGCAAATCGATTACGGACGTTTCAAACCTTCTAAAGCAGCCCAAGTCGACTGTTCGTGACGTGATTCTAACGTGGACACCATCGCTGAACCAAGACCCGCTGGACCTGACGTATTGACAGGCATGGACCGCGGAGCACTGCTGCTCGGAATATTTATCGCGCTGCGAACGCTTGTCAGTGGGCAGTAATACGCTGTACAGGACATGCATCTGACCTCCCATGGGCTCTACAGCAGTAACCTAAGACACCATGACTGACGTGGACTAGGCGAACATTATTACAAAACACCTGCATATCTTCATGCTTTCTGTCTTCCCCTATGATGATGTCATCTTTCTGCAGGATAAATGTCTGTGTGTTTGAAGAGCATAGTACTGAGCATACGTTGATGAATACGTTTGATCTGAACCTGATCTGAATCTGGAATATATCTGGGCGCTAACATCAGGGGACTGTCGTTTAATATGGAAATGTTCATAGACACCCGGAGCCACATGCGTCCGGACACCTAGTAACAAGGGAAACTGCCCATTGCTCCACCCTCAGATTTAGTGGTAAGATGACCCAGTGGATACGCCGTCAAAAACTGAACACAGATCAAACATGAAAACATGAAGAAGGTGTATTGAACTGGGAAAAAAAATCAGAATAGAAACAGTGAACGGGCCAAGCTCAACAAGTGCAATATTGAGAGAACAGGGACAGACGTGGCGTCGTGGGTAAGTGGTCACAGTGATTGACTGTAAAGCAGACGAGTCATTTTGAAAACTCTGTCGTGCCCTTTTTTTTCCACAACAATATCGACTGTCCGACTGGTCATACAAATGTTTTTTTTTTTTTCTCTTCCTGTAGTCTTGGCACTTATCATACTATACATTGGTTATAGAATACGTGTCGTGTGGTAAGAATATGCTGCCGTCACAAGTAAATGTGATGAATAGTCAGAGGGCGAGATGCCATATAGACGTCTCAAAGAAATGAAAACAACAAATAAACGGGTGTGAACTATGTTACAACAAAGAAATTCAAGAGTCAAAACTTCCGAAGTGGAACGCAACTTCAGGTACGTTTGACAGAGCACAGGTACACTGTGTGATTGCGAAACTATTGCGTTCATTTGTTCGAAGAGGCATATCTCACTCACTTACTAGGAGTACAAATTAGGTCCGTCGGTAAGAGATTCCTATAATATGACACACGTACTGTCACTAATGACGTGTGTGACTCACTAGACGTGTTTTCCGGTGAAGGATTTGGTTGAGTTGTCGCATTGTCGTCAAACATTTAGCGGTTCCCGTTCGAAAGTATTTCTTTTCGGCTGGAAATTGGAAATTTCTGGTAAGGTCTTGCGGAAACAAACTGTTGACATCATCGGTCCCTGATCTTACGCACTACTTAATATAACTTTAACTTAAGCTAAGGACAACACACACACCCATGCCCGAGGGAGGACTCGAACCTCCGACGGGGGGAGCCGCGCAGGCCGTGACATAGTGCCTGAGACCGCGCGGCAGGGTCAGGTTTTAGCTGTCTATAACACTTATCTTACCAAGTAGGTTTTGTAATATGATATTTTTCATGATAACTGTTTGACATGTGTTTCACAGTTTCGATCCTTAGATGCATACGTTTACAGATTTTTCATCTCTAGGAGTCAGAAATGTTGTGGTTATTGCAAAGGTATTACTCGGATAAAATTTTTTACCTCTGTATTATCTGTGATTTCAAATATTTATCCTTCACCGTCGTATAATCTATGCAGAAACACTCCCGAACACTAAAAATACGTAAATATGTAGCATCTATGGATCTCAAATGTCAAAAAATTGTCGCAAAAAGCTTCATACTGTAATCGCTACGTGGCTGTAACAATATTATTTGATAACAGATTACAGTTGGCCAATTGATGCCATATGATCGTAAACTCTACGTAGACGTAAGTAAAACTGTAATTTGTAAAAATGACGTTATTGATCATAAGTAAGACGTAAATAAGGTTCACTATCCGCAACACCCACAGGTGCACTTGAAAATGGCACTGTAAGCCGAACAGGCAAGCTTGTCATATTAGTGAACAATAAATATATTAAAACTTCAAGCATGTTGCGACTTTTTTTCATGCATCACAGTGTTTATGTCGTCATGTCTCTTGCACTTTGTGTCATACAGTGATATAATTTTGTAGGAACAGTCAGCGGCATATTTGGATACTGTCTGCAAAATCTGTGGTGAATATAGTAACAAAGAAGCAATAAAGATAAACAAGGTGCACGATCTCAGTATTACGTCATATCTCCTGAACTGTGTGTGGTACAGTGATATAATTTTGTAGGTGCATTTAGCGGTTCATGTGGATACTGTCTAAGAAATATATAGAATAGAATTATTAGCACAGAAGCAATAAAATTAAACGTCATGCATGATGCGACAGTTTTTCGCACAGCTCATTGTTTATGACGTCATATCTTCTGAATTATGGTTACCCTATGCGATTATTGGCTGATAGTACTGGATATGAGTACCAAGTTTGGTAGAAATCGGTGAAGTTGCTTAGGAAGGGATGTGGAATACACAGGCAGAGACACAATATGAACATTTGTAATACTCGTACTTATGGATAACATTAACAGTGACTGAAAATGAAAAATATAAATTCCAGTTTTTTGTTTTTTACTTTCATACTTCAAGAGACCCAGTGTATTCCCATGGTGATATTTGTCATAAACAATATTCAAAGCATAAAAATTCGAAGCACTACGAGCAACATACGAAGGCATATATGCTACAGTCAAGTTATTTAGCGTTCATTAGGAGAAGCAATACATCGTGATATCGCAATATGTTCGCGGCAAACTAAGCATATCGAAGTAATTTCTTGAAAACTGGAGCCTGCATACTGATGATGGATCGAGGCGTGTATTTTAACTGCATGGCCTCTACTTCAGATTTCCATTTGCTGTTCGATGAGAATAAATTACTTCTGTAATCGACGAATGTAATTCTTCACCTGTCGGCAAAAGAATACGCCATAGGATTAACGGAACGGCGTACACATTGGGAGAAATACGTTTAATGAACCTGTCGGTATAGACTAAGAACCCAAGCCCGTCCCACAACTCAGAAAAGGTTCCATTTTTACGTAAGGTCTTAAAACTTTGTGCACAGCCTGTTGATAGGTGTCTTTTATGAGCTTTCCAGATTTTGTTGCTGTTGCGTACAAATTATGATGCTATTACATTAATCGGTCAACATCTTGTTGGACTCGAGGACCAAATTTGCTACTGGCAAGAAATGTTAGTACGTGTTTTCAGGAAAGTGTTGAGCCATACCGGTCAGTGTACCAGGGCGTCATGTGATTCAGGCCGCTGAGAATTATTTGCGTAACCTTCTCATCTTCGACACAATAATGTTCTTTTTCCACAGATGTGATACATACGTTGAATTTCAGGATTATAGTACGGGCTTATAGTTGAAGCAATCTTGCAGTTTCCAGGATTTCATTACACGTACGCTTCTCTTTGGTGCTGACGCAGACGGTGACATGACGCTGCAGAATTCTGTATTTATCCTGGAAAGAGCAGCATCAGGTTTGAGATTATGACTACAAAAGTTTCCGAATGCAATACGGTTGCTGCAGCCATTGTCCACTGCCGCAATGCTCGCAATAGTAACCAGACACCCACTGTGTCTGGCCTCTGTAGAACGTCCGAACACATCTCAAACCTTTATCACTTACCTCCTCCACAGCAATGACTGCTTTGTACTTGTGATAATGCAGATATCACCTTTGCCAACGATTCGAGAGACCACTTTGGACACAGTAACTGAAGTCTTACTGCATTTTACTGGAATCAAAATCAAGTTCCCATATATATCACATGAGGCATGAACGACATAGGCAGGTAAAAAGAAATTATCATTTTGATGTTTTTGTTAAGTATTTTATGATATTAATTTTTTTTAATTTATAAAAGAAGGTTTAAGACTGGGATTAAAATCCAGGCTGAAAGGATATCAATGGCAAATTCGCTGATGACATTGCTATCCTCCACGCAAGTGAAGAAGAACTGCAGGATGTGTTAAATGGAATGAACACTATAGTGATAACAGAATATGGATGGAGAATAAATGGAAGAAAGACGAAAGTAATGAGACGCAGCAATGATAAGAACAGCGAGAAAGTTAACATCACATTTGGGGATCACGAAGTAGAGGAAGTTAAGAAATTTTAGTAGGTAGGCAGAAAAATGACCCCTGATGGACGAGCAAGGAGGACATCAAAAGCAGACTAGCACTGGCAAAACGGCCATTCCTGGCCATGAGAAGACTGGTAGTGTGAAACATAGATCTTACTTTGAGAATTTCTGAGAATGTAGATTTGGAGCACACCATTGTACTGGAACAGAAGAAAACGAAGCCTTTGAGATGTGGTGCAACAGAAGAATTTTGAAAGTCAGATGGACTCATAAGGTAAGGAATGAGGAGGTTCTCCGCGGAATCGGCGAAGAAAGAGACGTATGGAAAACACTGAAAGAAAAAGGACAGGATAATAGGACATCTGCTAAGAACATCAGGCAACAACTTCCACGGTACTAGAGGGAGCTGTAGTGGGTAAAAATTGTAGACAGAGATTAGAATACTTCCAGCAAGTAATTGATGACGTAGGTTGCAAATGCTACTTTGAGATGAAGAGATTGGCGCAGGAAAGCAGGTCATGGCGGACCCCATCAAACAGTGAGAAGATTGGTGACTAAATTTTTTCAAATTTATAATCAACTAGTCATTCGGGCTCATCTTCGTTTGTTTCTTGTGAGTCGGAACACTATGCTTCTGTTTCGGTGCGTTCACCGTTTGCCACTGCGCAGGTAGCATCGGTGTTTCATGTTTCAGTTGCAGTCAGTGATTCCGTATCCCCAGCAAATTTTTTATCGTTTACGATTATGATTATTTCTTTGTCCGTTTCTTGAGACGTAATGTTGGACTGGTTAGATGTCACCGTAGTTCGCGTTTTGTTTATTATGTTCATTTGCCTAAAATGTTCAGTCCTATAGTAGGCTAGACCAATTACCTGTTCTTTCATTTCGGCGTTCACACTATCATAGACCTCCAGATAATCGTTAACAATTTCCCTTTCAGCAGTTTCGTTATCGGAGTGTGGTTACAAGGTTTCTGCTACAGTCACACTTCCAGTATCTTTCCTACTTTTTACTCTTCACGGAGGTCCCATTGATCGTATATTTACTTTAACAACTTCTACCGGACTGAATATATTCCCCTACTTATAGCGTCAAGGGGACAAAAACAACCTAAGCCGCTTAGGGCACGTCCTCGCTAGCTGTAGTCCCACTTGGCTACAGGCTACGCCACCTGATTGATCAAGTGGCTTAAAGAAACTTTGGCCATCATTTTCTTTTAAACTACTAAATATCGACACCCAACCCAAACTAGGGGTCCTCGACTGAGTCATAGAGTGACGTATGGCGGCTTCCCCTTATAATTGTATTACCTGGAAAGTTGGCAGAGCCTGCATCCGATAAACTGATTTCGTGTAATGCTTTTTTAACCATGATCATCCGTCTCTGCTCATATTCATGCTATTTACAATCAGCAATTATTTCTTGTGCTGAATGTGAAAAATACTTTTAAAAATTTTGCTGGTAGGTTCCATACACAACATAAGAAAAAAGCCAACATAAACATATGTCCGAAAATCGTTCGTTTTGAGTTATTAATGAAAGCTGACGTTTAACGTGTTTCCAGATACATCCTAACAACTTTACTTATCTATGCCCCCGTTTGATTCATTGTATCCAAGGTGGAGTTGTGTTGCCAGCGAGACTTGTTTTCATTCATCATTCGCCTGTCTTCAACGTGTCCTTTGTGTACGTGTACTACACGTGGTGCGTTAACTGAAAGTGCTCCGTTCGAATATGACACAATATTCATTTCGTGAGAAGACAAACATGAGTATTATGTACGACCGTGGAATGGTAATGTACGCGAGGCTGCACGGCTGTATGCGATGGCGCTTCCAGGTCGAAGACAGCCGAGTCATCCAACCTTGGTGATGTACATCGTCGCGTTGTCGAATCAGGATCCGTAGCATGACAGCCTACTGATCGAGGATGGTCACTTTTTGCTAGTACGCCTAACCAGAAAGAGTGCGTTCTACGTGCTGTCTAAGAAAAGCCATATATCAGCGCAAGACAGGTGGACCTGACAAGTGATACATCTTCCAGTTCAACAAGAAGGATACTTCACGAGCAACTCCTGCATCCGTATCATCTTCAACGTGTGCAGGACCTTACGCCTGCCAATCACGAACCACTGGAGAATCTTTGCCGTGGTTTGTTGCACAAACTCGCAATCTGTCGTTTATCTAGGAAACATTTGAAAGGGATAAAATAACAAATTTCCACAACCAAACTGAAATGGGCTAATCACTATCGTCATGCCACAGTACGAGCTAGGCACCAGCATTAGTTTAAGATTAATGTGGGCCCTGTCTACAGGGTCTTTATTCAAAACAGCCTCGAAGACCTACTATTGGCTATACCCCGGCAAATAAGAAGAAACATACGGTTTATGCTTCGTGGAGCTCCATAAAATTATCAGTATTCGAGATGCATTGGCTGGTATCTACCATAACAGCTGGATTGGTAGAGAAGTATCACTTCCACTACCTGCATTTTCCGCCGACCTCAGTCATTCTGATTATCACCTCTAGAGGCGCGTTAAACTGCTGGTCTACGCAGTAGACCACTCGGATGCAGAAATTCTTCACCCATATATCTGGAAGCCTGCGGAATTTCTCGAAACCCTCAGGGAGGATTTGAAATGGGGCAATAGTACATGATTCTGAGAGCGCATGCGTGTTAGAAGCAAGAGAAGGGCATTTTGAGCATTTATTATGAGTTTATGTGTTAAGGAGCTACTGTGAACTAAACGATGAAGTTTTATTAGTAACTCGAAAACGAGGTAGTCAAGGACATACGTTTGTATGAACCTTTTCATTTTGGAAATTTGTGGTAAGTTCCTATGGGACCAAAATGCTGAGGTCATCTGTCCCTTCGCTCAAACACTACTTAATATAACTTAAACTAACTTACGCTAAGGAGGACAGACTCATCTATGCCCGAGGGAGGACTCGAACCTCCGAAGGCGGCAGCCGTGCGAACCGTGGCAAGGGGCATCAGACTGCGCGGCTACCTGCGCGCCGAACTTTTTCTTCTTTTAGTATAAAGAACCTGTCACCAACGTTTGTAAAATTATTTTTGAAATGCCCTGAAAAGTCATGCAACTTTATGTGTTGAACGTTGATCGTAATCAATAGTGATTAGAAGGGTTTTACGTAAACCATATACAATGAAATCTCCTTGACGGCTATCTTTCTATGAGTCCAGATCTGTATTGAGAAATAAACTCCGTTCCTCGATTGTTTGCTTAGAACTATATCCTTAAGCAGTAGTCGAATGAAGTCCATTAGTATGAAGGCTTTCACGACCAGATGACATATCTTCTGGTAAACCTTCCGGGATGTAAGGTCGTGGTCCATGAAACTCTTCAGCTCCTAACGTTTCGTCCAGATCTGCGCTGGACATCTTCAGAGGGGTGTTTCTCCTCCGGTGAGTCTTGCCGACTGACTGGTCGGACGTCTGAGAGCGACTTATATATCGTAGAAAGTGGGCGTGGCCAGAGCTACACGTGATATGCAGAGATAATCTTTGTCAGAGATGAAACTTAACTATCGATCGTAATCTCGTCACGGATAAAACTGTCTAGCAATTCTGTAGTGCTGCCGGAGGAGAAACACCCCTCTGAAGATGTCCAGCGCAGCTCTGGACGAAACGTTAGGAGCTGAAGAGTTTCATGGACCACGACCTTACATTCCGGAAGGTTTATCAGAAGAAGTCCATTAGTACTCTGTAGTATGAGTATGCAAATATTATTGTTTTTAAACGTAAATATCTTGTGGCTTCTTGTAACAGGTATCACGTAATTTATTTCTTAATTCCTGAATAACTCTCACCTAAAATTCAGATTCTGCAATGTCGCGATACGCATAATTAAGTTATTCTCCCATAAACGCTTCCAGAACATGCGAAGAGTTCACATTCTTATGGTAGAAGTCATGTCGTCTGATTCATTTCCACTAGACTCATAATCACTCTCGTTTGATACTCTAAGTAACTGACACTTAAAAAGCGTAAGGTGTAAATTCTACATAGTATCGCAGTACCTAGTTTTCCTCGCAATTCGTGGTTAATAGCTACCGAATATCAGTATTTCATAAGTTAGTCGAGATTCAGAGAGTTTCGAAATTGCTTTAATTTGGGGAGAGGAATGGAATGAAGAACAGAAAGCAAAAATAAAAAAATAAATTGTAATTAGTATAAAACGTATATATTGAGGAGGCGACAGATACAAAAGTAATTCTTGAGTAACCTAAAGTACGAATAATTTTAGTAGTTAAGGCACGCTACGTCCAGATTTTTTTCGCACTAGTTGTAGGAACTTCGTGGATGCAAAATGGATTGAAGGAACTGAAGCCATCAGACAAGTTGACAGAGCACAGAACCTAACCATTACTCTCCTCCACGGTACGTCACGTCTTTTTACCCTGTGCAGATGGTCCTCAAGCTCTCTTCAAATTGTTCATGACAAAACTAAACGCACCAAACACTCCGAAATGTATTCCGCCCGTGGTGTGCGTACCGGTACAGCGTATGATTACATCATAGTCACTTGTTACGACAGATTCCGCTCGCCAAGTGGACGGAAGCACCACCTACCTAACACAACAGTCTTTACTAATTCAGTTGCTCATAGTTGGAATTTCATTAGTGGTTCACTTTCCATGGATTGACTTATAACCGAGGCAGTTCACAGTACACTTCCCATAGTTGTACATATCTGGAGACAGGCTTTCTCCTCAAACGGCTGGAGGTGATGGATCTCCCGATAGTGCTGCACAGTATTCGCAACTCATCAGCACATGCGTGGTCGTGAAAGTGACGCGATCTGCACGTGAAAGTGACGGACGTCGTTAAATGCAGTGTAAAGTTTCCTCCGGCAGGACACGTGACTTTTACACTCAGTCTTCGCTCAGGGACGTTGCTCCGTTCCTCCCCTTTCACCTTCGAAACTCTCGACAGCATAATATTCTTTGTCACTGTTTCCCAGTCTCGTTGGAGGATGTGGATCATGCAAGCCTTTCATGTCCAGGGTAAAAATTATTTACACCGACAAACTATGGGAAGTTGCACGGGACATCGAAACAAATAATTGTCCCTTATGTCATATTTTCTTGTGAGGATTTTTCAAATCGGTAGTAGTAATTTTATGTGGATGAAAATTAATTAAACTAACAAACTCTGGGAGGTGCATGAGACAGTGAAAACATTTCTTTCAAATGTGTTTTCCTATGAGGACCAAAAGTAACACAAACAACTCTTAATTCATTATCACCAAGAGACAACAACATTAGCAGAGCACGCCCTGGTTCCCGGGTTCGTTTCTCGACGGGGTCAGGGATTTTCTCTGCTTCGTGATGACTGGGTGTTGTGTGATGTCCTTAGGTTAGTTAAGTTTAAGTAGTTCTAAGTTCTAGGGGACTGATGACCATAGATGTTTAAGTCCCATAGTGCTCAGAGCCATTAGCAGAGCACAATCACTTCAGTTACACTGGAGGTTCAAAAATTCCTCCACTGCCTGATAAATCGGGGTTACACCCGTGGGTCATGTTTTATTTAATATGGCCAAAGACCGCAGGAGTGTCCTTCATTCCTCTTGCTGCCGCTATTATATGGGCAACCAGAACCTCTTGTAATTCAAAAGTGAGTTTTATAAATAGGGCTGCATGTTTCTCCTCTCACAAAGCAGTCCAGAGGAGTCAAATCAGGGGATCGAGTAGGACGTCGTACAGGGCCACCGATGTGAATCCACTTTTCAGGAAACTGTCGGTTCAAGAATCGACGCACGGGAGGGGTGAGATGTGTTGCCGCCCCGTTATGCTGGAACCACACGCGCTATCTTCAGCGAGTGGCACGTCCTCAAGCAACTTTGGCAATGCTCTGGCGAGCAAAATGGAACAATTCCTGTCAATTAATGGCCTATGTAGGAGATGTGATTCAATTCAACAGTTACCAACAACACCTGACCTCACATTCACGTAATGCCGCAACTGATTAGAGCGAGTAAATTTGGCATGTGGATTAACTTTAAGCAAAACATGCGCACTGTGCATGTTAAAGACCACATCACGCCCCAAAGTTGCTCCGTCTGTAAACAGCACAGGGGACGTAAGTGTAGGATGCATTTGACACTGTTACAATGTCCACTGTGAAAACTGTGCTCTGAACGGATAATGATCTGGTTCCAAGTTGTGCACACCCTTCAGTCAAATGGACTAACAATTGCTTATGTAGGACGTTTCTTACATAACCTGATTTGTTCTCATGTAATGTGCAAATTCACGAGTGCGTGGAGGGATTATGTCATCCACCAGATTAAAAAATGCTCACAGGTAATTATGACACTAGAGAAAAGTGTTTGTTTTCATGTCCTGTACACCCTCCCAGAGCTTGTCGGTTTAAATAATTTTCATCCTGTGTAAGTGAAACCCCAACGCAACCTAAACATATAGTACATATATCCAAGATTTACGATAGGTGACACATAATAATTCATTCCGAAAAACTCCAGCTATCCTCGTCGTTTGTCTCCTTTCAAACCAGGCACTATCACTCATATCACCTTGCGCCTTCGCTCTATTAGAAAACAAAATTTTCTGTGAGTTAACCGAGAACTAGGATACAACGTTAAATTCTGGCCTTTCCAATTATTCACCTGAATTTATTTGACAGGGTGATGTTAGAAACGTTAAGCGACATCCACAGCATCGTTTACTAGTAATAGAAAGGCGCTTGCCATAATTATTTTATATTGTACTGAATCACAGATACATTTTTAGGGTGATTATCCTCCATTATTACAAAAACTTTACTCCACCTCTTAGCATGAAAGCGTGAATCAATTCGGGCGTTTTAAATTCGTATTTTTGAAAAGTTTCGCAGTAAAGCTCGATAATTGTCCGAGTGAAAACCCTTATTAAGTGCCCTCAATGTGCCAGTAAACAACGTTAAATTCCCATTGTGGCCGGCCGCGGTGGCCGTGCGGCTCTAGGCGCTCCAGTCCGGAGCCGCGCTGCTGCTACGGTCGCAGGTTCGAATCCTGCCTCGGGCATGGATGTGTGTGATGTCCTTAGGTTAGGTAGGTTTAAGTAGTTCTAAGTTCTAGGGGACTGATGACCACAGCAGTTGAGTCCCATAGTGCTCAGAGCCATTTTTGAAATTCCCATTGTCGAAATTTAAGACTAAAGATGTGGGTAGAATTTTCCATTATAGAAGTGGGTTGTTACTGAAGATATATTTGAAGGCCGCGCGGGATTAGCCGAGCGGTCTCAGGCGCTGCAGTCATGGACTGTGCGGCTGGTCCCGGCGTGGGTTCGAATCTTCCGTCGGGCATGGGTGTATTTGTTTGTCCTTAGGATAACTTAGGTTAAGTAGTGTGTAAGCTTACGAACTTATGACCTTAGCAGTTAAGTCCAATAAGATTTCACACACATTTGATATATTTGAAAACAATGACTAATCTAAACAAATAAATAAAAAAGAAGACACATTTCATGCTCTTAAAATATCTTATTTATACTATTTTACTGAAGCTTTACAGATTCATTTCTAAGACAACCAATGTGTCCCTTAGCATTGCTTACGGTTCATGTCTTGACATATCACTCGCTAACTTGTTGACAATGTACACTGATGATCCAACTTTTGAACGCATTACAGCAGCGATTCTGCGTAATGGCAGTGATTTGTGGCACCAGATGTCTACGTGCAGGTCACTCAATCCCTGTAAATTACAAGCTAGAGATCTGTGAGTGCTGTACTGGCGCCCTAATGCGTCTTAGATCTGTTCCATTGGGTCTAGATCAGGCTAATTTGGTAGCCAAGACATGAAGGTAACTTCACTAGCACGTCCTTGGAACAACTGTAGCACGCCTTGTGCGTCAACGGTAATCCTCCTGCAGTATGCTACCGCCGCCAGGAAAGACATCAAGCATGAAGGGATGCAGGCAGACCGCAGTAATAATGTTCACGTAGCTTACAGATCCCAAGGAGGAGAGGGTGAATGATCCCCATGTTATAATTCTGCCCCCGTCGACCCGCGTCCATGGCACGTTGGACGTTTCGAGCAGTCAGCAAAGTCTCCTGATCTGGATGCGGTGGACGCATCTTGGACGCTATCGGACAACAGCTTCGTTCCCCCGAACCACCGGTCCGTAATTTACGGGAATTTGCGTAACCTGTGGGTAGACACCACATAGCCAGCAAGTACCTGTAGTGTATAGGACACACGAAATCAAAAGAGAACTGACACGCTTTTCAGCAGGAAGTCATAAGTCTTGCTTCGTTAATGTGTGTAGCACAAGACCCATATAAATGAACAAAAACAGATATGCTAATCATTAAATTAATCGTAGTAAATGATAATAATAATAGCCAAATATGCCGCTAAATGCACTTACAAAATTATATCGTGGTACCTCACAAAGTTCACGAAATATGGCATTATAATCACTGAGATGTGTGAAAACTGCCACGTCATGGATGCTTTTTCAATTTATTATTTCTTTGATACTAACTCTGTTAGCAACCTATTTCGTTTTCACTATCCACGTATGTCGCTGAATGTACCTAAACAAGTATAACATTGTATCACACGTAGTGAAAGGGATATGATGTGATAAACACTGAAAGCTGCCGTATCGGCATGAAGTTTTAATACACTTATTCTTTATTACCAAGACACTGCGACAGTCGAGTCCACTTAAGGAAATCCCTGATACCCAGCAGGGCTTTTGACAGCTTTCAACTGCAAAGCGTAGACGGCTGTAGGCGAAAATGATAGTCATGTGTAGAACTACGAAGAGGCTTTTACAAAATGCCGCTGTAGACAAGCAATGCAGCTGCGCCTAGTACCAATGCTAGGTTTGTCAACTAGTAATAACACATGGTAACGAATAATTCGTAATTTAGAAACATCAGTGCAACTACGTTAAGTAAGTTGCTAATGATATTAACAGCAACTTATGGCAAAGTTCAGAAGGAATGAAGTCTGGAGAAGAAGTTGAGTGGTCGGGTGAAGGCTTGGAATAGTAAAGTAAGATTTCGCAGGTGAGCTGGAGGAAATGAAACAGAGATGGGGATGAGTCATGCGTGGGTGGTGTTAGCAACGTGACAGAACTTCAAGATCGCTATTGTGGGGAAGGAAGACAGTTAAAGATATGCCATGACTGAGGTACAACGACGAAAGCAAAGATTTATTTTCCTCTTGAATCTAGAGCAGTTTCGAGTACGTCATAGAATAATGGATAGTGGGTTCCGGAGTCATACGGTTGAAATGGAGATGGAGAAGGAATCACTGGTATGCTTGGACAGAGCCAAGATTGTCGACGCATAAAATTTTGTATTTCACTTTTAGAATGGGAAGGCATTTGATATGTGAGGAAAGGCATGGCGAACACCACTGTCTAAGAAACCGAAGAAGAAAGGACGCATGTGACTATCATGTCATCTGACTGGTTGCATCGACTTTAACTGAACAGAGGAGGGACCCATGCGATCAAACAACGGAAAGTCATAAGCATATCTTTCGTCAGATTTCACGGCTAATCCAAGTCTGGAGTTTTCAGTGTTCGCCCAAAGCTGGGATACACTAATGTAGTCCGCCCGGCTAGCACCGCGGTGTTAATGCGTCAGGATTGGCCAGGAGGGGAAAGCGGTAGGCACCCGTTGAGGTGAAGAATAAAACATAGTTTAACCTGTGAGAAGTTTTAATGCCGTAAAGGAAGGCAAGCCTGGAGGAACCACCGAGACTGAATGGGCAGCCGCCCAAGAGAGCAGGTGAAGAGGGCGTCGTGTCCGTTTGGAAGATGCCAGCAGAAGAGAGCGAACGGCATGTCCGTTCCCGGCAGCGGTTCCACCCCCACTTGACCAACTCCAAGCCTCCCTATTGGTCGGCCACATCGTAAGAGGCGTAGTTCGGTAGCGTTCCTCGTCAGTAACACGTTAGTTTAGCTGCTGATGGTTCAACACGCGAATTTTAGGGTGGTTCTATCCCGTTCTGTGCAACGTGACGGAGACTGCAGCTTACCGCCAGGCAGAAGGCTCTGACGAACATAAAGTGAAAAAACAAAAATCAAACTTTATACTAATAAATCCATTCAGTATCGGCCCTCACTGTACACCGGTCTAACGCGCTGCTTCCGGGGCGGGAAGGCGTTCCGGTCCCCGGCACGAATTCGCCCGGCGAACTAGTGTCGAGGTCCGGTGTGCCGGTCACCCTGTGGATAGTTTTTAAGGCGGTTTTCCATCTACGTCGGCGAATGCTGACTGGTTCCCCTTATTCCGCCTCAGTTACACTATGTTGGAGATTGCTGCGCAAACACTGTCTCCACGTACGCGTACACCATCATTACTGTACCACGCAAACATTTGGGGCTACACTCGTCTGATATCAGACTTCCCCGGAGGGGGCCACTGGGGGCCGAACCGCACAATAACCCTGGGTTAGGTGTGGGGCGGCGGTGGGGTGGGTGACTGCTGTGGCCTGTTGTGGGGTTGTGAATCACTGAGGACTACGTCGGAACAAAACCACTTCGTAGTTTGTAGGTTCCTGGTTTTACTATACAATACAGAATCAATTTACGTAGCAAAGAAAAGGGCAATAGTAGAGTAATTTTTGTTTTATTTTACGTGAAAATATTTTTCTAAACTTTTGGATTACCTGTAGATGAAAGAGAGAGATTTCCTGCATACATGACAGACGATTCTTCCCTGTTTAAACCCTAACAGTCAAAGCACAGCATAGGAATGCACCAAATGGCCACAGGACTGTTTCCGTATTGTGCCATGTTGGTAGCTCTGCAGATGCCACAGTCAGTGGAGAGACTGTGTTCGGGTTTGCAGTTCCAGCGACCCGCAGCGCAGGCAGACAGCTGGCGATGGCCGTCCTAAATTCGACGCCCGCGCCCTCTGCATAATGGCCCGCGGTCGGCTGCACACTGACCGGCCCGTGTAACATTGAACAGGTCGTTAATAAAACAGAGCGTGCCACCGCCCACTGGTGAACTACCTAAGTGACGGTGAATGTACTGCGATGCCAGTGTGGAAAGCTCCTGAATCATCCAAAGCAAAGGTATTAAATTCATTGCACAAAATACTAGCCACTCGCTAAAAAGAGCACACTGATCACGCTGAAGCACTGTAGATGAAGAACATGTGCCATTTGGTGTTGTGATCTACCACGACAAACGTAAGTCACAGCAGTGAAGTGGAGCGTGCACTCTTCGATCGAACGTACCCGGGCGCCTATACTAGAGCATAATTGAGCAGTAGATGTCATGATAGGCGGACTTGCCAGTATAAAGGGAGGTGGGGATTATTGGTTATTTGTAGAGAAGCAGTAGTAGCAAGAGATGATTGACTTCATACATTGATTAATCACTGAATGTCACCCCAATAACAGATCAATCAGGGACATTTCAACCCTTCCAGAGCTGCCCAGATCGATTGTTGGTGGCGTGACTGTGAAGTGGAAACGTGAAGGAAGAACTACAGCTAAACCAAGACGAGATAAACCTCATGTACTGACAGACGCGAGTAGTCGAACATTACGAAAGGTGGCTGTAAAAAATCTCATGCAATCAGCGGAAAGAAACACTCTTGAGTTCCATAGTGCCACCATCAGTCCCGCTAGAGCAATGGCCGCACGTGGTGAGTTAGAAATAATGGCGTACAATGGTGGAGCAGCTCCTCATGGGCCACACATTTCAGTAGTCAGCATTAAGCGGCACTTGGGGTACTGCGGAGAGCGAACGCTAGTGGACATTGCGTAGCTGAAGAAGACTTATTTCTGTAACAAACAGATCGAAGGGTTTGGTTTTTGAGAATGGTTGTACAACGTGAAAGACATCTTTACAATTAAGGGATATCCTTACCATTAATCTGAATATGGGGGTAAAGTATGACCTGAATACAACTGTCGCGCAAACGATGTGCAGTAGGATGTGCCGTACATCGCAGCTGGATGAAGCATGGAGTAGAATTTTAGCAGTGATAGCGTAAACAAAAATTCTGGGAAAAGTAAATTTAATAGATCGGTAAATTTATTTGCACACTTCAATAGCGTAGTGAATAATATGATGGGGTCTGTTGCCTGCAATTATTACGTCGCATACTAATTAAACCTAGAACTTTACTTCGGAGTCTCCTGCAAGGTCTATGATCTATGGAAGAAGAATGATCAAAGGATGGTGTAATCACGAACACTCATTTACAAGCACTTGAAAGAGTAACAGGAAGGAAAAGAACTAGAAACCTTCACCACAGTACACTTGGGTAGCTAGAGGGGCTGTTTCCTTGATTTTAACATGAGGTATCAATGATTAAAATTTCTATTTGAAGTGAATTGCTGTAGAAATGATTAAGAATCATAATTAAGTCAGATATTCTACAGCGGAAGATCACTGTGGCCTTGGTACTGTAGCCTTTCTCATTAGATAACGGCCACGTGGTCCTCACAGACAAAAGCGTGTACAAAGAAAGTTATCGAGTGAGACGAATTGCACAAAATTCAGTCATAAAATCACGGAAATCATGCGCAACGTACATGATCTCGCGAAAGGGATACTAAACAAAATGAACTGAATCACAATAAACTCAACACGGCTCCATGTGTTTGATTAACAATCCAACGGAACAATATTCTACACCGACCCTGGATTTTAACGCATTTAAAATTCGAGAATTAGTAAGTAAAACTTGTCACACACGATAATAAACTATGAACGATGAAAGGAATAATTTACTTTTACTAACTTTGAAAAACTTACATAAAACACAGCATTAACTTCTCATCGAAAAGGCACACTTACTGGCAGTAGGTTTCACCCGTCTCGCGTCCCACGGAACACCCTCCGACCATTCGCTCTCCAACAAAAACCGCTCTCCGTACCTACGGAAGTGGCCTGAAACCCCTATTGTGATGCCAACCTATACAAAAGGTTCGTCCAAGGCAAACAGAAACGTCTTTGCTACCTGGTACGTGTTTTCTGCGGTTGGCTGTTTTGACATAGTGGCAGACTACTACACTCCCACGAATCTACACACTGCAGTCCTTGCACACTCCCATTCATACATTCAACTGATCGGACAAGAAGAGCAAAGAATAGATACATTGAAATATGGCACCTAAATGTATCAAACTTGCGTGTGGGGCTCCGACAAGTACCAATAACCTAATTAAATTTTAAAATGTAATATGGATAGTATACTGTGGCCACCACAAACACGCTCAACTGCTCAGTCTTTCCCCTTTTCTTCTTTACATCTAGGGTAACAGACCATTTGCACAAACAACTGAGGTGCCAAAGGCAAAAAAATGAAGCTATGTGGTACGGCAAAATCACGAAGAGGCTCATGCAGATACCCTTCAAACGTTACGTGCCATCATGTGTACTGTCAACAATGAAGTAAGAAGGATTGTGTGTTAAGTTATGGAGGTGATTTTGAAAATTATGGTATGGTCCATGTATTGCGCTTAAGAAGACTCTAAATGTCGAAGGATGTGAATACGTTTTACAGCTTCGCGTGCTGTGTGCAGAGGAGGAACAGTTTCAAGATGGTGATTGTGCGTGGGTGACAATGCACCCTGTCGTAAAGCAGCATGTTTGACGTAATTTTTTGTGGACGGCATTCCAGAGACGGTTTGGCCTGCTCAGCGTTCCGACATGAACACCTTTGAGATGAGGTAAAACGACGAGTTCGCTCTAGACCCCAGTGTCCAACAGCACTAAATTCTCTGGTTTCGGTTCTCGAGGAAGAATGGGCTTCCATTCTTCCGCAGACATTCAGACTCGTCATTAAAATTATCCCCGCACAGTTCAAACCGTCATAAAGGCGGACAGTAAAAGCATCTCATATGAATGTGTACTGATAGTTTTCCACATACTCTCGATTACATAGTGTAGGTGCCAGTCGATTGCATGGAATAAGTGAAGTACGACGCGTGGTCGTTGAGTAGTTACTTTGTAGCTGAATGTAGTAGTCATGTTTCTGAGTGTTTCTGGCTGTGCCATGAATGAACTTGCCCGATTTGTTTATCAATAGGGCTATCCAACGTGTCTACAAGTTATGGCATGTCACTTGCAGGCATGTAAGGTGATTTCACAACAGTGGTGGAAAAAAAGTTTCTAACCGACATGCACCGGTGAGGAGTGTCACACGTTGTCAGTGATGATCGGCTTCTAACGCTACAGGAAGTGCTGCTGTCAGTGAATGCACATCCATCGTAACCGAATTCCGTGCGAGTATATAGAAGGGAGCTGTATGAAATGGACATCTGGAGTCGCATAGCTCGCAGTAGGCCATGCTGCACGCCTTATTGTGCTCAGAAACAGATAAACTGGACAGCAACTTACTGGAGACGTGCAGTGTAGAACAACCACTCACTGTTTTGCTAAATTCTAAATGTTACAAGGCATCGAGAGCAAACACCGTCCAATTTCACGTTTTACTGCAGCGTGTGCAATGTATTTCGTACGACATGCGGGCACTCGTTCATGTTACGTTGGACATGAACCAGAACATTTATTTCAGTATCGTCGATGAGATAGTGTTGCCGTCTCGTCTTGTAGCTTCATTACGAGTATGATGTAAAAATTTGCATCTTCCAAGGTTACAAAAGCCGTGTTCTTAGAGATGGGCGCATATATTCGTAGTTTTACAAGCGGTAAGGGGTCTTATCGCGTCTAGACTGACCCGCTTAATCACACAATAGTAAACCCATTGAAATATCTGGGACTATTTGAAGCAGCAAGTGAGAAGGATCAAATAACATCACCAAAACTTGATAGATCTGTGGGATTTAATCATCAATGAGTGGCTTCAGCTGTGTGTGGCATACACGAAGACACTCGTGGATTGCCTTCTACGCCGATGTGGGAGCGTATTGAAGGCTGGAGATGTCGATCTTTCTCTTGGGAATGATTAACTTTTTGCATGTGTGCATGTATTCAGTTCAGTTGGTCATTATTTCTTTTTTCCGCACATGCATACACAGTGAGTCACTCTCACGATATTTTGTTGCATACTATCTCGGTTGAATTTTTCCTATATATCTCACTGCGCACGAGACACAAAAATGGTTCAAATGGCTCTGAGCACTATGGGACTCAACATCTGTGGTCATAAGTCCCCTAGAACTTAGAACTACTTAAACCTAACTAACCTAAGGACATCACACACATCCATGCCCGAGGCAGGATTCGAACCTGCGACCGTAGCGGTACGCGGTTCCAGACTGAAGCGCCTTTAACCGCACGGCCACACCGGCCGGCGCGCACGAGACATAATACACTGTTCTGTCAGTTCTTTCATCCGCAACGTTTACCGTTTTGCAGGTCAGAAAATCCAGTGTGCGTATCTTTACACCATTTATGTTCTCCCTTCATGCCAAAACCTTATCTATAATAACTGACAAACAGTTTTTGTCGCTTACGTCTTTAATTTCTTCTCTATTTGTTGTCATAAATTATACATATCTTTCCGTTTGGTTTGAAACTCTATATACTTTTTTCAGACATACCAAACGATTATTTTACGTTTGGTACTCACTTGCCTGATTTCTTCTGAAACTTTTCCTTTGTGCAATCTGTACAAATATTTGTAATGTTGCAAGTTGTCAATCGGTTTAATCATAAATATATGTCTGAGTGATGCTAAATGTTATTACCTTTACAAAAAGAAAATTATTATCTTATAAGTATCTTCAAATTATGTGCTACTCACATGAGTCCTCTATATAAATAAGTAAATATACTCATGGCACTTTTGTTTCTCTATGCATGCAACCACTTTCAGAAGTCAAATTAATAATCAAATTAACCGATTTAATAATATTGAATTTCAACTTGCTGGTGTACTCATGTACCGCCACAATAAAATTAAAACAGTGAGTAGTAGACAGAGTATGAATGAGAACAGTGACGTATTTAAGTTTAGAAAATAATGGCAAGTTTTATTAAACCTTTAGCAACTACAACTTTTTGGAGAACCAGCTGATAAATTGTACACAAAAAAAAAAACGACAAACACAAATCAGTTAAGGAATGGTGTTCGATAGGCAAACCATACATGGGGGTGGAAGCTATACAAATTCTTTCCTGAATTAATCCCTTTTACAACGAAATCAGACTTTATTTACATGAATGCGCTGTAAGGCCCAATACCATTCAGATGGAATCACGACGATCAACTATATCACAAACTATACTTTACTTGAGAATAGGGAGCTGTGAATATCATTTAACAAGCATAACCCGGTGCCGCAGTATTTTACCCTTTCGCCTTGATTCAGGCTGCAGCAGAAAACTGCGCGTTGTGGGTGAGGAGCGGTCGCTACGACAGCTGTAATGTTCTGATGCGTCAGCGAAAATGTGCAAACTACAAGATCTGGCGTCCTGAATATCAGAATGCAGGAAACTTCCCTACCACAACCCTGAAATCCCGGCAGATTTCAATGTGAGACGCATCCGTTCGCTGGTCAGGCCAAACAAATTTGACACAAACACACGACAGTACAGTCTGGAACTGTCAAACATCTGACGGCCGACTAGGTACGAATGAGTTCGCCCTCGTGACACACGATATGTCCGAGACGATATGCAGTTCCGTTGTCGATAGAGATCGTACGTGCCACAGGCTCTTAGTCCGTCACAAGATATAGAACAGAAGTCTCACCCACTAGGTAAAAACCTGAAGTTCTCGACCAGCGGAGGGCCATAAGACGAAGACCCCAAAGAATCACAAACACTTTCCACCTAGTCTCGATATGGGAGCCAAATTAGCAAAACGAAACCGACCCCACATTGCAGAAACCAATCCAATTATCCTCTACTCATTGGATCTCCACTCTTGAGTGTTCTTCTGGCTTGGACCGTCCCACCTTCTAACATCAGAATTCCCAGAATCTTATGACGCTCCCACTAATTTGAAACTGTCAGTGAGGAAGAAGAGACCAATAGAAAAGACTCAGGACTGAAGATTTAATAAAAGAATTGGTGCAAAAGACAACAGTACATCAAAATTTCCAAAACGTCAGGAAAATGAGGGTCACATGTAGTTTTCATCAGAAGAACGTGATAATTTGATATATCAATAAAAAATCTGTACAAAGGAGAGAACAGCTTTATTTCATCCAAGAGACTGAGTAAACTATGAACTAAACAGATTGTGCAGACCTATATATAAGAAGTGACTGTTGGTTTTCACGTCAACACATTAATTATTGATAAGTTAGTTAGTGTGAGAATCAACTGTGTGTTAAAGTTGTTGTGAAATGTTAATAAATAGACACCACATTATTCAAATAATTCTTTAAGTGGTAATCATTCGCTGCATGTAAGAAGAAAAAGAGTAATCTACAAGTAACTCCAGCAGATATGATCTGCACATTACATCCTGAAATTTAATGAAGTTTCCATCAAAAGATGGTTTGCTGGAGTGCCAGTTTGAATTAACAGCATTTTTAAATTATTTGTTCATTTATAAGATAAATCATTGCCACTATTTCATCTTTCTGCCTCACTGAATACAGTTACATCTTCTTTGAAGCTTCTTTGAAGCTAGCCATTATTTTTAGCAAGTCAATAAATAATTTTGTCAGAACTGAATGTATGACATTAATTAGAATTAATTAGATAGACTATGTTAAATGATGTTCAGACTAAAGACAGTTATTTCAGAGTGATAATAATAAATCCAAATACAATCTATTCCTGTTCAAACACATAATTTTCTTGAAGTCAAATCGTGCGCTCCATTATTTAACTCAGAGAGTTAAATCATACTTATTTGCCAGAAAAGTGTTACATTGGTTTCATTCTCCACTTTATATGTCTTTAGTAACTTCTTAATTCCAGCTCACATCTGAATATCAGTTCACATATGTATTTCACATCAAAATATATTAACAGATACTGAAGTTGACTTATATGAACCCATAGATTGCAGTATCTGTAGCATGTTATCATTTGTTTCTAATCTTAATTTGTATATACAGGTTGCTCAATACATCTGATAACAAATAGCAGTTTCCATATTCTTAATTTTACACAAGCATATCCACTCTAGAGATAGAAAATTGAAGGTACATATCGATATTCGATATACTGAAATATCACTACACTACATATTGGCAGTCAGTGCAATGAAAAATTCGATATTTCAGTATATCAATGTCAAAAATTTTGTTTCAACATTCAGATTACATCTTATGATTGGACCTGTTACTTAAAACTGTGAAACTCAGTTTTTGAATCAGTAAACTAAAGGAAAACCAAATTTCATCAAAGTGAAGGTTTGATTAACTGGACTAATTCCTTTTGTAAGTTATTTGTATAATTGAAAATCTTGAAAGTTAAATAAATGAAGAAAGTGAATTTTGTGTTATTAATTATAGAAAGATAATGGATGTTGATCATGATTAGTTATCTTTTATGTATGTTGTCATGGATCCATTTTTCCAGCATTAATACACTGTTGTTGTTGTTGTTGTCTTCAGTCCTGAGACTTGTTTGATGCAGCTCTCCATGCTACTGTATCCTGTGCAAGCTTCTTCATCTCCCAGTACTTACTACAACCTACATCCTTCTGAATCTGCTTAGTGTATTCATCTCTTGGTCTCCCTCTACGATTTTTACCCTCCACACTGCCCTCCAATGCTAAATTTGTGATCCCTTGATGCCTCAGAACATGTCCTACCAACTGGTTCCTTCTTCTTGTCAAGTTGGGCCACAAACTCCTCTTCTCCCCAATTCTGTTCAGTACCTCCTCATTAGTTATGTGATCTACCCATCTAATTTTCAGCATTCTTCTGTAGCACCACATTTCGAAAGTTTCTATTCTCTTCTTGTCCAAACTATTTATCCTCCATATTTCACTTCCATACATGGCTACACTCCATACAAATACTTTCAGAAACGGCTTCCTCACACTTAAATCTATACCCACTGTTAACAAATTTCTCTTCTTCAGAAACGCTTTCCTGCCATTGCCAGTCTACATTTTATATCCTCTCTACTTCGACCATCATCAGTTATTTTGCTCCCCAAATAGCAAAACTCATTTTCTACTTTAAGTGTCTCATTTCCTAATCTAATTCTCTCAGCATCACCCGATTTAATTCGTCTACATTCCATTATCCTTGTTTTGCTTTTGTTGGTGTTCATCTTATATCCTCCTTTCAAGACACTGTCCATTCCGTTCAACTGCTCTTCCAAGTCCTTTGCTGTCTCTGACAGAATTACAATGTCATCAGCGAACCTCAACGTTTTTATTTCTTCTCCATGGACTTTAATACCTACTCTGAATTTTTCTTTTGTTTCCTTTACTGCTTGCTCAATATACAGATTGAATAACATCGGGGAGAGGCTACAACCCTGACTTACTCCCTTTCCAACCGCTGCTTCCCTTTCATGCCCCTCGACTGTTATAACTGCCATCTGGTTTCTGTACAAATTGTAAATAGCTTTTCGCTCCCTGTATTTTACCCCTGCTACCTTTAGAATTTGAAAGAGAGTATTCCATTCAACATTGTCAAAAGCTTTCTAAGTCTACAAATGCCAGAAATGTAGGTTTGCCTTTCCTTAATCTAGCTTCTAAGATAAGTCATAGGGTCAGTATTGCCTCACGTGTTCCAACATTTCTGCGGAATACAAACTCATCTTCCCCAATGTTGGCTTCTACCAGTTTTTCCATTCATCTGTAAAGAATTCGCGTTAGTATTTTGCATCTGTGACTTATTAAACTGATAGTTTGGTAATTTTCACATCTGTCAACACCTGCTTTCTTTGGGATTGGAATTATTATATTCTTCTTGAAGTATGAGGGTATTTCGCCTGTCTCATACATCTTGCTCACCAGATGGTAGAGTTTGTCAGGACTGGCTCTCCCAAGGCCGTCAGTAGTTCTAATGGAATGTTGTCTACTCCCAGGGGCCTTGTTTCGACTCAGGTCTTTTAGTGCGCTGTCAAACTCTTCACGCAGTATTGTATGTCCCATTTCATCTTCATCTACATCCTCTTCCATTTCCATAATATTGTCCTCAAGTACATCGCCCTTGTATAGACCCTCTATATACTCCTTCCACCTTTCTGCTTTCCCTTGTTTGTTTAGAACTGGGTTTCCATCCGAGCTCTTGATATTCATACAAGTGGCTCTCTTTTCTCCAAAGGTCTCTTTAACTTTCCTGTAGGCAGTATCTATCTTACCCCTAGTGAGATAAGCCTCTACATCCTTACATTTGTCCTCTAGGCATCCCTGATTAGCCATTTTACACTTCCTGTCCATCCATTTTTGAGACGTTTGCATTCATTTTTTGCCTGCTTCATTTACTGCAATTTTATACTTTCTCCTTTCACCAATGAAAATCAATATTTCTTCTGTTACCCAAGGATTTCTACTAGCCCTCGTCTTTTTACCTACTTGATCCTCTGCTGCCTTCACTATTTCATCCCTCAGAGCTACCCATTCTTCTTCTACTGTATTTCTTTCCCCCATTCCTGTCAATTGTTCCCTTATGCTCTCCCTGAAACTCTGTACAACCTCTGGTTCTTTCAGTTTATCCAGGTCCCATCTTCTTAAATTCCAACCTATTTGCAGTTTCTTCAGTTTTAATCTACAGTTCATAACCAAGAGATTGTGGTCAGAGTCCACATCTGCCCCTGGAAATGTCTTACAATTTAAAACCCGGTTCCTAAATCTCTGTCTTACCATTATATAATCTATCTGATACCTTCTAGGATATCCAGGTTCCTTCCACGTATACAACCTTCTTTTATGATTCTTGAACCATGTGTTAGCTATGATTAAGTTATGCTCTGTGCAAAATTCTATCAGACGGCTTCCTCTTTCAGTTCACCCACTATGTTTCCTTCTCTCCCTTTTCCCACTCTCGAACTCCAGTCACCCGTGACTATTAAAATTTCGTCTCCCTTCATTACCTGAATAATTTCTTTTATCTCATCATACATTTCATCAATTTCTTCATCATCTGCAGAATTAGTTGGCATATAACTTGTACTACTGTAGTAGGCATGGGCTTCGTATCTGTCTTGGGCACAATAATGCGTTCACTATGCTGTTGGTAGTAGCTTACCCGCACTCCTATTTTTTTTTTTATTCATTATTAAACCTACTCCTGCATTACCCCTATTTGATTTTGTATTTATAACCCTGTATTCACCTGACCAAAAGTCTTGTTCCTCCTGCCACCGAACTTCACTAATTCCCACTATATCTAACTTCAACCTATCCATTTCCCTTTTTAAATTTTTTGATCTACCTGCCCGATTAAGGGATCTGACATTCCACGCTCCAATCCGTAGAACGCCAGTTTTCTTTCTCCTGATAACGACGTCCTCTTGAGTAGTCACCGCCCGGAGATCCGAATGGGGGACTATTTTACCTCCGGAATATTTTACCCAAGAGGACGCCATCATCATTTAACCATACAGTAAAGCTGCATGCCCTCGTGAAAAATTACAGCTGTAGTTTCCCCTTGCTTTCACCCGTTTACAGTACCATCACAGCAAGGCCGTTTTGGTTAGTGTTGCAAGGCCAGATCAGTCAATCATCCAGACTGTTCCCCCTGCAACTACTGAAAAGGCTGCTGCCCTTTTTCAGGAACCACACGTTTGTCTGGCCTCTCAACAGATACCCCTCCATTGTGGTTGCACCTACGGTACGGCCATCTGTATCGCTGAGGCACGCAAGCCTCCCCACCAACGGCAAGGTCCATGGTTCATGGGGGTAGACATTAATACATAATGGTATGTATTTATTCAAAACAACAAGAAGAAATTTAAAATTATTAAAACCAACAGATCAATGTTTGTTAAGAGATTGGGGTAGGATTATCATACATATCTAAGAACCTATTTTCTTTAAAATACTAAAATATTACAGCCATTATCCTGAAATACCTAACAAAAGTCGTATAGCAATCGCTGTAGTTTAATTTTGATTAAATTTGTTTATAATTGTCATTTGATGTAAACCGTTTTTGCTCTTCATGGTCGGTACAGCAGAAACTCGTTTTAACTGCAGAAAACTCGTGGTATCACACTCTGTTCTGAACCATTTGAAAGTTGTTTTCAGTGGTAGAAATGTTTCTACATCAGATGGTCCAGCATCATTTTCTGCATCTACGTTTTAGCCTCTTGCATTTCCTGTTGTTCATTTGCTTGAAGTATAGTATTAACAATATCGTCACCTGACGTGATCTGAAAATCTTGATCATTTCTGCCACAAGTGAGCCACTCTTTCATTCCATAATCCTGACATAGTGCAATGAAAATTTTTCATTAGTTCGTTTATCTCTCCCAAAGCAGAAACACCTTTATTGGTTATTGAGTTTTTCTGCTCCCATTTTGCTATTCTATTTAAAGGTTTGTTCAAAGTCTTCCTTTCAATTAAATGACACACATCTACAACCACATAACGGCACTCTTATAAATTCATTTGCTTGGAAAATTACAGAATGATTATCTTCATCAACAGATAACAATCTATCTAAAGTTGTTTACTCGAAAGTCATTTTAATCTTTCAATAGTACATTGAACCGTTGCATGTAGCAACTATCACATTAGGAGGGAAAAATTTTACTTTAAATATTCCATTTTCTGTTCTAATAATTCAGCTAAAGAGTGGGTTGGTGCATTACCCAGTTAAGGTAGGGCTTTTCCTTGTTTAACAATCTCGTTCTGGCATTTTTTATACTTCAATGGCAAAAGTGTTGTGATACTAGTCAATGAATATTTCGAGTTTCACCGATTCACATGTTTTGGTTTTATAAATTGAGGGGACACTGATATTTTTGTAGCACCTGCGGTTTCTGGATTTACTGTTGAGTAACAAAGTCAGTTTTTGCGTCCCAGCAGTGTCCCCACAGACTAATATTGTTAACATTATTATTTGTAATTCTCACTCTTTACTGGTTGTATTTCCTGAAGCTGAATTGTTTTGACAAGAAACTAATGATTTTGACGGTAATGATTTCCATCTTAATTCAGTTTCATCAACATTGTAAGCAATGGCGAAGTCACAGTCATTTTAGTTTGCTTCTTTTTTAAAACCATACTTAAAATAATTTCCTCCATCTACGTTATATGACATTTTTCACCTTGTGTTTCCACTTGTGAATTCCATGACGATACAGAAATCTGTACAACCATTTGTTACTTGTCACAAACCATTCATCGCCACATATTTTTTATTCAATTATAATATTTCTTCTCGAAGCAAAACACCAGATGTCGGTTGTTGAATCGGTCGCTTTTGTAAAGACAAATAGTACATTCTTCCAAACCTAAATTCTTTGGTTTATTCATATTTTTTTGACGTTTACTTCTGCCTTCACTACGAAGTTTGCAGGTATACTTCAAAACTGAATTGATACCCTTCTTAATAAGTGCCTACTGCAGTACCTAACAATAACATAAAAATTCTATCTATAAACACAACGACATAAATTCAACGAATTTGCTTCATCGAATTTAATTCACAGAGCTTCGTTGCTTTACTTTTTGATGAGTTCCAGTTGCGCTCCTTCGGCTGCATTTTCAGCCCGAATGGCAATTAGTTGGGGGGGGGGGGGGGGGGCAGGGGCTGTTGGGTTGTTTGGGGGAAGAGACCAAACAGCGAGGTCAACGGTCTCATCGGATTAGGGAATGGCGGGGAAGGAAGTAGGCCGCGCCCTTTCGAAGGAACCATCCCAGCATTTGCTTGGAGCGATTTTTAGGGAAATCACGGAAAACCTAAATCAGGATGGTCGGACACGGGGTTGAACAATCGTCCTCCCGAATGCGAGTCCAGTGTGCTAACCACTGCACCACTTGACTCGGTGGCAATAAATTTAGCAATCAGTGAAACGAAAAGGAAAACTACAAGAATGAAAATTGTGGAGTCACATGCTGCCAGTGAGCTTTGGTCTGTACATCCCTGATCTAAATCCTCAGGCACAAAATATTCTAGGCAGTTTGTAACAAAGTATCCCACATGTGACATGTTACGTCAAAACTGTAATAAATGAAAGCATACATAACCACTGGTAAACAGAACTGTAATAAACTAGCCATAAAAACTGTAGTGTTTGACAAAGTTACACCACTATGTTACGACAAAGTTGCAACAAATTACCATAGTATAATTATAGCAAACTGCTCAGTACACCACCATATGTAAGGGTAGATGCAAAATTAATATAGATTTTGGACAGGAACATATGTTTTCTTATCAGTTTCCTATCATTTTTGGTTGGTTTATTTAGTACCCGACTGGGATTCGGATTTCCTGTATCTACAGGTACCTACAATGTGTTTGCAAGAGGATTTCTCCTCCAAATACCTACTGAGAAAAACCGCTAGCACACGCAGTCTCAGCTACCAAAGAAAGCCCTTACATGTGCTCAAATGCATGGATTCTGGTGGAGGTGATGCGCATTACATAGTTAGTCACTGTATTGTAGGTTAGTGTGCTGACTTTAACTATCTTACATAGAGCTTAATGTTTACTAATTCTTGCAAAATCTCACTTCTTTACCATCACCAGTGCTCCGACATTATCTCCCTCTAACAAGGGTTTTACCAGTTTTTAAATTCTTGTACTTAGATAACATGAAATACAGACCAGTTGCAGCTATCGAGACCTCTTATATACTTTAAAGATCCAAGATGGCACTACTTTTATCAAGTGACCATGATTTCACTTCTGGTTATATCCTCTAAGTTTACAAGGCTCGTTTCACAAAGCTAAAAATCGTTATGCAGTGTTCAAAGAAACATATTCGGGAAGAGCCGATTACGCGAACAAAATATTTGAAACGTAATATATAAATAAATAAAATGTCAATTAAAAATGAAGTACTATGAATGGTTGTAGTGACTGTAGGATACAACTGAAGAAACAAATGTAAAATTACGTCCCCCAATTATTTTTGGTGAAAGCGACGGCAGCTATATGTTTTAGAAGCGAGCCAAGACGGCCGCATTTTCTGTGATTGTGGCAGATTTATATGGCACGCTGCCATTGTCATTTATATTTTGCTTAACGTAAGTCTCATTGTAAATTTATTGTTTATGTGTGATAGTTGAATATAGTGATATTACTTAATATTTGTTCCATTTTATGTTAAAAGTCATCCTCATCTATACTGTGCCTTAAAATGTCGAAAGTTCTGTGTTCTTTAAACGCACACAAATAGTCCAGTGCACACGATTTCTTCAGTGTGTACATGTTTTCGAAGCCCGATAAAATAAATTTCCATTTGAACATTTGAAAAGATATGCAAGGTCGAGTAAAAGAATCAGAACGAACCTTACACAGGAAGCCCTAGTCAGGGGCGCCAGATAAGAGAAATGAATTTACAAAAATTGTGCATTGCAGAAATTATTTAACTATTTTAATAAGTGTGGCTCACTCCCTAGCATTTATCTGTGTATGATCCCGCCAGAATTAATAATAAAAGAAAATTTAAACTGTTTGTTGTTACAGGTCCAATTACAGTATATACTCTATTGTGTTCCTTTGTTGCATGGACGATATTAACATACATGAGGAGCCATTAACATTGAAAAAAATTGTAAAAATGAAGCTGGAGAGAAATTTAATAGAAATTGTGATGAAATCTGGGATCTGCATTGAAAAATAGGATCCAGGTTAAGATACCACTTTTACGCTTTAGCACGGTAGATCAAGAGCATTCCATAACCGTAGTTTGCTTTGTAGCTTCCTCAAAAAAATCCGAAATTTTAGCAATCACATTTGCTCAAAATCACGAATTGCAATTTCTTTCACCGAACAGTCCACTACAACAATAGAATGGCCGAATTCTGTTTTGTACGATGCATAATGGAAAGCAGCCATTACAACTAATTGTTTTTCAGTCAACTGCTATCCTTGCTCAGTAAAACCATCGTTGCTGCTATACTGAAGCAGCGAAATTAATTTACACGAAATTAAATTACTCACATGACATGGACATTGAACAGAATATTGACAGACTTTAATTAGCAACCAGTATTTGAAGCGACTAGTGACGGTAATTTTGTTAACGTCCAGACCACTAGTCAATTATTAAAAGCCAGCTCTAGGCCAATTATTGACAGTGACGTCATGTCAAATGGCGTGGCGAGAGCAGAGCTGTTTCAGTCGTCATTGCTAATATATTTAATATTATAATCCAACAAATAAACGAAAATGAAAAAGACAGTGACACACGTATAACATCAGAGGAAAATCATTTAACGACAAATGGTCCAGATCATACGACAAAAAAAAAAAAAAATACTGACGTGCGATCGACGCACTAAGAGCAGACATACAAAAAAATATGACAGTACTAAAGGACACTTTCTGCCAAAGAATAGACGAAATAAACGCGAGACTGAGAGGACAAGTGAGTGAAATTGATAAAAAAATTCCGAACTAATTTTACAACAGGAAAAAACCAACAAATTTGTAATAAACATTCAGAGTGATGCCAAATAGTTAAACGCCAGGTGCGAAGCTGTCGCTACCCAAGTGAATTCTTGGCCGTCAGTACATGAATCAATAATTACACGGGCTACGCTAATTGAAGACAAGGTAAAGACGTTGACCATACGATTAAGAAACAAGCTTCAGTTAGACACAGACAACCATACCGCAAACATAAATGAAGAATTTCACAGTTGGATTGGCAAGAAGAACAAATATTTCGATCAATGCGTAGACGAAAAATTACCAACAGCTGTACACTCTTTGACATAAAACTTGACCGGCGGCCGGCCGCTTCAGAGGCTAAGTCCGCGCCGATCGCGACATGGGACAATAAAACTGGCCACCTCGCTATTTCTCTAAGTCCGGTAAGCTGCACAATCTGGCAACACTGTAGACTGCGGCACTTCCTGGAGGAAAACTTGTCCCATGATGGAGAAACTATAGGCTGATTGCACCTGTGGTCTAGCGGTAGCGTGCGTTGTTTCTGTTCATAATGTCAGTGGATCGAGAGCAGCTGGCATAAAATATTTTTATAGCCTCTTCTGCCTGAATACTGAACACGTGAATGTAATAGTAGCGCAGATTCAATCTATTTCGCTTTCTGACACACCGATATCAAAATTTTGTCCAGTAACCATTTTGCGGCAGATTTCCTGCAGACTGTCCTCCTCTGGACGCCGTAATCGGCAAAGCTCCGGGATCCACTTGCTGGCTACCGGCAGTGGCCGTGGCGACAGCTGCGGCGTTGCACTCCCCCGTTCTTTATCGAAAGCGCCTGCTACCGCTCATCGCTTCTGATGATTTAAAACGCTTTATTATTAAATGTTGCTCCACAGATAATTTCTACGATTTCCATTCACACTCAAAAGAACGGAGACAGACGCCGTGATTAGTAAACGGGTATTATATTACATTAATCGGTGAGAGCGGAGTATGGCCCGAAATTAAGTTTATAGACTGGGACGAAATTAAACCACGTCATTACATTCGATCAATTAATAACTGCTTCATACCTCGTTTCTTTTCCTTTCAAAGTCAATTATTTGTGCAACTTTTGGCCAATATTCGGATGTTTTCGTCAAGCCAGAGTGAGCGTCTGTGGTGTAAAGTGTATTACAGTCTTGTTTCATTCCTTATGGTAAGTCTATGTGATAAATTGTGTGAATACCTTGCAACGCATGCTCTGTAGCAGTGCAGGAACACTGCACATTTGGTGTTCCATATATGGTTTCATGAACTATTTAACGTTGATCGGAAGTGATATATGACGAACAAAGCTCAAATTCGTATCGTTGACAGTCAATTTGAATCTTTTCAGGAACCATTTTACAGTGAAGCATCTTGGCATTCGGAAAGCAGACATCCATGATATTAACATAATTTACTAAGTTGAAATTGCACGAAGATTGATGTGTAAAGGCATTGTTCAGATTTCGTAAAAGGAATTTTTACTAGCAGTTTGCAACTCCATTAATTAAAATTGAAAATTTGTACTCAGCAGCTTTCATCGAGATTGGAACTGCAATCTCATATAGCCCAAGCATCGCAGCACACAAGGGAACAATTTTTTTTTTTTTTTTTTTTTTTTTTTTTTTTTTTTTTTTTTTTTTTTTTTTCCACTGAGCTAACGACACACTGCCGGCAACAAGCCCACGATAGTCATTGCGATATTGCCTGAGCCTCAAAACGCAACCTTAAACCCACAAACAGGTGTTATGTATGTGAAGAACGCCGTTCTTGGAGTCCAGAAATTAAATACACTTTATAGGTGTCTCATCTTACAGTGAATTATATCGTATGAGTCTTCGATGTGGAAAACGAATGTCAAGTGAATTTAGCGAAGTAATGCCGGGCTACACCCGGAAGTAAATGCTCTATCACAGTATTGACAAATACTTGCTACGACGGTGCCAATTCTCGCCTCTCTTACGAGGCAGCTCTTCAGCGAAATGCTTGCCGTGATTCTCCGATACGGTTCTTCAGAGGGGAGACGCGCGTGCACGTTCGGTTTTCCTGCGGCGTTCTCCCCTGACAGTTTCTGACGTCGCCTTGTGGGCTATGTATACATTTGAGGCTTTCAATCATCATTAATCCAGAATGATACACGTTTCACCCTCCGGCGTGGAAGAAGGCTGTTGACGCTGACATATCATTTCAACGTTGGGAAAGCAAAACGGATGGTTCAGTGTTCCTCATTCAGCGTAAAGCATGTGAGATAATTTTCCGTAACGTTCGTAATCACCTCAAAATTCAATCGAAGTAAAAATACATCGGAAGCGTATTTGAACGGAATATAATGTAAGATATTAAACGCTTTGCTCCTCGATGTCGAATGTATCCACGTGCAATCTTTTGCAGCAACGTATAGAATGTCATGATTACCACGAAAATGAAGAAATATGTTGGTAGGGATGGAAGCAAGAAGAGACTCAGTCAACAAATATTCGATTCCTCATGGCATTCATTTCATTTGACACGTAAGAAGAGGTAAAACGGGATATTACTTTCGTTAACGCGAAAGATATACCAGACATATGGATAACGAGAAAGTATGCGTCTTCATACGTTTCCTCCTTGAAATCTGTATGCTCTATTATATACTAAGTAACTTGATTATTGTTTCCGTAATGTTACGCTCTTGTTTGGCCCTTAAAGATGAACAGGTTCCAAATGCGTGTCTCTGCATGAAAGTAGTTGTTTGAACCCTTCCTGTATTGTTTGTGTTTTTTGCTTGGAATTCATGAAGCAGACCACTGTGCCTTCTCCCCTCGAGGGTTAGGTCTCAAAACTAAACCGTTTCTTATCCAATGGCATAATTTATTCAGACAACATCAGCACAAGACTATCAAACAAAGTCATCCATTTACAGTTGCAACACTCTAACCAGCAGCTGACCGAAGGGTAATCCACGGTCATGGTCCGAAATTAGCAGCTCTCTGCTACTGTGGCAAAGTCCGTATTACATTTTCGATTCCGCAGCACCTGTTTATCTGGTAACGCTGTGTTAAAACAACAGGAATAGTTGCAGAGTTGTGCCAGCATATCTGTCCTCCATTGTCAACTTTATGTATCTCTTTTCTCCTGTAGCGTTGATCACGAGAAGTAGAAGTAAATGAGTGTATTCTGCATAACGTAACATTCAGTATTCCCTTCTTTCATAGCCACTCTTCATGTGCATCGATAGCAAATAGGGATGTGAAAACTCTTGCGAGTGAGAGAATGACAATAATAATCGTAACAAGAACAAGCAAATGATGAATGAAGTTTATTGCAATGCAGAACGAGAATGGCTGTGAAAATAAATATCTATAAAAATAGGTTGATCATTGAGTTGGCACAATGCAAAATCTTCTTAGCATTTTGTTACTGAATTTAGTTCTGGATGTTTGCAGAAAAAAAGGAAAAGTCGATACTTCTCGCTAGTGTAATATAATGTGAACCTTAGAACACGACTCAAGCAGGTCTCCAAGTAGCTACCAAGGCAGTGCTGCAGTCTGTTCCCTGACACTGCTCTGATGACGGTTAATGCAGATAGTTCCGATTATGAAATACAAAACGTATTGCAGGTTACTTGTTAGGATCGTAACATTAAATTTGCGATGTAGATGGCACATGAACGCGACGACTATCCAGATTACTTATCAATATAAAAAGACAATATTATTTGAATGGAGCAGGATTACTCAACATGAATTTTGAAATTGGGTTACTGACCGCACAGGTGCTAAACGTCGTCAAGAGTATACCAAGTCCCAATCGCACTAACAGTATGAAGCTCGCGGCTTTCACATTGCTATCTGCACCCTACTCCAGAGAGCCCTCGGAGGAGCTGCACTAAGTTGCCGATGTAATGGAAGACCTTCAAACCGATAACAGATCACATATTGAAAAATACAAGCGAATTCTCTTGCAGCTTAAGCTTATTGTAACTAATCTAAAATGATTGGAGAGCAACATTGTCCTATTCAAAAAAAGTAAAATGTTACACACTGTTGACGTCAAACGGACATTATATACGTCCCGTCTTGTGTCCTACTCATCTATAATATCCGGTGTACTATCAAAATGATTATATATAATGGATGCTAATGTAATGCATCGATACCAGATGGTGGGTTCACAACACTATTGATGCGAAAATAAAAAAGCAGTTCGCAAAAGCGCAGCTGTACTTTTTCGTACGTTTTCACCTCCAGATCTACCACAGATAATGTATACTGACAAACTTAGTCATTGTCCCTGTAGTTTTTTCCCTCTTGTTTCAGACCAAGTTGATTAAAAAAAGTACAAATTCGTGACTCTTACAGATGCTTCGAATCTGTTCAGTAATTTTGTCAGTAATTTTGATGTGACTTAAGATCAGTTAGGTCTACGATCATGGCAACCTCTGCGAACTTGTTAGGACACACTTACATGTGACAGGTATCACCTGATTTAAAATTTACTGAAAGGAATTGATACATCGTTTGCAGCAAACCTGGAACAGCTTTCGGAGGCAACTACCATTTTATAAAGTCACTACAACTACGCTGCCAAGGAATTTCAGCATAAACACTCTCATTGCCACAATCGCGGCTGCAGTATATAACTGATAAACTCGCAAAATGAAAGATGAGACAAGGGGTAGCTTCTGCATGAAATGACCTTGTATTCACAAAATATTCAGAATATTTCATAGAGAAGACAAGAAAACGTCAGGCGAATTTAGCAGAATAAATCTGTCCCACAGCTGCAAATCATTGTTATGCCTACAGGATTGCCAAGTGATGCCTACAACGTTGCAGTCAGGACCACGCTGACATCAAGAAGAACGTGTTTTCGTAGCCTGAATATTTCATGATAGGATCCAGACATCCAATCTGTCGCGAGAGATTCTGCTCTCCAAATTTTTGGCCATGTGCCTACAATTTAGTAATAACCCTCTGATGGCTATTCCCATTGATGTGATTCGGATGACGAGAAAGCCCTGCTATGGGTTATCTATATGTTTACTGAAAGCAAGCGACATTACATAATAGCAGGAAGCCTGTCATATACTTTCAGATAATGTTTCCTGAACCTCAGACATATATCATTTTAGCATCCTTACCCCATCAAAAAGGATTTCTTGTTATTTGCATTTGACATACAAGTTACAACTGAAGGCCTCAGGTGTCTTGCTTCCCACATAGCAAACAATGGTTACCACTCTCACTGTCGCATGTCATACCCTAATTCCTTCAGCATCATCTGGTTTAGTTTCGACTACAGTTCGTTATCCTTAGAAATATATCCATATTTCAAAAAGTATAAGTATCATCTCTATGTAATGTTCACTGCGGGGTTACTCAAGAAGCTTTTCGAATAGAAGCGAAAATCGCTTAGCGGATGAGAACTTTACTTCGTGGTACACCTCAGAACGAAAGAAACAAAATAACAGGAAGAGCAGCAGGCTCTTCATACTGAGCGTGGGCACTGTCAACGCAGCGCCCTTAGTTTGGCCATATTCCTCCGAATTTACTTCCCGATAACCCAAAGGCGCTGTCACTACAAAAATATCAGCATATTCACACAGGAATTACTATCCACATGTAATTGCTAGAATACCTTGCTACGTCAGGTATCAGGTATGTGTTATCAGACGCTCGATCTGAGCTGTTAATTTTTATTGAATCAACCTGCTGTGTTAAGGAAATTGATCAGAGTAACTGAATGAGTTTATTATTTTGGTATAATGTATGAAAACCCACTTTTCCCACTTATCGTATCCTAAATATACGTCGACTGGGTTGAGTGGACGGCCGGCGAGGCCGTGCGGTTATAGGCGCTTCAGTCTGGAACCGCGTGACCGCTACGGTCGCAGGTTCGAATCCTGCCTCGGGCATGGATGTGTGTGATGTCCTTAGGTTAGTTAGGTGTAAGTAGTTCTAGGTTCTAGGGGACTGGTGACCTGAGAAGTTACGTCCCATAGTGCTCAGAGCCATTTGAACCATTTGTGAGTGCTCGGAACCATTAGTTTATAAGTAGGAATGTGTTGATTTACCATAATTTTTTAGTAATGGTAAATTTCAATTCATGATTTTGGTTAGTTTGTATCAAAATCTGATCTGGAAGTGCAGGAACATATTAACTCGTGGCTTCAACTAATCGAGCTGCTACGAGAAATTCATGGTAGAAAGTAATGTTCTTAATTTTGATCTGAAAAAATTAATTTTCAAAGAAGCCATTTGTAGCTTGCATGTGTTTCAATTTGTATTTTGACGGGTTTCTGAAATTCATGGATGAAGGAAAGGTTGCTAATTTAATATGAAAGAATAAGAAGTCACGTTTTGTGAAATGAGTCAGTAGAAATTTACGTGTGAAGCTGATTTTTAGAACAACAGGATTTGAAAGATACGTGGGAATCAGTGAGACCGGTTTCCTGAATTAAATAAAGGGGAACCAGCATAACAGTAATTCGTGTAGCCATGCTATGCAATCTATACACGAACTGTAAGTATTGTGAAAAGTTCTGTGTGTGTATTTATGTATCTTTTGGAAGGGAGGTTTTGGATGGTATATTATTTAATGGTCTCGAGATATTATTAGGAAATCAGTCTAAGTAACTTGTGGAGGTTTTTTTTTTCAGTTGGAATAACGTGCCGCGCACGAATATGAGCGGAACGTAAATTTCAGAATCGCGACCGCGCGAACTTTCCAACCACGCGAGACTTAGTTAACATCGAGGCACATCGATAAGTGAGAGGTGTTTTTGGGATGAGACAGTGATTGAAGAAGTTACAGAATTTTTCTAGAACTAGTCCGCGTTGAGATACGATCATTGCTTTGTCCAATGGTAATAAGAGTGATAGTGTGTGCCTGTGACATTATGAATCAAGCATTGTGGGCTATCCTTCGTTCCTTCCCGTAGGTGAGACAATGGTTATCTTCGTAAGAAACCATAGGAAGTAGAAATATCTTTATATGAGCTGTTACAAGGTCATCTGTTAGGGAATTTAATCCTGTATGTTACTGGTAATACCGTTATTATGTTTTGAGAGATGAAAGTAAGACAGAATGAAACGAAATAGATTGTAGAACGGAGGAGGAGTTGTTATGCAGGTCCAGTTACGATTCCGGTTACTTACGCTTTTTCTTTAAACACCGTCAGGTGATTAACAGTGTACCAAATTTGGGGTTAATACTACAAAATCAAACATTTATCCGTTGTGCATACATTTGTTTATTTATTTCCTTGAGTAAAGAATTTAATTAGTAGTTGCTATGTGGAAGAATCACGCAGTGACACATTTAATGAGAATACACAGGGACCATTTAGCTTTAGTAGGTTTCCGGAACACTTTAGGACCACGCAACTGGTTTGACCTTTATTTTTCTTTCAGTACCCTACCCATCCTCCCTCGTTTTCTATAATTGCTCGAAGGCGTCTGGGAAGTGATAAGGCTAAATTCCTCGAGAGGTTGAGATGATCGTTGATCTCCCACCATGTATTCTCTATATTTTCCCACAGAGTTTCCGAATTCCTTGACCCAGGTAGTAACGACCTCTTAACCTCCGCCCACATATTTTCAATGGGGTTGAGGTCTGGTGATTTTGGCACGAAAGGAAGAAGTTTTATTCTCTGCTGATCTTGGAACCAGTTCTGGACTGCTAGGCTATTATGAATCGGGCTATGATCCTGTAAAGAAATGATCATCCATTAATTTCGAAATTCAGTACTTCTAATACTATGAATACTTAATTTCCATACTGTGAAAAAATTCGACAACTGCAATGGCTGTGTAGTCTAAGCTACAGGTCTATAAATCATTCGGAGGATTCCACAGTCCAAAATACTTTGCTGATAGCTGTTGACAAAAACCTATGCTGACAAGGGGAGGGTGCTGGGACGGAGATCAGGATACAGAGCGAATGGTAATACAGTTTAAGGCGCCAGTTATAACACACAGGTAGGCCTTCTTTCGGAATATGGTTCAAATGGCTCTGAGCACTATGGGACTTAATATCTGAGGTCATCAGTCCTCTAGAACTTAGAACTACTTAAACCTAACGAACCTAAGGACACCACACACATCCATGCCCGAGGCAGGATTCGAACCTGCGACCGTAGCAGTCGCGCGGTTCCAGACTGAAGCGCCTAGAACCGCGAGACCACTCCTATGCTTTGGTAATGATGAGGTCGAGTGTAGGTTGTTCAATACAGTGCAGCAGTCTGTTGAACTGTTAGACTCGTTGCATGGTTGTAAAGCTAATCTGCTTCGCTTATTCAAAACGATTGATTGCCTTCACTATAGAATTCTTTCTTCTGTACATCCACTGTCAAAGATATATAGAAGAAAAAAATCTGTTTTATAGTGAGATATTCTCTACGGACTTTACACGTGCTCGTTCGCTCAATGTGTTGCATTTACGGAAGGCGGCCGTGGCCGCTGACGTCACCTGTTCACACCTCGTGCCAACGCGGCCCCGCGCTCGGAGTAAACGCCTGCAGTTGAGGTAAATGGCTGATTTCAGGAATGTTAATAAAATAATCTTCCCTTCATATTAGTGAGAACTAAATATCACTACGAGTACGTATCTTTATGTAATGCTCATTGCTCAAGAACAATTCGTGTATGCAACGTTGCTGTTATGACTAAGATCAAGAAATCTGCAAATCGTAACCCAATTCATATATTTGCATGCACCTACGGAATATTAAACATGAAAACAGTTTGTTTCTTTGTCATATAATTTTTAATCAAGGCAATGCGGGCAGTTGCCAGCTGATATCAAAACTGAATGTAAAGGATGAATAATGAAAAAGATATACAAGAAACAAATCTCGAACCCATGAACAACTGTGTACTATCCTGGAAACGTGCTGATCCGGCTATCACACAATTTCAAAGGATGAGAAAACCATCCTGTCCACTTTTCGGGGACGATATTTCCTGACAGAAAGCACACTAGGGTGAGCGGCTTTAGATTGAGACACAAGGAACCTCAAACTACGTCACCAGTACGTTCACTCTCCGATTCCTAGCCCCGTCACCACGCACTTCCAATGTCAAAGTGGCTGGCAGAAACCAGCGCGAACGACCTGGGATTTGGTGATATATGCCTCGTCTCTCCTGTTTGACAGGTGTGTTATCATTCACCCATGCCAGGAGGTGAGGAAATGCACTTACGAAGACGTTGAACACATTTTAATTTTACATGTGGACTTTACTGCGCAGTTATATTCTAAGTTACGAGAAGTGACCTGGAGAAAAAGAGTGTATACCTTGGGGGAAATGTTATAGATCATGACTGTAATGTTAGTAAAGTACTGTAAAGTATATTTTATCTCATGCTTAACTTGAAGAGAAAAATCAGTCAAGGCAGTCAACAGTGAAAAGTACAGCATGCCTCCAAGAAACGTACGAATATCGTACTATTTTAATAAAAGGAAATATAGATCGGTTTATTGGGGCAGGCCAATTCGGGAACAAAGTAAGAACAACCAAATCAGTTACAGGTTCGTATGTGCTGCTAATTAAAAGAGAAGAAATGAACCGATAAAGAAATAATGCCTTCATTGATTTAGGAATGGTTCGAAATGGAAGGTATAATTTTACTATTATAAAAAACTGGCCTGGATTGAGTTGATTAGCTCAATAATCAATACAAATGG
Organism: Schistocerca americana; assembly: GCF_021461395.2. Lineage (NCBI taxonomy): Eukaryota > Metazoa > Arthropoda > Insecta > Orthoptera > Acrididae > Schistocerca > Schistocerca americana. The sequence continues at coordinate 591,042,645 of NC_060119.1, forward strand.
AATAAAATGGGAATATGACGTCTGGAAATGAGTAAGCGAGGACGTCCTTTGTCTACATATCTGCTTCGAATATAGGGTATTAAAAACAAGAAATCCATATTTCGAGAGCTGATAGGATGGACAGAAATAAGACAAACATATTCAGTAAACAAGAGCAATGAGTCTGAAATGATTATCTTAAGAGCAATGAGCACTTCCTCACCTTTACCACTGTGAAAAACATCTGTCTTTCTACTTAAAACACTTTTCTTGTACAGAAGAAGTGCGTGTAGCTCTTACGATATGCAGTTTGTCTTGTTTTAGTCCATACTACCGACTCGCAAAGTATGGAAAACCACTTTCCTTAACACCGTGTATATATATTACAGAAGCAATACAAACAACGGAACAGTTAACATTAAAAGTTAAATTCAATTGTGAAAAGATACGCTGCATCACATTTGTTAACAATTTCCTAATCATTCCAGATTTAGAAACAAAATGAACAACATTTTGCAGGTATTACCCGAAAATCGAGAAGATAATAACACTGGAATGTAAGAACAACCACTAATGGTAATGGCAATGAGAAAAAGTAATAAACATAGGAACACAGCAATAAAAACTGATGGCATTAAAACTATAGCACTTCAGCCACGCCAGGACCAGAATGAGAGAGAAATAGATGCTTAACAAAAGTAAAGCGAATAAAAGTGCTAGCAAACCATTTATGTTTACGAATAATATTCTTTCAAGTAAACATACAAGTGATAGAAACATAGAAACACACTGCAAAATGGACGATGTGGAGTACTCTTTTCTTTGGAAGTGAAAGACTGAATCTGAAAAAATAAAGTATAATCCGCCTACAGGTAACAGGATACTGAATGTTGTGGAAAATGACCAAAACAAGGTAGACGGAGATAGAAACGAATCGCAGAGTCGTGTAAGAAGTAACTGTGGAGAGAAGCCTAAGAAGAGAAAAGGTAAGTAGGAAAATTTATGTTTATCAGTTTTTTATACACGGCGTCTTCCTTACACATACAATTATCGAACGAGGCACTAAGAAAGAGACTAAGATGATGCCCGGGAAAGCTATATTTCACGGCCATCAATATCAAAGCAAGGTGGAGATATCAAAATTATACGTCGGACAAAGTAGATTAGTCGCTTCGATAAGAAGTAGAGCCTATCAAAGTAATGAATAAATCGTAGGAGAAACCGGAAATACTCTTAATTGTTCCACACGTCCACTGTTCACACCTGCAGAAGATAATTTCACCGTCTGGGTACAGCATTTCAGCACTCGGCTTCATAATGGCATTCAGTATGTTAATGTAGGCCTCTCCGTTGAGAATTCCTTCTATTCTCCAGAGAGGACCTGCCCCATGAGCCGAAATATAGCCCCATACAGCTACAGAGAACCGTCCACTTCTTTGTCTTTCGTTAATATACATTGGCTGGAAGCGTTGTCCTCGTGGGCGGTATACCTAACGCAAAAAACATTTGCTTGTTAATGCAAATATTCACAAATTCAGGGGTTACAATTACTTATCAGATGAGGGATGAACTACTAAAATCATGATATAGGGAACTGTTTATATTTATTATTTTGTGCTTACTACAAATGTAATGTCACTAACAGCATAAACTAATAACTTTATAGAGAAAATTTCGTGTCTCACCTGAACAGAGGCGTCGCTACAGGAAGAAAATATTTTTTCATCCGAAAAGATGACTCTGCTCCAGTCAAAGTCGATATCTTGTGCGGCAAAAGCCATGCGGTCAATCCTCTGATAGTCGGTCAATGACTGCTTTACAGCAGCTCTCCGATAATATAATCCGGCGTCTTTCAGTCTCCTCGCAACAGTCTTTCCGCTGCCGGGAAACTGAGATAGCTCTTTCAGGCCACGGCAACTGAGGAATGGATTAGCACGTATATTCTCCAAAACACGATGATCATCTGCTGCAGTAGACACACGGCGCCGGCCACTTCCTCTTTTCCGCCCTATATAGCCCCTTTCCTGGTAGTCTTTCCACCAGCGTCTAGCTGTTCTTGCCGGTACTCCACACTTTTCTCCAGCTTCTGATGCCGAGTAGTTGCCATGCTCAATCAGTGCAACCACGCGCACCCTGCTCTCTCGATTCCACTGCGACTGCATTGCGACTGTCGCCCTTGTGACGTTACCATGCGTTTTATAGAGAGAACCATTTACAATTCAGTGGAGAAACAACGACTGACAAAATAAAAGAATATCTTTTTTCAGTTATCTGACACACAAAAATATAAACTTCGTTAAAATGCTTTGTCGTTTCTTTCTTAACAGTGATTCTTGACAATCATTAGGCAAAATATTAAACGATGCTGTTGTTCATTTAAGTCAGCCCACAAATAAGCAATGAAAGATAAATTAAGGTTTCTGTCCCACTTATAATATCCATGTAATCTATTTGACTTATTACTTGAGTAACATGTTGAAAAAACACTGCGCCCTCTTGACACTGCCACTCGCAGCATGTGACGTCATGAGCAGTGGGCCCAGACACGTGGTGTTTGTGTTGACGAAACAGGAACGCTGCTGCAGCCACCGTGGTGTGAAAATAGCAGTCGGTCTTGACCATGATCACATCACTCGACTACCCAGAAACTGACTCCCATTCTCAAATCCAACGAAACTAGTGAAATCTGCGTTACGCGACTTTTCATCATGACAAAAGCACCCTTCCCATACGCTACCAGACTCGAAAGCATTCAGTAAATGAATTTTTCGAAATGTATATAAATCACTTCTGTATCTTGTGACGTAAAACATGGGCATTGATACTGCCCACAGTGCTGCTGCCAGCAGGCCCTTCTTCAGAAGTGGTCTTTTGTATTTTCGAATCGCTGCTCAATTTGATGCTCTAAAGCAAGCCAGAGCTTTATGGGTGTCTAACTTACGATGTGACTAACACACGATATAACGCTTTAGGAATTATCTGAGGCCGGAAACAATGAAAAAATGTGCGTCATCAAGGAATGGGCTGAAATTAAAATCAGTGATGGTCGCAAGCGAAACGTTACCTAACGTGACCAGGTATTCTATCAATTACACGTCGGAAGGAGCTCCCATATGAGTACACTGATGCTTTTGTATCAAGATCACATTTTGTTCTATCAGGAACTAAATTCGATTGAAACTGGTCCAACTTCACGGCACTACATCAAACCCTCCGGACGCTCGCTATGGTCAACTTGCTCCTCTTAATATTATTTTATTTCACTCGGTCTGGAGTGTGCTGCAAATTGAAAGGCTCGTTCAGCGGTTCTGAGCACTTTTATAAGCACAATTTTTTGATTGCATCACGGTAAACATTGCATGTAGATGTTATTTCTCTTTCCTTGATGTATAGCCTTTAATAAAAGGGTAATGAGCAGCAGTAAAATTACGTAAGGCTATGCAGAATGTATTAGGTCAGGAAATGAGACGGTGGTAGTCGTAGGCGTGGTTTCCCATGTGGGCAGCAAAATAACTGCTGCGCAGAAGTAAGAAGGATATGAAATGTTGTCTGGAAATAGAAACAATAGCTTTATTGAAAAATAAAATCTGCTACATCCAAAAATGAATTCAAATATCAAGGCGTATACTCCGAAAGTATTTCTCTCCGTTTCTGCTGTTATTTGATGATGTAGGTACGCACGAACAGTGGTAATACATGGGCTTTAACCATGATACGAGTCACAGACGTGGAAATATTACTCAAAGGGTTAACAATTAGGTTTTCTGCTCTTTTTAGACATGTAGGCATACCGCCATACCTGTCATTAGGACTGCAATGCATCCGCATCCGTTCGTGAAGAATTCCTGCTAAGGAAACGGAATCTTCTTGCCACTAACGTAGTCAAGGACTCACAACGTCGTACACCTTTGTTGGCAACTGTGTTAGTATGAGAATGATTTGCGGTTGTGGGGCTACATTGTATCTGCTACATCCATTTAATATTTTCTTGTCATCTCGATCAAATATTGTCAATAATTATCACAGAAGGAGTGGTTTTGAGTTAGGAAACGTATTTCAGTTCAAAATGGTCGCTTCATGCGAAAGGTGGTCGTACTCTTCATGTTTCACGTTGGGAGCTGTATACGTCAGCTACGATTATGGTAAGGGCAGTATTTACTACTGTGCGAAAAAGGCACTGCTGCAGTAAAGTGCTCAAATTGTGTAACCATAGCTGCTTTTTTTTTTTCATTAGTTCCAGTTGTTCTGCAGAAGCTTGATCTTATCAATTCCTTCCGCTAGTGCTCTTTTTTAAGTTCTAATGACTAAAGGACCAAACTGCTAGGGTCAACAGTCCCTAGACGTAGAAACTACTTACACTAACTTTAAATTATTCGAAGGACAACACACACATTCATGCCCGGGGGAGGACCCGAACCTCCGGCAGAAGCGGCCGTGAAATCTGTGACACGTCGCACTCGACCGCGCGGCCACACCGCGCGGCAACTACTATTCTAAAGGTCAAAACTGAGAGACTATTCTTAGCCCTCCGTATCGTATGTGTTTCGAAAACCTCTCAGGATTTGCGACAGTAGTATTCTTCGCGAATGCCAATCTACAACAACAACCAAACAAGCCTAAGTCCCTGAAGAGACTAGAATTATCTGTCAGGGACCCGAATTTGTGTTGTTTACATCATCTCGGTGTCAAACAAGACGGTAACAGTCACTGAAGCAATACACGAGGTTATTATTGATGTGCCCGCAGCTCGTGGTCGTGCGGTAGCGTTCTCGCTACCCGCGCCCGGCTTCCCGGGTTCGATTCCCGGCGGGGTCAGGGATTTTCTCTGCCTCGTGATGGCTGGGTGTTGTGTGATGTCCTTAGGTTAATTAGGTTTAAGTAGTTCTAAGTTCTAGGGGACTGATGACCTTAGAAGTTAAGTCCCATAGTGCTCAGAGCCATTTGAACTATTTAACACAAAATGACATTAAAAATTTAAGTTATTCACAAGCAGCTAGTTGAGAATATGTATTAACATTAAATGACACGACGAACCGTCTTGTTCTGCATTTGGATTCAAACCCAGCTCATGCAGACTAAGCAAAGATTTCGTGACTGACGGACACTAACAGTCATTCCTGATTAGGCATACAGAGAGTGATATACCTCGATTTTAGACAGTTGTTGTTGTTGTGGTCTTCAGTCCTGAGACTGGTTTGATGCAGCTCTCCATGCTACTCTATCCTGTGCAAGCTTTTTCATCTCCCAGTACCTACTGCAACCTACATCCTTCTGAATCTGCTTAGTGTATTCATCTCTTGGTCTCCCTCTACGATTTTTACCCTCCACGCTGCCCTCCAATACTAAATTGGTGATCCCTTGATGCCTCAGAACATGTCCTACCAACCGATCCCTTCTTCTGGTCAAGTTGTGCCACAAACTTCTCTTCTCCCCAATCCTATTCAATACTTCCTCATTAGTTATGTGATCTACCCATCTAATCTTCAGCATTCTTCTGTAGCACCACATTTCGAAAGCTTCTATTCTCTTCTTGTCCAAACTATTTATCGTCCATGTTTCACTTCCATACGAATACTTTCAGAAATGACTTCTTGACACTTAAATCAATACTGGATGTTAACAAATTTCTCTTCTTCAGAAACGCTATCCTTGCCATTGCCAGCCTACATTTTATATCCTCTCTACTTCGACCATCATCAGTTATTTTGCTCCCCAAATAGCAAAACTCCTTTACTACTTTAAGTACCTCATTTCCTAATCTAATTCCCTCAGCATCACCCGACTTAATTTGACTACATTCCATTATCCTTGTTTTGCTTTTGTTGATGTTCATCTTATATCCTCCTTTCAAGACACTGTCCATTCCATTCAACTGCTCTTCCAAGTCCTTTGCTGTCTCTGACAGAATTACAATGTCATCGGCGAACCTCAAAGTTTTTATTTCTTCTCCATGAATTTTAATACCTACTCCGAATTTTTCTTTTGTTTCCTTTACTGCTTGCTCAATATACAGATTGAACAACGTCGGGGAGAGGCTACAACCCTGTCTTACTCCCTTCCCAACCACTGCTTCCCTTTCATGTCCCTCGACTCTTATAACTGCCATCTGGTTTCTGTACAAATTGTAAATAGCCTTTCGCTCCCTGTATTTTACCCCTGCCACCTTTAGAATTTGAAAGAGAGTATTCCAGTCAACATTGTCAAAAGCTTTCTCTAAGTCTACAAATGCTAGAAACGTAGGTTTGTCTTTCCTTAATCTTTCTTCTAAGATAAGTCGTAAGGTTAGTATTGCCTCACGTGTTCCAGTGTTTCTACGGAATCCAAACTGATCTTCCCCGAGGTTGGCTTCTACTAGTTTTTCCATTCGTCTGTAAAGAATTCGTGTTAGTATTTTGCAGCTGTGACTTATTAAGCTGATAGTTCGGTAATTTTCACATCTGTCAACACCTGCTTTCTTTGGGATTGGAATTATTATATTCTTCTTGAAGTCTGAGGGTATTTCGCCTGTCTCATACATCTTCCTCACCAGATGGTAGAGTTTTGTGAGGACTGGCTCTCCCACGGCCGTCAGTAGTTCCAATGGAATATTGTCTACTCCGGGGGCTTTGTTTCGACTCAGGTCTTTCAGTGCTCTGTCAAACTCTTCACGCAGTATCATATCTCCCATTTCATCTTCATCTACATCCTCTTCCATTTCCATAATATTGTCCTCAAGTACATCGCCCTTGTATAGACCCTCTATATACTCCTTCCACCTTTCTGCTTTCCCTTCTTTTCTTAGAACTGGGTTTCCATCTGAGCTCTTGATATTCATACAAGTCGTTCTCTTATCTCCAAAGGTCTCTTTAATTTTCCTGTAGGCGGTTTCTATCTTACCCCTAGTGAGATAGGCCTCTACATCCTTACATTTGTCCTCTAGCCATCCCTGCTTAGCCATTTTGCACTTCCTGTCGATCTCATTTTTGAGACGTTTGTATTCCTTTTTGCCTGTTTCACTTACTGCATTTTTATATTTTCTCCTTTCATCAATTAAATTCAATATTTCTTCTGTTACCCAAGGATTTCTACTAGCCCTCGTCTTTTTACCTACTTGATCCTCTGCTGCCTTCACTACTTCATCCCTCAAAGCTACCGATTCTTCTTCTACTGTATTTTAGACAGTATCAGTTAGCAAATATCAACATTAAATTGCATAACGCAAACATTTTTAACAGACGCGAATTCCTACCCAGCATCTATTGTCCCTGTTAACGAACGACGAGAGATGTTAAATATTGCTTCTTCACAAGTAACTTACTTGAAATGCCGAGAGGTAAAGCTGTGTGTTGGACACGGATTCGAACCCGGAACCTAATCGGATTGCTATCGAAGCACAGTCAAATGTGACATATCGGAATTTTGCGGCAGTAGCTAGATGTTTTAACTGAAATGACGAGACGAAACATTAATTTTTTCCTTCCCAGGACTCCAACCCGGCACCTATCGCTGTTGGTTGGTTGGTTGGTTTGGGGAAGGAGACCAGACAGCGTGGTCATCGGTCTCATCGGATTAGGGAAGGATGGGGAAGGAAGTCGGCCGTGCCCTTTCAGAGGAACCATCCCGGCATTTGCCTGGAGTGATTTAGGGAAATCACGGAAAACCTAAATCAGGATGGCCGTACCCGGGATTGAACCGTCGTCCTTCCGAATGCGAGTCCAGTGTCTAACCACTGCGCCACCTCGCTCGGTCCTATCGCTGTTATATTCTAGAGAAAACGAACGTTAAATATAGGTTTGTTGCACCAGCAGTGACATGTGAGCATGTTTGAATTGAAATAATATGACGAAGAGTTCAGCGCTCACTGGGAATAGAGCCCCACACATATCGTTGTTGACTACACACAAAGATAAGTCAGCTACCGAATTGTTCTCCACCAGCTGCTCAGAATAGCATCTTGAACGTACAGTCATCTCGCAAATAGTTCTGTGTCTCACTGGGAGTTAAAAACGTCAGATATCGTTAGTGTTGACAGCGAATGAAAATACATTAAAAATCAAAATTATTATCCACCAGCAGATAGGTGTTCTCATGATAGAGCATGATAATACATAATTAAATCTTCAGTGCCGGCCAGGATTCGATCCCATTCACACGTAATATGTGAAGGTGTTGAGGAATCTGCAGTTTTGGACAAACAACAAATTGTAGCCGAGCTGTATTGCCACGAGGGGATCAAATTCCGCGTTAAGGGCGGTCTGAGTTGCATTCCCAGTTCAGAACCAATTTTATCGACATACAGAAGCTCAAATAAAAGATGGAATAAGTGTCCTGTGACCATACATAGCGTTTGTGTCGTCACTTGAAATAAATAACTAGTATAAGAAAGGTTACTGGTGATAGAGTTTCTACATGTCGCCACTCCAGACTTTATTGTGGTTCAACCGACCGTCTACTTGGTAAAGAAGGAATATCATCTTTAATGTGAATTTTCAGACCACGCAGCCATTATATCTCCTTCACTTGGTGTAGCCAGGAGAGAATGGAATCTGTCTCTCCCTATCTAAAATCATTGACAGAAGTGGGAATTGAACCCAGACCATAGGTATAACAACCTACCATCCGTCCAACAGACCACGAAATCCCCTTCTCTGCGAGTCATTTTTCTATCGTAACGCAGTTGCGCCACACTGGGTGAGAATTCTGACACACAGGCTCCCTGTAGTAATTTGCAGCATGTTCAGTAAATTCATTTACCTGGTTGACCGAATCACCATGAACTAGCTGCCTCGGCTACCCAGTGCATACATTCGACTATTTTGTAATCACAGAAATAAAATCACTTAACTGCCACCTACACACAACTGCCAACAGTGTAGGATGCAGAAGTTTAAATAGGAAGTGTTCCTTTCCACTTGAGCTTTTCTATTGCGCTATCTGTTACTAGAAAACGTCGCTCAGTCCAAAAGAAAAGCTGTAACTGTTTGTCTCTCAGAAGTCAAGACCTGGCCATATGCATAATCTCACAGTGCTGTGGAATCCAAAAGTTCTGGAGGAATAGTTGCCGAGCTCTGGAGCTGTTGTAGCTACGTGTCAGCTTGTAGCATAGATAAGATGTTGCGAGTTCGAATACATTCAGTGCCACATTTAATAAAACGCAATTCTGCTCTCTGCTGAAGTTATCAATCTAATGGAACTTTGAACTTAATTCCCTTCACTTCTCAACCCAAAGTAGTCGCATGTGGAAAAAGGACTAACTACTGTGACATTTTGTTCTGTTCAGGTTTAATAGACAGCAGGCAGCAGATGCATCTCGAAGATGTGTAGGGAGAGCGCATCGTGCCATAATATGTCAGAAAAGTATTTTCTACATTAGCTGTCGTGTGGTAGTGATATTTTATTCTTCTTCAAACTTTGACAGCTTTAACTCAGAACAAGTTTTCTACATGCATGTAATCAATAAACTGCATGTGCATTGTCAGACTGTCATAGGTAACATCAGAGAATTCACATATATCGTTGATGATTAATTTCTCTCTCATGTTTACTATTGTTTTAACAACACTAAAGGAAACCTTACGAAAATTGTGCACTGTATTATAAGAAATGAAATAAAACTAACCATGATAACCTTACGACGAAAGTATCTGTACACAAGCATGCCTCTATCGACACGAATTAGTAAAATACTACTCACTTAGATTTTGATTGGGTCTGTGTTTAATTGGTATGCTGTGTCATACTCAAGAGGTAAGCAAATGTGGCATTTCATAAATATAATTACGTATTCCTAGAAACCCAAAATTCGCTTGTCAGCAGCGGAAAGAGGCGTTACCTGTTGTGCAACATTGTAAGATTTTCAACATTGCACTATGAGCTGAAAGCGTTTTCTTGCGATTTCCTTATTGATGTTTGATCTGACTGCTTGTAGCTCTTTCACAGAAGGGATAAAAACGTTACAGTCAGTGAGACTGGAACTGCGAACCGTAACAGACGCTGTTTCACAGGTCAGCACGTTACCACAGAGCTGGCGAGGAGGTATGGGTCTCAGCTTCCTATTTTGAGGGCAATAGTAACTAGAACTCGTAAACCGCTATTTAAAGGTCGAGATTAGTTGCGATTTCCACCTGCAACGACTTTCCTGGGCTGAAAACCGTAAATTTTCAATCTTTTGTTACCCTTCAAGCGATAATAACTCAGATTATTCAATGGAAATGACAGGTAAAATCAAGTGAACTTTGAGGCTTAATTCCGTGCACACCAGGAAGTAACTCGTCGATCACAGAGTTGCCAAACATACGTTGCCTTGTTGCCAAATCTCAGTTACAGTACCAGCAGGAAGAAGACGAACCGATGTGATCCTACAGCGGTCTGGGAAGTGACCATAGCTGGTGTCTCCAAGTCGCGGCTGCTACTGCCTGGAATACGTAATGCGTCTGATTCGCTTTCTGTAACTAGGTTTAGGGACTGGAGCGTAGTTACTAATAATACTCAGAACTGACTGCAAACTGAGCATCATAAATCAGAAACTCTCATTGTTGTTTTTATATTTCTTTCGTAAGTGTACTCAAAACTAAGAAAGTCATTCACAGGCGTTTTCGTGCCTCGCTGATAGTCGAGCACAACAAACAAATAAAAAAATAAAAGAATGTGTGTGTGTGTGTGTGTGTGTGTGTGTGTGTGTGTGTGTGTGCGTGTGTGTGAGGAGAGAGAGAGAGAGAGAGAGAGAGAGAGAGAGAGAGGGGGGGGGGGAAATAAAAAGCAATGAGAGAGAGTGTAAAAAATTGTTGTAAAGAAATTGAATCATGGTATTTAAAGAACTTTTTCATTAAAATGACACGTTCCACATCATTACGAAATGTCGTATTCATGATCTATTGAACAAGAGGTAATCTAATGTAATCTAATCTAATCTAATCTAATCACATCATATTGATGATTAGCCATGAAGAGTCATGAATTACCGAAAGTTTTGCCAATACCAGTAACCAAATCTAAACTTGAAAATAAAAGACGACAATTTTTGTAATAAACCGTGACTCCTATCAAGACCCTTTCGTCCCTGTTATCTAACCACGAAAGATGTCTGATATACCTCCATTCTGAAGTAACAAAGTGTGCATGCATTTAAAGATGAAGTGCATGATGTGAAGTTCTGTGACGGAGATACGAACCCAACACGTAATCCGATTGTAAACTAAGAAAAATCAAATGTTACGTATCGGTTTTTCTTACGAGCCGCTAGGTGTCTGAATCTAAAATAAGGATACAAACGTTTGTGCCTAAGCGACAATCGAACTGCACACCTACCGTGCATCCACGAATATAGCATAAGTATCAGTTGCTTACTCATGAACAGTAAGATGTGTGCGTGTTTGACCAGAAATAACGACACCTGTTGCGATTGTTGGCAACATATGAACAGACATTGAAATTGCGCGTTAATTTTCACTAGCAGGTCGGTGTGCACTTGATAAAGCTAGAAATGAAATTATGAATATTTTTGTACTGGATCAGGTTTCAGACCCACATACTTACCTTTGGAGACCTAGAGAAGATTGCAGTCTTGGGAAAAGGAACGAAATGACTGAACTATACTGTTCCGAGAGATTCAGATCCTCGAAAGAGGAGATACGAATTCGAATCACAGTCCAGCACCAAATTTTTAAACGTCTCTAGTTCAATCAAGTACAAGTAAAATAAGAGCCCTGTCCCTTTAAATGGCTATCGGTTCATCAAATAAAATAAAATTTGCTAATGTAAGTAAGCTTACTGGCGACTGTATTTCTGTTTACCATGATTTCCGCTGTGTCATTTCCCAACGTAAACCGGCTCTGCCCAGTCGGTAATGAAGGAACGTGATGTTTAAGGCGGATTCTGGATTATAACGTCTTTCTCTTGAGGTTACCAGAGGTAAAATAAATATGTTTGTGCCTCTTAAAAGTAAATGCCTGAACCCACGCATTGCACCTGTGATAGCTCGTTCCACCATACCATTGTGGCCACATTACCCAGCCCCAAGAGTGTGCTGTAACGGATGATGTGCTTAGCTTACAAAATTAGTCACGGTGGAAAAAATGCGAGTCTATTAAATGGTCAAGTAGAAGCAAGCTTCTGACGCAGAGATTATGCTATTCTCATGTCAGCAGGATGTAAAGACTCTTCTAGGCATCATAGGCTGGATGTGAAGCCATTTTGATTTTTCACAAATTCAGCAAATTTCGTAGTTCTAGAAAATCCACTGTGAAGTGTGAAGTTGCCGGATAATTCGATTATTACTGTTATTATTAATATCGTTTTATTCATACCGCTGCTGGAACACGACCGTAGTCTTCAGGTAAAACGCGAGACCAGCTAATATGACGTCTGGCGACCGAAAGCACATATCGACAAAATTTTTATCGCCCCTTTCCTCTCGGTGCTGAAGCTATGAGTGTAATACAAGCGAATCTACAATATCATATTAGCTGGTCTCGCGTTTTACCTCACGACTACGGTCGTAGTCAAGAGTAATGTACTAAGACTGGAGTCAAGACTTCCTCTGGGAAGTGCCGCAGTCTACATGTTGCCAGATCGAGCATATTGAGAGACATAGAATTCTGAGAGGAGCATGACTGTATTGTCCACCTTACGTGAACGACTCGGCGGTCAATTTTTTGGTCTGAGACTGTATCTACAACACATATTGTACGCTTAAGACCCAGAAGAATTTAAAACAAAATGTATTTTTTAAGAGAGCAACGTTAACCATACCGTTCGAAGTATTCATAGTATTGTATACGTCTGTGTAAACGCCTTCCAATGACCACTCAAGAAAGACAAGGATACACAGTCTAGCTTCAATATTATAAATACGCCTCAGTTTGTGGATGGACTCAGACTTAGGTTGATAATAATTTTGAAAATTTAGCAGCCCTGTACCCATTGGTGTTAAACTCGTTTTCAACCAATGATTCCCACAGCTACAGGGATACTACTTGTGATACCTCTTAGACAGAATACTTAAGCAGTGTTATCAGACGAAAAGATCAACCTGACACAAACTGTGGGAAGTTCGTTTTACAACTTTCGTACCTGGATATTCAGCTTTTTCCTATTTGAGATATCTGTGAACGTTGCCGCTTAAGACAATTTAAGCATAACTAAATTCCCTCAGCTTCGACAATGTTTAAAGAAATCGACTTATCGGCACTAAATCGTGGTTTGTGAATTGTTTACCGGCCGTACTCTTCCGTATTTTGCCGGTTGGAAGGCGAAAGCTTACTGACAAATTTCACACAGAAACTACTGTTACAGTGTAGTTATGGAGCCAAATGAGTGAATTGCGTATTTTCCGGTGAGAAAGAGCACTGGCAAACAGTCTTCGCTACATTAGGTTATTTAAACTGGTGTCACTCTGAGCTAGACTTTATGGTCAGCGACTAAGTGTAAGGTCAACGTTTCGGATGCGAGTTTGCGACTGCGAAATACTTTCCTACATTATAGAAGCGAATATTAAATTTGAACTAATATTGCGAAAATTTTGTACTTGGACAGCTTAGAATGAAAATACTTCTGTTTATTGCAAAGGGAAACAATAGATTTTCTAAAACGCTGTCTGTCATACACTACTTGAAACAAGTCATGTCGACCACATCATGTGGAAGAACTAACAGCAACGTATATCGGAAGGCAGTAAGATCACTTGCCTTTTGGTTTGTCAGTACTCGATAGCCATTTCTAGGCGAAAGTAAATGAAGAAAGGCAGTGCGATTTTGTTACCACGTAACGTCTTCGTCAATTACTTTAGTTTTAATGTAATCTACGACTAATTGCTGGTGTTTGATATTAACATGAAAAGGATTCCGTAGACAGGGAAAGAAACTGTTCATGGGAAACTACTTCTATAGTGACCAAAAGGCATTAAATGATGTTCAAGCACTTGAGTTCCAGCAGCGGTATAATTAAAATGATATTAATAATAACAGTAATAATCGAATTATCCGGCAACTTCACACTTCACAGTGGATTTTCGCGAACTAAGAAATTTGCTGAATTTGTGAAAAATCAAAATGGCTTCACATCCTGCCTATGATGCCTAGAAGAGTCTTTACATCCTGCTGACATGAGAATAGCATAATCTCTGCGTCAGAGGCTTGCTTCTACTTGACCATTTAATAGACTCGCATTTTTTCCACCGTGACTAATTTTGTAAGCTAAGCACATCATCCGTTACAGCACACTCCTGGGGCTGGGTAATGTGACCACAATGGTCTGGTGGAACGAGCTATCACAGGTGCAATGCGTGGGTTCAGGCATTTACTTTTAAGAGGCACAAACATATTTATTTTACCTCTGGTAACCTCAAGAGAAAGACGTTATAATCCAGAATCCGCACTAAACATCACGTTCCTTCATTACCGACTGGGCAGAGCCGGTTTACGTTGGGAAATGACACAGCGGAAATCATGGTAAACAGAAATACAGTCGCCAGTAAGCTTACTTACATTAGCAAATTTTATTTTATTTGATGAACCGATAGCCATTTAAAGGGACAGGGCTCTTATTTTACTTGTACTTGATTGAACTAGAGACGTTTAAAAATTTGGTGCTGGACTGTGATTCGAATTCGTATCTCCTCTTTCGAGGATCTGAATCTCTCGGAACAGTATAGTTCAGTCATTTCGTTCCTTTTCCCAAGACTGCAATCTTCTCTAGGTCTCCTCCAAAGGTAAGTATGTGGGTCTGAAACCTGATCCAGTACAAAAATATTCATAATTTCATTTCTAGCTTTATCAAGTGCACACCGACCTGCTAGTGAAAATTAACGCGCAATTTCAATGTCTGTTCATATGTTGCCAACAATCGCAACAGGTGTCGTTATTTCTGGTCAAACACGCACACATCTTACTGTTCATGAGTAAGCAACTGATACTTACGCTATATTCGTGGATGCACGATAGGTGTGCAGTTCGATTGTCGCTTAGGCACAAAAGTTTGTATCCTTATTTTAGATTCAGACACCTAGCGGCTCGTAAGAAAAACCGATACGTAACATTTGATTTTTCTTAGTTAACAATCGGATTACGTGTTGGGTTCGTATCTCCGTCACAGAACTTCACATCATGCACTTCATCTTTAAATGCATGCACACTTCAGAATCGAGGTATACCAGACATCTTTCGTGGTTAGATAACAGGGACGAAAGGGTCTTGATAGGAGTCACGGTTTATTACAAAAATTGTCGTCTTTTATTTTCAAGTTTAGATTTGGTTACTGGTACTGGCAAAACTTTCGGTAATTCATGACTCTTCATGGCTAATCATCAATATGATGTGATTAGATTAGATTAGATTACATTAGATTACCTCTTGTTCAATAGATCATGAATACGACATTTCGTAATGATGTGGAACGTGTCATTTTAATGAAAAAGTTCTTTAAATACCATGATTCAATTTCTTTACAACAATTTTTTACACTCTCTTTCATTGCTTTTTATTCCCCCCCCCCCCCCCCCTCTCTCTCTCTCTCTCTCTCTCTCTCACACACACACACACACACGCACACACACACACACACACACACACACACACACACACACACACACACACACATTCTTTTTTTTTATTATTTGTTTGTTGTGCTCGACTATCGGCGAGGCACGAAAACGCCTGTGAATGACTTTCTTAGTTTTGAGTACACTTACGAAAGAAATATAAAAACAACAGTGAGAGTTACTGATTTATGATGCTCAGTTTGCAGTCAGTTCTGAGTATTATTAGTAACTACGCTCCAGTCCCTAAACCTAGTTACAGAAAGCGAATCAGACGCATTACGTATTCCAGGCCGTAGCAGCCGCGACTTGGAGACACCAGCTATGGTCACTTCCCAGACCGCTGTAGGATCACATCGGTTCGTCTTCTTCCTGCTGGTACTGTAACTGAGATTTGGCAACAAGGCAACGTATGTTTGGCAACTCTGTGATCGACGAGTTACTTCCTGGTGTGCACGGAATTAAGCCTCAAAGTTCACTTGATTTTACCTGTCATTTCCATTGAATAATCTGAGTTATTATCGCTTGAAGGGTAACAAAAGATTGAAAATTTACGGTTTTCAGCCCAGGAAAGTCGTTGCAGGTGGAAATCGCAACTAATCTCGACCTTTAAATAGCGGTTTACGAGTTCTAGTTACTATTGCC
The DNA here is from genome assembly GCF_021461395.2 of Schistocerca americana. Classification (NCBI taxonomy): domain Eukaryota; kingdom Metazoa; phylum Arthropoda; class Insecta; order Orthoptera; family Acrididae; genus Schistocerca; species Schistocerca americana. The sequence goes on from NC_060119.1 coordinate 591,058,780, forward strand.
CTCAAAATAGGAAGCTGAGACCCATACCTCCTCGCCAGCTCTGTGGTAACATGCTGACCTGTGAAACAGCGTCTGTTACGGTTCGCAGTTCCAGTCTCACTGACTGTAACGTTTTTATCCCTTCTGTGAAAGAGCTACAAGCAGTCAGATCAAACATCAATAAGGAAATCGCAAGAAAACGCTTTCAGCTCATAGTGCAATGTTGAAAAACTTACAATGCTGCACAACAGGTAACGCCTCTTTCCGCTGCTGACAAGCGAATTTTGGGTTTCTAGGAATACGTAATTATATTTATGAAATGCCACATTTGCTTACCTCTTGAGTATGACACAGCATACCAATTAAACACAGACCCAATCAAAATCTAAGTGAGTAGTATTTTACTAATTCGTGTCGATAGAGGCATGCTTGTGTACAGATACTTTCGTCGTAAGGTTATCATGGTTAGTTTTATTTCATTTCTTATAATACAGTGCACAATTTTCGTAAGGTTTCCTTTAGTGTTGTTAAAACAATAGTAAACATGAGAGAGAAATTAATCATCAACGATATATGTGAATTCTCTGATGTTACCTATGACAGTCTGACAATGCACATGCAGTTTATTGATTACATGCATGTAGAAAACTTGTTCTGAGTTAAAGCTGTCAAAGTTTGAAGAAGAATAAAATATCACTACCACACGACAGCTAATGTAGAAAATACTTTTCTGACATATTATGGCACGATGCGCTCTCCCTACACATCTTCGAGATGCATCTGCTGCCTGCTGTCTATTAAACCTGAACAGAACAAAATGTCACAGTAGTTAGTCCTTTTTCCACATGCGACTACTTTGGGTTGAGAAGTGAAGGGAATTAAGTTCAAAGTTCCATTAGATTGATAACTTCAGCAGAGAGCAGAATTGCGTTTTATTAAATGTGGCACTGAATGTATTCGAACTCGCAACATCTTATCTATGCTACAAGCTGACACGTAGCTACAACAGCTCCAGAGCTCGGCAACTATTCCTCCAGAACTTTTGGATTCCACAGCACTGTGAGATTATGCATATGGCCAGGTCTTGACTTCTGAGAGACAAACAGTTACAGCTTTTCTTTTGGACTGAGCGACGTTTTCTAGTAACAGATAGCGCAATAGAAAAGCTCAAGTGGAAAGGAACACTTCCTATTTAAACTTCTGCATCCTACACTGTTGGCAGTTGTGTGTAGGTGGCAGTTAAGTGATTTTATTTCTGTGATTACAAAATAGTCGAATGTATGCACTGGGTAGCCGAGGCAGCTAGTTCATGGTGATTCGGTCAACCAGGTAAATGAATTTACTGAACATGCTGCAAATTACTACAGGGAGCCTGTGTGTCAGAATTCTCATCCAGTGTGGCGCAACTGCGTTACGATAGAAAAATGACTCGCAGAGAAGGGGATTTCGTGGTCTGTTGGACGGATGGTAGGCTGTTATACCTATGGTCTGGGTTCGATTCCCACTTCTGTCAATGATTTTAGATAGGGAGAGACAGATTCCATTCTCTCCTGGCTACACCAAGTGAAGGAGATATAATGGCTGCGTGGTCTGAAAATTCACATTAAAGATGATATTCCTTCTTTACCAAGTAGACGGTAGGTTGAACCACAAGGTTGAACCACAATAAAGTCTGGAGTGGCGACATGTAGAAACTCTATCACCAGTAACCTTTCTTGTACTAGTTATTTATTTCAAGTGACGACACAAACGCTATGTATGGTCACAGGACACTTATTCCATCTTTTATTTGAGCTTCTGTATGTCGATAAAATTGGTTCTGAACTGGGAATGCAACTCAGACCGCCCTTAACGCGGAATTTGATCCCCTCGTGGCAATACAGCTCGGCTACAATTTGTTGTTTGTCCAAAACTGCAGATTCCTCAGCACCTTCACATACTACGCGTGAATGGGATCGAATCCTGGCCCGGCACTAAAGATTTAATTATGTATTATCAAGCTCTATCATGAGAACACCTATCTGCTGGTGGATAATAATTTTGATTTTTAATGTATTTTCATTCGCTGTCAACACTAACGATATCTGACGTTTTTAACTCCCAGTGAGACACAGAACTATTTGCGAGATGACTGTAAGTTCAAGATGCTATTCTGAGCAGCTGGTGGAGAAAAATTCGGTAGCTGACTTATCTTTGTGTGTAGTCAACAACGATATGTGTGGGGCTCTATTCCCAGTGAGCGCTGAACTCTTCGTCATATTATTTCAGTTCAAACATGCTCACATGTCACTGCTGGTGCAAGAAACCTATATTTAACGTTCGTTTTCTCTAGAATATAACAGCGATAGGTGCCGGGTTGGAGTCCTGGGAAGGAAAAAATTAATGTTTCGTCTCGTCATTTCAGTTAAAACATCTAGCTACTGCCGCAAAATTCCGATATGTCACATTTGACTGTGCTTCGATAGCAATCCGATTAGGTTCCGGGTTCGAATCCGTGTCCTACACACAGCTTTACCTCACGGCATTTCAAGTAAGTTACTTGTGAAGAAGCAATATTTAACATCTCTCGTCGTTCGTTAACAGGGGCAATAGATGCTGGGTAGGAATTCGTGTCTGTTAAAAATGTTTGCGTTATGCAATTTAAAGTTGATATTTGCTAAGGAAACGTATGAAGACGCAGACTTCCTCGTTATCAATATGTGCGGCATGTCTTTCGTGTTAACGAAAGTAAATTCCCGCTTTACCTCTTCTTACGTGTCAAATGAAATGTATGCCATGAGGAATAGAATATTTGTTGACTGCGTACTTTCTTGCTTCCATCCTTACCAACATATTTCTTCATTCTCGTGGTAATCATGACATTCTATGTGTATGCTGCAAAAGATTGCAAGTGGACAAATTCGACATCGAGGTGCAAAGCGTTTGGTATCTTACATTATATTCAATTCGAATAAGCTTCCGGTGTATTTTTACTTCGTTTGTATTTTTAGATGATTATGAACGTTACGGAAATTTATCTCACATGCTTTATGTTGAATGAGAAACATTGAATGATCCGTTTTGCTTTCCCTACGTTGGGATGATATAATGTCGGCGTCAACAGCCTTCTTCCACGCCGGAAGCTGAAACTTGTATCATTCTGGATTAATGATAATTGAGTGTCTCATATGTATCCATAGCTCACAAGGCGACGTCAGAACCCATCAGGGGAGAACGCCGCATAAAAACCAAACGTGCGCGCGCGTCTCCACTCTGAAGAACCGTATCGGAGAATCACGGCAAGCATTTCGCTGAAGAGCTGCCTCGTCAGAGAGCCGAGAAATGGCAGCATCGTAGCAAGTATTTGTCAACACTCTGATAGTGCATTTACTTCCGGGTGTAGGTCGGCGTTACCTCGCTAAATTCACTTGACATTCGTTTCCCACATCGAAGACTCGTACGATATAATCCACTGCAAGATGACACTATTAGAAAGTATATTTAATTTCTGGACTCCAAGAACGGCGTTCTTCACATAGGTAACACCTGTTTGTGTGTGCATTCGGGAGGACGACGGTGCAATCCCGCACCCGGCCATCCTGATTTAGGTTTTCAATGATTTCCCTAAATCGCTTCAGGCAAATGCCGGGATGGTTCCTTAGGAAGGGCACGGCCGATTTCCTTCCCCATCCTTCCCTAATCCGAGCTTGTGCTCCGTCTCTAATGACATCGTTGTCGACGGGACGTTAAAACAGTAATCTCCACCTCCTCTGTGTGTTTAAGGTTGCGTTTTGAGGCTCAGGCAACATCGCAGTGACTATAGTCCGCCTCTGGCCGCCAGTGTGTCGTTAGTTCAGAGGTTCCCTTGTGCTTTGCAGTGCTTGTACTATAAGACATAGCAGTTCGAATCACGGTAGAAGCCGCTGACTACAACCTTTTATTTTCCATTTTAATTAATGGAGTTGCAAACTGCTAGTAAAAATTTCTTATGCGAAATCTGAAGAATGCCTTTAAACATGAACCTTCGTCCGATTTCGACTTAGTAAATTAAGTTAATATCATGGACTTCTGCTTTGCAAATTCCAAGGTGCTTCACTGTAAAATAGGTCCTGAAAAGATTCAAACCGACTTTCAACGATATAAATTTGAGCTTTGTTCGTCATATAGGTCTAACATGTCAGAAGGTTGTTTATGAAGTGCACATGTTCATTAATATAGTTCCCTTCTTCTAAACTTTTGCAATAGCATTTAACTGTAGACGTTTTCTAACACCGGCGTTAGCAATTCCTTTCCGTTCTCTGAAACCTTCAAAACGACAAATTTTTCTGGTTTAAATCTGATGACCTTAACTATCACTTCCGATCAACAATAAATACTTCATGAACCCATACATGGAACTCCAAATGTGCAGTGTTCCTGCACTGCTACAGAGCATGCATAGCAAGGTATTCACACAGTTTATCGCATAGACTTACCATAAGAAATGAAACAAGAACTGTAATACACTTTACACCACAGACGCTCACTCTGGCTTGACGAAAACATCCAAACATTGACCAAAAGTTGCACAAATAATTGAGTTTGAAAGGAAAAGAAACGAGGTATGAAGCATTTATAAATTCATCGAATGTAGTGAGGTGGTTTAATTTCGTCCCAGTCTATAAAATTAATTTCGGGCCATACTCAGCTCTTGCCGATTAATGTAATATAATACCCGCCTACTAATCAGGGCGTCTGTCTCCGTTGCTTTTGAGCGTGAATGGAAATCGTAGAAATTTTCTGTGGAGCAACATTTAATAATAAAGCGTTTTAAATCATCAAAAGCGATGAGCGGTAGCAGGCGCTTTCGATAAAGAACGGGGGAGTGCAGCGCCGCTGCTGTCGCCACGGCCGCTGCCAGTAGCCAGCAAATGGATCCCGGAGCTTTGCCGATTACGGCGTCCAGAGGAGGACAGTCTGCAGGAAATCTGCCGCAAAATGGTTACTGGACAAAATTTTGATATCGGTGTGTCAGAAAGCGAAATAGATTGAATCTGCGCTACTATTACATTCACGTGTTCAGTATTCAGGCAGAAGAGGCTATAAAAATATTTTATGCCAGCTGCTCTCGATCCACTGACATTATGAACAGAAACAACGCACGCTACCGCTAGACCATAGGTGCAATCAGCCTATAGTTTCTCCATCATGGGACAAGTTTTCCTCCAGGAAGTGCCGCAGTCTACAGTGTTGCCAGATTGTGCAGATGACCGGACTTAGAGAATTAGCGAGTTGGCCAGTTTTATTGTCCCATGTCGCGATCGGCGCGGACTTAGCCTCTGAAGCGGCCGGCCGCCGGTCAAGTTTTATGTCAAAGAGTGTACATGACACCGAGACTGAATTTGTTAAAAATAATGAACCAATCATAGCTGATGCAGTACGAAGTAGCGCAGCGGAGCAAAAACAATTTACAAACGGTTACAGTCAAAATGTTTAGTATGGAAATGAAAATCGATACAGCTATGACACGAATCCCATGTACACACCATACACATCATTTTGTGAACAAGACACACCGGCATACGCAGCATCAAATCGCAATCGTGATATCAATGGACAACATGTTACCTTGCATTCAGCAGGTGATTACCACAATAGTTACAGTGAAGCAAACTGGTGTTACAGTGCTAAATAGGAAGAAAGCCTAATCAAATATCATGAATCTCAACCGTTTGTTCCAGAAAAACTTAGTTTACACCCTGTGATTTTTCTTAAAGCGTTCAGGAACGCGTTCCCCAGATCATGGACCGACTGGAATAAAATTTCATATGTAATAGGTTACATCCAGGAAGACGCAGCTGTCTGGGTATACAACGAAGCTGACAGATGCCTAACTTACGAACAATTGAAAAAAGCTTTCTTAGCCAAATTTTGGTCTGAAACTGTTCAAGAGCATCTCAGAAAACAGATCATAGAATCAGACCCTTTCAATGTCAAATATGGTAATTTAAGAACATATTTTGAAAAATTCCTAAATGTGACACATTTTCTAGACGGGCCCGGTTCTATGCTTTATTTACTCAGTGCTCTAAGAACTACACTGCCATTCTGTATCAAAGAGAAGTTACTGCACATTCCCAACAACGACGCGAAGTATTTTTTGACAGTGCTGGACTGAGCTGATTTGCTATATGAAGATCAACGGTGCAGGGAACAAAACAGTAGCCACAATGTTTACATGAGTGGTATGCAGGGGACGCAGGTTAGCCTACATAATCTTGTCGCACCAGCTGCGTTCGGTTACGGAGCGCAGCAGAATCCATAGCCTGCTTCCGTAAACCGGTTTACTTATCAAGACCTGCAGACACATTCTAATACGAATGGTAATCATAAAATCACATACACGACAGGCGGTAAGCCAAACAAGAAAAGCCGAAACAATAATGGTGACAATAGGAACGGAAACAGATGGAACTGGAATGTGAACAAAAACAACTATGAGCCAAGACTCAACGAACAGCAGAACTGAAACACTAGTTATGGAAATGCGTACCAAACCCCTGATCCACCACTACAATACAATAACAACTGTCTGTGGCAAGTGCCGTCACAACCAATGAATAGGCAAAATACAATTTTGCCTACTAAACAGCAAGTAATTCACGATGCTCAACCACATAAACCACAATAGATAGGAGAGTGGAATCGACAGTGCCCAAACTTGAATGTAACTGAAGTAAAAGGTGAAACTCAGACTCCACCTCCTCTCACACCTGCACTGAATGACGATGTCGACAAACTAATGACAGTCACCACAGAGCCCCAGCTCGTGGCTGATGAAAGTTTTGGGAGCGACTTCGCTAATGAATCATTGTTTAATACAGCCACAAAAGAACAACAAAGTGACGATGCTGTAATAATTTTAAGCAGCGACCTCTATTCTTCATACGCTATAATCACGATTAGAATTTCAGTCCACTAAATTTCGGGCATGCAGTCGCGCAAATAAAATTTCATCCGCTGATATTTCGGCAGCGTATCGTCCGCCCATCCTCAGAGTGAATCACAAGACTGACGACAAGATGTCCACCGCGGCGGTACTACGCATGCGGGTCACAGATGCTGGTCGGCGGCAAAGAAATACGCTAACACATGCGCCGCCTGTGGTGAAGGCGTACAGACATTTGATTCACTAATCGATGGATGATCGGTGGCGGTGACACAATAACTTCTCTGCAGTTTAATTACCCTAAGAGCCGGATTCCATGCTTTGTCTAAATTAAAACCATTATCTCTATCTATTAAATTATTAGCAAATCTAATCTCTATAGCTTCCTTGAAGACAGATTCCCTAGAGGAAGAGGTGGATGTTAAAATCTTCACATCACTGTAATTCATGGAATGCCCTATATCAGTACAATGTTCGGCCACAGCTGACTTGTCTGGCTGTAATAAGCGTGTGTATCTTCGATGCTCCACACATCTCTCATGAACAGTGCGTGTCGTTTGATTTGTGTACGACTTCTCACAATTTCCGTAAGGAATCTGATACACACCCGCTTTACGATGCTGTAAATCGTCCTTCAAAGAACATTTTCATAAGAAAATTACGGCCTTATTTGAACATATGCTTTTATCATCTAATTTTCAGTTTAATGGTGAATTTTATGAGCAGATTGATGGGATTGCTACGGGAAGCCCCCTCTCCCCTTTGGTAACTAATTAATTCATGGAAGACATCGAGGACAAGGCACTCGACTCAGCAAGTTTTAAACCAACGATCTTCTGGAGGTACGTGGCCGGCACATTTGTGGTATGGCCGCACGGGATGGATGAATTGCATCGATTTCTTGAGCATTTGAATTCCATCCGTGCTAGCATCAAATTTACTATGAAAATAGAAAAAGATGGGTGCCTCCCCTTTTTGGATGTTGTCGTTCGCCGTAAAGTTGATGGTACATTAGGACATGCCGTATATCGGAAACCGACACATACAAATCTATATCTTCATGCCAGTAGTTGCCATCACCCTTTACCGACCATACGTGTCCTTAAGACCTTAGTGCATAGGGCGCAGTGTTTCCGATAAAGACAATTTGCAAGAAGAACTCACATATCTCAAGAGCATTTTTAAATCGAATGGATTGTTTCCTCAACAAATTCTTAGAGCATTCAATGCAAAACCTAGAATGCAGGTATGTGATGGGGAAGAAGATAGTAATTCCTTCAGGTCTAGTGCGTTTTTGCCCTATGTGGGTGCTCTTTCCTCGAAGATAGGCCGTTTTCTTGAGAAACACTGTGTTAAGGTGATCTTCCGCCCCCCCCCCCCTCCCCCCGAAGGTTGCAGCTTTACTCGGCTCTGTGAAGGACGATTTACAGCTTCGTAAAGCGGGTGTGTATTAGATTCCTTGAGGAAATTGTGAGAAGTCGTACATAGGTCAAACGACACGCACCGTTCATGAGAGATGTGTGGAGCATAGAAGATACATAAGTCAGCTGTGGACGAACATTGTATTGATACAGGTCATTCCATGAATTACAGTGCTGTTCAGATTTTAACATCCACCTCTTCCTTTTGAGAATCTGTCTTCGAGGAAGCTATAGAGATTGGATTAGCTAATAATTTAATAAATAGAGATAATGGATTTAATTTAGACAAAGCATGGAATCCGGCTTTTGGGGTAATTAAACGCAGAGGAGTCCTCATGGTGGCGCCGCCACAGATCACACACCGGTAAGTGAATCAAATGCCTGTACGCCTTCGCCACAGGCGGCCCATGTGTAAGCGTATTTCTCTGCCGCCGACCAGCACCTGTGACCCGCATGCGCCGTACCGCCGCTGTGGAGCATATAAGGCCGCGCTTGGCATCTGGTCGACAGTCTTGTGACTCACTCTGAGGATGGCCGGACGATACGCGGCGGAAGTATCAGTGGATCACATTTTATTTGCGCGGCTGCATGCCCGAAATTTAATGGACTATTCATTACGCCGCGAGAAGTTGAAAATGCACAACGAAGAGAATTTATCCAGTGAACTGTTGACAGAAAACACAGTGGCGTTCATCGGCCAATGAAATAGTAGTGTAGCAGGAGGTATTCCCACCAGCATACCTTGGATACAAGAGCTGCTGTGAATGTTTTATGAAAAGAAAAGGATAGAATTTGAACCAGAGCCTGAGTCTGAACGAGTTCCTGAGTTTCCCGTACAAAAATATTTTGACTGCCTTAGGAAATAAGTAAAATTACGAAACAAGTTTTTGTGACCATTGCGGTAGGTAGTGGAACTGGAGAATTGTCATTCCTCGTGGTCCGAAGTCTAGTTGCTAATTGTGTAATAGGTTTTGATAGTGTATATCTCATTTTGCAATAAATATCATTTGGATGTGGAATAAGTTTTTGAATTTGTAATGAGATTTTATGTACACCCTGTACGTTCGATGTCGATCATATTAACTACCAAAAATTGCGAACGAGTTTGCGCTGGTTGTACCTGTGAAGTTTTCAGATTAACTTATCATAGATACTGTATCATTTTTAATAGGATACAAAACAGACGCGGAATTATTACCACCTTCTTCGATATAATCTCCAAAGGCCAGCAAATCCTAAATACACTGTCTCCTACCCCCACACCTAATTTGAATAATGAAATCGCCACAACACGAATAATATTCATGACTGTGAAAAGAAAAACAAAGAATAGCCTGCATAGACCGCATTATTACAACTTAACAGTGTGAAAGTTGTTGTGCTTGAACCAAATTTTCGTTGTAAAGGGAATTTTATCAGTGTAACTTAGTTTTGTCTCACCTGTATTCCTATTATTTTTCTAAAAGTTGCTTCCATCTTTCATTTGCTCCTCAGCCTCTCAAGTTAACACAATTGGTAATATTCTGTTTTGTCCGTTCAGCATGATCTTTTCCCGTGTTTCCATTTGCTATCCGAATTTGTCACGTCTGTCTTTCTTCTTCCATTCTTTTGGTCCTGAAAATACTGTCTTTCATTCTGACTCGTAAGATTTCTCCTACACTAACAGGCAAAAATATCGAAAGCATTTAGACATTTCTAATTTTTTCCTTATATTACTAAGTGCGGAATCAAGTTAATTTCTTTCGTACATCTACCTCTCTCGGATTTGTTCGAGTTATTGTTCGACATTTCTTCAGTTCATTTGCTTACGTCCCGTATATAATTGTGGTCAACGGTTTATTTGTGTGGACTGTCAACATGCAGAAGCGATGTGTACCACATACTGTCTGACAGAACCGTTTCTCATAGAGTGAAAGCCACCTTATTGACACTATCCATATTATTTGATCTATAAACCACACAGAACGGCTGTTCTGTGGGCTAATCCACATGTTGGCAAAGATGTTTTGACTGCGCTGCAGAAGTCTAGCCCGGAAGACCTTACACATCCTGCATACTATCCCGTTCTCTACCCATCGATTTCCGCATCACTGGAGCGACGAACAAAGACATTCGTGGCCGTCGATTTGCTTCAGACGAAAAGCTGTACACCAGGGTATGGCCATGATTCCGTAGACATTTTTCCGTAGAGGTTACAAAAAAACGGCTCTGAGCACTATGGGACTCAACATCTAAGGTCATCAGTCCCCTAGAACTTAGAACTACTTAAACCTAATTGACCTAAGGACATCACACACATCCATGTCCGAGGCAGGATTCGAACCTGCGACCGTAGCAGTCACGCGGTTCCGGACTGAAGTGCAACCGCGGCCGGCTTTTCCGAGGTATTGACCGTCTTGGCTCACAGTGGGGTAACTTTGCTAATAATTATTCAGATTACTTTTGAAATAATAATTAGTTTACCTATTTTTATCCATCTGTCCCGTTTTCATTTGATGCCCCATACACATATCATGGCATAACGTTCGTAATTACCGGTGACGCTGAATTATACGATGGAAAAAAAAAATGCCAGGTAGATAAAGGTCGGCAGTTGAGGTCGAGCGGTTCTAGGCGCTTCAGTCCGAAACCGCACGACTGCTACTGTCGCAGGTTCGAATCCTGCCTCGGGCATGGATGTGTGTGACGTCCTTAGGTTAGTTAGGTTTAAGTAGTTCTAAGTTCTAGGGGACTGATGACTTCAGATGTTAAGTCCCATAGTGCTCAGAGCCATTTGAACCATTTTTTTGAACCAGTGGCCCTTAACATTCCTAAAAATTTTGTTTATTAACGAAAGTCAACTTCCTGTCACTATCAAAGATTGTGCTGTCATACATCAGTGCTGTTGTGTGCAAATTTGTACAGAACATTAAGGATAGGTGGTCGTCGTAGGAAAGCTGGACAAGAGCAGAAATGCTTAGTGAACAAGTTATCACAGTAAACAGAAGATTTACTTATGTTTCTCTGAGAGTATGAAGACTCATTACAGGTAATGCAGCAAGCAATAGAGTCTAGTTCTCGAAGACCATAAGGAAGAAGCTTTCTGAACTAAACACAAACGATGAGGTCGGAACCGCGAATGGGAGGCCTGTGCATTGCTTCACGTACACAGGAGGCTCCATGTGCGAGTGGGGCGTCTGGATGCTGCCGACCATCTTATATCGTGGCGACAGAGGGCGCTTGTGGTACATAGCCACTGGAGGGGTGACTCAGTTGACGAGCACCATTAGGTCCACCAGATCCGACGCTACTGCTATGTTTGTTTGATGGAAACTTGCAGTACTTGTTGCCCACTGTGACACCCATGAGGTGGTACCTATATTTGATGCCACAAGTGTCACCAATAGTAGGGAGACAAGCATGCCACCCCACTTTGGATTGTTGCCAAATTTATTCAAGATGTCGGATCCAAGAAGGTGGCGATAGATGTGGCAATGTTGCGCTAACGCCATGGCGGGAAGTTCAAATTTTGGCGGAAAAGTTGGTCAATTGGCCGACCTCCACTAACCTAAGTCATCCGACCTCCACTTCTTCCTTGGAATTGGCGAGGAAAGGACTCAGTCTTTGCTGGATAGGATGGATGTAAGTCTTTATTTTATATGATTTTTTTTATTTAAACGATTTGAGTTGTCATAGGCAGTAGCTCCATTCAGTGAGTTTATCATGAGGTCTGGAGTCCAACTGACCTTGCACACAGTACTGTCACCAGAGGGTGCTGTCCTCCATCTTGTGACATAATTGAAGATGGCGGTCTGGGTAAAAATGGCACGAACAAATAGGAATCCTTAATCCAGTCATGTGTTAGACTTCAGCCAGTAGGATGGCGGTATCTGGTAAAGTTACTGGAGGGGGTATAGGGCTGGTTCAGTGTTTTTGGGACCTCAATTTTACTAATTCAGCCTGTGGTGGCACCAGCAGCAGCAGAAGAAGAAGAAGAAGGAAAACGAGAAGAACCATGAAGCATCATCAGTAGTCGCAATCCAACACAGCGCTGCAGAACAGGAAGAAATGGAAATGTAAGTACCTCCTATCATATCTTTGTTTGTGGTTAGCATTATTATTACAATTATTCGTTGTTTTCGCGTTTTGACCCATATGTAATACTTCATCTTTGCTCGGCAGTAGCCCTCTATGCATCCAAGCCCGCAAGGTCGAGCGCCAACATGTCGACCTATGCTGTGTTTGGACCTCTAGCAACGTTAGCTGGTATCTTTTCGAGACCTACACCGACCTGTGGACCTTTGGCAACAACAACCTGTAGCATGTCTGGACCTGTAGCGATCATGTGGGATCCTGTAGCGCACATAGCCCACTTGCTGGAACAGGAGAAGGAGCTGTTGTTGGCTGACCCACTCATCGATTTGTGTGATGAGGACACACGGTCTGCTCCTAACACATCGAACACTGCTTCCAACAGCAAGATGAAGGACAGTACTGGTCACCAACATACAATTCATTCCAGCAGAACATCCCTGTGCTAATGCAGGCACAGAATTCATACGCTGTGGATGATCAGGCATCAAGTGTACCCATGCTTTTCAGTTCTACATTCTACATACAATTTAACTACCAGTGCAATGAAGTGTGTAAACATTGGTATAAAAGTACATCATGAGTGGGGCTTGCATACGAGAATAGAAATTGAAAATGCATTGATGGGTGTTAAAGTGCCAATTTCTGAGTTCTGCTGGGACGAAATATGTCATACAGAGAGCTACATCAGCCAGCAGATGACTACAGAGTATTATCCAACCCGTTCCCCCATCAGACATTCGCATTACTAGTGTGTCACTATCTATTACTACAGCGTATGATTACTCTGCACTATGTGCGAAATCGGTTGACAAGTGTGTTTATTTATGGCATGCCTCAGTTGAGAACTTACATTGTCTGGATACTGCACTACACCTAGTAGTAGTAATAGCAATAGTATCTTTTTTCATCTGTATATCTCTTTTTACAAGGGTATAGGACATGTCAAAGTATTTGTAAGTTAAGACCAATTTAAAATAAGCTAATTCATATACACATACATTTACAGACTTCTAGTTAGAGACAATCGTTAGATTTATTTCTGTTATACAATACTTTTTTTAAAAAGAACTAATAATGTAATGCCACACCATACACTCATATCTCACTGTCAGTCACTGCACAAACTATACACACATTGTTTCATAACACTTCACTCACTACTCACAAACATAATGAGTGAGATGTTGCATTACATTGGAGAGACTGAATAGTTGACTGCCGGGCATAGACTGAGCATACAGTAATGTTGTAAACTTCCTATGTGTGCATAGTGTGTTTGTTGAATGGAGATGTACCTTTGTTTGCACATGAACGCCGAATCAAAAGAGAAACAGATGAAATGTGGACGTGAAACACGCGAGTACTGTGAGGTATCCATTGGCTTAAGGATGATAAGCACGGAATTTATTGCACATCAAAACTCTTAATTTGGGAAATGCTGTACAGGTGCGAAGAAGAAGATAAAGAAAGAGTCCGATCATTTTTCTGAAATACTGCATCCAAGGTGTGATATTTAAATAAATAATGCATGTACACAATTGAGGAGGGGGTGCAGGGACTCAGGGGGGGGGGGGGGGGGGAAAGGAGGAAAATCCGCTCTGGGAGAAGGAGGAAAGAGGAAAAGGGGGACCCTGAGAAGGGGAACTTGTATGTTGTTGTCAATACTGTTAAATACACTCGTGAAGTTGTTACACAGTGTGAGCACACGTATACAAACATTGTAAAACAACATAATCTGTAACTGCACATGTTCGTTAAACCATCACTAGTCACAAATGCCTTAGACCACAGCTGCATACTACTGTTTGCAGACTACTAATAACCGTTCTGGGGCGTAAACGGATTACAGATATTATTTTGCTATTTGTGGAGCGTCATAGCAGTGCAATGACTGTACTATGAAGCAAAGAGTATGCCCTCGTTGCACAATTATGAAGTCTGCTATAAAATCTTACATGACTTATTCTTAAACCATCATATATGAATGTGAGAATTACACATCGAATTACGTACACAAGGGTTATACATCGATATACATACAAGCGTAAATAGTACATATGAATATTTACATGACACACACACACACACACACACTCTTACTCTGAGTCCCCCACCCCTTCTTTCGCTAATGCTGATCTGCCGTACCATATATGCGGCAGCTGCGGTGCAGCACCGCGAACACCACTGCACAGGCACTGCAAATAGTCTTCGATAGAGAGATCTCTCGATGCCATATGACGCGCACCCTTAGCCCGCCTCAGGGTGGCGCTTTCCAATGTGCTATATGCACACATTTTTGAACGTAGACCTAAAAAACTTCACAATCAGCAATCCATTCGCCTCGTCCGTCATAAGACCGATATGCTTGTGTTCTGTGAAATAATACCACAAGGATTATAGGGCGTGTAAGAGTGAAGCTCTCTGTATTCATATAACATAATTTAGGATCTGCGAAATGAGTTTTTCCAAACCCATAATGAAAGTGGTACATGTGAAGTTTGGATAGGTCTAGTATGCACATCCCTACACAAACAGGTTTCGTAAACTCTACTGCAGTCTTCACCATCTCCACAGCAACAAAGTTCTTATTGAATATGGTGACATGCTTTAAATCTGATCTGGCAATGCATTTTCTTACGCCATAACGTCCATTCGATTCGGTTCTAATCAAAATATCACATCGTTCCCTCAAATTCTCCATCGTTTTACCGAAAATTGAGTCACTTATTAATTCGTAAAAATCTTTATCAGAGTCACACGTTGTGGAAGCTTTGTCTCTTATTCAAATCAATATACTCCTTCAACCAGGGGAACTGCTTGAAGGAGATAGCCCAGGTGATTCTAAGCAGCTCCATATCCAAGCTGAGACTCTGCCGAAGATTACGATAATGAATAACGTATACACCCTTATTCCCCAGCGTTGTCATCAGTTTTGGTGTGGAGCCGCCTTGCGGAACTAGTTGCTTTGGACATCACGGCAAACTGATGTGCACATAATGCAAACTTATAGGTTATGTGAGTTCTCTTCCACCACATACCCTACATCAGAGTCAGCTGGCATACTCTACCATGATTTGTCCACGTAATCCCTTGCACTCGTCTTTAGATACCCATCAAAACTCGCCAATCGACAGTGATTGCTGCTTGGCGTGCCTGTATAAGTTATTTACGTCCAGGTACATTACGTAACTCGAATCAAGGGATGTACTGAACCTGTCATCCATCCGTGGGTTATTAGCTTTCATGTGTATATGGACACATTGGCAAAGTCCCCCAAGGATTCCTCACCCAAAGAAAATTAGCGTGTCAGCATCAGTCAATCAATCAATGCTGCACTTCGCTCTTTTTTTTTTTTTTTTTTTTTTTTTTTTTTTTAGCACTGCTTCATTGCTTCCCAAGACAACCCAGGTGCCGTGTAATAAAAGGCAGGATCTGGCGGATATGTGGCCATGCATAGACTCTGGAATTTCTCCGCAAGCAAGCACACATCTATGTCCATGTAAAGCTGTGCATACTCTCCTAAAGTGGAGGTGTTGAATTCCCACCAGACATTCATGGCATTCTCATATTCTGCATTCGTTATGTCATCGCCTGTAAGGTTGCTCGAGAATGCAGTTATGTCGGTAGCCCGGTTTCGTTGAGATTCGCCATACTATCCACATATTCATATGGGAAAACCCTATCCGTAGTCACAAGTTGAAAGGTTTCCTCGTTGGAAAATGCAGCTTGAATGTTATGCATATCCGCCCGAGGTGGAGTTTCAAAGAGTTTCTGGAGTGGCTCATGCATAAAACGTAGCGTATCAAGAAAGCGGAGCGTAATTCTTGGCATCATTCATTTAGAGAATGGAATGTATTTCTCAACGCTCTCAGGTAGGACACTGACCTGATTTTTCGGCCAACCAAAACCAGCCAAGTGCTAAACTAAGAAGTGAACATCATACCCGCTTAAATTATGGAACAAAACGGGTATGTGCCTTGGCGGCAGGTACCTCAAATTGCATGCACTGTGAACGCACTACGGAACTTCCCTGTAAGATGACAGAGGAGCTTTCGCTTTTCTGTCTATCGGCACCCACAAATATGACAATCAACTGCGTTATTATACAAATCTTCATTCTCTTTCGGTTTGGTCATGGGAACGTTATCGCTGTAAAGCTTATCAACCTCCCATGAAAGTTTTTCGAGCTCAGGGAGCAGCAAACCGCAGGATTATCCCCGATATAAAACTTGTAGCGGTTAAAACTGAATCGTAGGACGATACAGTTTGGTACACTGCCGCATCTGGTACACGTTGTACTGTAAAGGTGGTATGTGAAGTCGCAGGGTCACCTTCACAGTGGGTCTCAGAAGCGAGGAGGCATTCGAAGTCACCATACACTAAAAACGGGCATCCCTACTAATGGTGTACATTCTTAAATTTATGAATTTGTTTTCCTTAGTAGGCATAATAACATGAACCGGATCCTCGGAAGTGCAGTCTGCTATATCCGCCGTTAACAGCTAGTCTGGCGAGAACTAATTCAGGCACTTTAAGCAAATATGCTATTCAGACCTGTCGTTATTCAATTGAGAGAACAGGAGTCGGGACGTGTTTTTGATCCAAACAAAGTGATAATTATCACCTTCAGAGAAGAGAGAAGAGAATCATATTTTCATACAGCTCACGCTTACCAGAAAATTTTGAGAAATTGGCGGAGGGGGGGCGGCTGACGAGAGTTTGCTTGTCTTGCTCATCTGACTTCCTTTTTTTCCCCAGGCAATAAACAAGAACCGATATTCCGATATTCTGTGCCTCCTGGATCTTGACAGGGAACTCGATACCATCAAAGCTATATCACCTACTAATAGTATCACCTATATAGTACGTAGTGGGACGCTCGGGATTATCTCTGAAATTGTAATTTCTCTCGCAACCCAGAACTGACCGTACAAAACAAGCCTGATCCTTTGTACACTCCTGGAAATGGAAAAAAGAACACATTGACACCGGTGTGTCAGACCCACCATACTTGCTCCGGACACTGCGAGAGGGCTGTACAAGCAATGATCACACGCACGGCACAGTGGACACGCCAGGAACCGCGGTGTTGGCCGTCGAATGGCGCTAGCTGCGCAGCATTTGTGCACCGCCGCCGTCAGTGTCAGCCAGTTTGCCGTGGCATACGGAGCTCCATCGCAGTCTTTAACACTGGTAGCATGCCGCGACAGCGTGGACGTGAACCGTATGTGCAGTTGATGGACTTTGAGCGAGGGCGTATAGTGGGCATGCGGGAGGCCGGGTGGACGTACCGCCGAATTGCTCAACACGTGGGGCGTGAGGTCTCCACAGTACATCGATGTTGTCGCCAGTGGTCGGCGGAAGGTGCACGTGCCCGTCGACCTGGGACTGGACCGCAGCGACGCACGGATGCACGCCAAGACCGTAGGATCCTACGCAGTGCCGTAGGGGACCGCACCGCCACTTCCCAACAAATTACGGACACTGTTGCTCCTGGGGTATCGGCGAGGACCATTCGCAACCGTCTCCATGAAGCTGGGCTACGGTCCCGCACACCGTTAGGCCGTCTTCCGCTCACGCCCCAACATCGTGCAGCCCGCCTCCAGTGGTGTCGCGACAGGCGTGAATGGAGGGACGAATGGAGACGTGTCGTCTTCAGCGATGAGAGTCGCTTCTGCCTTGGTGCCAATGATGGTGGTATGCGTGTTTGGCGCCGTGCAGGTGAGCGCCACAATCAGGACTGCATACGACCGAGGCACACAGGGCCAACACCCGGCATCATGGTGTGGGGAGCGATCTCCTACACTGGCCGTACACCACTGGTGATCGTCGAGGGGACACTGAATAGTGCACGGTACATCCAAACCGTCATCGAACCCATCGTTCTACCATTCCTAGACCGGCAAGGGAACTTGCTGTTCCAACAGGACAATGCACGTCCGCATGTATCCCGTGCCACCCAACGTGCTCTAGAAGGTGTAAGTCAACTACCCTGGCCAGCAAGATCTCCGGATCTGTCCCCCATTGAGCATGTTTGGGACTGGATGAAGCGTCGTCTCACGCGGTCTGCACGTCCAGCACGAACGCTGGTCCAACTGAGGCGCCAGGTGGAAATGGCATGGCAAGCCGTTCCACAGGACTACATCCAGCATCTCTACGATCGTCTCCATGGGAGAATAGCAGCCTGCATTGCTGCGAAAGGTGGATATACACTGTACTAGTGCCAACATTGTGCATGCTCTGTTGCCTGTGTCTGTGTGCCTGTGGTTCTGTCAGTGTGATCATGTGATGTATCTGACCCCAGGAATGTGTCAATAAAGTTTCCACTTCCTGGGACATAGAATTCACGGTGTTCTTATTTCAATTTCCAGGAGTGTATTTTCGACATTGATGCATGCCTGCTCGTTAGCTATATATTTAGGGAGCTTGATATATCTTGAGCCTCCATTTACCAGATCATAGACATGTGTATGGATGTCCAGGTGTAGTATTTGGCTGAGTGCTTTAGCTGACCCTCTGACGTCCACCTCGGAAAACCGGGCCAGTACAGCGCTCAAGGTGAATTTACAAAACTACTTGGCTATTGACGTGCTCCATGTTATCACGCCGTTTTCCGCCCACGGATAATGAAGTGTTGACTCTTCAGCTCCAGAATCAACTTTGGGGGGCGGGGGTGCGATAGTTCGATGCAGAGCACCGCACTGCATTTAATGGCGGGATACCACGGATCAGTGACCACCTTGAGGAGCCCCTTTTCCACGACAGCAAGGCAATTTCCTTAGAAAACCAAAAGGGTTGGAGTACCCTCCTACCGTGTTCTCGATCCTCGTGAACGAGATTCGCTCCTCAAAGGCGTCTCCAATCACCGAGTATTCTAACTGCGGTATGGTATCACTGACCTGATGTCCTCCACTAGAAGGACAGTAGAGAGAACTACCACTAGCCACAGATGTTCTCTATTACTATTAATGTATTTCGCGTCCACCCCGTTCATGATGGTGCTGGGGAGGTGCAAATAGGTATGCGAGAAGGCACACATACCTTGCGTTGCTCGGCCCACGGCCGCCATAGCGGCGGCGCCTTCCCGCGCGGTGTCCTTATAGGCGATGTGTGCCTTACCAGTCGCTGCTTCGGCGAGGAAGGAGGTTTAGCCATCACCGGTATGCGCCCCATACTATGTTGCGGCTGCGGAGGCGCGACCGTTGTAGAAGAACAGATAAAAGAATAATAGGTAAGCACACTGTTTATCACTGCTGGCGCAGTGAAAGAAAGAATGCTGACGATCACAAGGTTATAAGCAGAGTGAGTGATCTTTTTTTTTTCGCTCTGGCTCCAAGGCATTAACACTTCACAGGGAGATTCCACCACACCCTCACAGAAGTCATCATCATCATCATCATCATCATCATCTAACAGGGCCAGATCATAGCACCTTTCCTGCTCTACTTCAGTGGTCCTTTGTCTGACACATTGAGGCACGTCATTGTCGTTGTCAGAATCGACATCTAGCAATTGGTCTGTCTTACCTACAACAACAACAACAACAACAAACGAGATATGTAAACCAAACAAATAAGTATGAAATTAGAAAATTCTGAATCGCTCCTATACAGGTACAAATCACACTGAAAGTTACACTCACATAACAATCCCTGTTGTGAACCCACCACAGGAGGCTGGACTTCGAGAGTCTACCACGGTCCATCTCCCTCCCGTCCCTCGCCACACTCCAAGATAGAATCCTGGAGTTGTACTATAAGAAAGAGATGGAATTAATATGACGAATTTGACATACACACGAAAATTTACACTCAAAACACAAATTATTTACTCACTTGGTAATCCTGTCTCCAGAACTCTACGCCTCTTGCCGCTACATTCTGAATAGTTTCTGCTGCTGTCTGTCTTCATTTTAGTGGGAAAAACACACACACACACACAGATGAAGGTACACGCAACGAGGTGGACAGAAGCAGACTGAGGACAATGGAGGTTGGTTGTGGGTTTACAAATAGAGGCCAAGGCGACCAATGAGAGAACTTCATTTGAATGGACAGCCAATCAGAAGCTTTTATAGAACGTCACTATTTCTGGAAGGGCTTCATGCGACCATCGCTCTCTTTCCAAATAAGAAGTATGCTTTTATGATTAACGGTGTCTTCGAAAGCATGCACAGACGTGATGAAGGCTTTTAGCGATGAGAAGTGTACCGTTTATGTGACGTATGTTGAAAGCAGGATACTACGTTTTCCGGGTACGGTAACACGTGATGGACGAGCTGCATCGTTAGGACCATTAGGGAGAATGAAATAGGTGTTATTCTGGGCTATTTTCGTAAACAGTTCCTGTTAGGACAAGAATCATCCTGTGTTATTCCTGGAGGCATTGCAAAAAATTTCTATAGCGCGTCCAGAGCGAGACTTGGCTGTTATTTATATAGACATATGATGACAGTCATAACACTGACAACCTTTTAGCTGTGCCTGCCAGCCACGAATGAGCGACACCGGCGTAGTAACTCCCTGAAACGCTTCGCTACGCCGCCACAACGGATCTTCTACTTAAGGCCGAGCAGAGTACTGTTCAGTCCTATCTGCGACCATCAAATACAACGATGGCATTGTTTAGTAGGTCGAGTAGGTCAGCTGTGTGATCAGTGTAGTAGGCAGAACTCATAGTGAAACTTACTGTTAAATGTACTCTGAATGAGCAATTTCAATTTCGTTTGCGTCAAGTGACACAATGTTCAGAGACAGACGTAAATACTCATGAGAATTTTTTGGAAATAAATTCTGCAAATGTATTAATTGTTATGTACACTGTATTAAAATAAATTATTATTTTATATGTTATAGTATCCACGCCGTCTCCTCCTGAAGCAAATCAAAGTACCACCATTGGGCCAATTGGAGAATTTTCCTCTTGTACGACAATAGCAAAATCTAAAACTATCTTACACCTATGTTACTATGTTTGTCTCTATTGTGATTTGAGAGAACGTAATAATCACTAATATACACACATCAAGGAAAGTTTTGCATCACCTCGGTTCCGAGAGTTCCAGAACCTCTACAGAAAACTGGACTAGAGATCAACATAAACATCATTTCCGCCCTTTTTATTGCTCATGAAAACCACACATTGCATGTTGTACCACCATACAGTGAGACCTTCAGAGGTAGTGGTCCAGACTGCAATACACACCGGTACCTATAATACCCAGCAGCACGTCCTCTTGCATTGATGCATGCCAGCATTTGTCGTGGCCTACTATCCACAAGTTCATCAAGGCACTGATGGTCCAGATTGTCCCACTCCTCAACAGAGATTCGGCGTGGATCCCTCAGAGTGATTGGTGTGTCGCGTCGTCGATAAACAGCCCTTTTGGAACTATCCCAGGCCATATCGGTTCATGTCTGGAGAACATGCTGGCCACTCTAGTCGAGTCATGTCGTTATGCTGAAGGAAGTCATTCACAAGATCTGCTCGATGGGGGCGCGAATTGTCATCGATGAAGACGAATGCCTAGCCAATATGCTGCCGATATGGTTGCACTATAGGTCGGAGGATGGCATTCACGTATCGTACAGCCGTTACGGCAGCTTCCATGACCACCAGCGGCGTATGCCGGCCCCACATAATGCCTCCTCAAAAGAGCAGGAACCTCCACCTTGAAGCACTCGCTGGACAGTGTGTCTAAGGTGTCCGGCCGGACCGGGTTGCCTCCAAACACGTCTCCGACATCTGGTTGAAGGCATATGCGCCACTCATCGGTGTAGAGAACGTGATGCCGATCCTGAGCGGTCCATTCGGCATGTTTTTGGGCCCATCTGCACAATGGTGCTTGGTGACGTGTTTACAAAGATGGACCTCGCCATGTCTTCGGGAGTGAGGCTGCGCATCATGCAGCCTCTTGCACAGAGTTTGAGTCATAACACAATGTCCTGTGGCTGCACAAAAAGCATTACTCAACATGGTGGCGTTGTTGTCAGGGTCTCTCCGAGCCATAAACCGCAGGCAGCGGTCATCCATTGCAGTGGTAGCCCTTGAGCGGCCTGATCGAATCATGTCATTGACTGTTCCTGTCTCTCTGTATCCCCTCCATGTCCGAACAACATCGCCTTGGTTCACTCCGAGACGCCTGGACACTTCCCTTGCTGAAAGCCCTTCCTGGCACAAAGTAACAATGCGGACGCGATCGAACCGCGGTACTGACCGCGTAGGCATGGTTGAACAAGAGACAGCAGGAGCCGTGTACTTCCTTCCTGTTGGTCTGACTGGAACTGATTGGCTGTCGAACCCCGTTCGTCTAATAGGCGCTGCTCATGCTCGGTTGTTTACATGTTTGGGCGGGATTAGTGACATCTCTGAACAGTCAATGGGACTGTGTCTGTGATACACTATCCTCAGTCAACGTCTGTCTTCAGAAGTTCTGGGTACCGGGGTGATGCAAAACTTTTTTTGATGTGTGTATAATACCACAAACGAAACCCTTGCCAGAGAATCGAATCTTGATCACTAATTTGATATTGGGCACATATATCTCTGAAACATATTGAGTTAAAGAAATCGCACATTTGGACAAACGGTGTGTTGCGACCTCTGTACTAATGGATGTTAGAATAGTTATGGAGAAGAGCCATCTGGAGGAAGAGGACTTTGTCCAGTCCGGAGACGATAAGTCCATCTGTGTGTAATAGATCTAACTGGATTTTGGTTGGAACCTACTAGGATGGCTTAAGGTGGGTGTTTCCCACTCCTTGATGAAGTAATTTAGGAAAAGTCCTGCCAGCAGGTGGCACTCTGAGAGCACTGTTGTAAGTGTGACCAAGAAATAGCGATAGAAAGTTCGGCCATTCTATTCTTGAGGCTATCTGACTGAGAAGCCTGCATATAAAATCGTTTCGTGGAGCTCTAGGTGGCAGCCATGTCCCTCTCAGGTGGAGACTGTAATTATAGTTTTAAAGACGTTTCTGAGGCCCAGAATTAGTAGTTCTTCGTCATCAAAATATTCGGATCTGCAACAGCGAAAGCCTGCAAAAATTCGAAAGCATATTCCTATGTAGAATTATGAGCGAAAAATCTCTGGTTTTCTCAGCTATAATTTTAGTTTAGGGAGCTTGCTTGTTCTCGACAAGAAGAGATACCGTATCAAAGTGCGGAACCATTACCGAGCTGAAATTTATCTTTAACAAAGGTAGCTGGTTCAGCGAGGTCTAATTGAAGCCAACAAAGCAAATTTGTTTGCGTGTAAACTTAAAGTGCAATTTCTTACGTAATAACTAATAACTAGCGTCTGGTTTCGTCTTTGTGGAGAGTGTCGGCGTAAATTATTACAAACCAACTGAAAGTGGCATATTAACTGTTAACGATGTACGTTTTCCAGTTCAAGGTCGCATATCGGAGTCTAAATTTCATTCAACAGAATCAATGGTTCGGGAAAGTCTGCAGCAGTGTCATTCATGATTCAGTAGTGAAACACTGCACCAGTTCCGTATTTTTCATGTTGGTTACGACATGTTTCGAGAATTTATTCGAACTGACAAGTGTAAATTTTACACAGCTATTTCATATGATTGTGATCCGTCTCAGCTGCTCTGCAGTCATTTTGTTGTTATGTAGCTGTCCTGAAATCGGGCATAATAAACACATCAACCGTTGCAGAAATAATCACTGCACAAAATCAACCCTAGCAACACACATGCACAAGATTGGAGACTCATTCACGGACACGGATACAGAAGATCTTAAGAAACTCCACTTACAGAAACCACATGCTTTGGGTTTTATGAGTGCTGTAAATTTTTGTATAACACAAAAAACAGAGAGAAAAAATCAGTGGCTAGCTAGATAAGGAATCGATAAAATCCTTTAACTTTATTTTTTGCGTAGAGAATTACTGTAGCAAATCCGTAAATATATTCATTCTTCCACATATTCCACTCAATATCTGCAACAAAATAGCACAAAAGCGAGTAAAAATCATTAATATATTCAGTAACGATAAGATAGAAGTTAAGTGACAAATTGATGTAAATAACGTAATCCACAAAAAATACATCTCAAACAGCATTCAAAATGGTTCAAATGGCTCTGAGCACTATGGGACTTAACATCTGAGGTCATCAGTCCCCTAGAACTTAGAACTACTTAAACCTAACTAACCTAAGGACATCACACAACACCCAGTCATCACGAGGCAGAGAAAATCCCTGACCCCGCCGGGAATGGAACCCGGGAACCCGGGCGTGGGAAGCGAGAACGCTACCGCACGACCACGAGATGCGGGCATTCAAAATCTTCGGGACACCACAAAAATGGTTCAAATGGCTCTGAGCACTATGGGACTTAACATCTGAGGTCATCAGTCCCCTATAACTTAGAACTACTTAAACCTAACTAACCTAAGGACATCACACACATCCATGCCCGAGGCAGGAGTCGAACCTGCGACCGTAACGGTCGCGCGGTTCCAGACTGAAGCGCCTAGAACCGCTCGGCCACACTGGCCGGCTCGGGACACCACAATGACGTACCATCTTTGCACCTTATTTCTACTTCACATAAATAGTGTAAGTGACGGCTTCCGTGCGGGTTACTCATTGATGATGAAAGCACGGAATCTGTAAGTAGACAGACAGAAATACTCGGACAAAGAACAATCAGGAGATTTATTTTGTCCGATTTCCCGATTGCATACAACCACAAAATAATGACTGCAGGACAGGAGGGACAGAACAACGTACATGTATACATCACATAAAACACCTCTGTAAATATGTATGCTACAAACACGTTGTGCCAAGCTTGAAAAACACGTAACTTGTGCAGTATTTCGTTACTTAAATTGTAACGTTGTCTTGCTGAATTCAGTTACACAGTCACATGACATTAATTACTGTTTTTCGGTTGCTCCCAACACATCTACAGACTCTGTTTGAAGGAGTAGCAGAGCAGAAAATCAGTCCGGTATCGCCAATAAACGTTTAAACGTTTACTAACATATCTTTGCAGCAGTCTCGCCAGGTACTGCTGTGGTTAGCACAATTGACTCGCTTTCGGGAAAACTTCGTTTCAAATCGGCATCCGGTCATCCAGAGTTAGGTTTTCCATGATGTCCTTAAATAGTTCCAGGTAAATACGGCTATGGTTCTTTTGAAATGGCACGCCGATTAATTTGTCCATCCTTGGAACAATCCGAGCTTGTGCCTCGTCTCCGAGGACCCCGATGTCGACGCGACGTTAAAACCTAACTCTTCCTTCCTTTTCTTCGCCGCAAAACGACGCATAATTAGCCTGGTGCGCTGCGTGTCACTAAGTGCGTGGAGTCTTGCCTGTTTGTGACAGACTCCGTGCTCAGCCACAACCTCACGCAGTAACAGAGCTATCCTCAGAAATTAAGCTTTTGTAACACTATCCTTGCACGAAGGAGCTCTAATCCAGACGTATCTAACTGATAATGGAAGTTATCATCTAATGATTATGTAGAAGATTTCCACTTATCATAGCAAAGAAAAGCTTCAGCGGACCAGGAAACGCTCTACACGTCAATAGTTACGTTACAGTCAAAGAATGTGGAAGCAGATTCGTAGTTAAAGGACTCACGTGCACATGAGGACAGATTCATGTATTTATGCCAGCATACAACTAAGATAGAACTGCTTCAAATTTTATAAATGTGGTGCAGTTGTAGATATAGCAGACAACGGCTCAGGATAACTAGCGCTTAAGGTACAGCCTCTAGTGACAGCAAATTTCACTTTATAGTTACTGCTTTTCGAACAGGACCTACTTGAGAAACAAAATCACTGTGACAACATATATGAAACTACAGTGGTATTTGTTTGGCACAGGTCTTGCACAGAGGCATGAGCTTCAGCGAAGCGATGAACAGTGTGTCCTCCTTACGGATGGTTAACAAGCGAAAGTTAACGGCTCTAGGATGAACTCCCGTTCTCCTCACTGAAGTACAAAGCAATAACTTTAACAGCGACCGAATGGATAGTAAAGGAAAGGGAAGGAACAGTTAAAATTGACCCCTGCTCTCCACGTATACAATCGTCGTGCTTTCTCATTACTTACGTGATTCGACGCTGAGATGCCGACATGCAAAACAGTCAACAAGAACAGTTCTGAAAGCGTATATTTCACCTTATGTAAAATCTCCATTGTCCATTTTATTTCCCTCATATGAAACCGTTTAAATCCTGACACGCGAAGCCACATAATTGATAAATTGTAAAACATGAGGGCACATATAAGCGGGACTTGTAGAGCAGGGTTATAAACTAACGGTTTGTTTATTTCGTCATTAGGGCATCAGCCCAGATGGAAAAAGAAAAATCAGCCTTAATGATGTGAAGCAAATGTCTCCATTGTATTCGTGTGTGAAGAGGTATCAAAATGTAATGTTCGGAGGGTTCATCGCGTGAAGTGACAGTAAATAAAGCAATAATAGCAAGCACCAGTCGTCACTTAAGGTGCGCGGACACGTCGGGCACCCGTCCGCCAAAGTGCATAATTTATCACATCTCTATGCAACTCGATGTCGTAGGGAACTTGGGTGACATGGAAATAAAAACAGCTGAATAACTTGAATTATACGATGGAAAAAAAATACCAGGTAGACGTAAAGGCCGGCCGTTGTGGCCGAACGGTTCTAGGCGCTTCAGTATGGAACAGCGCGACCGCTACGGTCGCAGGTTCGATTCCTGTCTCGGGCATGGATGTTTGTGATGTCCTTAGGTTAGTTAGGTTTAAGTAGTTCTAAGTTCTAGGGGACTGATGACCTCAGATGTTAAGTTCCATAGTGCTCAGAGCCATTTGAACCATTTGTAGACGTAAAGACTCGAGAATCTAGGCAGATCGACAAACCAACATCGCATAACCTTGTCTTTGAAGCAGATTTATAAAAAGCAACAAACAAGCGCCTGAGACCCAGCTTACCCGAAGCGGATGATGTCTGCTATTACTAAGAAAATAATCGTTCACGCAGAAATGAACTGTTCAATATTTATGGTCCCATCTGTGACCATCAATAGTGAAAAATCACAGTCATTACTGATTGGTAAATTATGGTACTATACCTCAAGTAATTTTCAGCACACAACTCAGCGATTTATATATTTCATATTTTTTAAACTGACATTTCATAAATACAAATCTGTAAGATTTAGATACGGACATTGTACAAATAAAAGGAGGCTCCGTGAAGAGGCCAAGAAATTAAGATGAAATCAGCATATGGACAGGAAGTGCGTTTGGTAAACTGATTGTGAGTACAAAAGTACGATAAACCTAATTTTTCGTAATCCTCCAGCATGAACTGAAGTTCTCACAAATACCTTGTGAACGCATAACTACAAAGAAACTTTGATGCAGTTCCAAAAACATCATTCGGGTTAAGGTAAATATTAAATTAATATGAATCTTTTCCACTTGACAAGTGGCTGGAAATGCCTACTTATTTAATATCAAATTTCCCATTTTTAGCTATTCAAAACACCATGCACTTAAGAAGAATAAAGTAGTACCTAATTCAGAAAAAACCTGTATCTCCTGAGGATTCTTGAATGAGAAGGTCCTGTCAAAATGTGCATGCTCTGACAGGAAGTACCGGAGATTTTACTTGGCACGTGTGAAATAGGTATACGTAATGTAACGGAATTTTTTCCTTTGTGTGTACTTGCTTTGAGCAGGATGGGACAACTACACATAAATACGGTAGTACTGCTGGAGGTACTCAGTATACTATTTAATAATTAGTGGAACTTGTAACCCCTCGTTGCATATCGGGTCGTTTTTGAAACTAAGATTTATTCCAACTGGCTATGAACAGTTCCCATATTTCATACAAAATCACGAATTCCGGTTTTAAAGCAGAGGAAATTAAATAAGAGAGTGATAAGAGCCAACAGAATAGTGTGTTATTTGTAAAGTAGCAAGGGACTTCGTTCAAAGAGCTTCTAACAAACGTCCCTTTTGTTTCACAGTTACTATATACACCCAAGGAACGTATTGTTACCGTCTTTAGCGTCTGGGAGTCTTTGGCGTCTGCGAGTCTTTAGCTTTTGGTATTTTCAAGCATCTGGGAGTCTTTGCGTTCGAGATTTTAGTGTCAGAGCTTTCAGAGTTTGAGTCTTGAGTATTAGAGTCTCTTAGGTCCATGCGCTACTGCATGAAATAGTTAACTTCATTGAAAGCCGCGCTAATTACGAGTAAATTTCTTTTCATTTAATTTATTGTTAAAAATACGAAAACTGACAAAACTGAGATAACGCTAACATCCAGCGAATATCACAATCGATAAAAAATTGTTATCAGATCCAATTTCTGAACTTAAGTTACTGCCGAAGCTATTATTCAAACATCGCGCGGCAACTTGCCTTTCGATTAAGGATCCTGTTTCGACGTTTATTATCGGGCTTAAATGTAGTAGTGAAACTTATCAAAGAAATAAAAGCCAAGTTAAGGAAAACCTGTGGTGTCCTACGATTTCGAACAGAGTATCGCGAGAAGTGAGCTATACATTGGATTCTCTCTGGATAATAATAATAAAATAATAATACTAATAGTAATAATAATAATAATAGCTTATTCCATATTAATATTAAAGAGAATTTTCAACAAACAAAATGTGCTGTGTTAAATGAACCTGTGACTTCTGAGGGAATTAATTCGGTGTACATGTGTTACGCAGATCAAAGATATCAATTCACTTTGAAAGGCGAATCGGCTGCCTATTAATGAGTATCTTTGGCGGCAACGGCTAAACAACGCAGCTAGCCGATGGTAATAATTAGAATCTAAACATATTGAAATGAGATTGACTGCAATTACAACTAGTTTTGTGTCGCCTCGCTTTCACATATCTCGACGAGGTGAAGAACACAGGGCAAAGATAAAGGAAATCGCACTTTCGCTGATCGTGAAAGTGCCAATAGGCAGGATTAGGAGGAGTCACAAATTTCTCGGCAACATGGAGCTCGAAGGTAACAAAGCAACAATATACGGTTTTTTACATGTGATTTTGTAAACTAGTTACTGTATTCGGTCGAAATAACCATTCGTGTAGACTTGCTCTTGTTACATGTTCACTGTCTTCGAGAAACTACGCCCGGAATGACGGGAAGGAAATGCTGCGACGTACTGGAAACGATAGAGGTCGTGCCTGAGGGACGCGCACAGACAGGTGTTATAAAAGACGCAAAACTCAAGTATGTATCGAAATAATTGACACTTCGAGCTTGCCGTCATAATCGATATTTAAAGTTTGAGTCATAGTTCATTGCGCTCCAATTAAATACAGTGAAGTGCCAAAGAAACTGCTATAGGGATGCGCATTCAAATACAGAGAAATGTAAACAGGCAGAATACGTGATTCTGTCGACAACGCCTATGTAAGACAACAAGTGTCTGGTGCAATTGTTAGATCGGTTACTGCCGCTACAATAGCGGTTTATCAAGATTTTTAAAAAAGTGGTTCAAATGGCTCTGAGCACTATGGGACTCAACTGCTGAGGTCATAAGTCCCCTAGAACTTAGAACTACTTAAACCTAACTAACCTAAGGACATCACACACATCCATGCCCGACGCAGGATTCGAACCTGCGACCGTAGCGGTCGCGCTGTTCCAGACTGCAGCGTCTTGAACCGCTCGGCCACTCTCGCCGGCTTCAAGATTTAAGTGAGTTTCAACGTGGTGTTATAGTCTGCTTAAGTTCGATGGGACACAGCGTCTCCGAGGTAGCGATGAAGGGGGGATTTTCCCGTTTGATCATTTCACCAGGGTACCATCAACATCAGGAATCCGGTATAACATCAAATGTCTGACATCGCTGTGCCCAGAAAAAGATCCTGCAAGAACGGGACGAACGGCGACTGAAGAGAATCATTCACTCTGACAGAAGTGCAACCTTTCTGCAAATTGCTGCAGATTTCAGTGCTGGGCCATCAACATGTGTCAGCGTGAGAAGCAGTCAACTAAAAGTCGTCGATAAGAGCTTTCGGAGCCGAAGGCCCCCTCGTGTACCCTTGATGACTACACGACACAAAGTTTTATACCTCGTCTGAGCTCATCATCACCGACATTGGACTTTTGATGACCGGAAAATTGTTGCCTGATCGTACGAGTTTCGTTCCAAATTGTATCTAACGGATGGACGTCTACGGGTATGGAGACAGCTCATGAATCCATGGACCCTGCATGTCAGATGGGGTATGTTCACGCTGTTGGAGGCTCTTTAATAGCGTTGACGTTTGCAATTGGAGTGATATGGGACACCTGACACGTCTAGGTGCGACTCTAAACCTGTGTTTCAGAATATTAAAGAAAAGGTTATCTGCCGCTTCACAGAGTCAAGTCAACTACCTATTATTGCGTACGAAAGGAGAGTCGAACGAGCTAAAATTGCTGGATGGATGTCCGTAAACGTTCATTGATCAATCCAAAGATAAGGAAAAGGAGGTGGAACGACTGCCAGGAGAAATCTGTTAGCAGCAGAGAAGATTCAGATTACGGGAATCGAGTTGTTGACAGACGATGTACAACTTGTCAGCAAAAGTTGAAAATAGTATATTTAAAGCCAGGCAATTCCATACGTTTCAACAGGGAAAAATTGTCTCCTCCCAATGGAATGATGAAGACAAAATTCGAAACAGTGATTAAGTTTCGTACGGGCATCTGCAGTAGCTGACTTGTACGTCATACTATGAGTTTGGGTAATACTTTATTGCGAAACGAAGAGTGAACAAAGTGATCTTAGAAACGAGATTTACAATCCAGAATTTTACAGCACCAAAAAGGGCACACTTCGAAAGTATTTCGAAAGGTACATAAATAAGGCCCGATACTGGGATTAACCCATCAACCTTATGGAGGTTTTAAGAATTCCGAAAGGGAAATTACCAATTTACCTGCGAGAAAAACTAATTAATGTACCCGATGATGACTTATATCACTTTCTGTCAGTAACACAATCGCTACAAGTAATCCAAGAGGACGCTAGGCACTTCGGAAATCATATGTACTGTATAATGCGATTCCGTACAATGTACACCATGGTCATTGTCGCAATGGAAGCCATCGCAACGAGAAATCGCAATATAATAACGTTAATACGAATAATCGAAATTGCCACAGCAATCAATGTAATGGTAATCAAATGGGAAATAGAAGGTCCGATTCACAAAATCATCAGCCGGGTCACAGCAGTAATATTAACGGTGGTACTCACAATAATAATAATAGGCACAATGGACAGACACAGAACCATATCAAAAGCGATTTATTCATCTACACACAGATGCGAAAATATAACGATCATAATGTGCTACCGGGGAATAATAACATGCGACATGTCCAATGGAGTAATCAATCGTCCGTTTGGTGGACAGCGTCTGCAAACGCCATAGAAACGTCGAGGCAATTCATGCCATCTGAAATGATAAACAAAACTGAAACTAGGACGTGTCATCAAGACGGTGAATGGGCGGCTCAGAACCATGAAATACGAGTGGTAGTTGTAGAGGAAGGAAATAATGACAGGACAATTGAATCAACAAACTAGAGCCAACCTCTTTGCGCCTTCCGGAAGTGGCTGGTCGTAAAGAGGAAGGCGAAACATCATTAGCAGTAAGAGCGCTAAGATGCAATGATGGTAGAAGAATTACTAGAGAATCCGAGTGGTTTTAATAAATAATCCTGGTCGATACTGGAGCCACTTTCAGTGTGATAAGCGTTTGTGTATTTAAACTATTTGTTGTTGTTGTTGTTGTGGTCTTCAATCCAGAGACTGGTTTGATGCAGCTCTCCATGCTACCCTATCCCGTGCAAGCTTCTTCATCTCCCAGTACTTACTGCAACCTACATCCTTCTGAATCTGCTTAGTGTATTCATATTTTGGTCTCCCTCTACGATTTTTACCCTCCACGCTGACCTCCAGTACTAAATTGGTGATCTCTTGATGCCTCAGAAAGTGTCCTACCAACCGATCCCTTCTTCTAGTCAAGTTGTGCCACAAACTGCCCTTCTCCCCAATACTATTCAATACCTCCTCATTAGTCATGTGATCTACCCATCTAATCTTCAGCATTCTTCTGTAGCACCACATTTCGAAAGCTTCTATTC
This sequence comes from Schistocerca americana, assembly GCF_021461395.2. Taxonomy (NCBI): domain Eukaryota; kingdom Metazoa; phylum Arthropoda; class Insecta; order Orthoptera; family Acrididae; genus Schistocerca; species Schistocerca americana. The sequence continues at coordinate 591,091,290 of NC_060119.1, forward strand.
TCTTCTTGTCTAAACTAGTTATCGTCCACGTTTCACTTCCATACATGACTACACTCCATACAAATACTTTCAGAAACGATTTCCTGAAACTTAAATCTATACTCGATGTTAACAAATTTCTCTTCTTCAGGAACGCTTTCCTTTCCATTGCCAGTCTACATTTTATATCCTCTCTACTTCGACCATCATCAGTTATTTTGCTCCCCAAATAGCAAAACTCATTTTCTACTTTAAGTGTCTCATTTCCTAATCTAATTCCCTCAGCATCACCCGATTTAATTCGTCTACATTCCATTATCCTTGTTTTGCTTTTGTTGATGTTCATCTTATATCCTCCTTTCAAGACACTGTCCATTCCGTTCAACTACCCTTCCAGGTCCTTCGCTGTCTCTGACGGAATTACAATATCAACGGCGAACCTCACAGTTTTCATTTCTTGTCCATGGATTTAATTCCTACCCCGAATTTTTCTTTTGTTTCCTTTACTGCTTGCTCAATATATAGACTGAATAACATCAGGGATAGACTATAACCCTGTCTCACTCCCTTCCGAACAACTGCTTCCTTTCATGCCCCTCGACTCTTGTAACTGCCATCTGGTTTCTGTACAAATTGTAAATAGCCTTTCGCTCCCTGTATTTTATCCCTGCCACCTTCAGAATTTGTAAGAGAGTATTCCAGTCAACATTGTCAAAGGCTTTCTCTAAGTCTACAAATGCTAGAAACATAGGTTTGCCTTTTCTTAATCTATGTTCTAAGATAAATCGTATGGTCAGTACTGCCTCAAATGTTCCAACATTTCTACGAAATCCAAACTGATCTTCCCCGAGGTCGGCTTCTACCAGTTTTTCCATTTGTCTGTAAAGAATTCGTGTTAGTATTTTGCAGCCGTGACTTTTTAAACTGATAGTTCGGTAATTTTCATATCTGTCACCACCTGCTTTCTTTGGGATTGGAATTATTGCATTCTTCTTGAAGTCTGAGGGTATTTCGCCTGTCTCATACATCTTGCTCAACAGATGGTAGAGTTTTGTCAGGGGTGGCTCTCCCAAGGCTATCAATAGTTCTAATGGAATGTTGTCCACTCCCGGGGCCTTGTTTCGACTTAAATCTTTTAGTGCTCTGTCAAATTCTTCACAAAGTATCATATCTCCTACTTCATCTTAATGTGCATCGTCTTCCAATGCCATAATATTGTTCTCAAGTACATCGCCCTTGTATAGGCCCTCTATATACGCCTTCCACCACCGGCCACTGTGGCCGAGCGGTTCTAGGCGCTTCAGTCCGGAACCGCGCTGCTGCTACGGTCACAGGTTCGAATCCTGCCTCGGGCATGGATGTTTGTGATGTCCTTAGGTTAGTTAGGTTTAAGTAGTTCTAAGTCTAGGGGACTGACGACCTCAGATGTTAAGTCCCATAGTGCTTAGAGCCAGTCCTTCCACCTATTATTAGTAAGAATAGACTGCCTTTGTTCCCAGTTTCGAACCGTACACTATCAGGTGCACTGAGTGTTCATTCCGTTCCAATGAAGTCTTATGTGATGGTAGAAGCTGTTGCATAAAGGGAAAGACTATTAAGCAGCTTCTTGTTAACTTTTACACTATCTTATCCGTGAATCTGGAGTTGGGTTTTTTTGAGCGACAAAAATGCAGTAATTGACATCTTAAAATGAATATGCAGCCTGGCCAATAGAGTGAATGATTGTATTGAACCTGGTGAGGAAATTGAGATTGCACCTCAGATTCTGCCAGAGATTAGAGATTAAATTTACGTATTGATATATTGTATTTAAATGGCAATTGTGGACTATGTGGTTTACGAACAGATAACTCATCGGAATAATTGAAGTACATCGTAATGAATTAGCTATATTGTTAAAGGAATATTAGGAAGCCTTCAGTCATAAACCTGGTGTGATGAAGGATTATGTTTATGAGATGGATGTCTATCCACCTCAGACTTACACCATTCCGTGGACCAACAAGGCTTGAAGGAGTGTATGTTAAAATTAGACATGAACCACATCTTGACATCACGATATCATGCAGAACCGTCAACAGTTGAACGTATATTTAGAAAGTTTAATTATGCTACAACACGACAATATAAGTGGATAGAGTACGTGTCGGTCTTTGAAGAGATTCACAGTAACATGCCACAGTCATCCACCAGGCATACTCCAGCGGAGATAATGTACAACACGCCCGAATCTAATGAGTGAATCAAACATTTAGCGATCTTTGTTCAGTCAAACTGGGATAGGAAGTCGTGTTGGACGACGTGCGTGAATCAGTGAAGCGTCCTGCTTGACTGAGAAAGACAAATTCGATCGTAAATTGGGTAGAACTCTGTCGTATACTACAGGTGATAAGGTCTTATTAAGAAAACCCCCTAAGTCATCGGCTCCTAAGAGGTTAAACCAGAAATGGCAACTGTTTACTCCAGACCTTATGGGATTATTCAGTTTCACATGAGGGAAGCTATTTGTCAGCTAATGAAGATAACGGGAGCCAAACCAAAAGTTTGTTTCCTCACAAAGATATGATGAAATTTTATGGATGAAACCCTTAGTGACAGTTGATGGAATACTGAATAAGAAACTTCACCTAAGTAGCTTTTTGCTGGTTTAGTAGTTTTACAATTTATTGTTTTAATAATGTTCGAATCTTCGTGGGTATAAATGTATTCTTTGTTTAATAGTATAGTAGTTAACATTTGTTAATTCTGTCCACTGTAATTTTTTGAGTGCCTCACATGTAACTGTTAGTCAACCGAGGCCTTAGATTAAGAACAAGGACAATGAGTTATTGAATTTATTTGCATATCAAATTTTCGCGGTGCTGGTTGCCCAGTGAAGTGTCCATTGTTTCAGTAGGATTACGCTCGGAACTGGAGGACAGAATCTGGGCATAACCTACTGCATGTGAAGTAACGTAGTCGTTAATTCAATAGGATTGTCCCCAGAACTGAATAGGACAGAATCTCAGTATAACCTGTGGAATTGAAGGTAATTTGAGCATTAAGAATAGTTGTCAAACAAAGAAATATCGCATATGCAAACAGTGTGACACTAGTAGGAAAATGAATGCTATGAACTATTAGAAAGGCTAAAAGACTGCCTATATTAGGGAACAAGAACGAGTTATTAATACACATCATGTCTACATGTCATCTCTAAATGTCATGTCTATATGTGTTCTTTATGTTCTGTATTCTCCATTTTGGAGCCCAAACAATCTGAACGATTGCTGTTGTTATCTGATGGGGTGAATCACGTTTTGGCTGCACGGTTCCAGAAACGTTAACTACGAGCTATGAGACGTCCCCTGACGTAGGCAGAGGTCGTCGACGTCGGGAATTCGCTCGCCTTGCAACCTAGAGGCAGAGCTAGAACGGGGACCGATGACCGTAGCAGTCTGGTCTCTTTACTCCCACAAACCATCCAGAGCGAGAACGAGCAAACAAGAACCATTCGCCAGAAGTTCATCACTCTACGACGTTATACAAGAAGCGAACTGTCCGCTGATGTCAACCGGAAATTTGATCGTTAATTTAGTCAAGAGCGTCACGGAAGTCTACAAGTAGCATCGGCGTACATCAGATGAAGAATTTGAAGAAAAAAAAATATCATACCGAAGAACGTCGGCACGCGTAGGCAGTCCGAAGAATGCTATATGAAACTTAACAATAGACATGAAGACTCGGCGAACTGAAATCGAAGAGAAAGAAAAATCTAAAATCACATGTATGGCGTTATAATCCAAGAAGCTGTACGATGTAGGGTGCAAGAAGATTCGTTGTTACGATGGGCATGTTGCAAACTGTAACAAGAGGCAGCCTGAGTCAAATAATGAAAAAGTGTTGTAGCTTAGCCACTGAAGAGGCGGCACAACAAAGTATTACTCATGTCCCGTATGTGCCACTGCTGCAACCGCGCAGACGGCCTGCAGAACCCAAACCCAAACGATCCCTCTGTGCAGCCGCACAGGGGTGCCGAGAGGAGTGGACATCGCAGACCTCGCCAGGCAAAACAAGATAAGACTACAATAAAGTCCCAAGATTGATACTGAAATTGTTAAGACTAGAAATAGAGTGAAATGTGTTATACACTTAGAGTGGAAATTTAAGTTGTGAAATTGTAGTTAACTTTAAAGTGACTTATTCAGTATAGATACTAAATGAATGAAATATTTAAATGTTAGGAAAAGTGAAAATATTTAACATTCAGATAATGCTCCAAAAAGTTTAAGTCAATAAATAAAATACAGTACATAAGGAACATGTAAAAACCAATTGAACAATTTTTGCAATCATGTCGTATCTCCCACCAACACATATATGTAACATACTGTCGCTTGGTCATAAAAAGGAAAGAAGGAAAGATAAAAATCAAAAGATAAGGTCTCAAGCTAAGATTCAAAACCCAGGTCCATTAAAAGGAAACTAGGATCCTAAGTCAAAGTCAAACATAATTAATGAAGAACCCCAACGCTCTAAGAGAAAATTTGAATGCGCATAGTGTTAGCATATCTCGCGGTTACCTTAAACGGTGACAACTTGATTAAAATAATCATTTGGGGGCTGTTCAGCCCCTCGTTATATGTCTGACCTTTTTGGAAACCAAAATTCATTCAAAGTGAGCATAAGCAATTACTATATTCGATATAAAATCAGGAATTCCCGCTTTAAATCAGAGACATTTAAATGGACAATAAGAGCCAATGGAATAGAATGTTGTATGCAAAGTAGCAGGGGGTTTTCTTGAAAGAGTTTCTAACGAAAGTCCCTTTTGTTTCACAATTACTATACAAACACAACGCACGTATTGTTACCGTCTTTAGCGTCTGGGAGTCTTTGGCGTCTGCGAGTCTTTAGCGTTTGGTATTTTCTAGCATCTGGGAGTCTTTGCGTTCGAGATTTTAGTGTCAGAGCTTTCAGGGTTTGAGTCTTGAGTATTAGAGTCTCTTAGGTTTATGCGCTACTGCGTCAAATAGTTAACTTCATTGGAAGCCGCGCTAATTACGAGTAAATTTCTTTTCATTTAATTTATTGTTAACAACACCAAAACTGACAGAACTGAGATAACGCTAACATATAGCGAATATCTCAATCAATAAAAAATTGATATTAATTCCAATTTCAAAACTTAAGTTATTGCAAACATGGCGTGGCAACTTTGCTTTCGATTATGGACCCTGTTTGGACGTTTATTATCTGGCTTAAGTATAGTAGTGAACCTTATTAAAGAAACTGTGTTAATAAAAACAGATTCCATTTCAAACAGAGTTTCACGAGAAGTGAATCGTATATTGGATTGTCCCTTGACAATAATAATAATAATAATAATAATAATAATAGTTTATTCCATATTAATATTGCAGGAAATAATTTTCAGCGGACGAAACGTGCTGTGTTAAATGAACCCATTGACTTTCGAAGGAATTTATTCGGTGTATATGTGTTATGAAATTCAAAGATATCAGTTCATTTTGAAGCGCAAATAGGCAGCCTAGTAACTATTAATAAGCATCTTTGGCGGCAACTGCTAAACAACGAAGATTAATCTTACAATAAAATATAACAATTTAAGGGAATAATCAAACACAACCCTCAGACACAGTAACTTCAGTGGATTAACACTTAAACAACTACAATCGTAAAAAACGATTTGAAACAATAAACATTAGTTTTCTCGAAAAGGAAAAATCTCACCAGAGTCATGCAACTCAGTTCGAAAAAGAGCTAAGATTCACTGGGCAGCTAACGTTTGCTTACCACAGCTGTAGGAAATTTTGTAGTCGCTCCATCACTTCGGGAAGCAGCAACATCCAACACAAATCAGACGCAATTTCGGCGTAAGTGTTCACTAACACACTTGGCGGCTGGGAACATATGATAATTCCAGGCACAGCTGACAAATATCCAGACATTCAACAAGTTATAATTAAAAGAAGTTTTAAAACACACAAATGTGGCACTCAATATGAAACAGAGGAACTAAAAGTTAAATTCAATTCTTGAAACAGAGTGATGGAGAACCACAGTCAATCCAGCGTAGCGGGAGCAACTTCAACACGGGAGCACATGCGGCAATCGTGTAACGATTACCTTCCCCGCAAGGGTAGAACAGACGGAATTAGAAAATGAACAGCACTCCACCACCCATATCAGCAACCATGCCTCCTTAATGAAGGGTAAATCGGCTGCGTCGACATTAGTCCCAAGTACTTTCGACCAAGACGACTTTAGAGACGACCGGCCTCTTACACAATCGTGCTCCCGTAAGCTCCGTGCGCAGCCCGCAGTACGTCATCTGTCTCTCTTATCTCTCTCTCTCTCTCTCTCTCTCTCTCTCTCTCGCCCTGACTGAGACCGACTAACGGCCAATGTGGTCAACCACCTGCCCAAGGAATAACAACCAAAGACTCTTCAAACAGGCGACCAAAGTGCCACCTGGCAACTACATAGAGGGGGATCGTCCTAATAGACTCAAAAAGACTAAGAGATACAAACTAGTGTTGCAAGAAATAAATAAAAGTACGGGGAGCTGACTGAACTGTAAAAGTAATTATGACTGTGTCGAAAATTGAACTATTACTTGTATCAACACAATGGCCTTTTGGAAGGAGGGGAGACAAGAGAAAATATACAAGACAACGTGGCTGAGTGCAGTAAGTAAAACCTTAGGGAAGGCTGGTATCCATCAGTGGATACCAATAAGCGGATTGATGATTATTATGATCATGTACGGGAACAGTGCCATAAACAATAAATTACTATTTACGTTTTACATCAGCGATTAAGTTTCCTTCGTAAAATAATTCTTCGGCTCCTCAAGCACTTACAATCTCTTTATACGAGAGTTTTTAGCGAATATGCAATAAACTATAGGGTCTCAGGTACGTGTTTCAAAAGCTTCTAGGCCCGTTTCGCCACAAACATATTTTCGGTGTGTGTTCTAAAGTAAGTCTCCCCAAATCACAACTCATTTCGGACAAGACCGAATACGGTCGGTGAAAGTGAATTTCCCTATAAAAATCACAAATTCGGAATGAGACGGAGAGAGAAAGAGAAAATTTATGAGTGATTATAAGATATCTTGTTGTACCATCAGGACCATCACCTGGTAACTCCAAGTAAACTGTCTGAGGAGAAAGTAGTTTTTCAGCCAGCTTTCTCGGTAAATGTTGCAGTAAAATCCCTAACACGCAGGAAACTGAGTGTCATTGCTGTTGTCCTCAACTTGCCTTCCTATAAAAAAGTAATTACAAACTGAGTGGGTAGTTCGAGGACAGTGGCTTTCCTTCCTCTGTCACTGACCGAGCATGTCAGAGACACCAGCAGCTAAGGCCTAGAAGGCGTCTCAAGATATTATGAGTTCGCTGCTGTTCACACACTGGATTGACATCAACGGAAAGCCGTCGGAAAATGGTGGCTGATAGAATGTTAATTATGTGGCGGTCCCGTAAAGAGTTCTGCAGCTGGTTTACACTTATATCTACATCCATACTCTGCAAATAACATAACATCCATGGCAGAGGGAATTACTGAACGTGTAAGATATAAGTCCTTATTTTAGTCCCATAACAGTAAGGGGCGCAGAAAGAATGATATACGAGTATGTCATTATGTGTGCTCTCTTGTCTTCGCGGTCCTTACAGGAGCAATTTTCAGCGGTTGTGGTATATCCTCAAGTTCCTCACTGGTTCTTCAAACTCTGTAACTACGCTTTCGCAGGATAGTTCGCATCTATCTTCAAGTGCATGCCAATCCAATTTTCTGAGCACCTCAGGAATGCTCTTCCACGCTTCAAACAAACTTATGTATGTGCACAATATCCTCTGATTGTGCTATTTGGTGTGGATCGCACACAGTTGTGTAATATTTTAGAATGGGTCACACAAGTAGACAAGTGTGCAAAACTTAAGGATGAAAGTAACTTTCGCATGGAGTTTCTCTGCCAAGAAATATTTTAAACTTGGACCATTCAGAGAAAGAACTGCTGTAGTAAAATACAGAAGATAACTGAAAGATTTACGCAGTGAGACGAACAGAAATTACACTTCCATTCAAAGGCAGTAATTACACTGAAGTCACTGCGATTCGTGATGGTCCCTTGTACATTACAAAAGACATGGCGTGGTTGTTAATAGGTTGTGTGACCACCGCGGACGGCAATGCATGCTCTGTAACGTGCTGCCATGTTGGCCAAAAGGTCGGTAAGGATTTGCTGTCGGAGGCCGTTTCATTCCTCCAGCAGAGCTGTTGGAACTGCTTGATGGTCTTTGGTGCATGTGGACTTGCTGCAATAAATCTCCCCGACACATCCCACACGTGCTCGGTGGGATTTAAGTCGGGGGAACGGCCAGGCCAGTGTATTCGCCGAATATCCTCTCCTCCCGCTAGCCAAGCGATTCGATGCGGTCACGCATTGTCATTCATAAAAATGAAATCTAGATCTTAAACGTGGGTGCTATTCAGCAACTGCATCAATTTGAAGAGGTTGAAAAACACAGAAAACTAGTTGTAATCCAAAGGTTTCTTTAGCGCTTGACTAAGGTTCATTCCGCAAATTATATTTTTAAAAATATCGAAACCTAGGTCAAGGGCTAAATAAATCTTTTATTTGCAAATGGTGGGCTGATTTTTTCAACCACTTCAAAATGTAGGATGTATTGTGAATATGTCCACACCCACCAACGGCCATCCAGCAATTGTCAACCACGTTTGTGGAGGAATGCAGCGCCCTACCACAAGGACTTCTTTTCAACGTTGTAGCCAGGAAGTCAGTGCGTTGCAGAGCGTCCACCGCAGTTCGTGGTGATCACGCACCCTATTAGGAACCATATACTGCCTTTTGTAATGTCTGGAGAACAATCGTATATTGCGATGACCTCAGTATAATTATTTTCTTTGAATAATAGTGTCATTTTTCTTCGACTCATTGCGTATTTCTTTCTGTACCTTCTTTACTATACTTTACGTTCTTTCTATGCGCAATCTAAGTTTCAGCGAATTATGTTACATGGGAATGGCACATCATGCAAAAGCTACTTTCGTCCTCAATTTTTCCACACAAATGCATTCTTCCGTGCAAGTTCATTGGAATATCCCAGAATCCTATCAATAAATCGAGGTACGCTTTACCTACAACTCAGACTAGGTGATCGTTTCATTTGATATCTGTACAAACTGTCTCACCCAGGAGTTGGTATGACTTGACTGATTTCAGTTTTGGCTCACAGACCTATGTGTATTTTTGTATATTTTTTGTTACCTGTATAATTTCACAATTCTGACAATTTTAAGTGAGTTGCCGATGTTTGCACCACTTTGAAATTTTATGAAGATCTGATTATTAATGCAGCGTTCTTGAAGCATAAGTTCATTATGGGTAGTTGTGTACACGAACCTTCCTCGTAAAACAGTCTACCAGTCAGTGAAACCCTACTTAAAACAAAATCGTGACGTTACGACGAAACGTCTCAACATGAGTCGTTCCATCGGATCTACTGAGCTGCCTTCAGCCTTTCTGCACTTATTTGCACCCACCTCTATCGGTCGGTACACCTGTGCTTTCGATTCTGGGGAGAAGAATGAGCAGCAGAGTGTTTCCTGAGACAGCCACAGTGGTGCCTTTAATTGGCTAATATTACCATTTCTCAATTTATGCTTTTTATTTCTTACATCTATAAATATACTAAATGTGTAAATTCTCCTGTGCTTCCTTTTCCCATTTGTTTACTACGTTTTCATATTGTATTTCTGTGGTTCCATCTTCCATTCCTTGTCTTGTCTGGTAGTGTGTGTGTGTGTGTGTGTGTGTGTGTGTGTGTGTGTGTGTGTGTGTGTGTCAATGACTGTGTGTGATGCCTCAGTTTACTTTGGTTCTTGGGCAGGGGTACTTTGAGCGGTACTAGCAATTTAGCTAAGTTTTCTTTACAGACTAAGAGCTTCTGCTGGGCCAACGAGACGTTATGGGAGACAGGTCAGCAGCTATTGTATAACTTGGTACGGGTAGCCGAAACGTATTATTTCTGCGAATTTCCGCCACTGTCTGGGGACCTCTGTACAGCATCGTAGAACAATAATGCTAAGAAATAGTCATTGAAATAGTTACTTTACTATTATTATTATTATTATTATTCACGTGTGGGCCCAACAGGACCAGGCCAGGCACAATTCATCAGTGTCAGTTTTGTTTCAGCCTTTCAGAACGAAGTCTCTTTCTTTCATCACACTACAGTGTTCCAGTCCGGTTTCTAATTTCCCTCTGACCAATTTTCCAAACTAATATCTTTTGCCCGAATGTTTTTCTATCTGTGACGTCTGCCTGAGTTATACCGGCTACTTTAAGATCCTCCTTAATCACAGCGATCTATTTAATTGGCCCAGTTTTGGCCTTACTTCTGCTTTCGTAGAATTCTACTGTTTGTTATGTCAACGTAGCGGGTGTCATTCTTTTAATGTGCCAATAAGATTTAAATCTTTGTTTTATCATGTCACCATGTATTTCTGTGTATTCTTCTATTTCCTTATTACTTCGTAGCCTATAAATTTCTCCATCAGTAATTGTGCGGCCTAATATTTTCCTAATAACCTTTCTTTCTTTCTTTCATTTGAATTTCTTCAATACCCCTATTTCTATTTAAATTAAAGTTTCTACTCCATAAAGACATTTAGGTTTGATTAAACTGCTGTAATGCCCAAATTTATTGAATTTAGAAAAAGATATTTTATTATAAATATTTTGTGTTAGTCTGAATGTAGTTGCCATTTCCTGACAACTATTTTAGTTTGCAGTTTTTTCCAGACCGTTTTCTTATCTGATTTCCCCAAGTATTTAAACTGAGAAAATCTTTTTATTTTTCAAAAAATGGTTCAAATGGCTCTGAGCACTATGGGACTTAACATCAATGGTCATCAGTCCCCTAGAACTTAGAACTACTCAAACTTAACTAACCTAACGACATCACACAACACCCAGTCATCACGAGGCAGAGAAAATCCCTGACCCCGCAGGGAATCGAACCCGGGAACCCGGGCGTGGGAAGCGAGAACGCTACCGCAGCTGCGGACTTTTATTTTTCCATATTTTATGATCAAAATTTTAATGCTTGTTTGTTACATGTCATATATTCCGTTTCATCGAATAATATTTATAGGCCTATTTTTTCCGCAGCTTCTTTAAAAATTTCAATTTGTTTTTGAGTTGTAGTAATATCTCTAGTTAAAATTGCGCGATCATCTGCAAAGGCGAGGCAACCTACTCTAATATTACTTCTGCCTAACATGACTGACTAATCGATATTTTGACTCGACTTTCGCTCTCGCCATTCTGTAACTACCTTCTCCAAAATACAGTTAAACAGTGATCGGGCGAGTCCAATTCCCTCTCTAACACCAGTCTTTGTATCAAATGAGTGATAAATATCTCCCATGAATTTAACTTTAGAGCTAGTGTCAGTTCACGTTTCCTTAACCAGTGTCAGAGCTTCATTATCTAACTCTTGCTCCTTTAAAATTTGGGAAAGAGATTAACAATGAACTGAGTCGTAGGCCTTTCTAAAATCCACAAATGTACATGGTGCCTAAGGATTAGTTTTAAATTAACAATTTGTTCCCGACAGGATCTGTAAGGTTTAAAACCTGCTTATTATTCACAAATTTTAGTTTCTAACTGTTATTGGGCTCGATTAAGTAAACAATGGTTGCACGGGCTAGCCATGGGGTCTTGGGTGCCTTGCCACGGTTCGCGCGGCTTCCCCCGTCGGATGCTCGAGTCATCCCTCGGGCATGGGTGTGTGTGTGTTGTCCTTAACGTAAGTTAGTTTAGATTATATTAAGTAGCGTATAAGCCTAGGGACCGATGACCTCAGCAGTTTGGTCCCATAGCAACTTACCGCCAATTAAACAATACGAGAGCATTTTGTATGTGATCGGGAGAAGAGAGCTTCCTTGGTTATTATTGACATTGGTTGTATCCCCTTTTTTAGGCAGTGGAACAATTAGGGCAGTTATCCAGTCCTCAGATATTTTCTCAGTTTGCCAGATACGTCCTATTAGTGGAGTGTCTCTTGTATAGTGTTAGGGACAGCTGATTTTAGTAGTTCTGTAGTAATATCGTCTCCTCCGGATGCTTTATTGTTTTTAAATTACTTAATTTGTTTAATTATCTCCATTTGTCAGGTTCTTTAGAGTTAAGGTTAGTGTTATTATTCTGCTGTGGTTACAATTTATTCGTTGGATCTGGACAGTTTAATAGTTTTTCAAATTAATTAGCAAGTACCTTAAAATTTTCCCGGCTGTTAAGAGCTAAACAGCCATTATCATTTATGAAGCAAAGACTTTGAGGTTGTTAACCAGTTAGTTTTGTTTTGAATATTTCATAAATGTTTCTGTATTGTTCTTTTGGAAGATTTTTTCTATTTCTCAAAGTTGGGAATCTTTGTAGTTTCTTTTAGCCTGTCGGATTAATTTAGATATTTCATTTCTTACAGTTAGAAAGGTGTACGTTTTTTTAAATCCACAAATTCAGTTCCTGAATGAATGATGCCTAGACTTAACTGCTGTTTCATCCGCTTTCCACCAAGGGTGGTTTCTTTTCCAAAGCGGAATTAAATTTTGTGCAGTTGTGTTGAACTTCTCTTTTGGGCTTAGCCAATTGTTGGAGTGTTTTTGTCAAGTTCGCTTGTTAGAGTTGGAGTTATTTTAGCAGTGTCAAATTTTGAGATAACATTTTTTGTTTTGAAGAGTTTTTGAGGTTGAAGTTTTACATTTATTTGGATTAAATACAGGGCAGAATCTATATAAGCCCCTTTCCTAAATTGGACATTTAAAATTTGTTTGTAATTAGGGTATGAAATTCCTACATGACCGATTTGAAATTCCCCAATAAATATACTGGGTGCCCGCCAAGATTTTTGTTTGTAAGGATTCTTTTTAAAATGTGTTGACATACTTCTGTGATTAAAATTTGTGCACGTTTCATCAAGTCTTTGGCCATTTTGGTTTGTCCATTTATGCACATGAAACCCACCCAGGGTTTTCTTATATTTTTTGTCTTTACCTAATTGAGTGTTACAATCACCCATTCCAATTTTAACATGGTTTGAGGCAATTTTATGGATTTTGTTTTCTAATGTCTCCGGAGCTTTATTAACTTCCTCGGGGTTTTTAATGTTATCCTCACTGACTGAAATACAGGCATTAATTAAAGCATATGCCTTATTTGCACATTTAAGAGAAATTGTCATTAGTCTATTATTAATGGGTTTTACCTCCGTTATTGAATTTAAAATTTTTTTGGAGACTGCAAAGGCAACTCCCAGATGTGCTGTATTATTAAGTATGCTTTTATCAGTTTTATTTTTAAAAGTATGATAATTACCGAAATCCATTGTGTCATTGTCAGTCAGTGGTGTTTCTTGAAGTGCCAAAATTTGATTCTTGCGTTCTTTTAATGTACCGTAAAGCGGTCCGCCTCCGTAGCTCAGCGGTAGCGTTACCGTGTACTGTGTGTCCTTCATCATCATTTTCTTCATAATTAACACGTAAGTCGCCGAAGTGACGTCAACTCAAAAGTCTTGAAATACGGCAGCCGAACCCCGAAGGGGATATTCCGGACAATAAATGCCATATGATCATTTTTTTTTTTACCGTTAAGTGGAGTGACTTTGAACATTTTAGATTCATTTTTATGAATTAAATAGAAACTTCTGAAAACATTGACATTAAACTTTTTAAAAAGTTGCAAGAGGCGTTGCTGATAACGATAAAGCAGGCTATACATTTTTATCCATGCCTAGTTCATTTTTTAAAATTTTTTCACTGTTCAATTTCACCCCATGGCTCAGGGTCACTTTGAACATGGAAACATTTGCCTATTCTGTAGGCGTCATATCAATTACTGTTAAATGATAACCATACCATATGAAACAGCATGATATTTTGTATATAAATATAGTTTTGAAAGTAACTTATTTGGAAAAATTTGAGTATGTTTATGAGTTTTCTTTAATCACCTGAAACGTATTTAAAAACAGATCTTTTCAAAACAGTCTGTATGACTTTAATAAAGGAAATGAAAAAAAGTTATCACATTTTAAAGATTTACGCCTGTAAACACTCTATAGGAAAGGAAGTTGCCACAATAGAGTTTCTACTCTAGCAGATGTCATAGACATCAAATTTAAACTTACAATCAAGCCTTCCCCTTCTATCTACTTTAGAATCAGGTAGAATCCTACAAATGTCATGTTTCTCAAAATCTGACACATTGGGAACATTAGACCACACAAAAAACTTCATTTGATTCCACCTTGGAATGCCATTTCCTCATAAGTGTAATTTCATCATGAGTGATAACATGTCCAACACTATTTTACACTTTTCTTTGAAGGAAACTTTACTAAAACATGTTTTCCGTGGAGCTGATGTGTCAAAGAATAGGTAAGGCGCTGTTAGAAGTCACCCCTTGAAAGACAAGCCTTAATATCTTTTTTTTTTTTTTTTTGCGTCACCAAAGGATAAATTTAACATTTTGTGCTTCCTGTAAATGTCCATGCAAGTGTTAACCTTGCCAATAAAAACATGTTTCAAATTCTAAACTCAAAAATGCTTCTAATGATAGGCAAATATTCTTGCGGTTGCGAAGGAACTTTCGTTTCCAGAAAATTATTTTATTTTCTGACGTTGGTATACAATGTTATTTCATATCGACTGTCATGTCATCTGTAAGTATAGATTATTGGTAATATTTAACGAATCTGGCCTTGGTTCCATATTTATACAATAGAGTGCAGTATTTACTTTAAAAATATCCTAAGTTGCTGTTCAAAGTCGCCTCGCCGTTCAAAGTCACCCCGCTTTACGGTACCTCCCAATTTACGAAGTTTACTTGGTTGGAAAGGTATTTGTATGTTAAGTGTTGTAAAAAATGCATTTGTTTTGATTTTATGTTGGCCAGAGGGCTCCGAATTCCTTTGATGAGTCACACTACATCTTTACCTGGCCACCCCAGAATCCGAAAGACCATTTGCGCCAGTAATACTGGCGGTTGATTCACCACCTGGGGCAATATTGTGATTGTCAGAATGCTCCATGATGATTGTACCTAGAATCAGGTGGAGTTGAGTAGGCTCATTGAGTGAACTCAGTTTTAAGACTGGAAGGGTTAGTCCCAGACCATAAATTTCAGCCGCACCACTGGTGAAGAGACATTGACCACTTCACCGCTTGCTACAAGAAGCGAAGTAGATTTGGTTTTATGTTTCCTTGATACGTGACTGGTTATTCTGTATTCACAGCTATCCGCCATATCTGGTGGAACGTTCACTATCCGCCACCTGTGATCCACCCAATACCCTGGGCAAGGTGGCTCCTTAGACTTTTAGTTACAAAGTCTTGAAGCCTGGAGTAGTTACTTTGTTATACAAGCAGTATCAAACATTCCTTTAATGATCATTATTGTTAATAATTGAAGTTACTTGTGATTTTACTCGTGAATAAATGTTAAATGATTTTCAAATTATGCTCTTAACGTTACTCATGAAACCGGTACTACGTTTAGCCTGGCTCCCTGAGAGCCATCTGAATTGACTACGTGCTTACGAAAGTTTTATTCTGAACCTGATCAGCCGGCCGCTGTGGCCGAGCAGTTCTAGGCCCTTCATTCCGGAACCACGCGGCTGCTACCGTCACAGGTTCGAATCCTGCCTCGGGTATGGATGTGTTTCATGTCCTTAGGTTAGTTAGGTTTACTTAGTCTTCTGTCAGGCAGCGAAAGCAGCGGGCACACACCCCTGAGTACCCAACTGGTAGACAAGAGTGTCATCACTACCAACAGAGGCGAGTTAAAAGTGGGATCCGTAGATGTGAGGCAATATTAAAATAGATCCGCAATATGGGAACGAAAAATCCGATTCAGTATTTGCAGCACCTCGTTTAGCAGAACTATAATAAATAGCAGTACCACATCAAAACTAAATAATTTTTCCTCTGGATAAACCATTATGTCGTTTATTTTATTGATGAAATTCGCCAAATTCTAGCAAGCACAGATCCTCATGGTTAGATAACAAATATTAAGAAAAATTGATAACCGTGCGGTTATCATCTAAACAGCAAACCGTCTGATTAGGTTGCAAATGACCAAATTAATTATTCCGTATATTATGCATTATCAATACACGTTTCATAACAGTATCGTGCAATGCTATCCCAATTCTATGCCAGTCAGTACTACACAATTTATTGCTGATGGTAATATGGAGAGATATCTTACAGCCTGTGCGTGCCAGGTCCCGGTGGCCTGTTGAGATTCCGCTCTCGTAGTACAGTCTCTTCCGCAGCGCCTTTTCCGAGCTGCATAGTCACTTAATCCTCAGAAACTTCGGAATAACGCTGACAGCTCTACAATGAGACAGAAATGTGAGGGAACACAAAAGCTGCCTCACATTTCTTGACATCTCCTTCCTGTAATGGCATCCATTTGTAGAATGTTAGCTTATGGTAGTGATGAAGAGTAGGCTGAAATTTCAGACATTAGTCAGGAAGAATCAGTACACAAAGAAGTGGGGTACTGAAATACTAAGGAAGGACGAGATGCGGTCCACGTTCTCTAAGGCTATAGATACAGCGATAAGGAATAACTCAGTAGGCAGCACACTTGAAAAGGAATGGACATCTTTAAAAAGGGTCATCACAGAAGTGGAAAAGAAAAACATGGGTACAAAGAAGAAACCATGGGTAACAGGAGAATACTTTATTTGACGGATGAAAGGAGGAAGTACAAAAATGTTCCGGGAAACTCAATAATACAGAAATACAAGTAGCTGATGAATGAAATAAATAGGAAGTGTAGGGAAGCTAAGACGAAATGGCTGCATGAAAATGTGAATAAATCGAAAAGGGAATGATTGTTGGAAGGACAGACTAAGCATACAAGAAAGTCAAAACAAGCTTTGGTGACATTAAAAGCAAGGGTGGTAACGTTAAAAGTGCAACGGGAATACCACTGTAAAATGCAGAGGAGAGAGCGGATAGGTGGAAAGAATACATTGAGAGCCTCTATGAGGGAGAAGATTTGTCTGATGGGATAGAAGAAGGCACAGAAGTCAGTTTAGAAGTGATAGGGAATCCAGTATTAGAATCAGAATTGAAAAAGAGGAAAGTAAAATAACTAATCACGGACGTAGTAAGGAGGACATCAAAAGCAGACTAGCAATGGCAAGAAGGGCATTCCTGGCCAAGAGAAGTCTAGTAATATCAAATATCAGCCTTAATTTGAGAAAGAAATTTCTGAGAATGTACATATGGAGTACAGCACTATATGGTAGTGAAACATGGACTGTGGGAAAACCGGAAAATAAGAGACTCGAAGCATTTGAGATGTGGTGCTACAGAAGAATGTTGGAAATTAGGTGGACTGATAAGGTACGGAATGAGGAGGTTCTGCGCAGAATCGGAGAAGTAAGGAATATGTGGAAAACACTGATAAGCAGGAGGGACAGGATGATAGGACATCTGTTAAATCTTGAGGAAATGACTTCCATGGTACTAGAGGGAGCTGTAGAGGGCAGAAAACTGTAGAGGGAGACACAGATTAGAATACATCCAGTACATCCAGCAAATAATTAAGGATGTAGGGTGCAAGTTCTACTCTGAGATGAAGAAGTTAGCACAGGAAAGGAATTCGTGGCGGGCCGCATCAAACCAGTCAGAAGACTGATGACAAAAAAAGGGGGGAACAACGTTACAATTATACAGGCTCATTTTGAAAAATGCACTGCTGCGATGCCCCACTATGCACTGTTCAGCCACGTAAATAATAAAAAAGAGGTACTGGCCCTAACCAGACCAGGTTAAATAAATATATAAGGTGAACACTTGTAAAAACCCTGGAAAAGCTCTCTCTGCAACGGGAGACATGCAGGAAGACAGTCAATGGGATTCTGGAAGGCACCAACGTGTTTGTGGAACCACGACGACACCAGTGTTGTACCGTCTGTCCCAGGTTTCTCGATTTATGATCCATGGTGCGAACAGCACGGTGGACGGAGGTCCGACACATTGTTGATTAGGTTTAAAAACTGGGGTACATGATGGCCAGTGGAGTGTGGTAAACTTATCCTGGTGCTCTTCGAACCACGCACGTACACTGTGAGCTATCTGACACGTTATTGCTTTGTCTAGCTGGTAAATGCCATCATGCCCAGGAAAAAATAAACTGCATGCACGGGTGGATGCGGCTACCTGAGTATAGAAGCTTACTCTTGTTGATCCATTGTGCCTTCCATAATAACGAGATCACCAGAGAATGCCACGAAAACATTCATCAACCCTTAACGCTCCCTACTGGTTGCAGCTGTTTGCTTTCTGACGTTTCACGCCATACAAGCCAACAGCTATCTGTCGGATGGAGCATAAAACGTGATTCATTTGAAAAGGTTGGTTGGTTGGGTGGCTGTTTTGGGGAAGGAGACCAGGCAGCGTGGTCATCGGTCTCATCGGATTAGGGAAGGATTGGGAAGGAAGTCGGCCGTGCCCTTTCAGAGGAACCATCCCGGCATTTGCCTGGAGTGATTTAGGGAAATCACGGAAAACCTAAATCAGGATGGCCGGACGCGGGATTGAACCGTCGTCCTCCCGAATGCGAGTCCAGTGTCTAACCACTGCGCCACCTCGCTCGGTATCTGAAAAGGCCATCTGCCGCCACTCAGCGGAAGTTCAGCTACGATACCAGTGTGCAAACTGAAGCCTTCATCGAGGATGAATAGCAGTCAGCATGGTGTATGAACCAGGAGCCTGCTGCTAAGACCTTTGTGCAACAATGTTTGCCTAACTGTTGACGAGACTCTGTTGGTAGCCTTATCTGGACGGTCAGTTGCTCAAAAGTTGTACGTCTATTCGCCCATATACATCTTCGCAGCCATCGTTTACCCGTGTCATCTATGGCCCTTGGTGCACCACATTTACCTCGGCGCCTACTTTGGATAGCGTTATTTTTGACATGTTCAGTATTCCGAGAGCCAGTGACCGTGACGTTTTGGTCGTCAGATAAATCACTCCGTTTCCTCTTTGCGACAATGACTGCACTGTTTCCCGCGTCCCTCTCGACAGGCCGTCCACTGCTGCCAGGTGCCGACTGCGAGTGGTTATTTCGCTTTCACGTTGAACATAGGCAGTGGTCACATTAATGTGACTGGACCATGTATTACACTGTGGTTAAGAGCTGCAGACGCATCCAGTGTGGTCAGACAGGTTTGAATGAAAGAGGATGAAACTGCAATCCGTTTTGCTGAAAAAAAAAAAACAGGAATCGAAATGCACATTCTGGTGCTCAAAGATCGGCTTATCACAATCGAGACATAGTGAAAAAAGTTAAGATCCGCCATGGATCTGAACATGTCAAAGGGCGCTACCCGCCTCGAACCTGGTGAATCACGATAACTTCTTTAGCCGCCAAATCATTATAAACGAGTACTAGATGCCTAATGTCACCCTGAAAACGAGGAAAAGAACAAGCAGTGGAAACATATGGATTAACCGCTGAGAAAGGCGAAAACTCATCTATGATCGACAAGTTGATGCTCAGAGTTGTTTGTTACTGCCGTAGTGTACTTAAATAAGATTGTGTTGTTAACAAGCGAACGCTTAGAGTATAATGCTGCCGATATCCCATGACGAGATTACAGGAGACTGTGAAGACGAAGCATCGTCGCTAGAAGCTATGTAACAAGGAAATGGTAAGACTTGTCGTGCCTATATCTGCGTTCATTATTTATTTTTTTGAGGTGATAACCAAAACCTCGCAGACATTTTCAGGCTGTTCCTAACCTCATTACGGAAAGTCCTTTCGTGCAGGCCGGTCGGAGTGGCCGTGCGGTTCTAGGCGCTACGGTCTGGAACCGAGCGACCGCTACGGTCGCAGGTTCGAATCCTAACTCGGGCATGGATGTGTGTGATGTCCTTAGGTTAGTTAGGTTTCATTAGTTCTAAGTTATAGGCGACTGATGACCTCAGAAGTTAAGTCCCATAATGCTCAGAGCCATTTGAACCATTTGAGCCTTTCGTGCAGTGTTGTCCAATTTGTCGACTTATTTTTTCATACATTTTCCAGTTCCATAACACGTTCGTGTAACTTCAGTATTCAGACAATATCAACTGCTATCGCTGTTTTCATTTTTGGTAGCCCTCTGAGTTGAACATAATAATTCTGTGCCCACGTTGACCCTTCTTGAGGTCACACTATCCGACACTTTTGTAAGTAACCTGGGTATGATCTCCAGCTCGACGGCCTGCACTGGACCGTGGCCAGCCATTGTCGGTGCGTCTTTACGGCCAGGTGTCGGCCCGGACCCGGTGAACACGAGGGCAGGCAGCGAGGTCGCGCCGAGTGCTGTCTGCCGGCGGAGAGGGCCCCTCGACTGCCGGTAGGGCCCTCCAGGGGAACAAAAGGATGCCGGCGCGGACGGGGCCACCTCTGCGCTGCGCCGCGGCGCCCGGCCGTTCTCCAGGAACACTGCAGCCTCCCACGCGCGCCGTATCATCTGCAAATCGTTCCCTGGATGCTGGAACTGCCTAGTATGCGTCTGACACTGCTTCCCACTCTGGAAGCCTCATTTTACCAATTTATTACCTCTACCATCTTCTTGTCCGTGTTCCCTCCAATTCTGAGATATACCAGTGTACTGAAGGTTATAAAGATTCAAGCACCGAGCGAGGTGGCGCAGTGGTTAGACACTGGACTCGCATTCGGGAGGACGACGGTTCCATCCCGCGTCCGGCCATCCTGATTTAGGTTTTCCGTGATTTCCCTAAATCGCTCCAGGCAAATGCCGGGATGGTTCCTTTCAAAGGGCACGGCCGACTTCCTTCCCCGTCCTTCCCTCAACCGATGAGACCGATGACCTCGCTGTCTGGTCTCCTTCCCCCAACCAACCAACCAACCAAAGATTCAAGCGCATTTTCTTAAGTCTAAAAATTTTTCTTTTGGTTTTTTAGACTGTAAATTGCTCTGATTCTCATGGAATATACAAGCGGCACTGATAACTGAATTAATTGCTTTAATACCGGCCTCCGTGGACGAGGTCACAGTTCGCTCATTCAGTACTCGGTTGTGTTGTGCGCGTCGGCTTAAACAAACACACTATGTGACCAAAAGTATCCGGACACCTGGCTGAAAATAACTTACAAGTTCGTGGCACCCTCCATCGATAATGCTGGAATTCAACACGGTGTTGGCCCACCCTTAGCCTAGATGACGTTTCCACTCTCGGAGGCATACGTTGAATCAGGAGCTGGAAGATTTCTTGGGGAATGGCAGCAAATTCTTCACGGAGTGCTGCACTGAGGAGTGGTATCGGTGTCGGTCGGTGAAGTCTGTCCAAAACATCCCAAAGGTGTTCTATAGGATTTAAGTCAGGTCTCTGTACAGGCCAGTCCGTTACAGGGATGTTATTGTCCTGTAACGACTCCGCCACAGGACGTGCATTATGAACAGGTGCTCTATCGTGTTGAAAGATGCAATTGCCCTGCCCGAATTGCTCTTGAACAGTGGGAAGCAAGGAGGTGCTTAAAACATCAACGTAGGCCTGTGCTGTGATAGTGCCACGCTAAACAACAAGGGGTGCCAGCCCCCTCCATGAAAAACACGACCACACCATAACACCATCGCCTCCGAATTTCACTGTTGGCACTACACACGCTGGCAGATGACGTTAACCGGGCATTCGCCATACCCACTCCCTGCCACCGGATCGCCACATTTTTTACCGTGATTCGTCACTCCACACAACCTTTTTTTCACTGTTCTGTCGTCCAATGTTGACGCTTCTTACACCAAGCGAGGCGTCGTTTGGCATTTACTGGCGCTATGTGTGGATTATGAGCAGCCGCTCGACCATGAAATCCAAGTTTTCTCACCTCCCGCCTGTCATAGTACTTGCAGTGGATCCTGATGCAGTTTGGAATTCCTGAGTGATGGTCTGGATAGACGTCTGTTATACGCTACGACCGTCTTCAACTGTCGGCGGTCTCTGTCAGTCAACAGACGAGGTCGACCTGTACGTTTTTGAGCTGTATTTGTCCCTTCAAGTTTCGAATTCACAATCACATCGGGAACAGTGGACCTAGGGATTCTTAGGAGTGTGGAAATCTCTCATACAGACGTATGACAGAAGTGACACTCAATCAACTGACCACGTTCGAAGTCCGTGAGTTCCGCAGAGTGCCCCAATTTGCTCTCTCGCGATATCTAATGACTACTGAGGAGTACCTGGCAGTAGGTGGTAGCACAGTGCACCTAATATGAAAAACGTATGTTTTTGGGGTGTCCGGATACTTTTCATAACATAGTGTAGATTAGCCTGGTGAACCAATAAACATAATCGGCGTTCAAATTTACGTTCTAGAACGAATTCGCACGACCAAAGCACTTGAAATCAAACGATTTTTACGAGACGAGGTAAAAATCCCGGCGGCCTACATCATGGCACACATTTATCCATTGCGAGCAATATAGTCTATGTGAAGATCATCAACATTGCAACAAGTGAACGGATCGTTCAGGAAGCGAGACAAGGCCTCTGCTTCCGCCACGCTGATGGCAATGTGGGTACTGTGGATGTCGACCATGTTGATTAGGCGCCCCACACGATCAGGATACCCGAACTTCCATTTGAACTCCTATCAGAAGAAGACTTTTCGCATCTGCGACGCTGTATACAGCCATGTCGCAGAAGGATGGACCGGAATTCCAAACATATCCTGTCCTGAACGGCGTTCAACAGGTCAGAATTTCACTTAAAAGCAATTTCCCCTCACATCTCTCTATCGGCGGCTGTCGTGCCATCGTCATTTATGACGGCCAACGAAGGACCTTTCCGGACGGGGGGCAGGAGGGGCACCTCCGATCCGAACGCATCCAACGCCGGATCAAGCAACTACAGCCTGGAGACATGGCGCCGACGTCGTAGCCGACACTGCTTTCCGTGGCTTACATTTGCCGCCCTCACGACTTCTGCCTCTTCGCCACGGCAGCCGGCTCTTTGTGATGATCCACCGCAGCAGGAAGATGAAACACCTGTCTACGTGCCTCGGACTCCACTCCAGCAGTGACAGTCTCGTCGACAGATGACGATGTCCATGACAAATAAAATGGTGATAGACTCGTCGATCGTGCCAACTGTGGCCTTTATTCCATCGTTAGACACAGAAAGAAAAGCCAGAAAGCAATTAACCCAAAAGTGCCGTAAGCAGAGGCGAAGAGTAACTTCAGAACAGATCGAGGACCAGCCGCCGGATAACGAGGACTTCACCCACCAAGACGATGGTCTCACGGAGGCAACCGCCGTCGGCTGGAGCGTGAGAACACGGAATGGGACAGGAAGTTTCGTCAGTAGCCGTAGCTGAACTTTCAGACATCAACACTCTAGGCGGACACTGCTCTCTACCTTCCGAAGTGTGGACACTCATCCCACGCCCTGAAGAGATGGTGGAAGATAGTTTTCCTCTGCATTCAACAGCGTGGGGAGAGGTCGATGACGCCACACAAGCTACTTCGACAGAGCCCTTGCCTGCGTTGAAGTGTTGGGAGTGGCCAGAGGTGACGACTTCTGACACACAATAAACGTTTCCAACCTAATGAATGACTTTTCACCTTCAGCTCGATGACGGGATTGTTGTCTCGCCACCATGAACCTCAGTACGATTGGAACGATTGTGCAGGCCCATCTGCTTAGAAAGATGCTTTATTTTGTGGCGGTGTTCGTAGCGACAAACAATTCGCTGTAGAAACGGCTTACGAAGTCACCGCCACACTTTTAATAGCGGGCCGACCGGCCCGCTGGAACAGTGAACAGAAAGATGAAAACCCAAACACTGATTAAATAAAAGTCGGTACTTATCTTTATTAACGAAGATACAGAAACAGTAGTGAACTCCGTGTCTACAGAAATCTGTCTAGTTCGAGTCGGAGCGGCTAGGTCAGCGTCGGCTGACGACAAACAACAACTCTGCTGCGATGAACACACAACTGACTAGCAAGTACACAATTCGGTGGCGAGTATACAACTGAGCGGCGAATACAGAACTGTCCTAGCGCTCGCGACTCCAGCGCTTAAGAACCCAGAAGCCAGCGGTGGCGCGCGCAGACTTGCGGCGATTTGCTGTCTCGCTGGCGCTGCTTATGCGGACGGCGTCCGGACTTTGATGCTGCCAACCTTTTGGCAGCGGGCTCGGGTGGGATTACTGGCTAGGATATAACACTTTATGCGTCGGATATTTACTTTGCTTTATTGCAAAAAGTGCGTCACGCATCCTTCCCTGACTTCTATGGTTATTTGACGTATATGATATGGGGTGATCAGATTGGCAGTAGTACGCTGATGCTAGTGCGTGACGGTTGCCATCAAAGATGTGACTTACTTCCCATCTGTCAGGGAGCTGGCGATCGAGAGCTGGGTACTCTATTATTAACGTGTATGCTCCATCAGGAACCGACAAATGCCGCTCTACTCAGAGGAAATCATCCCCCTTTTTCTTGGTCGCTACGATCAAAATATCTTCGGCTGCTATTTCACCTGTGTGCTCCATCCCAAAGACCAAGTCCCACACATTTTCGACTTGTCAGGAACTTCGGATACAGGTGAGAAACCAGAATCTCATCTATAACTGGGAGAAAGTGCGAAAGCACAAATCTTACTAGTCACTCAGCCAGCTGCCTTGATCGCATCTGTGTCTCATACATTCTTACATCAGAAGTGTTGGACGCCAAACGGTGGTCACTTGCTTTCTCAGACCATAATGCCTTCATATGCACGGTCTCCCTCCAGGAACAACGTGTACGGCGCCGCCGTGGTGTCTGGAAGATGAATGTGGTACACCTCCAGGACCCAGAATGCCGTCCGACGTTTTCAACGATACCTTCGACGCTGGCATGGTGGATGGGCTGTGCAGAACCAGCCTCCTGGCAGATGCTAATACAATACGGAAAGGACATCGCTGCACCGTATCGTAACACTTGCGAATTTTGTTACCCGATGGTTGGCGCACTCGCACCCGAACCACTGTCCCTAGACCGACAGAATACAGTCTGCCAAATGCACGAGATGTGCAACGTTTTCCACAAAATTAATGTACAAGGCCAAGCCTCTCCTCTGTCAGATAGCAAAGCTAGTGTCTCCTATCTTGTTCCTTTCTCTTCTTCCTCTTCATCTATCTCTATTAACCACGCAATCTTCTTTTCCTTTATATTTCCTTAATTATGCTACACCGTGCCTCCATTCTTCTCCTCCCTTCACCATCAGTCTCCCTCATAATCCCTGCTGCTAGCACTCCTATCTAAAATCTGTCTCTTTCATAATGTCTAATTATAAAAGTACTTATCATCTCCGAATATAAACTCTATATGTATGTATTTTTCCAAGTGTGCCTCTGTAATTGCTTATTTCACTTTTTGTACTAGATGTAGTTTAACATGCCTACTAAAACATATGAATGTAAAATAAGTAGAATGCCTGGTTAGATGTAAGAGAGGGCCTGATGGCCCTAATCTTGCCAGGTTAAATAAATCAATAAATAAAATAAATAAATAAATTGCATGGCTACCATGAACAGCAGACGTCTACTGCTGGCAATAAGCGCATAAGTCCGCCATGGACCTCTTACTGCGTAACCTTCATGTGGCGATCAAGTTGATACACATGGTTCAGTTTCTCCCACTACCGATAGCGATGGTATGCAGACTCCAGCCGCAATTTGGATATTACCTTGCTATTGGATACCTATTTAATGTCCGCTACGACACTCTCACCCTTCCTACATGTGATGGTGGGCTGGAAACATACAGGCATGGACTGCAGCTTTATATATGTGTACAATGGGGAAACTGGAGACTCATCAACATATTTCACTTACGGGTGGTCTGTTGGAGGAACTGCTCCCAGCGTCCATCTTGCCACGTTTTACGACTGCTCATATCGCTCCCTCTCTTTTCCACATCTCGGAATTCATACTCTAATGTAGTTATGTGCACCCTGATCTGCCAACAACTCGAGCTCTGAAGGCGAGAAACATCTATCGTTTGCTCCTGTGATCTATCCTTCGCACTGTGACTGAGAGTAAAAGCCCGGCCTCCTGAGATGAGGAGAGAGCAGTCTACCAGCCCTGCCTCCTACACGGGTATGAGCAACGTGATACCATGTGGTCAGCCAGAAGTTCAAGACGTGACACAGGTAGCGTGCTACTGGCTTACAGATTCTCCCCTCTGCCCACAGAGCCACCTCCTGGACACTAACGAACACTGCCCTACATGTGGAACAGCGTTTGATGTTTGGACGCTAGTACACAAGATCCTCACCTGTTACATTCGTACCCCGCCTCACGCGATTAACCCCAGGCTCCTCCTACACCTGGAACATACTTACTTCCAAGCTACAAGGTCTCAGGCTGTCACATGGTTTAAAGGTAGAGGAGACCGAGGTAGTTCGCAAAATGGTCGATGGTGCAGATACTGGTATCCCTTGGCTATTAATTAATGATGGAAATTGCTTGCTGATTTCGTAAAAAAAAGTGTTTACTAAGACGTTACATTTATGCCAATTTACCTTACATGTGGGGCAAGTTGGCATTCATGCTGGAGTAAGATGGCTTGCTTAACACGTTCTAAGGAATAGGCACAAGTTAGTAACTAAGACACTTTCATTTCAGTAAAATATAAAGGACAAATGGTGTTGACAGTCTCTTACTTTTAAATCTTTCAGTAGCTAGTATATTTTGCATTAGTGTCTGCCGGCCGTGGTGGCCAAGCGGTTAAAGGCGCTACAGTCTGGAACCGCGCGGCCGCTACGGTCGCAGGTTCGAATCCTGCCTCGGGCATGGATGTGTGTGATGTCCTTAGGTTAGTTAGGTTTAAGCAGTTCTAAGTTCTAGGGGACTGATGACCTTAGAAGTTAAGTCCCATAGTGCTCAGAGCCATTTGAACCATTTGAACCATTAGTGTCTGTCAAAATGGCAACAATGTTAAAATATTATTAAGTCGGTAAATAAACATAGAGAAGTTACATGATAATAACGTCCACTGTACTTCACCATCACGAAGTCTTCCACGTGATACTGCTCAGAATTGTCTTCTTGAACTACATTCATGCTATTCTCCTTAGAAGCCGGCGTTGGTGGGCATTCTCGAGATGGTGGAGACTTAAGTTCATATTCTTCTTCAGTGTCACAACTTAGTGGGAAATCGATCTTCAGAATCAACATAGCTCATTATATCTGGCGTTTCGTCTTCGGATTCCGTCATTTCTGAATCATTTCCCCGAGAAAGTTTTCCCTTTCTCTTTTTTTGAATTGCAGCCCTTTTGCCTGTCTTCTCTAAAATAGGCCTACTAATTTACACTTGCATACTTTTTGCCAGTACATTTTTGGTAGGAGTGTCTCTCAAGCTAGCAGTGTGTCTCCTTTTCCTGCGACGGTTAGACAGTTTCCGTGGGCCTGCTTTTCGAAAAGGGAGAATTTCTTCTGGTGTTTCAATTCGGGACGATTATGGTGTGCCTGGAGTAGGTGCATCAGTGGAAGATGAGATGGAAGGTCTACGATGCGGATCAGTTACAACGTCGGCATTCACAGTATGGACACCATCAGGAGGCATGCGATCAGTGACAGATGATCGCAGGAAGTCGAATTCGTGAAAGATGTCAGGATTGAAAGGGCAAACCCTGCGCAGATATTTGATAGGATTGTTACAAGCGGAAAAGCTGTGTTCACGATACTGGGTATGTCATAAATTGAAATCGTTTGGTCAGGATGATTACTTATCCAAGCATCACAAGCAGTACTTATATATTTTTTAACTGGTCCAAACACACTCCTTCGATCTTCTAGAATAGCGAATGAAATGCTTGGAAAACTTAATAAAATTGGTTTCTACCGTTCAACCTGACCCGTTAGCATCACCGTCAAAGCCAGCTGGAGCGTCTCGAACAAAATGTGGTTTGTATTTTGCTCTAGGCAATATGATGAATGGAGGGATAGCATTACCTCCAGCTGATACACATGTGAGGTTATACTTCCAGTTTGTTTCAAACATTTCCGTGCTACCACTCTGTCTGATTTCTGTATAATTGTGATCCCCCTTTAATCCAAATTCCATATATCTTGAGCTTGCAACTGCAGTCTATCCAAAAAAATTTTAAGCACACTGAAGAAACTGTTCGCATTTACTTCATTAAAACTGGTGACCCTGGCTAGACTTGTGTCTTCAGGTGTTCCGATGGATTAACTCTGATGCCTCTTCATAAAAGACGTGTACCAGTCAGGTCCCGCCACTTTCTTTTCCTCCCAAGAAAGTGATACGTTAACTTAATTTTTGGTGGCGTATTGGAAAGCAAATTTTCTGACCTCCTTGAGGCCGAAACCTAAATAAATATCTGAGGCTCTCTTAAGGAATTCACTTAACAGTTACT
Source organism: Schistocerca americana (assembly GCF_021461395.2). Lineage (NCBI taxonomy): Eukaryota > Metazoa > Arthropoda > Insecta > Orthoptera > Acrididae > Schistocerca > Schistocerca americana. The sequence continues at coordinate 591,119,756 of NC_060119.1, forward strand.
CCTGTTCAAGAGAGAAAACCTGTTATACAAAATAAGAATTATGTCATCAGTTGCGAACCTGACATTATGACCGGCATGTGTAGTAGCTAGATATATGGTTCTTGAATTTCAATAGGGCCACAGGGAAAAGCTTACACAACCATTTTTTTAAAGCTATGTCACTTGGCTGATACATACCTTCCTAGGAGCTTTATACCTACTTAGAGCATCAAGAACTTCATCAATGGAAGTATCACATTCTCTCGCTTTTGGCAATACCAGCTAAGCTCCGTGCAGGGAGGTTGAATTCTTCTGCTGTGGTGGCTAGGCTTCTTTTGTAGATAATGTGAACGTGAATGGCATTCTCTACATTCAGAGTAATATGCAAAGTTTTACGAAACAGTTCAGTACTTGAATACAATTATTATTGTCTCCTCTACCCATCACAGCTGCGTAAAATTCCCAGACATATTCTACACCTCTTCGCAGAGAAGAGCTATCACACCCGCTTGTGCAGAGCAGCTTTAGAAATACACAAACACGAGAGTAGCTTCAAAAAGAAAGAAGAAAGCCTCAGGGTAAATGGATTTTGGCAGCCCGTGCTGCTGCAAACGGCCATTGCAGTTAGCAAGAGCAGTGCCGCACCGGAAATGGCCGCGGAGAAACCCATGGACGTTGGCGCATCAGGTGGCCGCGAGCTCGGCTCCAGTCCACCACCAGCAAGGAAGAGTGAAACTTCGACAATGCCAGCCATTCGTTCTGGCGAAATGTCAGAAAAATCATCAGATGAACGTTGACCAAAGAACCCTAGAAAGAAGCCAAAAGGCAGTTTGTCAACAACTGGCCGCGAAAGCCTTAACAATTATAAATTCCACTAATTTTTCTCAGATGCCATCTGTAAATCTGATGAGGTGACGATGTGCTTGGTCCACAATACAGTCATCCTCCCGTGTCGTTGTCACATATGTTCCACTGGAACCTTCATGAGGATGCCTACCTTCAAATTCCACTGTAGTCCAACATCAGGCCAAATGAAGTCCGTGAACATAACAAATCTGTTACTTTATTGTTCGACCAACTGAAGAGCTACAATTAGGCCCCTTCCAGATTCTGTAAGCTGTTGATAACTCTGTTTCGCATGAACTTGTGGCATCACTGTAGTTTTACAGTGTTTTTTCAGTATGTAATACGAGTTTAGTCATTACTACTGGAGCTAAGGACATCACTGACTGTTTTTACCTTATACAATCTAGTAAGTGCCATTGAATTAGATTCGGGAACTAGTGTACAAATTTGATTGTGGCACAATATTGCCATTTCCCCACTATCGGACTAAAATCTCAATAGTTTTATCACTTTACTTTAAAAACGCGAGCTGCAGTGGCTTGCTACGTGTTATGCATAAACGGAAAAATAATTTTACACTACAAATCATTGAATCTGTACAAAACATAAAAATCTTCTGATAGAAGAAATTTTCATTTGTATGGTTTCTGATTTACTGTCTTTACTTAGAATTGTATAGCAAAAGAAATGGAATAATTGCATCCATGAAAAATGTTACTACAATTACTTAAGAAGAAGTTTCTTATTTACTTTTGTCTTCATACTATTAATGAAATGACTTGACTTAAAATACTATTCTTGAACTTCTATATTAATGTGACAGTTTTTTGTTCACCGAAAGGCTTACTTAAGATATACTTATGCACATGAAGAAAATAAATTTGTCTTAAGACTATTATGTACACTGTGAAATGTCTTACATAATATTTACGTAGGTACATCCACTCCAGGAAATGTTTGCTCAATAAAATATTTCTTTATGTCCTGGTGTGGATATAAACCTTTGATCTTCTTTGATTCTGGATATACTAGCAGATAGCTGCAACCATGTGGTTTTGCTATTACTTCAGAAAATAACAGCTATCACTTCTTTCTTCTTTCCTTTAGGTGAGGGTTTCACATGAGTCCTAAGTATCACCTTTCTCCCTATGTTAAAAGCCTCTACTTTGGATATCTTTTTGTCGTGTCTACATTTCCTCAGTTTTGCCTGATGTGTTAGTGAAATGACAGCTTGTCATATTTTCTCATTCCATCTTAATTCTTGTCTTGATATACAGAGCAAGGGTGATAGACATTCCTTATTTCCTTTAGCATTAAACATAAGCTCATTAGGAGTATCTTTTGTTGACATATGGGGTATGTTGTTTACTACTTCCTCAAAATTTTTTAGTAAATCTACCCGTTTAGTTTGTTGCTTTGAGGTATGTGTTCTTACAAAACGGCTAAACGTGCGAAAAGTTCTCTCTATTGGGCTTGATTTGGTATGAAAAGAGGATATAAAAACTCGTTTTATACCATTTTCACTCAAAAAGTATTTCCACTTTCTGCTTGTAAAACTCGAAGCATTATCTGTTACCATGGCTTTAGGCTTTCTGACCTGTGGAATGTATTCTTTAGTGATTCCATTAATGTCTGGTCCTGTTGTTATTGACTTCATGGCACACAGTTTTACATGCTTAGAGTAAACATCTAGAACTGCTAATATATACTTTACTCTTCCTTGTGCTGTGGGGAGTGGTCCTGCTACATCAATGTATGCTAGGTCATGTGGTTGCATATTAATATTCGAATGTAAAGGTTGGTGACATCCCACATTCATGGGTTTAGCTTTCTGACATAGTAAACATGTTCTTAATGATTTGTGTACATGCCTCCTTAAATTAAGGAAACAGCAGTACTTATTAATCTTTTCATAACGTATTGTTATACCAAACTGTCCACAAACTAAGTGTGTGTGCCAGATAAGTGTTTTTAGGTTGACTTCTGATATATAAACACACCAAATGTCAGATTTTGGGTGTCTCCTGTGAAACAGTACTCCCTTGTCCACTTTATAGCACGTTCCTACTTTACCAGAAGCGTTTTGCCGCAATAACTGTTTCACTTTTTTCCACCTAGGGTCTATATTTTGCAGTGTCTCCATATTTTTTCGTATATCAAGATAATACTTTCTATAAGCCGAATCTTTTACTAATAATATTTTGAATTCTCATGTTTCCTCAATAGCATCTGAAGTTTCTGTCAACCCTTGTGGTAGACAAGAAAGTGCATCTGCAATTATGTCATCTTTTCCACTTGCATGCATAATCTCCAAAAGATATTCCTGTAGAGCTAATGACCAGCGCACTAGATATTTAGGCATTAACTTGCACCCAAGGTAAAGGCTTAGGGCTTCATGTTCAAAATATACTTTTACACGCTGCCGATAAATATAATAGTTGAACCTTTTAAATGCCCATACCATTGTTAATGCCTCCAGTCCAGTTACATAGTAAAGTCATTCACATTGTGACAATGTATGGCTGGCGAAACCGCAATGACAGTCACTTCTGTTTTCTAACCTACTTCAAATAATTGGAATAGGCAAGATCCTAAACCGTAACTGGAAGCATGTGATGCAATACAGAATTCTTCGGTCATGTCTTGGTGCTATAATAACTGTGCATTTAACAATATTTGTTTTATGTTCTGAAAATCATCCTGACATTCTGCTGTCCACATCCATAAAACATCTTTCTTTAGTAAGCTTAACAGTGCTTGGTTGTTAAGTAACTGTCTGGGTATGAAACGCCTGAAAAATGACACTTTGCCCAAAAAGGCTTTCAATTGCTTTTTTGACCTGTGAGTTGGTATGTTTTTGTAACGTGTCCATTTTCTTAGTGACAGGCACTATGTCTTCAGGCATCGTTATGTGTCCCAGAAAATTTTATTTTGTCCTTTCTTTTTCCAGTTTATGGCTATCCCCACGTTACTGAATTTTTCTTATATCTGTTGTAATATTTCTATGTGTTCTGCCCAAATTGCAGTAGCAATCAATAAGTCATCTACATATATAGTGATTCTGTTAATCAGTTCAGGTCTGAGCACAGTATCTAAGGCCATAATAAAGACACCTGTACTTACATTGAGACCAAATGGTAGTACTTTAAACTGATAACTCCTACCTGCAAAAACGAATGCTGTGTATTTGCTAGAACGTTCTGAAATCTGTACCTGCCAGTAGGAGGTTTCATGTCAATTGATGTGAGATACTTTACACCGTAAAATCTCTGAATTAGGTGCTATAAATTCATTGGCCTCATCTGTACAGATCTGATAATTTTGTTTATATTTCTTGCATCTAGCAAAGATGTATACTTCCTCCCACTTTAGCCACTGCAAGTAGTGGACTACTTTATGGTGACATTGATGGTTCTATAATATCCCATTCTAACATGTGCTGGATTTCATTTGATACAGTTTCTGTGTTGGCCCATGGGACAGAAAAGTTAGAGTGTCAAAATGTGTTTGACCCATAACGTGCATTGTATAAACATATACCGGTCTTTTCATCAAAAACAGATACACATTTTTTAAAAGATTAATCAGTTAACTTCGTTGTTCAATGTTTAAATAAACTGATTCATAAACTTTGCTTTGTATTTCTTGTCTGCAAGACTGCACATCAGATTGCTGTTGACTGGGCTGTGTTTCATCTGACATCACAGGAAATGAAATGTCACATAAAGTTACTTTGGGTTTTATGTATTCCATTGGGACTCCTTGACATAACCTACTGTGAACCGGCTTGCTTTCAGTGAGTGGTAGTCCTATCCCCTTCCCATTCGCTTTTAATATACATATGCCACAAGAAATGTCAATTACTGCATCCCTTTCTTGTAGAAAATCTGTTCTCCATGTGCAGCTCACTGGTAAACCTTCGCAAACCAAAAATATGCTCCGTATAGCTCCATTACCTGTCTCAAATAAAACATGAATCTGCATATGTACTCCCTTCGACTTATTTCCAAACACACCAATGATCCAACAATTGTGTACTGGCAGTGTATGTTGTGTCTGAAGTGCACACATTTTATTATAGAATTTTTAAAGCACACAATTTGTAGCTGCACATGTGTCATCAGTAACTGTGGCTGGTATTCCACCTACAACTGTGTGAAATACAGATTTGATTGTTTCATTTTCTGTTAGTTTACACAAATGGTTTTCTTCACAACGTTCATCACTCAGATTTTTGCCCTGATTATATCTTATTAAATACACGCTCTCACGACATTTGCCCCCCATTTCTTCCACAACCGACATATGAGGGCTGTATGAGGTCGCATTTAGTTTAACGTCTCTGAAATGCTGGGCATAGTGTTGCCCATCACTTCTATAATTCGTACTGGTGGCTGTTGCCTCCATTTATGTCCAGAGCTATTGTCTTCAGCAACACTGTTCTGTGGTGCAGAAGCGCACACTGATTGTGTACTGGTTCCTGTATTAGAATGCCCATTATTGCTTAACTGCTGTGGTGGCGGTTACCAGTGGTTTGGCTGATTACTGTTATTAATATTGTAATTACTGAACCCTGGATGATATCTGTTGTCTTGCCTATGCCTCTTATTAAAATGAGGAGAATTTTTTCCATCCCTTTGTCCAAGGTTATTATTACCATTGTAAGACTGAAGTAAACTATTCCCACTTTTGTTACCATTAGCATTTTTATTGTGATATTGGTATTAGTTATTACTGTTGTTGTTTGATACTTGAGCGTTACTGCCCCCATTTAGTTTCACTTCTTCATGTAACAGACAATAGAATCAAGCGTTGACATGAAAAGTTCTACGTCTGAATCAGGTACGTGAAGTAGTTTTTCTTTTATTGAGACTGGTGATTCTGATTTTAAAAGCCATATGACTTCTTGTTTGGGCATTGGTTCATCTCAGTATTTTGTCTTATTTATATACTTCTCAAAATATTTACGCAGTGTACCTGCTTTACTATTGCCTTAAACGTTCTTGTGTTTTTGCTGACCAATACTTATCTAGAAAAGCTTTCTCGAATTCCTCATGAGTATAGCAACAATCTATTACTTCACTTGCCCGTAAGGCTCCATTACTTTGAATATGGGTAGTGACAAACTGTACTTTCTGTTCATCGTTCCGTGATTTTGGTAGTATACCACGGAAGCTTTTGATAAAAGTGACAGGGTATGGTATTTTGGGATCCGGTATAAAACTTTGGAATTGTCTATATTTTAATAAACTCTCTTCCACAAGCATGTTAGAAAGAGAACTCGCCGCCCCCGTTAACAAGCTATGTGAACGGGTTGCGTACTGGGCGTTGTTGCCAAACAGCTGATTGATGTCGCTGCTCGATATGTCACAGTATGTGTCTCTGGAAATTTATTGACACGTAAATAAGACACGCCTGCTTGTACGTTTTTCGCATTTCGCCAAATTCATTTCTATTATTTTTGAAGTTAGTTTCAGTTTTACTGAATTTTCAATCAAGGTCGTCACGAATTTGAGTGTCAGTATTTTCTTGTATCTGATGGGCTATGGCTTTCAAATTTTGGTTTACTAATGTGGTTACATTATTTTGAATTTCAGTAGCCACAGTCTGAAGTTTTCCACTGAAATTGTCAGTCACATTTTGTAGATTTGCATCTAAACTGACTGTTACATTTTCTAGTTTTGCACCTAAACTATCTGTTACATTTTTCTTAAGTTTTTTAAAGTGTGAATTATGTTCATGAACAGCGCGATGTAAACCTTACATCTGTTCTCTGTAAACTGTGAACAGTTCTGTGAAATTAGTAGGTACTGATTCAACATGGGTGGGTTTTTCAGTATGCTCGGCCGTAGGTGCATTTTCACCCGCCTATAATTCATTACTTTGAGTTTCGTGACCCGCCATTTCTTGCTCGTCACAGTCTGTCTGAGACTTATCCGGACAGTGCGGCTAATTTAATGTTTCTACCGACTTTGCCCGTGAATTTAAAATAAAAATACACTTTACTGAATTTAATAAAATTGACTGTTGGCTCTATTCAAGATACACATGGCAAATTTTATTTAACAGGAATTTCTGTTAATGGATAGCAATTGACGATAAAACAATATAGAGACAATTGTCAGTTGATCTAGCAAGCGACTATCTAGCCGACATTTCACTTTTCAAAACTCACCAAGAAATTTGCAAGCTATTGTGAGCAGCGTTTCTGTAATTCAACACTCCCTAACTGACTTTTGCACACCATGGTAAAGGAAAAGAGTAATGTCCTTACCTCCTTTCTGATTGCGCTTTAGCAACGTCTCAAGTCGTGGTTTGTTTCTTTAAGGCCCGTACTCCACGTCTCGTATAATCGAGCTTATTGAAATTATCTCGTTACAGTGATTTTTCATGTAACAGAAATATACATACAAATGTACATACATAAATAGTGCTACAGTAAGGTAGCTGTTTTAAAGGTGGCTTTTTATTATTATCTATTATTATTGGATTTTGAAATTAGTATATAATTTTATATTATTCTGGCTTTTAAAATGTTTGAATTCAAATGCAAGTCTGAATCAAATTAAAATTATCTTTGGCTAAATGAGTCTTCAAATTACGTACTTGAAAAATTATGTAAAGATATTGTTAAAAATTGATATTTGAATGTAATTTGTCAGATATTACCACCACCATAACTAATGACTGATATTTGTCTTTAGCTAGGCTCCTCTACCAGGATTATCTGTTAGTAAGTATAATTTTGGGACGTGATTTATCTTAAAAGCTGTTGGACTTCGTTTTGTGAAAAGTGAAATTTTAGATGCAGCTTCTATTCTAATAGCAGACCAAACATCTTACACTGATTGGTGCTGTTAATACGCGATTATTCACTAACTGACACCCTCACACAAAGTAAGCCACATTTAATTATCAAATTCATGAAAAAGAAGCTGAGGAAAAAGGTATGAATAGTCACAATAACAAACACAATGAAATTAAATAGTTATTATGAGGCGAAAAAGGGCACAAGTAAAAAAAATCTCTATGTAACCAAGACCAAGCAACATATTTTATGACCGTACCAGTCAATGACTGAAAAGGAAGAGAGAGAACAAAAAAGTAGCGAGTCCTTGCTCGCTTAAATGACAGTGATAATCCAATCACAGAGATATTAATTTCATTGTAATCGCAGTGTCTATTGTCAGCGATAAAATGGTCTCAGCGCCACTGTGCGAAAACAAACAGTCACGAAATCTACTAACACTTGGGGAAACGTTTCAGTGTCCTTCTTAGTGATCGCTCTGCAGCTGACATGATTCATGTTCGATATACATCCTACGAGCCTGGTAACAATACTACACATTATCAACACCAACCCACTTCGGTGGCTGTTCTGTCACAGAAAATGAAATTCTAATCATTTACATACCCGCCGATGGTATGTACGTCTATGGAAGTAAATTGACAACTCACGATGTTTTTTGGTGCTTCACTTTTTCTGTCAGGCAGTGTAGTTCGCCCTAAGATGAAACATTTCAGATCAAAAGAAATCTCTGTAACCAATCTCACAATGTCCACTATTCACCTTAATATACCCACAAGTTTTGAATTAATAATAGAAGTTACATGATATGCTGTATACAGATACTAATATTAAACGACCCAAAGACTCTCTTGTGCACTCCACAAATATGCTGTCTGCCCTTCAGACTAACTCAGATAACTATAAATTCGTATGTAACGTTGGAGAGCGTCGCTGTTCTGTAAAAACTGAACGGTTTCTGACGTCGATGATTACTTCCTGATAATACACAAAACTTGGTGGACAATTGACATTATGTGATAAGAAAAATCTCGAATTTGTAAGTAATTTATTTTCCAGAGCACTACGATCAACACATTTGCGACAGTACCTAATGGTTACTGCAAAATGTAGTTCTTCGTCTTAACAGCAGTCCATACAAGCAAACCAGTTGCTTTCTTACCTGTGACTACTAGAACTTCAGGTACTTGCATTTGTACTGCTCTGTTTACAAAGAATAGCTCAATGTAGTCATAAGATCGAGCTGCACAGGTTGCTTTCATGCCCCACTGTTAATTCGCTGCTAATAAAAACTGTAGTTGTGATCCTGCAATCAAATAGTCTACGCATTGGCTACAATTACGAGTTAACAAAATACACAGAAATATAAAATAAAAGTTAGATGAATAATTTAATAGCAAGGGTGCTATTCTGACTTCTGCAATTGATGTAGACAATAGAGAATTATGTTGAATAATGTTTGTTCAATAAAGGGCATCTCAGATTGCAAACAAGAAATATCCTTATCAAATGCAGTAAATTTACGTTGAGAGCGATATGAGAATGTTAGCAAAACCCCCAAACTAAATGTTTATCAAAGATATGCAAAAGATAAATCAGTTTCGTAATCACAAAACACAGATTATTCGCCAGCTCAAAACAGTACGAAGTTCAACATTTAAATTCACAAGTTAACACATGCAATATCAAGAGTAGTAGCTCATACTTTGTCTATCTCAGTCCCGTAAATCAAGTGATAAAATTCGGGTCTTACTCTGGAGCACATTCAGACCTCACGAAATGTGAATGTGGACTCGGATGGTAAAGTATGGTAGCAGCTGTCCACTACCCAGAATCAGACACCTCCATAACCGAATCACACATGTTACTGCAAGCAGGTCCGTCTTCTTCAAGAACTCGACATAAAGTGTTCGAATCGCTCTCTTGAGCTCGTCACTCGAAAAGTCTCAGTCTTCACTTGGTTCTAGTAGTGTTCTGCTACTACCGGTTTTTCCATTGACTGAAGGCCGTAAACCCCAACAATTCATAGTCTTTAAGATCTATAGAGATGATTGCCTCACGCTGACCACTTCCCGGACTAAACTAATGCATTACAACCATATTCATACAAAGAAATGTAATAATTATTCGGTTACACTCAGGTCATTTACAATAACCATAAGTAACGTTTAGTACAGAAACAAATAAGCAAGCATTCTTGCGTAAATGTGGTCATGATAGATGGCAACGAATTGTCCATAAATATTACTTAATAAATTAGTTATGCCTTCGTGACAGAGGCGTCTTTTGGTTCTCTTCTCAATTGCGGTGTCGGCTAACATATCCGATTGACCATTTTTAAATTAGCTCAGTTTTTTAATAGCACTTGCAATCATCATTTCAACAAAGTTACTGACAAAGTAGTAAACTCTTCATTCAATAAACACGAAAGTATGTTAAAGAGGTATTCATGCTACATTCATTTTCTATGTATTTGTGGTGGCTACAAAGTTCTGAGAAACATTTGCGTAATGAGACGTATATAAAAGATTTTGTGCGTGTAGGCTGAAGCATCGAGTTAAAATTTGTATCAAGGCCGGGAATCGAACGTGGGTCTGTTGTTTACTAGGCAGGTGAGCTAGCCACTAAGCCACCTTGACACAGTAGTTCACAAAACTGCACGGATTACCTTAGCATACCTCCCTCTTTGATCCAAATTCTCTCTGCCCCCCCCCACCCCCAGTCTACTTTAAATGTTCCTCCCCCTCCTCCCCCCCCCTCCACACACTCATAAACACACGATTTGAATAGAGGATGCGTTTCGTTTATTTGAGGTTAAATTTGCATCCAGATTGGCATTAGTGTTTGACGTGACTTATTGTTGAATCTCAAAGAGCTGTAACGTGGCAATATTTAAGAGTATCTAACACTCCGTCATTTCCTGGAGTATATTTTGCCCATAGACAATGTGAGTATAAGCCACCCAAATTCTCTGCTCTGTGATTTACAAGTTTCTGGCGATGTTATTCACTGCCTCTGCACCTGAGCTCGAATAAGTCCCTCACATGCTCGTAACGTTACACATTTCAACCTATTAAATTCCCAAACAGTAACACATACACGGCCAAGAAGCGACCTTAGTAGTAATATCACGCGAATTCACACAAATGAAAAAAGGCAAGAAATTCGATGATTCATGAAACATTACACGTATAGAAACAAATTATAATAAAAAATTGCAATGCATAGCATTTCTGCAGTAAAGTAGTAAGGTAATGTGATAACGGACTCGTTGGCTGAAGGCCACTTGAGCTTGGCAGAAACCCCCACCCAGGAAAAGATTTTAATCATCAGTTTCATGAATCGTGTTAGGGAATGTGACTGACCGGAGACCTGTAATGACCAAAGTAGTGCAATGTTATATCTCTTTCAGACATGTCTGAAAGAACAGACACTACGCATTCACATACTAAATTTAATTGACGAAAGGCGACAACACAAAAATGCAGTACTGAACCAGGCGAAATGACATACAGGCTTCTATAAAATGAGATTCATAGAGAATGCAAAAATGCCTGAGCAGGAACAGCCAGAGATCAAATACAAGGGTGTAGGCACATGCGTTACTAGGGGATAGGTAGCTGCTTATTAAGGGGAGTTAAGAGACCTTTGCAGAAAAAAGAAGCAGCTGTATGTATGTCAAGAGCTGAGATGGCAAACCAGTATGCAGCAAAAAAGGTAAAGCTGAAAGGTAGTAGGAATATATAGCGTGTCTACATAACGGAAATAAAATCGAGGACAGTGTTACAGATGGGAAAAAGGAAGTAGGAGGAGATGAGATGGAAGATATGGTACTGCAACCAGAGGCTAAGTGTGGTGTGTGCTCTTCGACAATGACGCATAAGGAAGGCACTTAAGGGCCTTAGTGGGAAGAAGAACCTTGCAGCGGACGACATTTCCAGAAAACTATTGTAATCCTTGACAGAGACAACAATGACAACCTTTTCCACGTGGCGTGCAGATATGTGAGACAGGAGAAGTACCATCAGACGTGACCAAGAGTGTAATAATTCCAATTTCAAAGAAGGTAGGAGCTGAAGGTCTTACAGAAGAATGGAAAAAAAGTGTGGCAGAAGCAGTTCATGGAGAAGGTTTGTTTTGGTTCCAGAGAAATTTAGGAACACAAGAGTCAATATTGACCCTTACCTTTCTTGCAGGATACGCTGGAAGAAAGGAACAAATCTACGTTTAAGTTAATTGTAGATTCAGAGAAAGCTTTTGACAACGTTAGCTGGTCTTTATCCTTGAAATTTAGAAGGTGTCAGGAATAAAATAGAACTCGGAGAAGAATTTGACACAGCACTGAAAGGACTAAGTCGAAACAAGGACCTCGGAGTACACACGTTCCGTCAGAACTACTGATAGCCTTGGGAGAGTCAGGCATGACAGAACTCTTCCATCTGGTGTGTAAGAAGTATGAGAAAGGCGAAATACCTTCAGACTTCAAGAAGAATGTAATAATTCCAATTACAAAGAAAGCAATTTCTGACAGGCGTGAAATTGCGGAACTGTCAGTTTAAAAACGCATGGTTGCAAAATACCTACACGAATTCTTTACAGAAGAATGGAAAAACTGGTAGAAGCCGACACAGAGAAAAATGCACTGGAATACTCTGCTTGACATTCTGAAGATCTCGTGCTAAAATACAGCGAGATAAAGACTATTCACAACTTTTACAGAATCCAGATGTAAATTATGAGTCAAGGGGCATGAAAGGGAAGTAGTGTTTGAGAAGGGAATGAGAGGGGGTTGTAGCCTATCCCCAATGTTACTCAGTCTGTACATTGTTAAAGCAGTAAATGAAGGCAAAGAAATGTTTGGAGAAGGAATTAAAGTTGAGGGAGAAGAAAAAAATACTTTGAAGTTTGCCAGTGATATCGAAATTCTGTCAAAGACGGAAAAGAAGTTGGGGGAAAAGTTGAATGGAATAGATAGTGTCTTGGAAAGAAATTGTAATATGAACATCAAGAAAGTAAATCAGTGGTAATGGAATGTAATCGAATTAAACCAGACGAGGATGACGGAATTAGACTAGGAAATGAGACATTAAAAGAAGTAGAAGAGTTTTGCTACTTGGACATCAAAATAACTGATAACGGCTAAGCAGACAGAACACAAAATACAGACTGGCAAGAAAAGCGTTTCTCCAAAAGATAAATTTCTTATCGTGTTAGGAAGACTTTTCTGAAGCTATTTGTCTGGAGTAGTTCAGACAAGTAGACAATACAAGTATCTGAAATTAATTCCTATAGACTTCTGAATGTTGAATGGGTAAATCTAGAAACTGATGTGTGGATACTGAATCGAGAGGGGGAGAAAAATTTATTGAACATTTTGGGATCGGTGGATAGGACACATACTTACACATCAAGGAATAGTCATTTGGTAATGGAGAAAGTGCACAGCAGAATGAAGAGCGTCATGAAACCAGTCTTCAGCCTCAAGACATACAGACACGCACGGCATGTAGAAAGGCGAATATATGGAAGATCCGATACAGGAGATCTTTCCTCGATAACATTATAGAAAAATAGGCCGATACGACCTATAGCCCGATTAAAATTATTTGATAGTTATAGCTGGTATCCTCCAATCATAACGCTCAACGTCACGCGGTAACCGTTAGCCGTTGGCGAACTGCCAAAACAATTAGTTCACTTCGAATTCGTTGCCCGGCTTACTTTCTTGATGCGTTTGGACCCCGATTATTGGGCTGGCCCTTTTATTCTGTATTTCATCACATGTGATATCCACACACACGCACACACACACGCACGCACACAAAACGATGCTAACGAAAACAAAAATTTTACACACAGCATTAAACAAACGCTATTTGACACTTCTGCACAAGACGTGATTCAGTATTATTTATACAGTTATTATAATCGGAGAGATCGGCTTACATTACATAAGCTTAGGACGACATTACGTGGCAAAGAATTTTTGAAGTGTCAATCGTTGCGACTGGCATACGACAGTATGTACACAGCCGTGCCGTGTAATGGCGTAGAGTAGTGGTTAGATTATAAATCAGACGAGTAGAAGGGCGAAGGTTCGAATCTTGTCAAATTCAGCGAAATTGTGTTGTTTTCCTAAACCTAATCAAAAGACCTTTATTATAATTTTTATTCAGTTAACTGTTTTTTTTTTTCGTTTCTAATACTTAGATGCATAGTTTCCGTCATCATATTCATTTTCTTATTTGATCTTACTTTTCTTCCTGTCATTCTTTTTTTTTGTATGGAATCTGCTTGTGTCGCCTATAATCTGAAACCAAGTGGCCGCCAGGGCTGCTCATCGATTGGCAACGCAGCATCTCGTGTAGCCAGCGTGGGGATAGCTTCTGGTAACCAATGATAGCGTGAAATGTGTCGTGTGACTACAACCTCTCGTAGGGTAGACCGTTCGCCAGGTGCAAGTCTTTCGATGTGACGCCACATCGGCGAGTTGCACATCGATGGGGATGAAGTGATGATGATTAGGACAACACAACACCCAGTCCTTGAGCGGAGAAAATCTCCGACCCAGCCCGGAATCAAACCCGGGCTCTTAGACCACTCAGCTACCGGGAGCGTAAGGGTGAAATTGTAGTTTACTTTTACCACTACAACTAAAGCTTTGCTTCAGTAGATTGCTGTGATATGAGAAAAAACATATTATGAAACTTTCCCGTCTTAAGCTTGTTCGTAAAAGTTACCCTTAAACGCCGCGAACAAAACGACCGTGATCTTCGTTTTGCCACAGATTGTTGATGGCCATTTTCTATAAAACAATGCACATTACGAGGCTGTGGTTAGGTTAGGACATGGGTTTAAACGCAGGGCTACAAAACCCGTCATCTGCCGCAGTTCAGTCATTGGTCACGTAGAATCAGCTGTCGATAGAGCATCTCCCGTTTGTGTCCCGCCTCGCGGTGGCCGCTTCCACCATTACTTCGCGTTACACGTTACCAGCATTTGTGAAGCGACCCGCCGTGTTTGTCTCTCCCTTGTAACAGAGCGGTAACCGGCAGCGGATGGGACAACACTTTAGCGGCAAGTAATTTTAATCGGACTACAATGCAGATGACGTTAGAAAAGATGAAAACAGAGCATGGACGCATTTCGCTGAAGACTGAAATGCATGAATTAGTCTAGAGATGATATTAAGAGAACATTAAGGAGTCTAGGAGGTACCGACAGCTTTACGTGGCTAATTCTGTTGCCGTTCCTACAACACCACGAATATGTTTCCCTTTTTGAAGCAAAAATATCGTGTACACCCTTCTTGAGTTATCCTAAACGTGCAGAGTGGTTGTAATTAAACTTTTGCTAGTTGAGCCAGTGTAGATGGAAAACTATTTATCGTATTGTTATCTAACTTTACACGAATGATATTCAGACTTTGCGCAGCGGGATTTGCTTGGTTAGGAATGTCAGTGTCATGACTTGCCTTCGGGTGCCGGTACTGGTACGTCGAATTAGGGTTGAAACACGGGCAACAGATTGCAGTAGAGTAGCAGCTAGTCAAGCTAAGCGGGGCTGTACTCGCAAAGTTGCTTGATCAAAACAACAGCAATAGTCCTGTTGCTCTTCACGGAATCGACGCATTAAAGGAATACGAACTGGTCCTCTTTCCACACTATGGTTGAAGAACATGGTTCAGAAGTTCGAATTAACTGGTGGTTTGGAGAGACGGGCGGCCAACTGCGCCACAAACTGTTGAAAAGTTACTATTGACATATCTGAGAATGCTGGAAGCAATGTGCATTCTTCAAGAGTGCAGGAGCTGTGTTGCGAGCTGAGCGTTCCATCGTCCACCCTCGAAAACAGATGCAAACACTTTTGAAATGGTATCTATAGTGTGATTCCAGGTTTTTATGGATGGAGATGACCATCGCACTTAGCAGCGTTTGTAGCCTGGAACATAAACATGGTATGCAATTAACAGATGTTACCCTCTGATGTAGAAAGTAAAACGCATCTCTTTTTCCATGGGGGCCCTCTCAAATAGGGAAAATTTAATCATAAGCATCCTAATTCAAAATGTCTTTCATCACTGTCAGTACATGAAATGATATAAAAGGTCCAAGAGTTTATATGGCGAAGTAATACAAATGTCACATTATAACGTTCCCAGCACTAACAATTCATTACAATTGGTCACATTCGGCAGTTTTTCTTATAAAAGTAACTGCTCAGCAATGTTTACAGTGGTGAAAGTGGAATTTTTCTGTCCAACATTATACCGCTTTATGATCTGGCAGCTAAGGGGAAAAAGGAGTCAGTTACATTCAGTTAATTTCTCGGTGGAAAAGCATCCCCGTAAAACTGAATGATGCTAAACGGTATTTAAAACTGCGTCGTGTAGTGCTGCTATAGACGCAACGATCAGCAGACCGCGTTTAACATCAGATAATGCAACGGCAGGGGTTCTGTTCGGTGCACCATCGCACACCATCGTACTGGACATCAGAGATTAACATAAAACTAACGCAGCCGTGCACACCGGAACGTCCGTTTCACTTGTATGACGGGGAGTGCAGATCCAGTGTCGCTGTCTTTCTGCCTTGTGCGCTGTTTGGCTAATGGTTGACGCGCAGAGCGGAATTACACCCTGTCGCCCTGGTAATGTACGCAAATTACACTAAATTACTGATGCGAATTCATTTTCGATATCAGTTACAGACAGTAGGAACATCATAAGTCATTTGTATCAAGCCATATTCTGTGTCACTTCTGACGCCATATATCGAGAAATGCATTATTTGCAATTCATAGTCCCGACATATTGCCGGTGAAACAGCGACCAATACAGTACTGAAAAAATTTTAGTTTGTGCCTACAGTCGCCTGATGACTACTGGTTTCGGTATACAGTAAGATTCTCAGGCCATCCCGTGGCACACGGTCCTCACGCGTGCCTCACAGTCACGGTGTGAAGCAAGTGTTCGACTGCGTGCCACGGGATGGCCTGAGGATCGTACTGTATACCGAAACCAGTAGCCATCAGGCGACTGTAGGCACAAACTAAAATTTTTTCAAATACAATTAAGTCATTATCTCTTTCTGATTTCTTTCATTACTGTCATGTAAAACGTAAATACGAATGTAATTTCTTTTGTTATTTACTGTCTTACTATCCTCCAGTTCTGTTTTTATTTTACATCTACACCTATCCTCAGCAAAACACATTACGATCTGTGGTGGGGGTACTTTGTGTAACACTCTCACGTCCTCTTTCCATATTCGAGTGGTTCGCGCAAGGAACTGCTGCTATTAAGGCTCAGTGTGAACTAGAATACGTCCATGGACTTTTCGCGAGATGCACGCATGAGAAATTCTTCTAGGAACGCACGCTCTCAGAATCTTTGCAGTAATGCAGATCTCCTCTCTTGCAGCGTCTCCACTGGAGTTGGCCGAGCATGTCCGAGACGCTTTCGTGCTTACTAAATGAACGTATAACGAAATGCGCTGCTCTTGTTTGGACGTTCTGTTTCTCTTAGATCAACCTTACCTAGTACAGATCTCACACCGACGAATAGGTTACAAGTACAGGGTGTACATAAAGTCCGGGAATACTTTCAATTATTTATTGCACAAGAACCAAACATTGTAGAGATATCATACATAAGTAATTTTGAAGTGAAACCCTGAAAGTTTTTCTTTTTTTCCATGTACACCGCCACGGCGTAGTTTGGTGATTTAGTCAGCGCTAGTTCGACAAAAACAAGTGCGCTACAGCTGTTCAGAGTAAGTTTAGAACCAAGTACCGTAAGAAGCCATCAACAAAGAAGGTCATTTACCACTGGCACAACAAATTCGTTACGACGGGTTGCCTGTGCCCAGCAAAGAGAAGCGGACGTCGCAGTGTGAATGAAGTGAATATGGAGCACGTACGGGAGATATTCATAAGGAATCCAAAGAAATCGGTGCATCGTGCATCCCGCGAACTCGAAAGGATTTCAATGACAGTGTGAAAAGTCCTGTGACAGAAGCTGTCTATGAAACCATTCAAAGGGGAACTAGTGCAGAAGTTCAATGACGACGACAAAGACAAGCGTTTTGAGTTTTGTTCGCAGTTGCAACAATTGAATGAAAATAGGGGTGGCATTGTTGACACTTATTTTTTAGCGACGAAGCCACTTTTCATACTAATGGGAAGGTGAACAGGCATAATTGTCGAATCTGTGTTAAAAAGCATCCACACGAATGCATTGAATTTGAGCGTGATTCCCCAAAGGTAAATGTTTTTTTGTGCCTTGTCAAGTCGAAAGCTATACGGCTCATTCTTCTTCGCCGAGAGCACTGTCACTGGATATTCCTACTTGGACGTGTTGCAGCAATGGCTGATGCCACAAACGCAGTCGGACTCTCCGTTTATCTTTCAGCAGGGCTCCACCCTATTTTCAACGTGAAGCTCGTGGGTACCTGAACGCGGTTGCTGGCGCATCGATGGATCAGCCGTGCTACAGAAGGGGACAGCTGTTTTATGAAATGGCCTCTCTTTTTTCTGTAGGGACAAATTAAAGATCTGGTGTATGTACCGCCTCTACCACGTGATGTTGCAGAGCTCCAGGAGAGAATACAGGAAGCAACTGCCACAGCCAACGATGTCGTGCTGGGAGGGGTAAGGCAAGAATTCGATTACCGTATTGACGTCTGCCAGGTTACTCATGGTTCGCATATCGAATGTTCGAAAAAAAAAAAAATAACTTTCAGAGTTTCTCTTCGAAATATGACGTCTGTACAATGTTTAGTTCTTGTGCAATAAATAATTGAAAGAGTTCGCGGACTTTATGTACGCCCTGTATTTGTTGAACGAGGGTTTTGTATGTTACCTCCTTTGTGGATGGACTATATTTCACGAGGATTGTTCCAATGAATCTCAGTCTGGCATCTGCCTTACCTGTGATTAGTTTTATGTGATCATTCTATTTTAAATCGCTCCGTACGCTCAATCCTAGTCATTTTATGGAAGTAACTGCTTACAGTGATAGTTTTTCAATCATGTAATCATAGAATAATGGGTCTTCCTGACTATTCTTGCGCAATACGTTATATTTATTTATGTTGAGGGTCAAGTTCCTGTTTCCACGGCAAGCATCAATCCTCTGCTTATCTTTCACTACTGTTTGGTGGGGTTGCGACTTCCGTGTATATAAGAGCATCATTAGGGAAATGCCTTATGGAACTTGTAACATTATCTACTAGTTCATTTATATATATTATCGAAACTAATTCTCACACTCAATTGGGCTAAGCTCGAAGTTACTTTCCCGTCTGAAGATTTCTCTCCGTTAAGAATAGCATTCCGTGTTCTTTTTGTTATAAACTCTTCAGTCCAGTCACACAGCTAGTCTGCTATTCCGTAAGCTTGTATTTTGTTCATTAGGCGACAGGTTGCAGCTATATGGAACGCCTTTCGAAAGTAGAAAATTATGGATGGTCTTTCTTAAAACTATTTCCGTTACCGTTTCTTTCAATTCTCCAGACAATTCCTTCTCCTTCTTCTTCTTTTACATCACATTTTTCTTAATCTTTTCGCAACTCATAGTAACATCTTCTTCTGTGTTCCTTGACTCTGAAGTACTTCTAGATCGGTCTTGAGAAGAAAATTATGGATTATTTTTCTTAAAAGTATTTCCGTTGCCGTTTCTTTCAATTCTCCAAGAATTTCTTTCTCCTTCTTCTTCTTTTGCATCACATTTTTCTTAATCTTTCCGCAACTCACAGTATCAGCTGCTTGGGTGTTCCTTGACTCTGAAGTACTTCTATATTGGTCTTGTTAGCATACTGTCTTACATTATTTACATATAAATACCTCAGACAGTATCAACTCTTCCTCTCTCTCTTTGTTTCTGTGTGTGTATGTGTTTTCGTGTTTTCATGTACCGGTACTGTACCACAAGAGAAGAAAAAGAAGCCACAATATAAACTAATATTGATCGTTGTAAATGGATTTAGTTTCATTTACGTAAAGTCGCATCTCAACGTTTCCATTAAAAGTAATGCATTTTTACCATTCGAACCTAACTGGCTAATCCATTTTGAAATGAATGGGGTGTGCTCAGTTTCACTGACTGAGGTGATCAGGCTGTGAAACGTAAAATAGGACTACACTTTCCCTTCCTATCACGCACATCCAGCGAAATAATGCTAGACAACATTTACAAGCAGGACAGGGCCGAACCATTCACAGTGAAGGAATGTGGCGTTTGAATCAACCTAAGCGTCTAGGTCTTCATATTGCTTAAATATTGTTGTGCTATTTTACTATTGTAATACCGCCGATTAAGCTGCTTGCATTTCTCAATATACGGCTTATTACTGAGATTTTACTCTAACGTTTTACTAAGGCTAAAGTAATTTTCGAGTGTTGCATTTATAATCATGGTAAATACAGAAAATTGTATCAGTTTAATTTCGTGATAAACGCAGCACCGAAAAGTATACGAGTTCAAAAGGGACGTGATTACAGCACGAATCTCATGTGCCGTAAAGAGTATATAAATTTCGAGCACTCTCTTCCACGCCGTCGCCGTCTGAACGGTGAGAGAAGTCAGCAGACCGCCTGCTGCCTGTTGAGGCAGCCGAGAAGCCTGGATGGCGTGCTCGAGTGGAAAATAATTCTCGTTCCGCCTCTCCCATTTAGATTTGACGCCGTGTTCACGCTGCTCCCGATTCCTATCAGCTCACGCATTCTCCACGGTTTCCACGTGAATGACCCTGTTCTTACTGTTCCAGGTCAGTGTTTTGCGTGCAGGCTACAGAGGTTTACATGCCGCTCTCGCGATAGGGAAAATAAAAATATCATAGCGCTAATAAAAACTCGTTCAGTGCGGTCTGTTGCGGTACTTACTTATCGCACAGCATAAACACAGATCATTATGTGAATAAAATGCTTGCATCTGACTCAGTATACACCAAAGTGTGTGGAAAGGAAAAAGAAATTCATGCTTGCAGAATTAACTGTCCTGCATCTACATCTGCGTAAATATGCAGTAAATTGATGGCGGCGGATAGTTCCCACCGATATTACATCTACATCGTGCACCGCAAGCCACCTAATGGTGTGTGGCGGAGGGTACTTTCGGTACCACTATCTGATCCCTCCAATCCTGTTCCATTCGCGAATAGTGCGTGGGAAGAATGATTGTCGGTAAGCCGCTGTACTGGCTCTAATCTTTCGAATTTTTTCTTGGAGGTCAATACGCACGATGTATGTGGGGGGAAGTAATATGTTGTCCGAATCGTCCTGAAAAGAGCTGTCCCGAAATTTCAACAGTAAATCTCTCCATGATGCACAACGCCTCTCTTGTAACGTCTGGCTGTGGAGTTTGTTTAGCAGCTCCGTAACGCTCTCTCGCCAGCTAAACAATCCCATGACGAAACGCGCCGCTCTTCGTTGGATCTTCTCTATCTCTTCTATCTCCTCTATCAGTTCTACCTGATTGGGATCCCAGACAGATGAACAATACTCAAGAATCCGGCGAACAGTTGTCTTATAAGCCACTACTTTCGTGGGTGAGTTACATTTCCTTAAGATTGTTCCGATGAATCTGAGTCTGGTGTCTGCTTATCCTACTCTCTGTTTTATATGGTCATTCCACTTAAGGTCGCTCTGGATCTTTACGCCTAGATATTTAACGGCAGACGCTGTCTCCAGATGTTTGTCACCAATGGTACAGCTGTACAGTAGTGGATTTCTTTTCCTATGTATGCGCAATGTATTACATTTATTGGCGTTCAGGGTCAACTGCCAGAGTCTGCACCATTCATCAGTTCTGTGCAGGTCGTTCTGCAAATTCTTACTATCTTCTGGCGTTGGTACTTTGGTATAGACAACTGCAGCCTCTGAGAATAGCCTTAAGGAGCATCCGACGCTCTCTACTAGATCATTTATATATATATAGTAAACAGCATCGGTCCTATCACACTTCCCTGTTGTACTCCGGATGTTACCTTTACATCTGTCGATTTAGTTCCGTTAAGAGCGACGTCTTGGGTCATATCTGGAAGGAAGTCTTGAATCCAATCGCAGGTCTACTCCGAAACTCCGTAAGGTCTTTTTTTTTTTTCATTAAACGGCAGTGCGGGACGGTGTCAAATGCCTTGCTGAAATCAAGGAACACGACATCATCCTGAACAGCGTTGTCCGCCGCACTGTGGGTTTCATGGACGAACAGAGCGAGCTGAGTTTCGCAGGATCTCTGTTTGCGGAATCCATGTTAATTTCTATACAAGAATATTCGTTTTCCAAGAACGTCACAATTCTTGAGCATAAAACATGTTCCATAATTCTACAACAGATTCACGTCAACGGTATAGGTCTAAAATTTTGTGGATCTGTCTTACGACCTCTCTTAAAAACTGGAATGAACTGCGCTTTTTTCCAATAGTTAGGTACCTTTCGTTCTTCAAGCGATCTACGATAAATTACTGCTAGAAGGGGAGCAAGTTGTTTCGCATAATCTTCATAGAATCTTATAGGTATCTCATCTGGTCCTGATGCCTTTCTGCTACTAAGCGTTTGTAGCTGCTTCTCAGTTCTGCGATCAGTTATCTCAGTATCTGCCATTTCGACGTTCGTACGACGATTGAAAGGAGGGACGGTGTTACGATCTTCTGCGTGTAACAACTTTGGAAGACCGAATTCAGTATTTCGGTCTTCTCTTTGTTATCTTCCTTTTCGGTGCCACTGTGGTCGCTGAGAGAATGAATACATGATTTTGACCCACTTACTGATTTTACATGCGACCGAAACCTCTTAGGGTTTTTGCTCAGGTGGGTTGACAATGTCTTATTTTCAAAATCCGATCTTCTTATTCTATACGCGTAGTGAGTGAGAGAAAAATGTAAATATGCCTGTGTACACACAGAGATCTCTGCTTCTTGTTCTCATGATCCCTACGAGAGATAAATGATGATAACAGGACAATCGTTGCACAGTAGTGTGTCCTTATTTCGCACATTTTAGTGTTTTTAAATTTTACTTGGGATAACCCCTGTTTGATCCCATTCCATGTAAAAAGAATCTGCGAGAAATTTTGTCTGGCTAGGATAACGAGAAGAGGTGCCCCTGGGCCTTCAGAAACGGCAAATTCACAAAAACAAAACCATCGACTTGGCAAAACAGGCCTTTCACTCCTCCACGACAGATTCATTCATATGCCAAGGCAGTTTCTTTTACCTCACTCTCCTTAAATGAATGCATACTCGTTTCACAGGTCGCATTGGTTGTACCTGAAGAAAACCTCACAAAACAAGATCGTTAAAATAGCAATTTATTGGAAGACCGGTGTCGACAGAGTTAGGCTGTCATCATTGGATCTTATGTTGACAGCATAGGTCTATTGAAACAGGTCATCCAATGAAGTGCCTTTTCGACGATCTTGACTTGCGTAGTTTTCTTCAGTTACCATACAGTGCAGATAGCCCCTTACTGACAGTGTTAGGAATGTATAACGTGGTGTGCCAGTACTCTCAAGTGCGGGGGGAGAGAGAGCAGATCGTGTCGAGGCATTTCTTCTTACGATTCAACACGGACCACCACAGAAATATTTTACATTGAAGGGAGGGTAGCAGCCGTCGCAAGGGCAGTATCTTCCTCTTCATTTCGTTTCCGGGAGTTATTTTGCCTACTCGGCTATTACACCCATGAAATAAATGGAAGCAAACTAAACGGAACCAAACTTACCATTTCTTGAGAAAATAGTAAAGGTTATATTTTACAATTTGCGGCAGTGTATAAACTGTGGATCAAAGTGACACAGAAAGTGCACGGCAAATAGTGATTTACTGGAGAAAAGTACCCATTCCAGTACAGAAGTTGTAAAATTAGGGGCTTTTGCCAGCAATGAAGGCAATTACAAATACACGATGGACGATCGTTAAAAGTTGGTAAGGGAAATATTTTTGTCCAGTAGCTTCATGACTTTTTGGGCGTAGCACCTTCTAATACATTAGATTCCATTAATATTGAAAATAGTAAACAGTTTTCAATCAACCACCTATTGAAACCGTGGCTAGTGCTAATGCATGGAATCGATTACCGGCTACATAAGAAAGAGCGAAGAGCATCTGAGCAACCAGAGGGAACTGAAAGCAGGCTAGAGTGAAGCGGAAATGAAATGCACCACTTCGCCAAGTCATTTATACATAAATTTGTGATACAAATTTTAAGTATGGATATACATGAAAATAAAGTAAAAGTAAAATTTACTGGTCATTTGTACACATATTCCGATCGTTTAACATTCATTCGTTTAGATTTTTCCTATCATTTTGTTCTCCGATAACTTTCCCAGCTGAAGGGGTTGACTTCAAGTATTGTTAAATGACAGTTACTTGATTCTGACAACACTCTAGCAACATCGATTAGCAATATTACACCAAAAATTTCATGGTTACAAGTAAAGAATGGGAGAGCACATCAAGCGGTAATGATCGCTGCCGTTCATAAATGTAGAATCAGCACTCCATGATCTCGTAGTTACTATCGAAGTGGTTATATCAAAATGTCTACTATTTTGCACCCAATGAGAGGCCCATTCATAAGTCTCGAGAGAAACTCTTCGAGGAAAACGCAACAGAAATAAAGACCCAATTTAAGGATGAGGAATTACAAGCAAAGAAATGATGAAATAAAATATTAGCTTATAATAAAAGTACAGCCTAAGCAGAAAAATGACTTCGTTAATAAATTTACAGCGACTGTGGATCCGTACATAGAAAAGACAATTACTGATACCGTCCCTTGACGGTGTATCGGGATTAACAAGTAACGATGAGGTAGAGATACGACAGCATGTGATTCTTTCAAACTGTGGTATCGGCCAACTTCTTGGAATGCTTGCATTGAGATATGCGACTGGAAAAGAGCAGGCTAAAACTGCGTATGGAACTCTCGCTGAATAGGGTCATCAGTCCTATGTTGAGATACTAGTTTTTCACACAGCAGTATCATTCACAGGAACTTTTAGTGGTGCTTGAGTTTTGATTCAAAATAATTTAGAAAATGACCTCTGTCTAAGCATGATCTTCGAAAATCTTTTAAAAATTGAGAAAACCTGGTCTAGAATTTATGCTAATAATGCATAACAGGGAAGTCAAGGAAAAGTGACATGAGGTCTTTCACGTGAGTACTGAAAGGAATCCGTCAAATTTCAATTACCTTATAAGCCACATTATGTTGTCAGTTCAACTAAATACTTCTTTTCTTAATAATGTCTTGTTTATTGAACCACCCAAAAAGGCGATTCATGACATTGTCTCAGAATATATCAACATAGCCATCCCCCCCCCCCCCCCCCCTCCACCTACCAGGGACCTTCCAGTGATGGGTGGCTTGCATGCCCCAACATACGTACAGATTACAATTACGAGCATCCATCATACAGAAAATGATGTGGGGAAGGTAAACCAAAGACTGCGTTTAATGGCCAGAACACTAAGAAGGTACAACAAATCTACTACAGACATTTGCCTAAACCACGCTTGGCCGTCCTCTCCCGGAGTACTGCTGCGCGATATGGGATCCTTATCACACAGAATTGACGGAGGTCATCGAAAAATCTTAATGAAGGGAAGCTTATTGTCACGAACATGATGAGTATGTTTGGTTGACATTCATTAAAACAAAGGGTTTTTTTCGTTGCGGCGATAGCTTCGCAAAAAATCAATGACCAACTTTCTCCTCCAAATGCGACGATATTTTGTTGACTCTCACCTACATAGAAGAAATAGCCATCGTAATAAATTAAGGGAAATCTGACGTCGCATGAAAGAGTTAAGTATTTGCTTTCCCACCCTCTCTTCAAGAGTGGAGCGCTAGAGAAATAGCATGAAAGAGGTTAGACAAGCCCTCCACCAAAAACTTAAGTGTGAACTATGGAGTAGTCATGTAAATGTAGATGCAGATGTAAGAGCACTTCGATCAAGTTAATTTTGTTCATTATACTGAGAATGGTATAGTAGAGAGGATTATGGAGAATTTTTAAACTACAATTTTTTTTGCGAACCACGATCTGGGGGAAAATTTTTTCATTTTCCAGGGTTTGCCATCTTGCCAAGTGGTTGGCGAAAGCCATGTATTTCTTGAAAGTACATGTGCTCTTATTCTATTTACCCGCCAAGTTCCGTGGGACCATGAAAGTCACAGCTACTTGGTAATGGAGCGAATCACTACATAGCTTACAGAATGCTGATTAAAAGATATATAAACGAAAGAATTAATCAAATACGAAAACATTAAGGGAGTATGCGAATAAATACATTATAGAGAAAAGTCCTCGAGTATTTCAAGGAATTCTTCCACAGAATAGAAGAAAGTTACCACAAGGAAGCTGTAACAGGATGTCTAGGATGGCCAGGTATGGACAATGATTCCTTACCGAAGTCGGGAATAGGTACAGCAGAGAAGTCAGGAAGTGTCAGGTGGTGTGGCGTTACTGCCAGCCCGTGGCGTGATCGTCCCTGTGGAGTCGGATGTTGCTGTGAATAAACTAGGCTGCGCCTCGTCCCCAGTGGCATAGGGCAAGGATTTCCTTCGTTGATACCTTGGCAGAGGCGAGGATGGCTGGATCCCCTGAGTCACAGGGCTGACAAGTGGACAGGATGCTCAGATGTATGAGCACCCTGATACTCGGCAGCAGACTTTCAAGGCCAACTGATGGTGGAGACAGTAGTGTCATAGACACGACAATTACCAGCACAGACTGGATGTCACAATTCTGTCCAGCTGTTCAGTCGCAATGTCTTCGTCTGTGAGAAACGGTTTACATGCAACTGCTCTGCACTGACTGCATAAGCGGCGGTATTTGTATGTCACACGGAAATGTCTCCCAAAGAGGCACATGAACGAGGTCCGATGCTGATGAGCAGTAGTGGGTCAACTTGCAGAGTCTTCCTGGAGGTTGATCAATATCCCAGACTATTTAGGTATGGATGTCAGAAATGGCTCGCTGTTGCCAAGGTTGCTGAAAAGACTGGACGTTGTCCGATGGTGGTTAGTTGTCAGGTTCTGGCACTCTGCGCTCTGTCTTCACCTCTGAACAGTGCTATGGTCTATTCCATTACGCAACATTGGACCTGAGTACTCATTTTTTCAGTTGTGCTGGAAGCTCGTCGAAAACGTAACCCGCTGAATAGTGTACGCAACATTCCGTACAATGCTTAAGCTAGCGCTGTCCATGCCTATATTGTTTTTCCGTCTAATGTGTCTTGGCGTATGCTGGCGCCAGCGCACCCTGGGCCATAGAGATTACGAGAGAATCGATAGAGGCCAACGACAAGTCTCGCTGGAAACACACCACCAACGCCCTCTCAGCCGCCATTGTTTAGGATCGCCGCTGCGGACCGGAGGGCCAGTTTAGTCAGTTAGTTCGGGCCTGTTACGTCCGTTAGTTCGAGTCTATAGGCCATGCAGTTCCAGGGTGTCACCGAGACGGAGCCGGAGACTTAGTCTCTAGCACAGAGACAGGCAGCACATGGCAACCTCATAGTGAACATAGCGGACTTCTACTTCAACAACATGGAGGTTATGTGGACTACACAGAAGAGAGCTTGTACCACAGTACATGGAAACTTAAGTTAGGTAGCTCTTTCTTTATGAATAAAGAACCCAGTTATTAATTGCGTGCATTCTGCCTCGATAGCTGAGACGTCAGCGTGGCAGAATGTCATCCAAAGGGGATCGGATTCGATTTCCGGCTGTGTTGCAGATTTTCTCCGCTCAGGGACTGGGTGTTCTGCTGTCTTCATCATCATTTCGTTTAAATTGCGTCCAGTTTGTGTTCTACAACGAAGATATCGGCCTCCAACGAGCATCCTCTCCTTACTTCCCATGGTACAGCTCTACAGTGACACTAAGACGACATAAAAGAGGCTGCAGAGAATACAACATATTGTTCACTCAATGAATGTAGCAGTTCCTTCTGAATGAGTCAATAATGTCAACAATAAATTCCACGATAGACTGTATGTACAGAGAAGACAGAATTATAATTTAGAGATACCTGAACAACCGCCTACACGAAGTTCGTCAACTGACACCACAGGTGTCTCACTGACCTTTCCTGAACTAAGAATATTCTTGCTGAATGCACAAAGTTGGTCCAAAATATTGTATCACAGTTGCAAGATGATAGAGTGTGACTAAACAAAGTAAACAAGCCTTCCCATTTCAGTATGAGTGAGAGTTTGGATCATTCTTATAGTTAAGAAAGCAGAACTCAGATTCTGTACAAGATCTTTGATGTGATGCTCCCAAGTAAGTATTCTATCTATTTTTAGTCTTGAGAACTGGAAATAGTACACTTCACAGACTTTTTAGACAGCTTGCGACATTAACGTCGTCTTTCTCCAACGGACTGTGTAGAACAACTAAGCATTGTCTCTATATTAACTCTTGAGAACTGAAAATAGTACACTTCACAGACTTCTTGGCCAGCTTGCGACAGTAACGTCTTCTTTCTCCAAAGGACTGTGTAGAACAACTTTAATATCAACGTGTATTTTTTTAAATCTTCTGGTTGCCATTGTAGATCTAATATTAGCGTTACATCTCTAAATATCTTGCTTCCATTACACAATTCAAGCTGTCAACAGATTTTGTGACTGGTAGCGGTCTCTGAAAAGCCTTTTCATATTCTGAAACGGTCGCGGTCGACAAACTATGAATATGGATTTAGAATGAGATTTTTCCCCTCTTTTTTTATTTCAAGGACCTAAGGGTACGGCTTCTCCTGTGGGATCCAAATTACATACTAATTATTTCTTCGTGCCATTGAACCAAAATATGGAGTAGCACAAGGGTAAAAACCAAACTTGAGAAACAACAGCCAAACTATTGCTCAGTATTCTTCGAATACGAATCAGTGACTTTTAAAATCTCTTTAATATCACTGCACGAGAGTGGGTAAAAAATTCGAAACTTCTGAAAAGTGGCCTTACGAGTGAGAGAAGTCACTTGTATTTACGGATGGCTGACTCAGAATTGGATACCGATCACCATGTGTTCCGATGAGATTAAAAGTGAGAACGAAAGTATAACACTTTCCCAGACAAGTCCGGATGCAAAAGGCGACGCAAAAGAATACGATTTTACATAGCTCCACCACTCTCGTAATTTCCAAGCTCACGTATACAAAGAATTATATCAACTTGGTGCATTCTCATCATTATGCTGAAAGCTTCTGGACGAAACCACCCATATCAACTGCGCAAAATATAGTGTGTGAATCACTTCTGCTTGATGTGCTATCCAGTAAGACAATGCTTGGTATTTACAACTGCACGAGGCGCCGCACTAAAAAATAAACGCCCACAGTTGTTACTGGCTGGCACTGTTCAAAGCGCTGGCGTGTCCTAAAGAGATAACTGTAAATTCCTGTCTACAAAGATGCACCACTCTACAGGAGAGAAACAGCCGGTGACGAATAGTCTGCAAATTGATAAATCCATAATTTGTTAAAGACGACTGTGACACAGCGGCAACCTTTCAAATAGAATACTGACTTTCATCAGTAACCTCTTCCACACAGGCCAAGATTCACAGATCTAGATGTGCGGGTGACACTTCGATTCCACAAAGTGAAACGTGTTATACTTCCTAACCGTTTGTACACATAAGCAAGCAGCGTCATAGATGAGCGTATACCATATAATAACTCTGTGCAAAGTGGTCCTCCCAACGTTTCTTGTGGAAGGGTATGGAGTGATCGACGGCCACAAAGAAATACGTGTCCCTGTAGAGAATGTGTTGTCCGAAGGCGTATCTTTGGTGGATATTATGTGAGTGATGTGGATTCTAGCTTTCCGCCATACATAAATACGTCTCCTAACTCTTAACTCGCCGTAGAGAACGTTGATTTATTGTTGAATGAACATACTGACGCTACTGCAAATTCTCTCCAGCACGACAAGTGGTGAAAGGACGGTCGCGACTTTGGCGCACAATAATCGATAGTATCAAGTTTGATGCGAATGCAGTCGCCAGCGCCGTCCTGTTCCGTCTGGCGCACAGCATAATCTATCGGTCAGCAGTGCGCGTCACGTCTGCATCTCTGCAGACCACTATACAGGGCACGGCGGAGTGCGCCTTTTACCACCGGTAGTCATTCCCTTCCTATTTCACTAAAATGGAGCGTGGGGAAAAAAGACTGCCTGCTTGCCTCTTTACGAGAATTGCATTATCTAGCCTTCGCGGTCCTTACATGATATGCACATTGGTGACAGTAGAGTCGTTCTACAGTCGATCGCAAATGCAAGTTTTTTTAAAGTTTTTTCAATCGAGTTTCGAGTCCTCCCTCCAGAGATTCCTATCTGAGTTCAGGGAGCATTTCCGTCATACTCGTGTACTGGTCTAACCCATCGGTATCAAATCTAGCAGCATGGCTCTGAAACGCTTCGATATCTTCCTTTAATTCGACCTGGTTGGGATCCCAAACACTCGAACACCCCTAAAAACTGCATCTCACAAGAGTGCTGTACGCGACCTCCTTTATAGACCAGCTACGCTTACCCAGAATTCTCCTAGGAAACCGAAGTACACAATTCGTCTACCCTACAAGCGATTCTACGTCCTCGTTCCGTTTCCCCGCTTTGCAACCTTACGCCTACTTATTTAATCAACCTGACTGTGCCAAGCAGCACCCCACTAACGCTCTAGTCAAACATCACAAGATTTTCTTTTCTACTAATCAGCGTTAACTCAGACTTTTACACATTTAGAGGAAACTGCAACTCATCATACCAAACAAATATTGTGTCCCAATAATCCGTCATCCCCATATAGGCACTCCGCGACGACACATTGACGTATACTACAGCGTTATCAACAAACATTTGCAGATTGGTGCACACCCAACCCGTCAGATTGTTTTACGTATACAGAGAATATGAGCAGTCCTCCCAAATATCAGCTTTTATTCGTCGAAACTTCCGAGTGTCGAACATGGGATAAGACATTGATACCAACATTATGAATAATGTATGGATGCACACTTAACTATCTGTTCACCTCTTTCTGAATCTGACCTGCTTCCTACTTTCCTACGGCTTCTCATCGCAGTATACGCACTGAAGTAGTCCAGTTGGAAACCCTAACTGACTCTCAACAGCAATTGCCATGCAACTCATAAATGATGCCGGCCGTTGTGCCCGAGCGGTTCTAGGCACTTCAGCTCGGAACCCCGCGACCGCTACGGTCGCAGGTTCGAATCCTGCCTCGGGTGTGGATGTGTGTGATGTCATTAGGTTAGTTAGGTTTAAGTAGTTCTAAGTTCTAGGGGACTGTTGACCTCAGATGTTAAGTCCCATAGTGCTCCGAGACATTTGAACCATCTGAACCTATAATTGATATCCATAACGGTCGCGGTCAGATATAACCATAAATGTTAGTTATCAAAGGTACTCTTTCCGATGAAGAAGAAAAAACGTGGTGTAAGGACCAAATATATGGTATTTCCCATAAAATCTACTTGTTCATAAAGTAGTCCGTGCTCTGCCTAGTTCTATACGGAAAGTAAACAATAGCTGCTTGCACAGCTCTAAAGGAGCATTGCCGCTAAAGATGAAGGCAAGAAATAGCATCTTGCGGAAACTTTGTGGTACGAAATGGGGTTCATCAGATCCAACATCAAGAACTTCTGTCATTGGACGGGTGTACCCTGTGTCAGAATACCGTGCTGCCGTCTATATCAACAGCACGTTCACCAGACTCGCCGACAAGCCACTCAACCAGATGGTGCACACTTTCGCAGGCACAGTCAGAAACATCCAGACTTTCAAGTTGTATATTCTGAACCATACAGCTCCTCCATTCTTGCGGCGAGAATCTGCTTTCAGAAGGGACTTCACAAAAATAACTGGTAATCCCTACCTTCCTGTACATGCAAATATTCCTGCACTGAATAAAATCAGATTTTCCTTCACTCACCTCTACAAGGTACGAAATTTTTTATGGGCAACAATACCAGAGCAATGGGCACAAATACGGCAGAGCACTGCTACCCCAGAACAGCTTAAGATCTCTATTGATCCTCTGTGAACACGGGACAGCGGCTAGTCAAATATTTAATAATGCAATTCGCCCAACAGCCGAGCAATTGAGATGTTATTTCATTTTCGCTACCAGTTTCGGCAATTCACTATACCATCTTCAGGCCCCTGAATAAGAAAAAGAGTGTATATGTGGTGTGCCACAGCAAGCTTTACAGAAAGTGACGGGTAATAATAAAAGCCCTTAAAACTAGAAAATGAATTCGTACATCCAGCACAACAGTATAAGATAAATGTATATACTTGTTAGTCTTGAAACTATTTTAACATCACGGATTTATAAGAGTACATGCAAAACATTGAAAAGACCACAAATAAATAAGAAACTCGTGTACAATGAAAAGCTCCGCCGGATACAGCTTGTCATATTTTTGTTCTTTTACTGTCTTATTTTTAAACATAAAAAGCCTACATAATTGTTATAGATAAGAAAAATCCAAGTACATATGAGATCTTATCCTCATTGAAAATAAAATTTCATGCTACAATCTATGAAGCAGAAAATATTGTGCATCTTACGGGCTAAGTATATGGCTATTAGTGAAATATTTTGTTGTGCCAGCATCAAACATGCAACCTGATCCAAAACCCAATGGCAGAAAACATATTAAGTGAAAAACGGAATGGAAAGCCCTCCAGCTCGTTCATACCACCAGGTCTTCAAGAGCACCGCAAGATCTTGTCTATGCTCAGTAGAATAAGAATAAATAGTGGAAGACGTGCTGACAAAATGGACAAATGGGAAACAATAACATGCTCCAGTTGTGAGTGTGATGCAGGATGACAAACCTTTCGGCGAATCATATGGTATGCCCAGAACGATTACTTCCTCGTGATCCGAAGAAACTCCTGATGGCTACAAAGATATCAGTCGAAATTATTCAGCAGCTAGATATTCTGCGTTTTGTACACACTTTAGATTCAATCAACATAAAATTATAATTTTGTCAGTGTCTTAATTATGTATTTGCGTATTGGTACGAAAACCAAATTTGCTTCTGTGACGCGAGTTCGGCTTCCGTATCCGAGTTATCAGTGCAGCTGACTCCCGTGCGGAGGACCCAGGCTCGATACCCGGTACTGCCAGGTGTTTTTCCTAGGTGCGAGGAATGGAACGGGGTACACTCAGCCTCGGGAGGCCATCTGAGGAGCCACTCGATCTGTCAGTAGCGGCTCCAGATCACGAAAACTGATGACACCGGGAGAGCAGTATGCTGACCGCACTTCACTCCATATCGCATGCAGTGACGCCTTTGGCAGAGGATGGCACGGCGGACTGTCGCTACTGATTGGTCGGCCACGGCATTCTGATGGAGTTCACTTTTATGTGATGCGATACTATGCATGCGTTAAATAATAATAAATATCTTTTGGAACATTGTTCCTGGTAGCGAACAGTGGTCAAAAAATTAGAAACAATCTAGGATCGCATGTACGAGTACATTGTTAAAATTCAAAATGCATTAATCAGAAGACCGGTTTGGATTGAGATACGATCGTAATCAGACATTAGAATTCTGTGACAAAAGAGTAAAAAGAGTAATACTGAACAAAGCTTAGATATAAATGCACAAAATGTAGCTAATTTAAAGAAAGATTCCATAACCGCCCTCTATAACTGCCGGTGAGAATGACGAGGTGCAGTCCGCTGTGTAGCGACGACAAACACTGCTCACCATCGCATGGGCGCTGATGATTAAGTAGCGGAGGCTCCACCCACTGTCTCCCACATAACGTCGTTTACAGTCAGTGGTTACAGAGTATAACATAATTTCGCAATAACGTTGCAGTGACGTTTAATTATTATAGATGTAATAGCAAAAATATATAAATATGAAACAATATATAAATTATGAAGGAAAGGAAATTTTATTTACGATAGAAAATCAAAAGCCCCCGATGGACTACCACCTTAACGCTGTTGGGGAGGTTAGTGCGAGCCGATGATCCATTGAGCTATGCTGGCAGGTGCTATGCTACTGGTAGAGCCACCCATGCCAGGCTGGTTAGCTGGTTAAACTCCACACAAAGTGTAGTCCCCATAAGGACTCCTTTCTTGGGGGTATCTAGGTGGCAAGTCTGACATTACTTCCACTTACTTCCGTCAGGCTTCTTCCATTTTCTTTCCTGTCAACCTCCTTTGGCCAACTCTTGTTTTTTCGACCCCAACGATATTAGCTTTCAGGACCCGAGGGTGGCTTTCGTTTTTCTCCTCACTATCTACTTTCAGGGGAGGCGAAGGACACCCCGAAGAACAAAACCCTGTACAGGTTCAGGGATCCTGGATGAGGCTGCTCACAGAAATAATAATGAGTCTCGAAAGAGGACGGATAAAATTATGCCTCAGAAAAGAACGAAGAACCTGAAAATAATCTATTTAAGGGTGGCCGCATCGAATATGCTTCAAGGAATAATAAAGAGAAGGAAATTATTATTTAATTTGAACAGTATTTTACATATGTGGGGTGACTGAGATAAAAAGAAAAGAAAAAGTTTCAGACGAAAGAGGAATTTACACATTATTTTACTGTGGTGTTGATAAACACATCTACGAGCACATGCAGGAGTGGGAAAACCTAATTCATAAGAAATTTAGTAATAACATTACTGGCGTTATCTATGTCGACGAAACGATAATCAAGACGAAATTAGAGGAAGATGAATCTATACTTTACGCACTTCCTTTGTACGCACCTTATATGGGAAGACCTAAACAAGAAAGAGAATGTTTCAAGCTATAATTCACACTATTCCCAAAACAGGAATAAAAGTTCTTCATGGGATATCTCAGTGGACGTGATGGCAATTCGATTATTCCAGGCATTAAACAAATATTTAATGAAATAGAAATAAACGAAAGTGGAGAATACCTAATTCATTTTTGTGGATTGAACGAATTCCATATTAAAAACACATACTTCGACCATAAACCGCACATAAATACACCTGAAGTAATACAAGAGGTCAGTGTTCCGTTATTGGTTACATCGAAACTAATAGAGCCGTACATTCAAGTCAAATGTTGGATGTGAGAATTCTAACATCAGCCAATGTAGGATTGGACCATGGGCTGGTGATGCCTAAATTGAACCTTAAACTTAGACCGAAAAAAATTGAGAGGCTGATCGAAGAAAGAATTTAAACTGAAGTCATAGAGGATGAGAGTACTAAGGTGCTGATCAAACTAGGTTAAAGGGAAAATTCTTAATAACCCCTATCGAGACGAACGAGTTATAAGAGAAGCTAAATGAGCTATTCTCAGATCAAACATAGATGAGGCAGCACGAGAAGCTTTATGTATGAAAAGAGTGAATGTGATAAGAGGTAGTGTTATATACAGAACGCCATGGATTAACCAAGATGTTAAACATTTAGCTACTCAGAAGAAAAAACCATTCCTAAAGTATAAAGCCAATCAAAGTCGAGACGATTATACAGAGTATAAGATCATTCGTGTGTGAAGTCTGATATTCAGAAAATATAAGAGGAATATTAGGAGCGATACACAAAAGGTGTGGAACGAGACCTTTATGAATCACAAAAAAGTTACAGTGTATTCCAAAGGCAGTTGTTAATGAATACATTCAGATACACAATGTAAGCAAAATTCAGTGGCAAAATTATTTCAGTTGCACTATATAGACATAGCAAAGGTGGAAATTGAAACCAGTCACCAAAGCACAGAAAATGACTACCAAATAGACTTCTTACTGAAGGAAATATGCAGTACAGCGAAAAGACTGACAAATAGAAAAGCTCCAGGGGCAGATCGCATATATAATGAATCAATGAAATGCGGCGTGGGGGGGAGGGGGGCAGGCATTGTATCAACAGCTTCATACTTTGTGTAATAGTATCATGAGGGAAGACAGGATACCAGGGAATGAAAAGATTGTATTACAAATCCAGTGCATAAAAAAGGAGATAAGCAAGCAATAGATAATTATTGCGGAATTACTCTCCTTGATACTACTTTAAAACTGTTGATATCAGTAATTAGAGGCAGAATTCACAATTATGTAGAAACAGCTAAAGAACAGCAAGGAAGCAGGAAGAACAAGATCACAATAGATCCTATTTTCGCTTTAAGACGGACCGAGAAGAAATCTATAGAATTTTATAACCCAGCCTATCTGTGCTTTGTTGACTTGTCCAAAGCCTTTGACAGGATCAGAAAAAAAGGTTTAATTCAAGAGACTACATACGAGTTTTGTCAGAATCATAGAAGATATAAAGTATACACAGGTAAAAAAAGGGATTTAAAACACACGAAGGATTCACAGATGAAACCACTCTAGATAAAGGAATTAGAGACAAGGAGGTTCACTAGGCGCTCTTCTGATCAGCTTAATAATGGATCACATTATTAATGACACAGGAAAGAAACTGGACTGTAAAATCGGAAATAAAGTGGTAAATAATATATGTTATGCTGGCGATACAGTGCTGATAGCAAATACTGAGGATAATTTCCAAAGGTAACTTCACCAACTTAATAAAACAGCTAAACAATCTAACACGGAAATCTCATCTAAAAAAACTAAGAGCGTGGTTGCACCGATAGCACCTGTACGAAGAAAATTAGAAGTAGATGGTGTGACAATTTAACGAGTAATGAGCTTTAATTGTCTAGGGAGTGTTACCACCAGCCATGGAAGTGCAAAATCAAGTATTAAAGGCAGTGAGGGTAGCCAGATGCCTGCAAAAATATTGTGTGTAGTAAGAAATTTATGACAACTGAGAGAAAAATAAAACTTTATAAAACAATGGTGCGTCCTGTTTTGAAATACGGAGCAGAAACTAGAGCGTAACGAAAAAGATAGAACAGAAGTTAACGGCAGTGCGAATGAGGGTTCTAAGACAGATCAAAGGAATGACCATGTGGGAAAAAAGAACAAATGTGCCGAAGAGAGAACAATTTGGAATTCAAAATATAAATAAATGTCTCGAGACAAGAAAATGAAATTGAAACACGAGCTAAAATTTGTAAACATGGACGACCGGAAGGAAACGACTACTCAAACGAGCACAGAAGAGATGGGACAACAGTTGGTAGAGTGCATCCACGGAATGAGGCAGGCAAATAGCAGCAGCAGAAGAAGAAGGCGAATCAAAAGAAAGTAATCTCCCGTAACATACGGTATTTCAACGTGACCTGCCCTCTATAGGAGGCTGTCGTTGTGAGCACATTTGGAGTCGTGCTTTACATTAATTGTATTATTTACATTTGTACCTAAAGCTTGTCCTCTGAAACTTTGTATGAATATTTTCAGAGTATTAATGGTCTGACGATTATCGTACGACGATCGAAACCGGTCATCTGATTAAGGAGATCTTAATTTTAATAACTTATATGAGATTCTAGACTGTTTTCATTTAAAAACTTTTAATTCTGATAATAAATAACTATTCTAAGGGTGGCAGGGGTAAAGTACAAGGAGCACAAGGCTATTTACAATTTGTACAGAAAGCAGATGGCAGTTATAAGAGTTGAGGGACATGAAAGGGAAGCAGTGGTTGGGAAGGGAGTGAGACAGGGTTGTAGCCTCTCCCCGATGTTATTCAATCTGTATATTGGGCAAGCAGTAAAGGAAACAAAAGAAAAGTTCGGAGTAGGTATTAAAATCCATGGAGAAGAAATAAAAACTTTGAGGTTCGCCGATGACATTGTAATTCTGTCAGAGACAGAAAAGGACCTGGAAGAGCAGTTGAAAGGAATGCACAGTGTCTTGAAAGGAGGGCATAAGATGAACATCAACAAAAGCAAAACGAGGATAATGGAATGTAGTCGAATTAAGTCGGGTGATGCTGAGGGAATTAGATTAGTAAACGAAACACTTAAAGTAGTAAAGGAGTTTTGCTAATTCGGGATCAAAATAACATGATGGTAGAAGTAGAGAGGATATAAAATGTAGACTGGCAATGGCAAGGAAAGAGTTTCTGAAAAAGAGAAATTTGTTAACATCGAGTATAGATTTAAATGTCAGGAGGTCGTTTCTGAAAGTATTTGTATGGAGTGTAGTCATGTACGGAAGTGAAACTTGGACGATAACTAGTTTAGACAAGAAGAGAGTAGAAGCTTTCGAAATGTGGTGCTACAGAAGAATGCTGAAGATTAGATGGGTAGATCACATAACTAATGAGGAGGTATTGAATAGAATTGGGGAGAAGAGGAGTTTGTGGCATAACTTGGCAAGAAGAAGGGATCGGTTGGTAGGACATGTTCTGAGGCATCAAGGGATCACAAATTTAGCATTGGAGGGCAGCGTGGAGGGTAAAAATTGTAGAGGAAGACCAAGAGATGAATACACTAAGCAGATTCAGAAGGATGTAGGTTGCAGTAAGTACTGGGAGATGAAGAAGCTTGCACAGGATAGAGTAGCATGGAGAGCTGCATCAAACTAGTCTCAGGACTGAAGACCACAACTACAACAACAACAATAAATAACCGAAACTATACAGAATTGCAACTATGGTTGTTTAGCGGTATTGTGGTGGAAATAATAACTGCAGCATAAAAAATGCAATTGTTCTTTATTGGTTCACAGATAGCAGGAACGACCTCCCCCTGAACTTTGTCGATAACTGTCGTTTGTCACGTGTTATCCCTTCTCATCAACTGTTTTTACTTTTAGTGGCGCAGTTTTGTACTAATACGTCATATGAATTTAGGGGACTAAGAATTTTCTTTTAAAGGCAAGAAGAGGGGAAAAAAATTCCGCTGTAGCCAAGTGCGTACATTTGCGGTTTCTGCGTGTCTTCTGGATGTATCCCTCCTGGAAGCGAGTGTTACCCGATGCGTTCGCGAGGAGGTGTGGTTGTGGGGCCTTTCCGCAGATGGGCAATTCTGTGAGAAGTATCCACGGCGACAGCCGCCGGCATTCGGTAGGAGGGGAGTTTCCTGTGTCTCGGCCTCGCCGGCTAATGGTGGCAGTCCAGCCCGCGGGGGACTACTCTGGAAATGACTTTCTCAGCTGCGCAGCGGAGGGGGCGCGGCGCAGCGAGGGCTGCGCCGCAGCCACCCGACACCCCACGTCGCCCTGGCCGCGGATTGCCTGTGGGAAGAGCTGACAGTCGTGGCTCTGTCGAAGCACGACGCAGGGGCCTGCGCAAGCGGCCACTGTTTACATACACAACCAGGTGCAGCACGGGTTACTTGAAGAACGGGCTCAGGTGGATTTTACGAGATATACCACAAAAGAGAGAATAGAAGCTTTCGAAATGTGGTGCTACAGAAGATTGCTGAAGATTAGATGGGTAGATAACATAACTAATGAGGAGGTATTGAATAGAATTGGGGAGAAGAGGGGTTTGTGGGTTGGGGGTTGGGTTGTTTGGGCAAGGAGACCAGACAGCGATGTCATCGGTCTCATCGGGCTATGGAAGGACGTGGAAGGAAGTCGGCCGTGCCCATTCACAGGAACCATCCCGGCATTTGCCTTGAGCGATTTAGGGAAATCACGGAAAATCTAAATCAGTATGGCCGGAGGCGGAATTGAACCGTCGTCCTCCCGAATGCGAGTCCAGTGTGCTAACCACTGCGCCACCGCGCTCGGTCAGAGGGGTTTGTGGCACAACTTGACTAGAAGAAGGGATCGGTTAGTAGGACATGTTCTCAGCCATCAAAGGGTCACCAATTTAGAACTGGAGGGCAGCGTGGAGGGTAAAAATTGTAGAGGGAGACCAAGAGATGAATACACTAAGCAGATTCAGAAGGATGTAGGTTGCAGTAGCTACTGGGAGATGAAGAAGCTAGCACAGGATAGAGTAGCATGGAGACTGCATCAAACCAGTCTCAGGACTGAAGACCACAACAACAACATCCGCATACTGCGCCTTAACACCACTTGTATTAAGGTT
Organism: Schistocerca americana; assembly: GCF_021461395.2. Lineage (NCBI taxonomy): Eukaryota > Metazoa > Arthropoda > Insecta > Orthoptera > Acrididae > Schistocerca > Schistocerca americana. Next base: position 591,159,332 of record NC_060119.1, read on the forward strand.
TATAATTTATATAAAAAACAGCTACCAGCCACATGTATGGTTTAAAAAGGTTTATTCTCTTCAGACCATGACCGGTTTCGGATTTTTCTTTACAAATCTATCTTCAGATGGCAGATTACAAGCATTCTTGGTTGGACCTAGTTTTGTTTGTGTTATTCGTTTGCTGCACTAGGAAAGAAAAGGTAGAGCTTTTGAAACAAGATTCAAGGAACACCTTGATGCCCTACGTCTGAAAAACCTAAGCAAATCTGCTTTTGCCACCCATCTTGCAGAAAACAATCATACAGTTGAGAATATAGAAAACAACCTGCAGATATTACACCTCAAAGACAAAGGTTTCACATTGAATCTCCTAGAGGAGATTGAGATTCATACACATAAAAACAGGTCCCCTGACCTCATTTTGAATGAACAGACAGAGTCAGTTAACACCCCCTTCTTAAATAACTTTGAAGAAGTTTTTACTTTTTTAAAATAACTTAAGCCCAATATTCCATCAAAAACATTCAGTATACAGGCCCCAAAAACTGCTTATATGTCATTGAAAAATTGCGTAATGAAAACATGTGCATTGCATATTATGTCATATATTAGAATTTATCTCCTACTATTGTAACAACTAATTAGTAACACACAGTAATTCTGTACTACATATAATTTTTGTAATCTTATTTGTATGTAATTTTATTTATTCCGTTTTAGATTAATTTCATATAATAGCATCTGTAAGTTAACATCGTTATGACTGTAAGCTCTTTGCCAATTTTGTTTTCGTTTGTAATGTGAAGCTGGGCCACGTTTTGTAAACGTTATTCGTGTGTGCTGCGTGTGTAATTAAGATGATGAGGTTGAAAGTGACGTCCATTGACTGGAATAGCACTTGCATAGTGCATATTGAAAAGTGTAAGTACACTAATCCTGCAATGTTTATAAAAACCATCTCATGAGCAATTAGATTTTGTAAAAGAAGTAAATCTTTCGTACAAATACCATTACCGATATGACAACAAAAACATTTCTTTTCTTTCCTAGTGCAGCAAACGAATAACACAAACAAAACTAGGTCCAACCAAGAATGCTTGTAATCTGCCATCTGAAGATAGATTTGTAAAGAAAAATCCGAAACCGGTCATGGTCTGAAGAGAATAAACCTTTTTAAACCATAAATGTGGCTGGTAACTGTTTTTTATATAAATTATAAACCTTAAGTACAACAGCCACGTTTCTCAACATGTCGACTTTCGACAAAATAGCGTACCACTTGTTTTTCATCTTCATCCCAAAGTTTAACTGCAAATGCAGACGTAACCGTTATGACTATGCGTTAACCATGACACTTATTGATTATTATTACTATCCAATTTATCCTTTAGAGACATTATGCAGTAAAATTCAAATTGCTACAGTAGTAGTTAGCGTTTTTTATTGCTATGGGTCCCTCAGACCAAGTCCGTAATTATATAATCAGTGGTCGCTGTCACTCTGTACTCTGTTACATCGTGATGTAGCTTTAGGACTCTCATGCAACTCTAACCATATCATTTGTTTGGTCAACTGTCACTGTGGTGTCACCGCCAGACACCACACTTGCTAGGTGGTAGCCTTTAAATCGGTTGCGGTCCGGTAGTATACGCCGGACCCGCGTGTCGCCACTAGCAGTGATTGCAGACCGAGCGCCACCACACGGCAGGTCTAGTCTACTGAGACTCCGTAGTACTCGCCCCAGTTTTTTTTTTTTTTAATCTCATTTTGTTCACTTTTGTTCGTTTCATCTGCTCGGGGCGGACGTCGTAAGACATCCGTTTAAGTTCGTTGTTGATCGATTAGCTCAGTTTTTTTTTTATTACAGAGGGCTGCTAACCTCTCTGACCGAACACGCTGAGCTACCGTGCCGGCTGTCCCAGTTGGACAGCCGACTTTGCTAGCGATGGTTCACTGTCTACATTCGCTCTCATTTGCCGAGACGACAGTTTAGCTTAGCCTTCAGCTACGTCATTTGCTATGACCTAGCAAGGCGCCATATTCAGTTACTATTCTGAACAGATAATATTGTGAATCATGTACCGTCAAGAGCGACGTTCATCATTAATGGATTAAAGTTAAGTATCAGACTAATTACGTCCGCTTTCTGAATACTCATTCCTTGTCATGTTGCAGATCTCACGTCAGTATAGTTCTTCCCTCCACACGCCAGCCTGCATGAGCTAAAACGCGTGCATTTCGACCGGCCATTCGTAACACTGTGTTGGCTCTTCTGCCAACACAACAGTCACAACTGTCAGTCTGTCAAATCTGACGAAAAAAACGTCAGATTCTAAATATTACGAGAAAGGACGATTAACAACAGCAGCAAATCAGAAAACAGCCTACAGCATTAGAGTTCTAAATCTACAGCACGCTGTAACAGAGTGACAGTGACCACTGATATTATATGGTCACAGTCTGAAGATGGCAGTCTAGCCGATATGGATCCAACACAATAAAAAAACACTAAACTACTATTATAGCATTTTTTATTTTGTTACATTTATTGTTGTTCTCACTGTTTCGACAGATTATACCTCCATCATCAGATGGATTTACTACAGTTAAGAACACATGAAAGATGAAAGCTTTGTATATGCATCTTTCAGTGGATGACCTGTAGCGCTGTATGGCAGCGGGAGACATACACATGCAGGTATGTGTGTGTGTGTGTGTGTGTGTGTGTGTGTGTGTGTGTGTGTGATAGAGAGAGAGAGAGAGAGAGAGAGAGAGAGAGAGAGAGAGAGAGAGGGGGGGGGGGGGGAGGCTGAGAAAATGGAAAATGGAAGGATGGAAGATTAGGATTGACGTCCCGTCGATATCAAGGTCACTAGAAACGGACAGAAGTTCTAAATACGAAAGGGCAGGGAAGGAGATCGGTTGTGCCCTTTCTAAATAACCCTCCCGGCATTTACGAGGAGCGATTTAGGCCACTCACGGAAAACCTACATTTGGATGTTTGTCTATGTCTATCCTTGCGACTGATGATCTGCGCGATTTCGCCGTTCACTTACGGAATAAAGTGAAACACCTGCAGCCGTCATCTTGATGTTATTTTATTATACATGAACCCGTTTCGGTGACAGAACGCAATCTTCAGGCGTTAACTGACGTTACGGAGTTGAACTCCAATCGTATACATGATCCCATCAGTCGCAACATTCATCAGCTGGCCCTCGTAAATACTCTAAAAGCGTTGTTGGGTTGGCAATGATCAACAAATGAAAATTTACAGCCGACCCGATAATTCGGTTTCCTCTGCCTTGTTTAATCAGTCTCTAAGTCCATGTCTCAGTCCGTATAAAACAAGACTTCAAAGAAGACTCTTAATGCATTCAAGTTTAAGCTTTCCTTTGAAAGGCCGCTGACTTAGCTTGCTTTATGCAGTTGGGAACACTTTCTCCTTCATCCGTCGGAAATTATTCAGGCTCTTGAGAACAGGGTAGTTAGAGCAATATGACAGGAAAACATTCGTAAGATTAACACCAAAAATGTTACCCTGTCCAATGATTAGAACTGCCGTAAACAGAATATGCTGGAGATTACCTCTCTAACGGTATCAGCAGCCTTGTACAGTACCGACACCACACAACGTTTTGGGGGAGTACCTGCAGGTTAGTCAGCGTGACCGTTTTGACCTTCTCGCCCTGAGCCGGCGTGTTCACTAATAGTGAGAAGGAGCGAATTCAGCAATGCTCAAGTTGCATTCATTTATTAATCTCGTACCGAGTACAGTGACTCTCGAGGCCAATGTCAAACGGGCAAGGTGTGTATCGAAACCACGGTCCTTTGCGTTGTCACGTCGTCAGGCTGTGGCAGTAAAGCTCACAGCGTGGTTTGAACACTGTATTCTTGCTGGGCTGGCAGTACGGTGCCAGATGATGCTGAGTCAGTGCTGGCAACGCCGAAATTCACGGTCACCTTCCGAATGGATGGCGCTGGCAGACGGCCCGGTAGCGGCTTGAGGCGAAGGCAACTCATCCAGTGACTGAACCGTGGCCCTCATTTACTGGCTGGCGGTGTCAGCCGGTGGCAATTGCTAAGCAGATCGACGGCAAGTAAGCACACATTTCTAGCCTCGAGCTCGTTAGTGCTAGACACAGCACCGTATGGAAAGCAGACCCATTGAACGATACTCACCGGCATTGATGCCTACACCAACAGATGATGACTGAGCAGAGAAGCTCCTCTAGACCTACGGATAGTAGCCTGCTATACAGCGGTCGCCGACTCGGTGCCCTATGAAAGATGGGCGAGTTTACACTATCAACATTATCCAACACATACCAAAAAAGTTTTGCAGACCTCGGTTCCGAGAGTTCCGGAACCTGTACAGGAAATTGGAATAGGTATCAACATAAACATCATTTCCGCCCATTTTATTGCTATGGAAACCACAGGTTGCACGTTGTACCACCATACAGCGAGACCTTCAGAGGTGGTGGTCCAGATTGCTGTACACACCGGTAGCTCTAATGCCCAGTAGCACGTCCTCTTACATTGATGCATGCCTGTATTCATCGTGGTATACTATCCACAAGTTCATCAAGGCAATGTTGGTGCAGATTGTCCCACACCTCAGCGGCGATTCGGCATAGATCCCTCAGAGTAGTTGGTGGGTAACGTCGTCCACAAACAGCCCTTTTCAATCTATCCCAGGCATCTTCGATAGGGTTCATGTCTAGAGAACACGCTGGCTACTCTAGTCGAGCGATGTCCTTAACCTGAAGGAAGTCATTCACAAGATGTTTACGATGGAGGTGCGAATTGTCCTCCAGGAAGACGAATGCCTCGTCAATATGCTGCCAATATGGTTGCACTATCGGTCGGAGGATGGCATTCACATATCGTACAGCCGTTACGGCACCTTCCATGACCACCAGCGGCGTACGTCGGCCCCACATAATGCCACCACAAAACATAAGAGGACCTCCACTTTTCTGCACTCGCTGGACAGTGTGTCTAAGGCGGTCAACCTGACCGGATTGTCTCCAGACTCTCTCCGACGATTGTCTGGTTGAAGGCATATGCGACACTCATCGGTGAAGAGAACGTGATTCCAACCTTGAGCGGACCATTCGGCATGTTGTTGGGCCCATCTGTTGCGCGCTGCATGGTGTCGTGGTTGTAAAGATGGATTTCGCCATGGACGTCGGGAGTGAAGCTGCGCATAATGCAGTTTATTGCGCACAGTTTCAGTCGAAACATGACGTCCTGTGGCAGCACCAAAAACATTATTCAACATGGTGGCGTTGCTGCCAGGGTTCCACCGAGTCATAGTCCGTAGGTAGCGGTCATCCACTGCAGTAGTAGCCCTTGGACGGCCTGAGCGAGGCATGTCATCGACGATTCCTGTCTCTCTGTATCTCCTCCATGTCCGAACAACATCGCTTTGTCTCACTCCGAGACACATGGACACTTCCCTTTTGGGAATCCTTCCTGACCCATAGTAATAACGCGGACGTAATCGAACCGCGGTACGGTATTGACCGTCTAGGCATGGTTGAACTTCACACAACGCGAGCCGTGTACCTCCTTCTTGGTGGAATGAGTGGTACTAATCGGCTGTCGGACCCCCTCCATCTAATAGGCGCTGCTCATGAATGGTTGTTTACATCTTTGGGCGGGTTTAGTGACATATCTGAACAGTCAAAGAGACTGTGTGTGTGATACAATATCCACTGTCAACGTTTATAATCAGGAGTTCTGGGAACAGGAGTGATGCAAAAATTTTTTTGATGTGGGTGTTAGCGGCCACTAACGTAGTGTGTGTACACTCTTCGCTTATGGCGGCTTGGGCTCTAGTGCAGACTCTTTCAAAGAAGTATCTGAATATCTGCGGTGGAATGCTAGTAAACTCTTGCACAATAACCGAAACCAGAGAAGGCAGAGATGTGGACGCTGCGGTCTGGAGCGAAGTAGACGATCTAACTCTTCTCAAAGGTGTTTCAATGGGTCCAGGGCGAGACCCAGCGCAGGACATTCCATTTCTGGAATGTCGTTGTCCACAAACGATTGCCGCACAGATACATATTTATAACATAGTCCATTGTTAATCATCTTCTCCGAATTGTTCCTCTACTGTATGCAGTAATTAAAGCTGTGAAATGCGTTCATATCCTGACTTATTTAGCGTTTGCTTAGGCCCAGTAAGGAGAGCACACCCTAATCACGAGAAACGCCCCCACGCCCTACACCCATGTCCTCCGTACTCAGCTACCACTGCACGGGATGGCAGGTAACCTTCTCAAGGCACTCCAAACCCAAACATTTCTTTCAGATTGACACGGGGTAAATCCGATTCATCATTCCAGTCACCCGTTTTCAGTCATTCGCTGTCCGGCGGCTTCGCTCTTTACGCCTGCTCAAACGTCACTTAGCGCTGACTGCAGACAGTGTTACTTTGCAGGAGGGAGCTGCTCGACCATTCTTAACTCGCTTCGCACAGTCATTGTGCTAGCTGGTCTGCTGGGTTAGAAGGGGTTATTCCTTCCTTTTCAGAATCACGTCACCAGCGTTGAAATGTCCCTGATGGATCTGTTACTCCGGTGACATCCAGTGACTAGATCAGTTTATAAGTCCATGAGCCCTCCTGTCTGACCCACTCTGCTGTTGGTGTTTCTGTACTGAAAACACACTACTCTTCTCCTCCTCTTATACTGGTGGGTCCACCTCTCGTGACATCTGGTCGTCAGAGTGTTCAGATACTTCTGATCAGATAATATCTGTATAATATCTGTATAGTCTGAACCGGCGTATCGTCATTTAGAAACCCAGGTGACGTGCCGTCATCTCGCCGTAATGCTGAAGTGGCCTCCCAGATTGCGTTATCCCGACTGTCTACTGAAATGGGGAACGTACAGATGCACCCGTGCTGGACTGTGTTGCGTAATGATGGAAAAACGGCTTGCTACTATCTGTGTCGCTTACGTGCTTATCACACTTCCTGTGACACGTGACAGCAGTGTTCGCGATACATCGTATTCCGATTCGCTCATAGTAGCTCCATATGAAGAATGGCTGCAGAAGCTTTTTAAGTGTTCTGTCACATCTCTCCCTATGTGTGCAGATTATTGAAGGACATACGGCCCTACAGGGAAAAAGAGTACGGAGCGACATCTTGCTATGCTAGTGGCAGGAAATTTTATTAACATTGCTTCCTGTCTTTTCCTCAGTAAACACCACGCCTCCTCGCGCCAAAACGGTGTGTGCTGCTGCTCTTTTTAAGAAAAAACTTTTTAAAAAGTTTAAAAAAGTCCGTCCTTATTTGCAATGACCTCTTTCCTGTTTAGATTACGTTCTCACTAAATGTTGAAAAAACGAGTATGTAAGCGTTTTAATAAATCCTTACACACTTGCAAACCAGCATTACTATAGAAAATCTGGTACAGATCTTCTGTTCATCCAGACTTTCCTACTACCCAAATTATTTAGGCAGTCACCTATTTTTATCAACATCTGTGGCACTACGTCGACCCAAAAGTTTTGAATCATCTATTAGTTTGGTGCATAAGTTCGTGTCGTTTTTCCATAAGTTCAATAAACACAACAGACACACGTAACAGAGAGTTTAGTCATCAATAATATCTTCTCCTTCACTATTTTAAACAGTCTGCCAATGATGGGGTAACTGTTCGATTCCGCGACAGCAGAAATCACCTGGTTTTGAGGCGAAGAACTGGTGGAGCCATATTGAGTGCGCACTTTCATCCGGAAAAGAAGATCTTCAAAATGGTTCAAATGGCTCTGAGCACCGTGGGACTTAACCTCTGAGGTCATCAGTCCCCTATAACTTAGAACTACTTAAACCAAACTAACCTAAGGACATCACACACATCCATGTCCGAGGCAGGATTCGAACCTGCGACCGTAGCGGTCGCGCGGTTCCAGACTGTAGCGCCTTGAACCGCTCGGACACTCCGGCCGGCAGAAGAACTTCCTTGAAGGTTGTTCGACAGAGAGCAGAAAAGGTGAAAATCTGTCGATCAAGTGAATAAGGTGGTTGCAGAATGACTCCGCAACTCAATTCTTGTATAGCGGTTTATGTTAGTCTAGCAGAATGCCGTTGAGCGTTATTGTGGAGTAGAATCGCTTGGCGTAGTTGGGTTGGGTTGTTGTGGGGGAGGAGACCAGACAGCGAGGTCATCGGTCTCGTCGGATTAGGGAAGGACGGAGAAGGAAATCGGCCGTGCCCTTTCGAAGGAACCATCGCGGCATTTGCCTGGAGCAACTTAGGGAAATCACGGAAAACCTAAATCAGGATGGCCTGACTCGGGATTGAACAGTCGTCCTCTCGAATACGAGTCCACTGTGCTAACCACTGTGCCACCTCGGTCGGTCTTTTGGCGTAGTCTTCCTGGTTGTTGTCGTTGGACCGCGTCTGCAAGACGTCTCAGCTGTTGATAATAAATGTCGGCAATGACGTCTACACCTAGCGGAAGCAGCTCGTATAACAGCACGCAATCACTGTTTCACCAGATGCATTGCGTTATCTATTGTGGCTGCACGCAGGTCTTTGTACGGGGAGTTCCTGTTTTGTTTGGGTTCAGCTCTTCCTTTCTTTTCCTCATATTAGCATAAATACACACTTTCTCTTCGTAGGTGTCCTTTACGAGCCAATTGACGACGAGCAAGCAGAGATGCACATATGGCCACCCGCTGATTTTGGCTTACAGCGTGTGGTACCCTTACACCTGATTTTCGAACCTTCTCCATAGCATCCAAATGTCGCGCAATGGTGGAATGATCGCAGTTCACCTCATCTGCCAGTTCTCGAGTACACTGACTTGGATCATAGTGCATTAATGAGCTTAAACGATCTTCTTCCTTGAAACGACAAAAACAATTTATTGCCTTGATCTGTCAACTGACATTATCCCCTACACGACACTTATGTTTCTGGCTACCTTCGCTGATGTAAACCCTTTACTGGACTAAAACAGAAGTACATGCCGGAAATGTTCCGATATCTCCACTTGTTACTAGCGTCCGTAGGTCCACTCACTACTTCCAAATGACAATGTGTAAACTCCAATAGCAACAGTGACTTACAAATAAAAACAACGAAAATTGATAAATAAACCCATTGAAACGTGGATACCAATATGCAAACCAAAAACGCCACTTACTTACGCACCAACCTAATGCATTAACTTCCTTCTCGGATGCGTTTGAAAAAAAATGTTAAGCAAATTTTCTTCTCATGGCGTCTATTTTATACAGCTACATCATCACAAATTTGTCGGCGTTGCCATTTTACGCACATTCGTGTTAAAGTAGGAGAAATACTTATGCGTGACTGCAGTGCAGTACAACACAAATTTTGAAACTCACTACGTCGACCCACATCGTTGGTGACAGATCTGCTGCAACGTGCTTCCTGACATATGTCTTCATGTCAGTGATCTCTATACGTCCTGGATGTTGATCTCTGGTCTCAGAGCACGGAACTTTGGTGTGGCTGCAGATTCTTGTCATTCGCACAGTCCGCCATGTTGTAGTTCGGCAAAAGAATAATTTATTATTTCTGAATTTGAACTTTGTATCAATATGCAATGTAATAGGCTGATGTCGGAGAAGAATCGAAAAGTATTTTCATTTTGCGTTCTTGACATTTCGTGGCAGCCATGTTGTAGTTACGCAAGAAACGAAATATGAATACCTTTGGCCGGCACGTTCAGACAGCTGAAATTCGAATGCAATTAGTACAGAGGTCGCTGCTCCATGCGAACGCAGCTTTAACACAGGTGTTTCCGCGGAGTGTCCTAGCCGCAGGATGCAGGAACGCCAGACAGATGACGTAACCGGCCTTGACCGTGCAGTCCAGCAGCGCTAGCCGTGGAGGACTGGACAGACCGGTACCGCTCGGCGGCGCACACGTGCTGTGCGGAACTCGTAACGGTCGGGCAACGGCACCTGCTTCTAGCACTCACTTCCCAGCCAGCGCAAGGTCACTCCAGAGGTCGATTACCTTCACTCCTAACCGTGCTTTACCGCATTTCCTAGAAAAGCGAATTGCATCCAGTATGGATGTTCTGTGTCGTAGTCCACTAAAACCAAGGAAGGCTATTGCCGTGAATCTCGTAGAGTATCACGATCGACTCCAGGTGCATATCCGAAAAACGAACGTTGTGATTTCAAATAACATGAGGTTAAATCAACACTGCTACAGATGTAATTCGCGGCCGGTATTTCCATTATCGGTGATTGTTGTTTTACGAACATAAGGCCGAGATCCAAGGCATATTTCTCCGCCTAGCGTTTCGTCTTCCATTGCTGTTGACATCATCAGAGGCTACAACGACTCAGAAAACTGAATAATGCTGAAGATTAGCAGGACATAATGGATAACTAATGGGGTGGCACTGATCTGTGAGAGACAACTACTTTGTGACAAAAACTGACTAAAAGTTGAATGGGTTGAATAGGTATGTTCCTAGACAGAAGAAACAGAAAAAAACGGTAGTGTAAGGAAGTAGGGTGAGCGGAGTAAAAATTGTAGAGGGAGGACAAGGTTTGCCCACAGTAACTGAAAATTTGCCTAAAAGTCGAACGGGATGAACGGGTGTGTTCATAGTCTGAAGAAGTGGTAAAAATTGTGGTGGAATAGATAGGAGGAGGGGGGGAGGGGTAACAATTGCAGAGGGAGACCGAGATCTGAACACAGTAATGTAAGAAAGGAAAACAAATCTGAGGATGTGTTACATGACGTCCAGTTTGGCTTTAAGAAATGTAAACGCACCAGAGAGGCATTTATGACGTTGCACTTAATAGCAGAAGGAGCACTTAAGGTACTTTCATACGATTTGTCGAACTATAAAAGTGGTGCAAGAGGTTCGAAACTCTGAGGAAAATGAGATTAAGCTATAGGGAAAGACGGGAAAACCTAGAAGGAAAACAAAAATGGAAGATCACGAACGAAGTGCTCGGATTGCAAGCGGTGTAAGGCAGGGCTGACAATCTTTGACCCTACTGTTCAATCTATGTAACGAACAAGCAATGACTTTAAGAAAAGAAAGGATCAGAAGTTGGACTAAAAGGAAATCACTGATTACATTCGCTGATGGTACTGCTGTCTTCAGATAAAGTGAGGAAAAATAGCAGAACCTGTTGAACGGAAGGTTGTAATGAGCACATACTATGGACTGAGATTAAACCGAGATGAGCGATAAAATTAACATTCAAAATTCGGGGCAACGAAATAGACGAAGTGTCATATCCTGCCCTGGAAACAAAAAGCAACATGACGAGCGAAGTAGACGGGTACATGGAAAGAGTGCATTCCTGGCCAAACGAAATCTACTGGTATCAAACATTGTTCTTGATTTGAAGAAGAAATTTCTGTGGATATACTTTTTGATCACACCCCTGTATGGAAATGAATCATGTTTTATGGAAATATCGGTTAAGAATAGAACAGAAGTGTTTGGCATGTAGTGCTATAGAAGGATGTTGAAAATAAGGAAGGTGGAATGATAAGAAATGACGAGGTGCTCTGCAAAATCGCCGAAGAGAGGAACATGTGGAAAATATTGACAAGAAGAAATAAAAGGTGGTAAATTTGTGGTAAGTTCCTATGGGACCAAACTGCTAGCGTTATCGGTATCTACGCTTACACACTACTTAACCCAACTTAAACTAACTTACGCTAACGACAACACACACACCCATGCCCAATGGAGGAATCGAACCTCTGACGGGGGAGCCGCGCGAACCGTGGCAAGGCGCCGGAGACCGCACGGTTAACCGGCGTGGCAGAAAGAACAGGATGATAGTACATGTGTTAAGATATCAAGGAATAACATCCGTAGTAGTAGAGGGAGCTATAGAGAAAAAATTGTAGACGAATTGCTTTGTAGTATGTATATCTCGTGAGAAGACTATGAGGATAAAATTAGAGACTTTCGAGTCCACACGAAGGCTTACCGGCAATCGTACTTCCCGCGAACTATTAGCAACTGGAGCGGGTGAAGTAACAGTGGTGCACGAAGTGCCCTCTGGCACACACCACAAGGTGATTTAAGGAGTATATACGTATATGTAGTTGGACCAATTCGGCAGTAACTGCAATTACTAACGAAGACGAACCTCTTGTGCCGCACTGGTACACCGTGACATGTTTTGCAGCCTACTGTACTTCACATCACAGCTGGGTGTAACAGAGACAGTCTTAAGGCAAATCTTCTGGACGTTTGCCTATGAAAAGTGTAATAGCAGGGATGCAATAGTTAAGTAGTGTACAGTCTTAACACAATACTGAAGATAGAGAAAGATACCAGCATCGGTAACTGACGTTTAAACCAGTACAAGCTGCGCAGCCATATGAAATGATAAGAAAGGGAAGATTGAAAATACGAAATTCTTACGAAACGATGACCATGCTTTTGAAAAAAGTAATAAAAATATTGTACTTTAACTGTCTGATTGGCAAGGGAAAACAACGAAGACACTTTCGTAACAATTGTCATCCTTGAGGTCAATAGATACAGAAACAAAAAATGGTTCAAATAGCTCTAAGCACTATGGGACTTAACATCTGAGGTCATCAGTCCCCTAGACTTAGAACTACTGAAACTTAACTAACCTAAGAACATCATACACAACCATGCCCGAGGCAGGATTCGATCCTGCGACCGTAGCAGCAGCTCGGTTCCCAGCGCCCAGAACCGCTCGGCCATAACGGCCAGCACGCAGAAACAGAAATCGTATATTACGAATGGTGTCACCTTAATTTTGGCTTCTTGTTGCAGGCTATGATCTTTTTTTCTTTATGGATCCTGGTTTGTGGTCATCGCAGTATAAAATACACATTTGCACCCGTCTTCATCAATTACTAAGGCATTTCCTACTTTATTATAATCTTGGTCTTTCTTCGATTTTTTTTCACTGCCACTTAGTATCCTGTTTCTTATACACTGAAGCAAGGCAACTCATCCACTTCAGGAGTTGGTGTAAATATCCCAAATAACTGGTTACAAAAGTGCTGCGTACAGCAGCCTTTTCTTTTACTGGATTCGTGCTTCCTATAATTCCATGTAAATACTTGGTGTTGTTGATGTTGTACGAGTATTCAGTCCGATTCTTCTCACCCGCACCGCCCTCCTAGCTTCTCTCAGGTATTTCTTTTCTCCTCAATTCGATTCTGTATGTAGGTCTTCACTAGTTATGCGATCTACCCATCTAACCTTCAGCATTTTTCTATAGCGCCACATTTCAAAACATTGTATTCTCTTCCTGTATGAACTGCTTAAAACCCACTTTTCACTTCATACAAGACTACAGTCTAGACAAATACCTTCAGAAACGAGATGCTAACATTGAATTTCTGTTCGATGTTAACGATGGTTTCCTTGCTATAGCCAGTCTGAATTCTATATCCTCTCTACATTGGCCATCTTTAATTTTGCTCCCAACCAGCAAAACTCATCTCTTACTTTTAGTTTCTCATTTCCTAGACTAATACTCTCTCAGCACCACCTCATTTGATTTGACTACATTACTTCTGTTGAAGCTCATCTAATAACCTCTTTTCAAGATAATATCCATTCCGTTCAACTGCTCTTCCAAGTCTCTTACTGTCTCTGAGAGAATTAAAATGTCCTCAGCAAATCTCAAAATTTTATTTCTTTTCCGTGAACTTTTAACTCCTTCTCCTAATTTGTCTTATATTTCCATCACCGCTTCCTCAAATACAGATTGGGTAACTACTGCTTCCTTTTCATGTCCTTCGATTCTTATAATTGATGTCTGATTTTTATACAATCGTACATTTAGAGAAAGGTTTCGATCTATGAAATTATGAAGGCAACGCGGCCGGCCGGAGTGGCCGAGCGGTTCTAGGCGCTACAGTCTGGAACCGCGCGACCGCTACGGTCGCAAGTTCGAATCCTGCCTCGGGCATGGATGTGTGTGATGTCCTTAGGTTAGATAGGTTTAAGTAGTTCTAAGTCTAGGGGACTGATGACCTCAGATGTTAAGTCCCATAGGGCTCAGAGCCATTTGAACCATTTTTTGAAGGCAACACGGATAAAAGTAAGGGAGCGAAAGGTTGTCGACCACATACAAATCGAGTATCGACAAGTAAAACAGTTCTATATGGGAATTAGTATCACACTCACGTCCTAATACATTTCGATCTATCCCGAAAGCGCTGTTAGTAATTTCCATTTCACCGTAAAAACACCACTGAGTCTATTTCAACGCTCAAGGTAACACACACTCACAATATGAGTGGACAGAAAGAGGCACTGTTCTCACTAGATACAGTGCTGCCTATAGATTAATGATGTATTCCGAATAGCGCAAGTCCAGATAATGATCGATACAATTACCAGTCTTACAACATTTTATATCACTAACAACTAATCACCACTACTTCTTCCTCAAAATAATGTCTCATTAGGCATACTGAATCCTAATTGGAATTCAGCTACTGTAAATAACAATATGTATTCAGTTCATCCCAAATGTTTTTCTCTGTTAGCAGCTAGGTTACCATACCCCGCCGGCCAATACATCCAGTCGACTACAAACTCGAACTTCAACTGATTTCAGAAAACCATTCAGATAATCAGTGACGACTATAAAAAGCAAAGGAACTCTTTTACAATGCTCGATTTATGGCTGTCCTTTAGTTCTGCAGCTACCTGCTTCAGTGGGCGTTCTTCAGCATCCATTGCGCGTAATCCAGCGTTTCTGAGTTCAGACCAGTTGTAAGCTAGTTCCTCTCAAGAAAACTTCTGTAACATTAAAACAAAATTTTCATATTAATTACAAGATATTTGTACAATTACACTCTACACTATTTAGACACAATATTTTCATTATTACACTCCTGGAAATGGAAAAAAGAACACATTGACACCGGTGTGTCAGACCCACCATACTTGCTCCGGACACTGCGAGAGGGCTGTACAAGCAATGATCACACGCACGGCACAGCGGACACACCAGGAACCGCGGTGTTGGCCGTCGAATGGCGCTAGCTGCGCAGCATTTGTGCACCGCCGCCGTCAGTGTCAGCCAGTTTGCCGTGGCATACGGAGCTCCATCGCAGTCTTTAACACTGGTAGCATGCCGCGACAGCGTGGACGTGAACCGTATGTGCAGTTGACGGACTTTGAGCGAGGGCGTATAGTGGGCATGCGGGAGGCCGGGTGGACGTACCGCCGAATTGCTCAACACGTGAGGCGTGTGGTCTCCACAGTACATCGATGTTGTCGCCAGTGGTCGGCGGAAGGTGCACGTGCCCGTCGACCTGGGACCGGACCGCAGCGACGCACGGATGCACGCCAAGACCGTAGGATCCTACGCAGTGCCATAGGGGACCGCACCGCCACTTCCCAGCAAATTAGGGACACTGTTGCTCCTGGGGTATCGGCGAGGACCATTCGCAACCGTCTCCACGAAGCTGGGCTACGGTCCCGCACACCGTTAGGCCGTCATCCGCTCACGCCCCAACATCGTGCAGCCCGCCTCCAGTGGTGTCGCGACAGGCGTGAATGGAGGGACGAATGGAGACGTGTCGTCTTCAGCGATGAGAGTCGCTTCTGCCTTGGTGCCAATGATGGTCGTATGCGTGTCTGGCGCCGTGCAGGTGAGCGCCACAATCAGGACTGCATACGACCGAGGCACACAGGGCCAACACCCGGCATCATGGTGTGGGGAGCGATCTCCTACACTGGCCGTACACCACTGGTGATCGTCGAGGGGACACTGAATAGTGCACGGTACATCCAAACCGTCATCGAACCCATCGTTCTACCATTCCTAGACCGGCAAGGGAACTTGCTGTTCCAACAGGACAATGCACGTCCGCATGTATCCCGTGCCACCCAACGTGCTCTAGAAGGTGTAAGTCAACTACCCTGGCCAGCAAGATCTCCGGATCTGTCCCCCATTGAGCATGTTTGGGACTGGATTAAGCGTCGTCTCACGCGGTCTGCACGTCCAGCACGAACGCTGGTCCAACTGAGGCGCCAGGTGGAAATGGCATGGCAAGCCGTTCCACAGGACTACATCCAGCATCTCTACGATCGTCTCCATGGGAGATTAGCAGCCTGCATTGCTGCGAAAGGTGGATATACACTGTACTAGTGCCGACATTGTGCATGCTCTGTTGCCTGTGTCTATGTGCCTGTGGTTCTGTCAGTGTGATCATGTGATGTATCTGACCCCAGGAATGTGTCAATAAAGTTTCCCCTTCCTGGGACAATGAATTCATGGTGTTCTTATTTCAATTTCCAGAAGTGTATTTAACCTGAAGTTTATCTCTGCGTAAGGTTGCGCGACACCTTACTTACGTGAGGCATTATTCTCATTTTCGCGAGTCACGCAGAGAGTCCAGTTCTATGGTTAAAATCCGATTCCTCGTTGAGAGACGAGTTCCATTTCTAGCATGATTTTGCTGACTTCTTCCTCGCAGTGTAATGACTACGTCACCTAATATCAGTCTCATACACAAAAATGTTTCATACGGCTCTGAGCACTATGGGACTTAA
The DNA here is from genome assembly GCF_021461395.2 of Schistocerca americana. Classification (NCBI taxonomy): domain Eukaryota; kingdom Metazoa; phylum Arthropoda; class Insecta; order Orthoptera; family Acrididae; genus Schistocerca; species Schistocerca americana. The sequence goes on from NC_060119.1 coordinate 591,175,855, forward strand.
CATCTGAGGTCATCAGTCTCCTAGAACTTAGAACTACTTAAACCTAACTAACCTAAGGACATCACACACATCAATGCCCGAGGCAGGATTCGAACCTGCGACCGTAGCGGTCGCGCGGTTCCAGACTGAAGTGCCTAGAACCGCTCGGCCACTCCGCCGGCCTCATACACAGAGACATGGTCACCATAAACTGCACTCAGCTCTACACGAATTTACTTTGAATTCTTTTTCAGTAAAGGAAAGTAATTATCGTTTAAGCTTCTATCTTCTTGACGTCTCCGACGTATTATTCCCAGTGCGGGTTGTAGTTTTCATACTGCGGAAGGCTGAGACATTTATCGATCGGAACTATGATGCCAGACTCCCTAATAACTTTACAGACCGTACCTGCTTTCTTTCTCATAATCAACTGCTAAATAACACTTAATGCTAACTTCAAGATAAGGCCTATAGATGGCACGTTTAGCCACCGGAGTCACATTTTGCAGCACTTTAGATCGACAAACTTCACTAAAAATGACAGGTTTTCGAGAGATCTGTAACATTATGTAAAAATTAAACTGTATATTTTCGTAATACGCCATTATAGGCATATTAATATCGGTGGATGCTTAATATTTTTCCTTTTTTCAATTCTGAACTATAAATGTTTATTGCGTCTCCAGTTCACAGCATTTAAGAGTTCGCGCCACGAGACAGTGACGTTACCGCGACGTCACTGTTGTACGCTGTTATTGGCCGACAGAAACAAACCAAGCAGCCGTCAAGTTGAATTAAGTGTTAACGAAGCTAATATGCATGATTTGGTGGATTTCACATTTATATTTGAGCATTACGAAAATATGCAGTTTAAGTAGCACACCGCGTTTAAGATTTCTCCAAAGCGCTTCACCTCTAGTTCGGTTTCTTGTAATAAAGTGTTGAGAAATGTGCCGTATTTGATTAAATATGCTACCAATTCATACTATGCTGTCTTTATATTCACAGTATGATGCAGTTAGTAAAACAAAAAAACAATCATTACAACAGAGGCACAATACGCTGACGTAAATAAAGATACTAATAATATACTTTATCCCGCTGTCCGCAAGCAAGCAAATTCTTAGCAGCTGAAATTAAAGACACGTTTCAAGTTCGTATTTCCTACAATCATTAGTGAAACAGTCTCTCGGTTGTGACACAAATATTACTGTAATATAGTGCACTCTAGCGAGATATTCACAGACATAGCGTACCTTTCCTACAATGGACAGAACTGTCAATGTCAGCAATGCAAAAATGTGTTTAACATTGTCAGAACATTAATACGGGATATAGATTAAAGACGCATGACAGCGTAATATAGGTAGTCAGTCCGCCCGCTTAGCTGGGTGGTACCGTGTTCGCCTCCAATGCAAAAGGGGCCGGTCTCGATTCCCAGCCGGGTTAAAGATTATCTCCGCCCTGGGACTGGGTGTTGTGTTATCCTCATAATCATTTCATCCTCATGTGACGTCGACTGAAATACGACTTGCACTTGGCGGCCAAACTTCCCCGGATGGGGTCTCCCGGCCAACGATGCCATACGCTCATTTCATTTCATAGATACTCAAAGACAAGGAGTCGAGAGTGATGGTTAACCCACTCTGTTGATTCACTTTCGAGTTGTCGAACGTGACGATCATGTGAAAATTGATACGACATCCATAGACTACACTACGGTGTCGACTGCATCTTTGTCGAATTCACCCACCCCGCCGCGCGCCGCCCACGGCTACGCCAGACACGGCAGTTCCGAACCTCCCGCCAAAGCGCCGCCGGGCGAAATTTCATTTGTTCACTCGTCGTTCTCCGAGAAGTAGCGCGATGCACACACTCCAACCGACTCTGATTGGTCGGCACAATTGACGGCAAACTCAGATACTGGGCATCTACAGACTTATCAGCATCAGTGTAGAAGACTGCAGTGAGAACAATGCGTCGAAGTAACACGATGCTATAACTCATTACTATGTGTCAATGACTTATATAAGTCTATCAACATTCAAGAATATTTATTACAATCAAGAAAATTATTATCGTTATGTAACTCAGCGCCACGGAAGAACCTACAGCATTGTAAGTTGTGTATAGCTCAATTATTAAGCTACAGAGCGTAAAAATTTTTATTAATGTGTTACCTATTTGTAGATGTCTCGTTGTATTTAGTGGCCACCTCAGCTACCACTTCAACACATACAAACGAGCCTTCTGGAAGGCCGTAAGATCTTTACTCCGTTCAAGGCAAGTCGGCATACCTTTGTTAATGGAGCTAACGGGAATTTCAGCCACAGTCTATGGCACTATGTACCACTTGCTCCAAAAACACCACTCATTACCAGCAGTTCCAGAAAAGTTGACTGTTATGATCTAAATAAATGTGGGAAGCATTCGAAATTCGTTCTGATATTTTAAACTCTGTAGTTTTCTCCTGACAACACGAAATTCACACCAGCTCCTCGAGTGGCAGAGGCGACAAACACTGAATGTTTTTGGCAGCTTTTTACAGCCGAATATTGTACCTCAAGAGTGTTGCTGAAGTTTTCTGATTTTCAGACTTTCGTAAGGTAAGGTCCAAGTACTACGCAAGGAAAGGCAATAAAGATACATCACTTCTGCTGCCTGATAGGCATGAAAATAATGATAAATGTAGAGTAAGTGGTATAGGTCCTGATCAAGATACTTTCATAAAAATGCGCTTGCAATTAATATCCAGTTGCTTTGGTACAGACTTACGTCCTTTCTAGTAAGATTTCTCCATACGTGCTAGAACCATTGTGTGGAATAAGAAAGTATTGTTGGTTGATTAATTTGGTGAGTGGACCAAACAGTGGGGTCAACGCTCCCACCGGATTAGGGATGGACGGGGAAGGAAGTCGGCCCCTCCCTTTCAAAGGAAGCATCCCGATATTTGCCTGAAGCGATTTAGGGGAATCACGGAAAACCTAAATCAGGATGGCAAGAAGCAGGTTTGAAGCGTCGTCCCCCCGAATTACAGTCCAGTATGCTTAACACTGCGCCACCTCGCTCGGTTGATATAAGCATGCAGGCGTTTATCCAAAGGTCAAATGATACGATCATTTGAACTGCAATTGCTATCTTGCAGAAATTGCGCTGCTGTCCGCACGTCGTATGGAATCGGCGGTTCGCATAACATAGTAGGCCTTGGTTGTTAGCATGGTAGTTCAGCTCAGCGTTGGCCAGCCAGGCGCTATCACTGCGTTCGATAGTGGCTGGATTGTGGTGCTCGCCGCATGAGGCACCCCATTTCCGAGCTCGTATGGGTACTGGAGGCAACGCCCTTGCCGCAGTGGATACACCGGCTCCCGTCAGATCACCGAAGTTAAGCGCTGTCGGGCGTGGCCGGCACGTGGATGGGTGACCATCCGGGCCGCCACGCGCTGTTGCCATTTTTCGGGGTGCACTCAGCATCGTGATGCCAACTGAGGAGCTACTCGACCGAATAGTAGCGGCTGCGATGAAAGTAAACCATCATAACGACCGGGAGAGCGGTGTGCTGACCCCACGCCCCTCCTATCAGCAACCTAAATCGAGGACGACAAGGCGGTCGGATGGTCCCGGTGAGCCACTTATGGCCTAAAGACGGAGTGCTTATGGGTACTGGACTTCTCACGTGACATGCTGTGTAGATTGTACAGTGAGTACCGTGAGTATTCGTAGGAATCTGCTCCCACCACCTGAGCCAACTTTCATAGGCAACAACGTGTTAATGATACGGTCGCTGTTGATTTTCAGATCGCTTGTCGACTTGGGGTAAAAGGGCTACCGCCCTACACCTTTGCAAGCTACACACCAGAACACAGGGATTATCGTGGGAGCAATAATACCCCTACTGGACGCTCGACGCACGAAAAATTTCATAACACATTTTTCACATTTTATACCACAAGATTTCTTTATATTTCTGACCAGTTTTGTCAGATCTTGTGGCACATGTACCATGTGGTGTTACAGTGAGTTTAAATAAATGCGAAGTTCGTCTTGACTGATGACTCATGATGCATGTTGGTAGACGTAATGGTAAGGTATTCAGAAGAGATGATGAATTCATCTCGGCAACATGGTGCTGGTCAGTCAGGATGAACATTACATGGAATGAAAGAGGTCATGGATACGTCTGCTGTCATCTGTCAGCGACAGAGGACAGAGAATACACAACCCTACTGTTAGATCATTAATATTCGCTAGTTCACCTAAAATCCAAGAGAAGAACTGTACCTTCAGCAAAATCCACCACGCCACTGTTCAAGTTTTTCATCAGAATGTTCTGCGGAACTCTGGTGAGATTAGGATACATGTTTACCTCTTCACATTCTCTAACCCTCCACCTCAGTCCAACTCGACATATCGGGTTCACGCTTCAGAAAGACGTGTGCGTTTGAACTCAGCTCCAGCGAAATATCCCGAAAGAATAGTCGGCGGGTGAGTGAGCATGAATCGAAATCGTGCCTGAAACCCCTTCCCAAAACTTTCGGTGCGTTGTCTACTCTGTATCACAATCCGTTGATCCAGTCAGCATGGTGATGGATATTGCCATATGCTGCGATGTAGTTATTGCTATTTCAGCTGCTCTTCGGTATTGATTCCACAGAGTCTTCCACAATTCTTACTCTCTGATGTTTTCTGTAATCTTTTCCTCTCCTGTGCCAACCTTTTCATCTCAGAGTAGCACTTGCAACCTATGCCATCAATTATTTGCTCGTTGTATTCCTATTTCTGTCTTCCTCTACAGCTTTTACTTTCTTCAGCTCCCTGTAGTACGACAGAAGTTATTTCTTATGCCTTAATAAATGTCCTGTCGTCCCGTCCCTTCTTCTCGTCAGTGTTATTAGCCGCACGTAACAATCAAACTTGTTGTTCTATAGGCATTTCTTGTTAGAGAAAAACTGGCAGATCCGAAGCGATTATCTTATTCTGAATTAGGATGAAAGTTAAACTTCCTGGCAGATTAAAACTGTGTTCCGGACCGAGACTCGAACGCAGGACCTTTGCCTATCGCGGGCAAGTACTCTACCATTGAGCAACTTAAGCACGACTCACACCCGTCCTCACAGCCTTACTTCTGCCAGTACCTCTTCTCCTACCTTCCAAACTCCACAGAAGCTCTCCTGCGAACCATGCAGAACTAGAACTCTTGAAAGGAGAGCTTCTGTGAGCTTGGAAGGTAGGAGACGAGGTACTGGCAGAAGTATAGGTGTGAGGACGGGGCGTGAGTCGTGCTTCGGTAGCTCAGATGGCAGAGCACTTGCCCGCGAAAGGCAAAGGTCCTGAGTTCGAGTCTCGGTCCGGCACACAGTTTTAATCTGCCAGGAAGTTTCACATTAGCGCACACTCCGCTGCAGAGTGAAAATCTCATTCTGGAGGACGAAGGCTGACCGAGATGGAAACGTCATGAAGCTCTTGAATCAAGGCTGCTTAGCGCTCATATTAGTGGTGTACAAACCACTATGCGAATTAGTACTCGAGAAACGAGAATAAATACATATGTTGCATATTGATGTTTCTTCGCTGTGAACAAAGTTACACATGCATTGAAGGCAGTTGTTTTCATAAACTGAGCCTGACGTGGGCGCGCGGACAATGACGTCATCCCACTGCAGTACGCTGCGGCACTTCCTGAACACGGCGGTTGACGTGTACGCCGTAGAACATCCGGAGATGGTGGCCGCGAGATAGGGAAGAGTGGAGAGAGCCATCAGCATACAATTGCTTGGGCCGCGGATACACTCTCTCTGAGACGGAAGCGCCGCTGGTGGCCTATGCTCCTTGCAGAGAGAAGACAACAGGCAGTCTTTGCCGGGCTGCCACGGTTCACAATGTGTGCACAGTTTTCCATTGTTCACTTTACGTTTCTTTTTATGAGCACTTGAAACCAACAGATTCTGTTACTATGAAAGAGGACTAAGAATTCGTTGATACCGTACGTTAGTATGTTGCTGGTTGGAGATGCGGTACAAGACTCTACTCATCTCAATTACATTATCGGTACCGGTATACTGATAGAGCTATGTCGCGCAATATATCTTGAGGCCTATGACATGAATTTAACCTCAAAATAAGTTGTGTATTACATCTTTAGACGTGGATATGCTAAGGCGTGGCAAAAAAAGGAATACCCACGAAACATTTTTGAACGTAAATGATTCGAGTTGCAGTTCTTTGTGACAAGTATAACGGCCACCAGACTGCATTAGTACTGTGCGTCTTCTGTGTTGTTACCAAAGCTAGTAGTGTACACAAGATGCGCGAGCAGCGCCACGTGTTGAGTCGCCACTGTGAGCTATACGGACATGCCGTGTACTCGTACGTGACAGCGTTATCAGAACGTGGCGGTGTTGAAAGTGGCCTCGATGTAGGTGTCCATTTGCCGGGTATGTCTAATCGTGCAATATCCAGATTTGTGGGACATTCGGATGTGACAGGGGCCCGATGTTATACCGTACGGACAGGCGAGGGTAGGCAGACTCTTCGTCAAGATCCCGGTCGACCGCGTCAGACGACCACAAGAGAGGATCGCAGAATTGTGTGCCAATGACGAGGCAGTCGCTTCACATGTGAGCGCACCACCCGAGAAGAGATAATGGACTCCTTGCGGTATTCTGTGTCATACCGCGCCATCGGTCGAAGACTACCAGCTGTCAGACTATGGAATTGCCATCCGTTGCATAGATTACGACTAACACCATAACACAAGGGACCGTTTTACTGGTGCTGTGATCGGGAAGCAGGAACGGCTAGTGAATACCGTAGCATTCTGTTCAGCGATAAATCGTGGTTCGGCATTTTCAGAATGACCATCGTAGGCGAGTATGGCGATGATCTTGGGAGAGGTTCCATTCTTCCACTGTTCTGGAGATGCACAGCGGTACTACTTCTGGCGTCAAGGCGTAGGCAGTCATTAAGTATAATTTCTGGTGACAGCTTTTAGTGATTGAGGGCACAACGGGACGCCACAGACATCTTGTGTCACTATGTGCTGTCTCTCATGCCACAGTATTCCAGTGTCACTTTACAACATGACTGTGGACGTCCACACCTGGCACCTATCTCTGTGAACTGTCTGCATGATGCTGAGGTACTCCTGTGGCCATCAATAACCCACAGATGTATCTCTGATAGATGTGTGAGACGAGTTCGAACCTCAGTTCCGTCCCAGTGTCATTATCCAGGATTTGAACAACTAGTTACATCAGTTGTGGATCAAGTTGCTTCAGGAGAGGGTGCAACGGATTTATGACTCCTGGTGGTGAAAGAAACAATTCCATTGCCAGTATTTGGCCGGTAAGGGAAGAAGAGGAAGTGGCATGAAGTTGCTGATCGTCAGACATACCGCCAACGTCCTGAATTGACCTCTCCACAGTGTCTCATGAAGTTAGGGAATGTGACTCTTTTGATGGTGATCCGTTCATCGGATTGGGTCGTGAAGCTTGGCGGTCCCCAAGGCGCTATTCGCGACGAGTAGGCTAACTGCTGGCACCAGTTTTCACACACTACCTTCTCATCATCAAAAATGCGTTCAAATGGCTCTAAGCACTATGCGACTTAACTTCTGAGGTCATCAGTCTCCTAGACTTAGGAACTACTTAAACCTAACTAACCTAAGGACGTCACACACATCCATGCCCGAGGCAGGATTCCAACCTGCAACCGTAGCAGCAGCACGGTTCCGGATTTCTCATCATCATCATCATTGCACCACAGAAGACACACACAAAGTACACGCATACAATATTACAAATAATCTGTAAAGGGAAAAGTTGTAAATAAACAAACGAAAAGTGGCTTTACGTCACCTGAACCGAATCAGTGCTTGCTCCCAGGCAAGAGGGAGTTCAAAATGGCTGTGAGCGCTATGGGACTTAACTACTGTGGTCATCAGTCCCCTAGAACTTAGAACTACTTAAACCTAACTAACCTAAGGACGTCACACACATCCATGCCCGAGGCAGGATTCGAACCTGCGACAGTAGCAGTCGCGCGGTTACGGACTGCGCGCCTAGAACCGCTAGACCACCGCGGCCGGCCAAGAGGGAGTACGGCTTTATACTGACATGCAGACTCGTACGACCAAGTTCTCTGTAGATTTTTCTCGACTTTGGAATCAGTGAAATGACATCACACACCCTCTCAGCCTGCGAAGTGTCTTTTCCTTTCCTCTTTTCCTCGTGTGTGCTTCACTTTCTTTGTCTGTCAGTGTATGCCATTTCTCTGCCCACGCAAATTACAGAATGTAAATTTACGAAATAACTTGAGATTATTAGAAACTAAATTATTGTTTATTGCTTTTAAGAACATGAAACTGAAAATTTTAGGCTGAGGCGACCAATCTGCGTAGAAATCAGGCCAACAGATTGGGACTGTTCAACTTCAAAGGTGGCGAAACAGAAAAATTCAGAGACGAACCCGGAGGCAAGTTTTCCATTCTTCCGAAGGTTCGACAGGGAGAACGGCGTGACGGCCACAGGCTATGGTGGACATGATGGCGTGAGTGAATGACGCATACACAAGAGGCTTCAAGTGAAGGCAAAACCATTAGTTCCGGAAAGGTGAGCCCATCGATTTTCCTGAACTAAAAAGTATATAAAACGGTGCGTCAAGAATTGAAATATTTGAAAGATTCACAGGCAATAAAATTTCCGTGACATTTGATTGGAGAAGAAATAATCGTTCGTCACATTTTGTTCTAGTAAAATTATTCAGACTGAGTAACATAACACAACTGACGAATAAGACGTCACTGAATGTAGGAAGATTACTTACTGGCGCATCAGGCCGCGTTCAGAGCAAAGCTTAACAGGGTGGCCCGATAGCATGTCGCCGGTGTCGGTCGAATCTGAGTGGCGAAGTACGCTGTGATAGAAAATTTTGGTCTTTGTAGACTGCCTGGTGAAGGGTACTTTTTACTGAATCATATACGAAAGTCGGCTCCTCTCCGTCTCACGGATGGAGCGTAGGAATAATCAATGCTTCTTCTTGGGCTCCTGTACATGAGCGATTGTTTCCATAATTTATCTACACAGACACGTACGGGGCTGAAAAAAAAGTGATTTCTACACTGAAAGATAGTCTTCCAGTTTTCCAAGCACGTTCTTGAGAGACGTATGACACATTGATTCGAGTTCTGCAGGTTAAGATTTTTCCACGTTTCTGTTCCACTTTCTCTCCAGTCAGTCAAATCTGCGACCATTTGCGCCACCTTCCTCCTATTGACAATGTTTGGAAACTGAACAATAATTTCTGGCTCATTTTAAACCAGTCATTAAAATATTTTTAGCTTGGAAAAAAGAACACACAACTTGGGAATAGCTAACCAGTTCCAAAGCATTGACTGTTGCACAGCGACCAGCGCAGCGCCGCGAAACGGCATCAAGTAGGCGCTGACCAGAGCGCCAATGAAGAGTGCGGGCTGCGCCACACATCGAGGAAGACAAGGGCTTAGCGCCGCCTGACAACGCTGACTTAACCAGCCGCCCATAGCTGGTCCGCCCAGTTTGTACATTAAACTTATGCAACCTCTTGGTTGTATGCCTTATATACTGAAAATTGCTCCTGTCAGCGATGTTTAAAACGCTGCCTCTCAATTTATTTATATATTTACAGTATTTTTTTTTTTCCAAAGAACCTTATCCTAGGGGGCATTGACCCGGTCGTCTCAGTCTAATTACGCCCTGCCATTCTAGCTGAATAGTTTGCTTAATTTTATGGTGATTCTTTTCGGCACATCCTCTTGGAGTAAACAACATTTCGCGACGCGACGCAGTTCTATCCAATGAGGGTGTCTCTGCAACAGCCCACGCTGTTGCTTAGCAACAGTCCGAGACGAGGGGGTTGGCGAACAACATGAATGTGTCTGTCCGCGATCAGCAAATCTTAACAAAACCAAGAAATACAGAAAGAACGCGGAGCAACGACAGCAGCCAGAAGGTAAATCGTCAATAAACATCTGAGATGCGTCAGTAAGCGGCACCCAGGAAAAAGGCGTCAAATCGACTGCCCCTTTCTGAGGAATCATAAAGTAAATTCTCGCAAGCATGTGCATGTAATGAATATGGAGGTATGCGACTCTGCAGCTATATTCAGCACAATTCCATTCACGAAACAAATCATGCAAACTGTTCTTTACGGCTTGTCTGAGGCAGTTACTGTTGGAGAAGCATAAATGTTACGATCGTGTAATTACAAGAAAATTGTGATACTCTATTACAAATTATACGAGTTGAGTATTAAGTTTATCATTGAGTACAAAAAATTATTTCTAAGGAACTACCTACATACAGCTACGCGGTTTATTGCAAAACTCATAATGTTTTTTATGTATGCATTTCCGCATGCTCTTTGTTACCTGTCCATAGGACGTGTCTAGGCGATACACAATTTCTCTCCATCTCTCTGGCAACATTTATTCCATCACCGCCTATGCAGCATTTTGTATTCGTGCCATAAACGTTTTCACATTAGGAAATGGTGAACTGAAGACTTTATATCAAGGAAACCGCATGAGAAAAGTCAAGAGGTGTTATGTCTGGTGAATTTGGTGCCCACGATTTTGGACTGTCTGTACTGTTCTCTCTGTCTGGTAACGTCCCATCCAGTAACTTAAGAACAAGTAATAGCCAGTGTGTCACGGTACCATCTGGTTGGAACACAAACCTCAATTGAAATTCTGTAAAGCAATGCCGAAGTGCATCCATAAAAACTTCAGGAGTAAAGCTAGCAGTTTTAAGAAAGAGCGCACAAATGATGGAAGTGAATGCGTAAAATCTTCACGAGTTAAGCTACCATCTGCAACAAACCTCGTAGCTGTCTAACCCTGTACATTATCCTACGAATTCTCCGTGACTAATCATCCCTGCCGGCCGGTGTGGCCGAACGGTTCTAGCTGCTCCAGTCTCGAACCGCGCGACCGCCACGGTCGCAGGTTCGAATCCTGCCTCGGGCATGGATGTGTGTGATGTCCTTAGGTTAGTTAGGTTTAAGTAGTTCTAAGTTCTAGGGGACTGATGACCTTAGAAGTTAAGTCCCATAGTGCTCAGAGCCATTTGAACCAATAATCCCTGTATTCGCTCTATTGACATTGTGTCATAAATTGAGTGGCACCGTAATACACTCCTGGAAATTGAAATAAGAACACCGTGAATTCATTGTCCCAGGAAGGGGAAACTTTATTGACACATTCCTGGGGTCAGATACATCACATGATCACGCTGACAGAACCACAGGTACATAGACACAGGCAACAGAGCATGCACAATGTCGGCACTAGTACAGTGTATATCCACCTTTCGCAGCAATGCAGGCTGCTATTCTCCCATGGAGACGATCGTAGAGATGCTGGATGTAGTCCTGTGGAACGGCTTGCCATGTCATTTCCACCTGGCGCCTCAGTTGGACCAGCGTTCGTGCTGGACGTGCAGACCGCGTGAGACGACACTTCATCTAGTCCCAAACATGCTCAATGGGGGACAGATCCGGAGATCTTGCTGGCCAGGGAAGTTGACTTACACCTTCTAGAGCACGTTGGGTGGCACGGGATACATGCGGACGTGCATTGTCCTGTTGGAACAGCAAGTTCCCTTGCCGGTCTAGGAATGGTAGAACGATGGGCTCGATGACGGTTTGGATGTACCGTGCACTATTCAGTGTCCCCTCGACGATCACCAGTCGTGTACGGCCAGTGTAGGAGATCGCTCCCCACACCATGATGCCGGGTGTTGGCCCTGTGTGCCTCGGTCGTATGCAGTCCTGATTGTGGCGCTCACCTGCACGGCGCCAAACACGCATACGACCATCATTGGCACCAAGGCAGAAGCGACTCTCATCGCTGAAGACGACACGTCTCCATTCGTTCCTCCATTCACGCCTGTCGCGACACCACTGGAGGCGGACTGCACGATGTTGGGGCGTGAGCGGAAGACGGCCTAACGGTGTGCGGGACCGTAGCCCAGCTTCATGGAGACGGTTGCGAATGGTCCTCGCCGATACCCCAGGAGCAACAGCGTCCCTAATTTGCTGGGAAGTGGCGGTGCGGTCCCCTACGGCACTGCGTAGGATCCTACGGTCTTGGCGTGCATCCGTGCGTCGCTGCGGTCCGGTCCCAGGTCGACGGGCACGTGCACCTTCCGCCGACCACTGGCGACAACATCGATGTACTGTGGAGACCTCACGCCCCACGTGTTGAGCAATTCGGCGGTACGTCCACCCGGCCTCCCGCATGCCCACTATACGCCCTCGCTCAAAGTCCGTCAACTGCACATACGGTTCACGTCCACGCTGTCGCGGCATGCTACCAGTGTTAAAGACTGCGATGGAGCTCCGTATGCCACGGCAAACTGGCTGACACTGACGGCGGCGGTGCACAAATGCTGCACAGCTAGCGTCATTCGACGGCCAACACCGTGGTTCCTGGTGTGTCCGCTGTGCCGTGCGTGTGATCATTGCTTGTACATCCCTCTCGCAGTGTCCGGAGCAAGTATGGTGGGTCTGACACACCGGTGTCAATGTGTTCTTTTTTCCATTTCCAGGAGTGTATCTTGAAACACATGTTTTCCATGCACTTATACGTAACATATGTTTATGAGAATTTCTAATTATTATGAACTAATTTCAAACATTAAGCTGTATTTTTATGTGAAAAGTAATTTACCTTTTAATCCGCAGCTGTCTTAAAAACGAAATTAAATGTATTTTGAAATTATTGCTTCTGCTTACGTACTATGATATAAGGCAGGTCAGCTATCATCTTTCGCGACACGGTACTACGTACCATCAGTCCCAGCGCAGTGTGCCCAAATTGTCTTTGCTTCTCGTCTCCCTAACAATGAATCTATAAGGTCGCAGGAATTCCAGCTGACTCTTATCACGGCCAACGTTTTACGATAAGTGAAACAGTGTGCAAGAGGCCTGACACTGAAGTCGTCGTTTGTTTAAAGCTGTTTTTCATTTAGGTGATAAGTAATTTCTGGCAGAAGTATCGTATCTTCTTACGCTATTGTGTATCCCCGGATCTAACACAGTAAATATTAGTGCTCTGAGAATACTCAAGCAGCAGCGACTGACGGGTGTAGCTGTTTAGATAGAAGTTAAAATGACTTCAGCCTGATAATCGCTTGTCTTTGGTCACTACCAACCTAATTTTTCGATATTGTGTGTAAAGATAATCTCCACTGAACGCATCAATAAATTTATACCATTTCAGATTCAGTTATAAGAAACATTTCTGTGATTTTTAACTCCGCATATTACGTCTGCTTTCACTGAGTATGTAAATGCGCTGAACACAGCTTAGTTTGCTGGCTAAGGTTCACTAAACGACTCCAATACCTTTACGTTAGAATAGTTTTCTAAATTAAATTTGACTTTTTAGTACAGGGAAATAGTTCATTTAATTGGTTGATTTTACTACTTTTTCCAATTTAATTTTTCTTTATGTATTTCCATTTACTTCTATCGGGATACCTCATCCTCGCGTGCCCCAGGGCAATGCTCCGGTTGTCTCAGCCTAGTTACGCAGACGTTGGTACATACTGTGTGTCCCAGAAGGAATCCTCAGTATCCAGGGATATGACAGGAAAGATCATTCGAAGCAAAACATTTCAGTAAACATGAGCTCTAAAATACATGCCTTAACAACTAGAGCACTTCTCCGTCTTCGATGCTGTAGAACAAATCCCTTCTGCTTGAAGCTCTTTTCATCCATATTTTGGGAGACGGCAGTACGGAGAAAAACAAGAAAAAAATATTTAATAAACATGGGTTCTACAACGCAAACCTTAAGAACTATGAGCACTTGTTCAGTAGAAGAGATGTCTTTCACAGTGTCGAAGGTGAAGAAGTCCTCATAGTTCTTAAGGTATGTATCTTATACCCCTGGTTTACTAGATTATTTTGCTTCGAATGATCGTTCCTGTTGTATTCCTGTATACTGACCATTCCTCCTGGGACACCCTGTATAATGGAAGAGTACGTAGGAAAAGAGACGTTTGGTTTTACAAAAGGGAAAGACACAACAGTTGCTACTGGACTAATTAGAGTTCTTGGTGAAAGAACTGTAGAAGGAGGAAATTGAATGAGTTTGGCTTATGGTTCAAATGGCTCTGAGCACTATGGGACTCAACTGCTGTGGTCATCAGTCCCCCAGAACTTAGAACCACTTAAACCTAACTAACCTAAGGACATCACACACATCCATGCCCGAGGCAGGATTCGAACCTGCGACCTTAGCAGCAGCGCGGCTCCGGACTGGAGCGCCTAGAACCGCATGGCCACCGCGGCCGGCTTGAATGAGTTTGTGCTTCACACATCTAGAAAGGTCATTGTCCGAATGAAGTAGGACATCATGTTGGACACTGTAAAATTGAAGAAGATGAACTGGGAAGCCAGATACTAACTATGCAGTTGTGTACAAGACAGCAAGTTACCATACAAGATAAGACGTGGTGTGACTGACTGGTTTGAAAAAGTAGGAGTAAGACAAGTTGTTGTCTTTCACCAGTTCTGTTGACTAAACATACAGACAGCGAAGATGGTGTGGTCTTGCGGTTCTAGGCGCGTCAGTCAGGAACCGCGTGACCGCTACGGTCGCAGGTTCGAATCCTGCCTCGGGCATGAATGTGTGTGATGTCCTTAGGTTAGTTAGGTTTAAGTAGCTCTAAGTTCTAGGGGACTGATGACCTCAGAAGTTAAGTCCCATAGTGCTCAGAGCCATTTGAACCATTTGAACAGCGAAGGTACTTGGATTCTGAAAATATGTAAAACTACTGGAGGTAATACTGAACCTAGGATATATGTATGCTATGTGTAACGAATTTAAATTTATGAGGGTCTTTTCTGGGACGTAGCCTTGTACGGGAGTGAAAAGTGCGAAACAGATAATTCAGCTAAAAAGAGAATAGAAGCTTTCGAAATGTTGAGCTACAAAATACTGCTGAAGATTATATCGTTTGGTCCAGTTGTTAATAAATAGGTACTGAATAGTATTCTGTGGGAAAAGGAATTGATGGCCGAACTTGAATAAAAGAAAGTATGAATTTACAGGAAACATCCTGACATCGTGAAGTACCAGTAATTGGCCAAATTGCTTCTGGACTGAAGTGTGGGGGAACAATTGTAGCAGGAGACTACGTCTTGAGTACAGTTCAGATGCATGTAGGTTGCAAGAAGTTACACAGACACGAATAGGTTTACACGGCTCGGACTAGTGTGGAGCGCGTCATCAAATCAATCCTCCGACTGAAGACTACAACAACAACGAAACAGAGGTGTCCTATCGAAGTGCTGAATTGTTCGCTGCTAAGTATATTCGTCTACACATATGTAGTCGAGCAACGCTTTTTTCCCACATTTGTTGAAACAGGTACATGAACAGCGAACTCTGTCGGTGGAGCAATTCACGCGACATACGGCGACATTAGGCACAGCTGGTGACAGCTGGGTTGCTTTCTCTGACATTCTCTGGAGACCCCGCTTACGGGCGCATCTCCCACGCCGCTGTTCCGCCTTAATAACTACCGCCAATACGCCGCGCGGCCGTGAAAGCTGGGAAGGAAGCAGCAGCCACCATTGTCGTCTCGCTACATAAGTCGAAGCTCCTGTCTCACCCATTTCCGCTACTGTGTCTGGCAGTCTATGTGAATATCCAGTTGGATTTACCGCTGTATTTTAAACAAATCTCTGGAGGTCATTAGAGACGGAACACAAGCTCGAACTAGGGAAGGATGGCGAAGGAAAGTTGCCGTGCCCTTTCGAAGGAACCGTCGAGGCATTTGCCTTAAGTGATTTAGGGAAATCACGGAAAACCGAAATCAAGAAGGCCAGATACGGGTTTGAACCATCGTCCTCCTGACCGTGAATACAGTGTGGTAATCACTGCGCTCCTCGCTCGGTGTGTGAGTTGAGAGATGTTGTATCTGTAAGAATGACATGCTAGTATTTTCCTCATTTTTATTTTTAGTACAGTTATTTAGCTTTTCTAAGTGCAAATATATTAGTCTGCCTATGGGGTGCGTTATTTGTGACGAAGAAAAGACTTAATACATATGAAGCACAAGGTAAAAATGCTGAAAGTTTGGAGTAATCAGTTTAGTAACTAAGTTTTCTTTGTAAAGCAATATCGATATTTTGTCTCATATACTTCACCTGCTTTCCCTTCTTCATCTTCGCTCCTCCTAGGAACGAGCTGTTAAGTTCCAAGTATTGATGTAAGTTTCTTTAAGTGAGAATAGCGCTCATTTTCGTTTATACATTGCGTCATGTTCTTTTATGTTGCATCAATAATACCATTCGTATGTTATTGTCAAGTATTACAGTGGAAGCGCGGGTGGTCTTATTGTTCGAATAGAAATAGCCTGCTTGAGCGATATCTGCTAGCCGCCACTGCGGGCTTCTTAGCGAGATAACTACGAATTGTAGTAATTACGTAGCACCTGTTTGTAATTAAATTCTCGAAATCAGATTGCTCAGTGCGTACGAAATTGTCGCACTTAAGATATTCCAAACGTCATCTTTACCGAAAATAGAATAGGAATTCCATATGTAGATCTCAACTCCTCCTTTCGAAATGGAGAGTTAAACAGTTATTTGATTTATTGCACACATGACATAACTTTCATGCAAAATTCACTCCCACGAGCTCAAATAGTCAATACTGAACATACCATACGAAAGAAACTACCTACAGGCCTGTAGATTGGCACTCAATATACACAGATCTTTATCTCAATAGTTTTTATTCCATATGCGTGTCGTGTTTCACAAAATTCATCTTCAGATCTGTGATACAAACACAAATGAATCAGCTATTTACGAAATGCAAACCGAGAATCGAGAAAGAATTAAAACGTGCCAGAGCTATAAATATAACTATGAAATATACAACAGTCCAACAGCTCAGGCAATTGACGATGTACTCAAAGTACTGCAGTGCCAACTGGCAACTGGCCATCAGTCCAGTGAAGTGGAAAAGGAAAATTCGTAGTCATTAGGTGGTGGGAGTTTTTCACCAAAGGTGTTAAAATATAGCTTATAGATGCGCATGATGCGATTCTATATATATAAAAAGAAGATCAATTACAAAAAAAAAAAACAAAAAAACGACGTAATGAAACCACTAAGAGCCACTGTAATGAGTGGTCTCTTGAGATCATTATTGAAGTAAACGGAAGTAGTGGAGCGCTAATCTAAAAAAAAATAGTAATGACAAAGCTAATGCCAACATTTAACCTTGCAGTGATAAGTATGACCTCTTCATACCTTCATTTACGTTTGTATTTGTATTGCACCGAAAACATCTGCAGAATAATGCCAATGTCGCCTGTATGATCGGTTTTCCTGGTTTCCATTTGTAAGTTGCTGGTGTGTGTGAACGACTTTGGTGGTTGTTTCGGTAGAATATTTAACTGAATATTTCAATATGGCCCTGCATATCCGACACAATCAAATGGTGAGCCATCAAAAAACCGATAAAAAATTCATCTGACTTCGAAATTAGACAAGGATCTCAATTAGTTTATTACGTGTAAAATCAGAAGAATGTTTCAACGACAATTTAGACAAACAAGCTACTATTTTGTCAAATCTGGACAAGGCATCGGGAATGTGATTCAGATAGACACGTATTTGGATAAAAAATTTACATTTGCGGGAGACGTACCTTGTTTTCCGAAGATTAATATATAGAGATAGAAAATACTACAGAAGGAAGTACGCATGCATACATTGCCGGGGCTGCAAGCACGTTGAATATCCGATTGCAAAGAAGTCTTCAGCATAAAGATTGAAACTACTGAATATAATTAAAAATGATTCAACTTTCCCTACAGTTCGCCTCGCTGTTGCAGCTGGATATCACTATATTCATAACTGCAAGTGGCTGCTGAAGTGGACGCAAAATCAGTCATTGGCTCTGTACCAACTCCACTCCATGTGCAGCTAAATTGAACTCAACCGGATGGGACCCTCTCGTCCAAAATGAGCCTGCAGTAATCGCCTACATGAAAAACCCGCCCAACAAGACACCGAAGTACAAAGTACCTTCTTGCAGTGCACTTCTGATAAGGAGGACTACCCTCTGCGGTTTTCTGATGTCACGTGATTTTAATTGGCTGAATAATAAATATTGTGAATGCCAATCAGTAAGATGTTGCCTTATAAAGACCCTGGTCTCCCTCCTTTACTTGCATTTCAGGTTGTTAACCAGTTACAAAATTCGTTAGTCTTGGCGCTCCAAAAAAGTGTCCTCCTCATCCCCTCTCTATGTCTACGTTCATTTACTGGCCAATAAGGTTGGATCTCTGGAACCACAGCCGTAATACCCACTCCCACCTCTAGATTATTTATGCTAAAATGCTATCATTTTTACATTTCTTTAAACACTAGGTCGTGGTAGGATACGAGAGCAGATTCACTGTCACACGGTGTTCAAATGAGCCCTAAATTTTCTCTTCCCAATCCGCTTTGTAAGATGTTATCTTAACAGCCTGTGTTTTTCAATGAATTTCGTCTGCCTGCAGTTCTTTCCATAATAGCCGTTGTTCTGGGACTCTGCCAAAATCTGCACGCATGCCCCGACCACACACAGATCGCTAAAAAGACTCTGTTGTCCACCCACGTCCACGAGATACAATCTGTACTGTGAATGTAGTCGGCCGGCGCCAATGCGGCTTTCCTTCACTGTCCCACCCAACAGTCTGACATGATCATTGGCTCATGCGTGGGCGGCACTTCCACCAGTATTAATGGTGGCATGTTTCCTGCGGGTCTTATTGCCCCTACTGCTCATCCCCTAGTCCACGGCCAAGTGCAAACTGCTTTCATTGTGAATTCTCATTTAGGTGTATTTGCAGTTGAACATAGAGGAGTTGCAATATAAGAAGTTAAGTACTGGCCGTCACTGGTGCTGACAAAAATTTCTTTTTGCAGTGAATCTTAATTTAATCCAATTTGATTTGACTCTCTCTTTTGGGCTTTACATCAGTTACCTAAAAGTTTGTAAAATGGTCACGCAACACATCACTTGCTGTTGACAGCAGTGTTGCCCACTTCACTCCTCAGCCTCCAGCTTTCATTCATTAGTACCAGATAATGCATTGGGCCTCTTTTTCCAGCAGTGTTACTCGTACATGAACTTTGATACACAGCAGTATGGATTGGTTTACTGATGAAGCATCCCGTGATAATGCTTCTCGTCTATGGCTTCACTGAAGGCACTGCCAGAGTGATACAACGAAGTTACTGGGAGCTGTTACCGTAGTGATGGCAACCACATCTCAGTATTTCTGCATCTCTGCATACGCACCAATGAGAAATTAGATTCTTCCATGACATTAAGAAGATACTGACTGTGTGAGATACGCCAGAATACCAAATCTGGGAGGGAATATGTTACATGCGCCTAGTGTCAACCATGCCACCAGTCATCGGCACCTCTGCACTCTAGGTAATCAAGTTTTCCGAATTAATGCAGCTGCTCTCTTATCATTCAAAGAAGGTGGAGTCATTGGAGCTAGTGGAACTCCTTTGTTCAGTGAATTTTGCAAATTGTTTCCAACAGCCATGTGCAGAAATCGAGTACTTTTCTTGCTTTCTGTTGTTTACAAATGGAGCCAAGTGTACAATACGGGACATATTCATTATTAGGGATATCGACGTACGCGATGACAAAAAGCCACAGATATTTGTGTGTCACTTCCATCAACAAATCTGCCCTAAAGATTTGTGGGGTGCTATTATTAACAATTAGGTTATTGGCCTCCATAAATTGTCCTCTGACTTCCTACAAGATGTGCTGTTCAGAATTCGTCAGATTACGTAGTTCAGTATAACGGTGTGCCAACGAATATTGCATTCGATGATAGAAACCGAAGATGTCGAGTTTGGACAACTATCAGTCGGTCTCGGTAGTCCTGTTTCCTGATCAGATTGAAGTCCAGACATGACACCAGTGGAATTCATCTTCTGAAAGACTGGGGGAGCCTAGTTTACGAGCCTTTCGTCAATACCCTGCTGTCACCATACACCGCGCCAATGGCACCACCAGCGTAAGTTAGTGTTTATGTACGCTTTTCCATAAACATGGAACAAGACTTTGCTCACGTACACAGGCGTAGACGAATATACTCAACAGTGAACAGGATGGGGCACCACTCCTGGAACAGAAATTGGTCGATAAATATGACAAACTTAAACAGTATCAGAGAAACAATAATGTCAGACTTTTCAGGATTCCAGAGAAAAGCAGAGAGAATGGTAGACAAACTAGAGACGAATGTTGTCTGCGGGAAACTAGGCCTACAGGCGATAGTGAATGACATTGACAGAAGCCATAGAGTGGGGCGAAGAACGCCAGGATCTAGAAATTATCTCAGAGTTTTCGTGATTCCAGAGGATACCAGGCAGAGTACAAAGAGTACAACTGAATTAGTGACGAGTCTTGTCCGTGAGAAGTTGGCCTGCAGGTGGCCCCGAATGACATTGACCGAAGACATGGAGTGGGATGTAAGACGCCAGGATCTACAAAACTTAGACCAATAATAGTGAAGATAGTGTCTTGCAGGAAAAGATCTAAAATCTTCAGAGAAAAGAAAAAACTCATGAAATCATGTCCGGTAATACTAGAGGATCTCATCTCTGAAAGATTAAGCATTTTGAACATCTATGTTTTGAGATTTTGGTAACAAACTGTATGGACAAATGACAGCAGGATAATGGTGAAGACCGAAAATGGGAAAAGATCGATTTGCAATGCAAATGAACTCTAAAGCCGGTGATTTAGGAGCTAAGAATATGTCAGCTCTTTCTGCCACTGGTTTGTTTATATTTTTATTGTAGATAACAGTCAACCTTAAGTTATCTAATGTGGCAACTGTTTAGTTTTACTTTATTACTAATTCCTGTTTTTTATGGTTTCTTATTTACTTTGTCAATTCCTGAACCAACTTAGTCTTACTTCTATTTTTGTTTTAGCAATTTTTTATCATACTATTGTTGTTACACATCAGTAGCACCATTTATGGTACACACTGTTTCTTTTCCGTTTATCTTGCTTTCAATAACGTTGTGTACTGATCATTCTAGCTCCGTTTAGCGAGTTTCTCTTCCTCTCAACAGTCGCCTGTTTAATGACCGCTGTAAAGTCCCCTGTCCTTGCCACAAAACCTCCCTCCTCCCTGTAGATATTTGCACTTTCATTTCCGAGTACCCACACCCTTGCAAACATCCTGCACTGTACACTGTTGCCTCATCAATGCTGCCACAGAGTGGCTGATTTCCAGCCGCGGAATTCTCTTGAGCTTTGCACCTAATCGTACCGAACTCTGCAACGCGCATAAAAATGTGTCACTCTGTGTTACACACAAACAACAATAATGAGGATAAACAGGTGGAATATGTGTTCATAGAGGTCAAATCTCAACAGAAAGATCTTGACATGCGCCTTCTACAAACCACCTATCCTAAAGTAGGTGGGTTCGCCTGCTCCGAAACTTCCCTTTCGAACCTCGAATCGACATATGAGCCTATACTTAACAGATCATGACAGTAATATAAATTTTCTGAACAATAGTCTTTTCAGGTTCAAATTTCAGCAGATGCTTTCTTCTTCAAACATATCACAGTTTCAGCTTCGTGTTGCACATCATACGAACAGTTGTCACACTCTCATAGTTCTATTAACAACGAAATCTCCAAACAGAGTAATTAGTACCTCTTCAGTATGTGCACCTGGTATGTCTGCCCATGACCTAGTTTTCATGACTTACTTGTTAGAATGTACCAAAAAGAACCCACAACAACTGACTACATAACACAAATTAAGACGCATTAATTTATCTGAACTTGCAACTGGGATGCAAGTAATAGTTTTGGGGACGTCTTCTACTCTGTTTTCGGACATAAACGAAAAACGTTTGGATCTGCTAACATACGTATTGAACTATATGACAACTATGCTGCCTTGAAGTCCGGAAAAGTCAGATGGAAACTTGCACCTTGGGTAACTGAAGAGCTAAAGTGGCTCATGAATCTCAGAGACGCTGCATATCGGGAATACAAACTGCACCCCACGCCTGAATCTCATATTGTTTATCCACAGGTGCGGAACAGAGTCAGTCAAGTTGAAACTTTCACATGTCCATACATTAACCGACCACGGAAATCGATCAAGTGTCCTATGGAAAAACCTATGTGGTCTTGGTATAGGCAAAGTGAAAGGTGCAGCTGATCCAACAGTCCCAGCCGAAGAATTGAACCAATACTTCATATTTTCTCACAACCGCATTTCAACCACAAATGAAACGCGGACTCACTGATGACTACATAGGGATAAACGGCTGCAGCCACGAAAACGTCTATCTAAAGAACGTTACTTACAATACTGCCAAAAAAACTATCATGCAGGTCAGATGAGCGTCTATAGGACACGGTGGCATCACGGTCCAAATGATGAAGCTTATTATTGACCCACGTTTGTGCCCCACTATAACAGATACCTTCAACCACTCCTTAACACGAAATATTTCCCCTGAGGCCAGGAAACACGGACTAGTTAGGCCACTACATAAAGAGGACGTTGCCGCAAAACCCTATGATTACCAACCTGTTTTCATTCTTCCTGCACTGTCGAAGGCCTTAGCATATATAGGCCGCGACCAGCTAACAAATTACTTAACCACATTATTGAGTTACAGTGAGACTTTCTAAATGAAAATTCTGATGAGTGGATGACAGACGGGGTACTATTGAATGTCCTCCACTATCCTTAGGTGTCACACCAATGGATTTTTCAGTCTGGGATACTTTAAAAAATAACGTTTATTTCGCCAAGAATCGTGATGTTGAGCATTTGAAGCAGCGGATCCAATCAGAATTTAGAAACCTCCAGTCCCAGAAGTTTTGCGACAAAATTTATAAATCAGTGTTGAAAAGATGCAATGTTTGACGAGAAAAGCATGGAAACCACTTCAAGCATATTTTTCAGGTTCATTGAATTTTCCATGTACTTCCTTTTGATAATCATTTTGTATTTTCATTTGTTCATTGTAATTGTACCAAACGAATTTTTGACAACTGTCTTATGGTCCAAGCAGCGTTGTAGTACCAATTTTCGGAAACTTCCTTTCTTGTCTATTTCTTCAGACATTCTCTTCTTGCTATATCCTCTCTATTTCGTGCATGGTTTTTAATACCTAAATACGAATATTAATCTACTACTTTTTTAATATCATTTTCTAGCCTACTGCCCTCAACATAGCCTGGTTTAGTCAGACTACATTCCATCGCTTTACTTTCGTTTGTACTCAAATTACAATCTATTTTTAAGACACTGTCCATTCCACTCAGTTGCTCTTGTAAGTCTTTCTCCGTTTCTGTCAGCGGTAGACAGTGAAGTTCAGAACTACAAATCTGTCTCACTACCTTCTCAACCAGTACTTCTCTTCCATGTCTTTCAACTGCTACAACAACAGTCTCATTTCTATACAAGACGGAAATAACATTTCGCTACCTTCAAAAAACTCAACGCGTGTAATCTAGTCCACATAGCCAAAAGCTTTCTCTACGTCTACAAATACTATAAATTCAGGCCTGCCATTCTTCAGACTATATTCTAAGATAAATCAGACTGGCTTTTCCGACGATCTCAATATTTCTGATGGAATGTCATATACCCCAGGGATCTTGTTTCCAGTTAGGTCATTCAGTGCTCTATCAATTTCTCCTTGCAGTATCATCTCGCACATTTCATCTTTCTTTGTGTAATATTGTCTAACATATAGAGCCTTTGTTTATTCCTTCTACTATTCAGGCTTCTGTTATTTGCTTAGTACTCGCTTGCCATCTGAGCTCTTGACATTCATACAGCAGTTTCTTTTTCTTTTTTTTTCAAAAATCTTCTTCCATGCTTTAACTGCCTTGCATTTGTCCTCTAACCATTTTTGTTTGGCCATTTTGAATTAATTTACTATATTTTCAGCGGCTAAAAACATAACTAATGTTGCCATTCCTTGAGAGTGAGTGATTATTTAGTCGCAGCATCTGTGCATCCAGCTGAACATTGATGTAAAGGTCAGTAATAGTGCTGTGAATACGTGTACAACACTCCTTGTGGATGTTTTATTGATATACTACTAGAATGTCGCATTAATCAAATGTTGTGTACATTTAATTACGGTGAGTGCTTCACTATCCCGAATGAGATAAACACCATATTATTTGTCACGTTTATTACACGCCTCACTTACGTAAACAGTTACCATTAAACTAAGTCCACTCCACAATATTTGTGTATATCTGCGAACGCGTGAAAAATACAGACTGACAATCGTTTTCGGCCTGATCCCTTATCAGTTGTCAGAAGGCACTTCGTTGCGAGGTATAAATATAAAAAAAATCCTTAATGACTATTCCTTTCACACCTCTGCAAGTGCTTTTCAGACGGTTCCTTTGTTAATAGTTAATACGACTTTTAATGCTATTCGCATTGCAAAATGAAATTAATTTAACTAATGCAAGAAGTCCTCTTACTTTTTCCTGTATTACGTTGCACATGCAGAGATATAATTCCGTTCTCAGATTGTTTCTTGCCATCTATAACACTGATCAACGATTAGTTCAGTTCGAGTACAACGGAATTGAAAATCAGTTTTGGCGTGTTCTTAAGGTTTAGTGTGAGCTGTTACAAATTATAGACTTTTAAACAACAAAAAATGCGACAGCTAAGAGGCAATTTAAAACGTAACGAGAAAATCCACTTACGTTTTCTCTAAATAATTGAACAAGGTAAAGGGCATAACTTTTTCTTCTTACATGCCTCAATGAATAATTATGGCCCTCTATCTTTAAATACAGTACTAGATATGTCAACTGGATAGATGAATTGCAACTACAACAAACATCTGGTAAGATAATTCCATATAGAATTTGAGCGAGGGAATTCTAAGTATAGCATTACTAGTCAATATTACATGAGACAAACAGATAAAATCAAGAAGACCAAATTAAATACTTCTATCCATATGAAGTTCTACACATTCAGTTAGACCAGCTCTTGAAACTCCACCGCATGCTACTCTGCTGAAGAATATATACATTAATGTTTCAGCGTCAGTTATAATTAAACAGTATGGAATGAGACGTGAGGCTACGAAATTTCGTATCACAACCCTGAGACCCGTTTACAGGACCCTAAATCTAGGAAAAGAAGCAGAAACTGGTGACAATGGAACATTCTTAATTCTTTTTGCTTAGGATATTCTATTCGCTCAAGCGCAAATAAACTTTGACTAGTAGACCTGGGCGAATAATTCGCACTCGATTCTGATCAGTCATCGATAAGTATGCAGAAACGGAAAAATAAGTAAATGCAAATATTTATTAATAAAATATATTATATTTTGAATAACGGTAATAAATATTAGTCCCACTGTAAAAAAAACCATATCATTACCTACAATATGGTTAATTAAAACATGAAAAGCAAATATTGGCCTAGATTAATTTTATTTTTTGAAACTTCTCTATTTTACGAAATTTGTTTTAAAACAGTGTTAGCGGTCATAATGTGATCATTGTTTCCTTTTTGGTTGTAAGTGTCCTTAGCACAAACCTAAATATCACTGAATGGGCGAACTCGTGAGAAAGC
The DNA here is from genome assembly GCF_021461395.2 of Schistocerca americana. Classification (NCBI taxonomy): domain Eukaryota; kingdom Metazoa; phylum Arthropoda; class Insecta; order Orthoptera; family Acrididae; genus Schistocerca; species Schistocerca americana. The sequence goes on from NC_060119.1 coordinate 591,201,524, forward strand.
CACGTATAACTGTCCAGTGCGAAGAAACTGATCGAGTAAATGTAATCATGCCCTATGAAGCGTCTGACCTTGTGCTTTATTGATAGTGATAGAGAACGCTATTTTTAGAGTGAATTGATTTATCATTTGGAACGATATGATTGTATCAGAAAGTGTAAAATTATTATCATGTACGAACACAGTTTTGAAGATTTAATGTACTAAGGAGTGGTGATGTACTCGCCTAAGTGACTTACCACTAAGCCTTCCGAGATAAAAAAAAAATTTTAATGGTGTGGAACGCCCTCTGGTTGAAGGTCTCCCTCTCAGTCTGCAAATTGTGCCTGGCGCCATCGTGAAAACCAGACATACACGAGAGCAGACGGACAGTTTTTGGTTCTTTTGTAATTATTCATTTGTTTCCAGTTAGGTCATTCAGTGCTCTATCAACTTCTCCTTGCAGCATCATCTCGTACATTTCATCTTTCTTTCTGTAATATTGTCTTATATAACAAGAAATAATTTTTTTTGCCTATACTTACCTGTACTGGTAACGCAGATTAATGGTATTGAGTTAGGAGAAGTGTAACGTCACGTTTCAAATGCTGTCAAGTAAAAGTTAAGCAAACAACAGTTAAATTGAGTTATAAAAGTAAACAGTATTATCTTTGAAGAGGAACACTGCTGTAATTCAGTTTATTAGCGTATTACATAACGTTTGCTTAAAGATAGTAAACAACTTCAATCGCTGTTGTGCATAATAGTAAAATCAGACTGGCAGTAGATTGTACCTTCTAAATCTTTTATATCGACGTGTATGACCGAAATCGCGTGATAGACTACCCTTCTTAAGAAATCTAAGCAACTACAACAGCTGTCGTGCATGTTAGTTAAACAGATTGTCAACAGATGGCACATTCTACGTTGTTTCTATAAAAATATTTTCGAAGTAACATTTTTTAATTAAAATAATACCTTTAAATTATTTGTCTATTTTTCGTCATTATTGCTGGACGAAGTCTTGAAAATGATGTATCAGTCGTTAATTTTAATTAAGTCATACGGGAGATACGGTGTACTGACAAGAAAAACACCATTTACAAGTAATATATATAGTGATTACGGACGAAGAAACTTAATAGAGAAAGTTTGAAGACAGGTTTGAAATTTTTTATAGTAAAACTATGAAACATACCGGCTTTCAGAGTGTAATTATATCAGATTTGAACATCCTTGACTCAAAGTATTTCACACGTAGCCCAAAAGAAAACTACCTTCACTACTTTTGGCTAACCATATTAAGCTTTCAAAATTTATGTTTCCATTGCGCTCGAAGCGCAAAATTTTACAAACGTTAAGTATTCCCTATGTTTGTTTAGGGCAGTAAGACAGAGGCTTTTATTGCGAAAACCAAAAATGAAGCGAACAGTGTGGAAGTGATTATTGTTAAATACTAGAAGAATGAGGCACACAAATCCATGAGCCAGGGAACAAACAGGAGTGGTGGATATAATTAGATTGCAATGAAATTTTAACTGAGGTGGGCGGAACATGTAGCTATGCAAATAGGGTAGCTGATGGGCCAAGAACGAACACTGTTGGTGGTGGTGGTGATGACATTGATGGTAATGATGAGAGTACTGCAACAAAATTCATTTCACCTGATAAGAGAAAGACGTATGAAAATCGTATCTCAAGCATTGTATCAGTATTTAGAAGTGAGAAGTCACTGCAGTTTTTATATGATCTTCTAGATACGTAACCACTGGTTTGCACAATAATAGCCGTGTATGTCTAACATATTTCCTTTATAAATAATTGTGTTGATGAATGGTTTTGTCCTTAGATATACGTTTTGTTTCTTTCTTACGGTTCTGTACCCCTGTCGATAAGAATGGAACCCTGATAGCATCACTTTCTTGTCTGTATGTCCGAAAGTTAAAATCCTTTTTTTCAGGAACGGATAAACGTATCAGCTATGGTCTAAGGCCGCTTGCCAGTGAAATAAATATAAGCTCCTATGTCAATAGAACCAAAAAATACGGCATTTATTTCACATATGTTGATAATCGCAAATTCACTCATCAAAATATGTACGGTGCTTCCCATTGACTTAGAATCATGACATTTTGCAATAAGCAATGTTTAAAGGTAAAAGTAAGGGAAAAATCCGAAAAATGTTAATCCGTAGTAATATCGCATGAAAAAAGTATTTATTTTGTTATTTGTTACGCAACTGTTTGTCTGTCCGTCCCCCTGTTAAGATGCGATCTTCTCAGGAACGGGCAGATATACCAAGTTGAAATTCACGTCACATACTAAGGCCGTATAGTCCCTTGGTGGTGTAAAAAACTCATTAAAATTATTGGGTACTCCCCGTTAACCTAGAATCTAGAAAATTGGAATGAAGCAGGATTTTACAGTATAAGTAACTGAAAAAATATATTGTTAATTTGTAATAATATCTCACAAAATATCTCTTCTGTCATTTACTGTCCGACTTCAAACATAAAATTAAAGCACTCTCGAAAGTTTTGGAGTTCCCGTGACAGATATCATGTCATTGTCATCGATAACAGGCAAAAATCGTTAAGATTCTCGATTCCTGAGATGGATATATGTAGAAATAAGTTTGTACTGAATCCTCAGAGTGCGACTCCCACTCGCATGTAGTTGTTATTTTTTTCAGTCTTCTGGCTTGTTTCATGTCGCCCACTGCAGCTGCCTCTCTGTGCCACCTTCTTCACCTCAAAGTGTTGTTCCAAATGTGATGAAGATTTTAATCTTTTTTTCCAAGCGACTTTCAATAGCGATCATATAATTTAGGAAAATGGATGACACAAGGCAGTATTAATATTTCTTTGTTATTACTACCGGTTTCGGTCACAACATTTCCTCGATTTGAAAAAAAGACTAATACAATACTACTCACAATCTTCATAACTGTGCATCTTTAGCGAAATAGTAAATTTTTTAACGCGGAATAAGCAATGATTCATTAAAAAGCAATTTCTAACTGGTCGTAATGTTTTAAGAAACCCAATCGAGGTTATAAAGAGTAGACAGCGCAATTACAGAGCTTATCTGAAGAATGTAAGTTTCAGTGCAAAAATTACACCCGTAAGAAGCATTTGGCAGGTTTTACAATTCAATATGTGCTAATCAAACACCTGCCGTACTGTACATAAAATAAATGGTTGCTTAGCTTAACGAACCAGCCTTCCCAAGTCTGCCATTAATTTGGGCACGTGAACAGAGGCAGGCATCGGCTGACGCGGTACAGGGCTATGATGCCGACATATTTACCACTCGCCAACAGCCACCACGGCGTGGCAACTAGTGTGGCCGTATGCAGAAATCAAGGTCGTTCAAAGATTGCGAAACAGTTTTCCTAACGCAAAATTTAAATCATTTACATGCTATAGAGGCAGCAACTAGCGAGAAAATTATTTCTTTCTAGACTCACACTCCAGTTATTTTAACAAGACAGGGCACAAGACGAAGCACGAAGCTGATCAGTCATTGTAATAAGACACTCAGAGATGAAAAAGCTATTCAGAATGAATCTTCAAGAGATATTCTCAAGGAAGGTGAACAAACCAAAAAAGCAATTGATACAGGCTCATCATTTTCTATAATCAACTTACATTCGTATAAAAAATTATGATCGTCAAGATAAACAGAATTTCAGATTTTGATAATTAGGTACAGTGACGAACAGTTTTCGGATAAAGGTCAATTTACAAGTTACTTACCAAACAAGTAAGATTCATAGTTGTCATTCCACAAAAAGCCACAATCTTTCTGGGCCTTGATCTGTTCAACACACTAGACTTCACAATTCATGAAGGGGTGATTCAGAATCTTACGTTCCAAAGGAAAATTTACAAAAACTCTTGCAAAAATGTGATACTTTTCAGGAGCAACGAGTAGCTTTAAACAACGCCAGACATGCATCGCTCTGAGGGCGAACAGTGTGTCAAATTTTTCTGGAGCATATATCATTCCGTTTGGTTTAAAGTATAAAGTCAAACAGGAACTTGATATCCTCCAGGCTACCAAGCGTCATAGAATCCATTATCAGTAGTCAACAGGTGACCACACAAAAACCTGAAGGCTCATTTCGGTTCTTAGGTGACTTCAAATCGACAGTCAATGCACAATCTTTCATTGAGCCGTATCCAATTCCGAAACCATAAGAACTAACACCTTAATTACCTGGCGATACGTACTTTGCAAAACTTGACCTCAAGTCCCCTGCGAACGGAAAAATGCACAGATCCGTGGCTGTAATTACTGTAGTTGGTCTATACCGATGCAAAAGATCATCATTTGGAATAACCGGTGTGCCGAGTTGGTTCCATCGATATTTAGAACAATTAATTCACAAAGCTCTGCAAGTTGTGAACTGTCTGGATGACATCATTGTCTCAGGAAAAACTTCGGCGGAACTGTTACGTAATTTGGAATCTGTTCCCAAAATTCTGCCAGCGGAAAATTTGAAGTGTAACAAATACAAGGGCATATTCTTCCAGTCCAAAATACAATACTTGGGACGTTTATTGTCTGCACACTGCTTCAGGCCACACTGGGACACACAAATTTCTAAGGAAGTTCGTCCCACCGTTGCTTTGATATGTGAATCACTTCACAAATTATTACGCAAATTCGTAAAATGGAATTGAAACAGTAAATGCCAGTGTGCATTCGATAAACAGAAACAAAGTTGTTAGATGCTAAATGTTTCACGACGTATGATCCACATAAAATGTTTGGAATTAGAGTGGGTGCAGGCGATAACGCATTCGGGAATGTTTTGTTTCACCGACATCATCGTTTTTAAGGCCCAGTACGTTCGTGGCGAAAACACTGACGATCGCTCAGAGGAACAACAGAGACAATGAGACGGAGCTCTTGCAATTATTTTCGTAGTTGCATGAACATATTTACGGTCATAAATTGATTCTCCGATTGGGTCAAAAATACCATTGCACCAATGGGCGCCACATTTGCCAAATTATAACTAAGGAATAATTTTCAAGTCCACTGCTCAATACGTGGTTCATGGTGTGGGTTCCTGTAGTCATGTCCTAGTTCATGAACCACGGGCAACGTATGAGTGGCCAAGTAAGTGGTCCCGACAGTCGGGGTACCAGTTACTTTGGAATAAGGCTGAGCATCTCGGACATATGGTCACCTTTGTGCTCATACGGCAAAGACTACCAAATCCACCGGTTAGTCTCTCAACCGTTAGGGATAAACCCCAATGGGACTCGGGGCAAGTAAGGCTAGCAACCTACTTCCCTGGTACTATAAATATGATGCTGGCAACAATCAGAGCAAAATGCCTCGGACCTTTGGAGGTGATGGAGTCCCACCTCTAACTGACAAACAAGGGACTCCTAAGATACGACTTGGCAAACAAATGGTAATGAGATGGGTAGCTATTATATCAATGGGAGCTACTCTGGGAAGAAGGTAGAGCTGGCAGAGGCTGCAAGTAAGATGGGGCTGGACGTTTTAGCTGTTAGTGACATTCAGGTAAGGGGTGAGAAAGAAGAGGAAGTGGGAGAATACAAGGTCTACCTGTCAGGAGTCAAAGCAGGAATGGCACAATGGGGTGTAGGGCTTTACATCAGGACAGAAATGGAACCCAGCGTAGTTGCAATAAGGTATGTAAACGAACGACTGATGTGGATAGATCTGACAGTGTCTAGCAAGAAAATTAGGATTGTGTCAGTATATTCGCATTGTGAAGGGACAGATCAAGATAAGATGGATAGTTTTTATGATGCACTCAGTGATGTAGTTGTTAGAGTAAAGGACAAGGACAGTGTTCTGCTCATAGGTGATTTTAATGCCAGGATTGGAAATCGAACAGAAGGGTATGAAAAGGTTATGGGTAAATTTGGAGAGGATATGGAGGCCAACAGGAACGTGAAACAACTCTTGGATTTCTGTGCCAGTATGGGCTTAGTAATCACAGACTCCTTTTTTAAACATAAGAACATTCACCGGTATACTTGGGAAGGCAGGCGAACCAGATCTGTCATTGACTATATAATAACAGATCAGGAATTCAGGAAGGCTGTGAGGGACACACGTGTATTCAGGGGATTCTTTGATGACACTGATCATTATTTAATCTGCAGTGAAATTGGGATTGTGAGGCCGAAAGTGCAGGAGGTCAGGTCCATATGTAGGAGGATAAGTGTGGAGAAACTTCAGGATAAGGAAATCAGGCACAAGTACATAACAGCTATCTCAGAAAGGTACCAGTTAGTTGAATGTAGTCAATTACAGTCATTGGAAAAGGAATGGACAAGGAACAGGGACACAGTACTAGAAGTGGCTAAAGAATGTCTTGGAACAGTAGTGTGTAAAAGTAGGATGAAGCAAACAGCTTGGTGGAATGACACAGTTAAGGCAGCCTGTAAAAGGAAAAAGAAGGCGTATCAAAAATGGCTACACACTAGAGCTCAGGTAGACAGAGAGAGTTATGTTGAAGAAAGAAACAAAGCCACACAGATAATTGCAGCATCCAAGAAGAAATCTTGGGAAGACTTTGGAAACAGGTTGGAGACTATGGGTCAAGCTGCTGGAAAACCATTCTGGAGTGTAATTAGCAGTCTTCGAAAGGGAGGTAAGAAGGAAATGACAAGTATTTTGGACAGGTCAGGAAAACTGCTGGTGAGTCCTGTGGATGCCTTGGGCAGATGGAGAGAATATTTTGAAGAGTTGCTCAATGTAGGTGAAAATACGATCAGTAATATTTCAGATTTCGAGGTAGAACGGGATAGGAGTGATGATGGAAATAGCATCACATTTGAGGAAGTGGAGAAAATCGTCAGTAGATTGCAGTGCAATAAAGCAGCTGGGGTGGATGAAATTAAGTCGAAACTCATCAAATACAGTGGAATGTCAGGTCTTAAATGGCTACGCAGGATAATTGAAATGGCCTGGGAGTCGGGACAGTTTCCATCAGACTGGACAAAAGCAGTAATCACACCAATCTTTAAACATGGAAACAGAAAAGATTGTAACAACTACAAAGGTATCTCTTTAATCAGCGTTGTGGGTAAAATATTCTCAGGTATTGTTGAAAGGAAAGTGCGAGTATTAGTTGAGGACCAATTGGATGAAAATCAGTGTGGGTTTAGGCCTCTTAGAAGATGTCAGGACCAGATCTTTAGCTTACGGCAAACAATGGAGAAGTGTTATGAGTGGAACAGGGAATTGTATCTATGCTTTATAGATCTAGAAAAGGCATATGACCGGGTTCCTAGGAGGAAGTTATTGTCTGTTCTACGAGATTATGGAATAGGAGGCAAACTTTTGCAAGCAATTAAAGGTCTTTATATGGATAGTCAGGCAGCAGTTAGAGTTGACGGTAAATTGAGTTCATGGTTCAGAGTAGTTTCAGGGGTAAGACAAGGCTGCAACCTGTCTCCACTGTTGTTCACATTATTTATGGATCATATGTTGAAAACAATAGACTGACTGGGTGAGATTAAGATATGTGAACACAAAATAAGCAGTCTCGCATATGTGGATGACTTAGTTGTGATGGCAGATTCGATTGAAAGTTTGCAGAGTAATATTTCAGAGCTAGATCAGAAATGTAAGGACTATGGTATAAAGATTAGCATCTCCAAAACGAAAGTAATGTTAGTGGGAAAGAAATATAAACGGATTGAGTGCCAAATAGGAGGAACAAAGTTAGAACAGGTGGACGGTTTCAAGTACTTAGGATGCATATTCTCACAGGATGGCAACATAGTGAAAGAATTGGAAGCGATGTGTAGCAAAGCTAATGCAGTGAGGGCTCAGCTACGATCTACTCTCTTCTGCAAGAAGGAAGTCGGTACCAAGACTAAGTTATCTGTGCACCGTTCAATCTTTCGACCAACTTTGCTGTATGGGAGTGAAAGCTGGGTGGATTCAGGTTACCGTATCAACAAGGTTGAGGTTACGGATATGAAAGTAGCTAGGATGATTGCAGGTACTAGTAGATGGGAACAATGGCAGGAGGGTGTCCACAATGAGGAAATCAAAGAAAAACTGGGAATGAACTCTATAGATGTAGCAGTCAGGGCGATCAGGCTTAGATGGTGGGGTCATGTTACACGCATGGGAGAAGCAAGGTTACCCAAGAGACTCATGGGTTCATCAGTAGAGGGTAGGAGGAGTCGGGGCAGACCAAGGAGAAGGTACCTGGATTCGATTCAGAATGATTTTGAAGTAATAGGTTTAACATCAGAAGAGGCACCAATGTTAGCACTGAACAGGGGATCATGGAGGAATTTTATAAAGGAGCTATGCTCCAGACTGAACGCTGAAAGGCATAATCAGTCTTAAATGATGATGATGATGATGATGATGACTGCTCAAGACGCTGACGCAAATGTACTTTCATGACTGCCACCAGGGCAGCACTAAAATGTTGGTTTTCGCACATGTCTGTTTCTGGTTAGATGAATTCTGCCAAGACACTATGCAAAATTTTCCTTTGAATTGAAAAGTTTGTGTTAAATGATCCAGTTTTAACTAAGGGTAAACAGTAGATTCAGGCTGAGTGACCTTTAAATTGATAGGTTATAAGTCAACTTAAAACTAAATTCTGCTGGCATATGAGCAACGTTCTCACTGTGACCAAAGGTGTCGTTCTGACACACTCAAAATTAGGAGAGACCTGAGTGGTTAGTCCCAAGTTTCTTAAATCCAAAGTACAACAGATGCTAAACCGACGCCGCTGGGGCGTAATTGACACCAAACACATTGTCATTTACCCTTGCTACTGGAAAAATATAGATAAACACATAGAATCGATCCTGGCTAAATGCCACTTAAAAAATACAAGGCGAAGCTCGCCTCCGCAATGTTTTACGTGGCTACAAGCATCAGAAGTCTGGTCACACTTTTACGTCGATATAGCAGAACTTCTTTATGGAAGCGTTTGGCTCACAGTCCTCGAATAATTTTCAAAATTTACATTTTTGCGGTTCAGATATGATTGATTACGTCAATGGAAACAGTTCAAGCTCCTTTAACGATATTTTCCGTTGAAGAGTTCACGAAAGCAATTGTCAGCATATAGCCTACGTTGCTAGCGTGTAAGACGGCTTCCTTATGCAGCAATGATTATTCTGTGCTAGAGGGTTCACTTCCTGCTACCTTGAACGTTGAGTGCAAGACTTGGTTTAGTGAATACAACGCTAAATGAATCTGCAACGAAACGCGTTGCTCTTCTTTGGATCTTCTCTATTTCGTCTTCCAATACCGTCCCCAGACTGACGAACAATATTCAAGTATTCATCGGAGTTTTAAAATCTGCATCCTTTGTGGATGGACAACATTTCCAAAAGTTTCTTCCAATGACTCTCAGCCCTGTGTCTGCCTTACCTGCGATTAGTATAAAGTGGTACTTCCACCTCAAATCACTATGTGTGCACACTACCAGGTATTTTATGGACGAGACTGCATCCAGTGATGGTTCTGCAATTGTGTAAAAATTCAATAATGGTTCTTTTGCTTATTTATGCTTAAAACGTTACATTTCTTTACGTTGAGGGTCAACTGTCAATTCCTGGACTAAGCGTCGATCCCCCACAAATCTTGCTCCATTTTGATACAATTTTCTAGCTTTTCGACTTCTCCGTACACAACAGCATCATCCGCGGGAAGCCCTAGCGACTTCCGACCTTACCCACTACGATATTTGTACATTTAGAGCAAGTCCGGAAGGTAAGACAGTACCTGATATGATCTGTGCGCTACCTTAACGATTTTGATACTGCATTCGTGCACCAGGTGGGCCGAGTGCTGATGTTAAGCGGCTTTCTACGCTCGTCTAGGTCTCGAAAACACAAGACGCTAATAGTTGCAATACTTACACTCACAGGATATCGTTTCACAATACTATCTCTTTCTTACGTGATAGGTATATCGATCTCTAATTAAAATAATCATAATTGGCAGATAGTGATGCACAGCAATCTATCATTAGCAGACCTGCACCTGAGAAACAATCGTGCAAATGGAAATGCACTTTTTATGAATGTTTGAATTCTACCGTCGGAGACAACCTCCAATGGTGGACAGAGGAAAATCCACCAGATATGGTTAGAGGCTGATATCGTGTTGTTTGGGTATGGACAGCCAAAGACTAAAGGAAGAAAAGATGAACAAATATCGCCTGGTGCAATAAAATTGAGCACTGACGCAAAGGGCTAGCTCGTAATTCATCGCGAAACTTCGCGCATTAGAAAGCCTGTAAGATAACAGAAGAAGACATTGGTAGCTGTAAGTGCTGCTGAAACGTGTGAACACTACTCAGCCAGAGGTAATAATAAAATGGAAACCGAATCAGTATCATGGAACAACGTATGAGGAGTAATGGACGACAACCTGCGTTTATCGGGTCATGCTACTCTGCTCCTGTGTATTGGATAGACAACCACACGATTTTTATGCAAAACGTCCCGTCGTGAGGTTTTTTTTTTTTTTTTTTTTTTTTTCAACAGCTGAGTATCACAGTCAGCACACGAACTACTTGCGCGAAATATTTAAAAATTATGTCTATAAACTTCTTCGTGAATCACTAACTCAAAATCCCCACATTATTTCCTGAGACTGGCCCTTGTGTACAGACAGAAAACGTAGCAGAGGACTCTAAATTATATTACGAGGTGACCACTCATCCATAGCCACGGATGACAGAAGACTGCCCTCAGTACTAGCAACCGCTGATGGGTATTCCAGAGGCCTTCCAACACCGTTCCAACCTGGAGTGCAAGCTGCTGGAAATTAAAGTTTCGTTTGGGGTAGACGGACTACCAAACTGGGAGCCAGGATCAGCATTCAACAAGGCCTCAAGGCCTCCAACATCGTGGTACATCTGATGGGGCAACATGGGCAGTGACCTCTGAGTGACAGAGTACTCCCGTGTGTGTGGTAGACATAACACATATGCTCTGTAACCTCTGCCATCTCCTTGCAGCGCTTCTGACGAGGCGCTTCCTCCACGTCAAGGGTGGCAACCCGCTTTCTAGAAGCTGCCGGTCTGGGCACTGGGCTAATGCAACGAACTACGGCAGACTGATCCATCCACTGTCTTCAGCAGATTCTTCGCCAGCTTACTAAGTCACCAGCTGACACCAAAGATACGAAAACGAGTTGTATGCAGAAAGATGAATAGAGTTATATCTAGTACCTGTACTATGCTTTATTGTTTGTAGAGACGCCATATAGGTTCCTTATTCTTAATTCAAACAGAAAAGCAGGGGTTTCCAGGCCGATAGTGAGCGACACCTACAATATGTAGATCTTTACTGAATTTTAAAAAAATCTCAGTAATGTTGACTGGTGTAAAAGGCACACTACATATTGCTTTTAAGTACAATGTGGTAATAATTAGACATTTACTGCTTGAGCTAGTGCAGAGGGAAAACTATTCACTGTATGGGCACCACAATTTATATAGGAATGATGCTCAGGCTGGGTGCTTCAGGATTTCGGTTGTTAAAAGTGTTAGCGTTGAGAGAGGACAAGTTACTCTCACTTATTTTCCATATACAGAAAATTATTAAAGATTTTGTCACAACCTGACGCACCTTGAGCTAGACTCTAGAAAGTTAACGGCCTGAACAGACATTGATGGAGCCTGGTAGGATGCTAAAAGCATTAGGTATTTTTATGATTCTTAACCTGTAGAAACGACATGTTGGAAGTTGGAAGTAATTGGCGGCGAACCCATCCCTCAGTAAATCTTGCTGGACAGCCCCACATCATACAGGACAGACAGAGCAGCCCCTTGCTGAGACAGGTCTCCAGCAGAACAATGCCACAATACCTGCACTGGCGCCAGCTGAAGCCTGGGCTGGGGAGACAGACTGAAGGAAAGTGTCTACACAGTGGAGTCATAAACTGGTCACTGTGTGCAGAGCCTCACGTAATAAAAATTCAGAAGTTTTCATGTTTGCCGACACTGCAAACAGGCCTGTGAACCACTTCCATCAGCCACTTCGGTTGTATAAGGAACTTTGGCGTCTGAAAAACGTTTGAACATAGAATCCTTATTACACCTCATCACTAGGACTAACAAGCTCCAACGTACAGGCGATTTAGATAAAGATCTATAAGACTGTATCTGTTCGCTTGGTGGTGTGGCAAGCAATGCCACTTCGGAGAAAATCATCTTCCCCTCTGTGAAAACATAAAAAATCCAGAAATTGGTGGTTTCCTTTTTTTTCCAGAGATGAAGGTTTTGTAACTCTTACCCTGATCCAAAATGATTTTGTGCTGTCGTGTGGGAGGGGAGATTTAGCGCCTCTAGAGCCCTGTGATTGGCTCAAGACAGTGCGAAGGTGGTGTCGTTCGTGCACTTTGCAGAAAAACGGAATTTTTTCAGGCACTCGAGTGCTGGACTTTGGCCTGGTAGGACACTTCTGGTCGATGCTCTGGCATGTGTGGTTGGTGCTTGGAACCTGTCCTGAGACTGAATTCAATTGCGAGTAATTTAGAAGACCGAGCCTGTGGTGAAGTTCTTACTGTAACGACAGAGTGACTTCAAACGTCTCGGACTACTCACTTGCTGAGAACACACTTATTCGTTTTTGGTTTATCTGTCTTGACGCTTGGTATCCTTGTGCGCTATGTCGTATAAGTGAGCCAAATTCGTCCTTGTTACGACCAGTGAATGGTTGTGTCACACACTGAAACATACCCTGATTTCAAGGCTCTGGTAGAGAATAAATTGCGATCCGCCTGCCTGATCGCTAGACCGTGTGATTTTTTTCCATTTCTTTCGTGGCCGCGATCGATTCGCAGGTGCCGCCTCGCGTCTCGCCTTCGCCACATACATCTCGCCAGCTGGAAGTTACATCGCCGCACAGAGCAAACTCGGTAATATACTGTTGCTCCATCCTTGTCAGGGCGTACAGATCTCAATCGTCACTTGCTCTCAGCTGCACCCATATAGAGCAAATTCAGTAGATTTGAACAACCAAAGTCTGCTCAGTGTCAGATCAATTCTTGCAGCGGTGTACCGTAGGTCTCTAGAAGAGCGTAGCGTTCCAAAGGATTGGAAAAGGGCACAGGTCATCCCCGTTTTCAAGAAGGGACGTCGAACAGATGTGTGGAACTATAGACCTATATTTCCAACGTCGATCAGTTGTAGAATTTTGGAACACGTATTATGTTCGAGTATAATGACTTATCTGGAGACTAGAAATCTACTCTGTAGGAATCAGCATGGGTTTCGAAAAAGTCGATCGTGTGAAACCCAGCTCGCGCTATTCATCCACGAGACTCAGAGGGCCATAGACACGGGTTCCCAGGTAGATGCCGTGTTTCTTGACTTCCGCAAGGCGTTCGATACAGTTCCCCACAGTCGTTTAATGAACAAAGTAAGAGAATATGGACTATCAAACCAATTGTGTGATTGGATTGAAGAGTTCCTAGACAAAGAACGCAGCATGTCATTCTAAATGGAGAGAAGTCTTCCGAAGTAAGAGTGATTTTAGGTATGCCACAGGGGAGTGTCGTAGGACCGTAGCTATTCACAATATACATAAATGACCTTGTGGATGACATCGGAAGTTCACTGAGGCTTCTTGCGGATGATGCTGTGGTATACGAGTATCGAGAGGTTGTAAAAATGGAAAATTGTACTGAAATGCAGGAGGATCTGCAGCGAATTGACGCATATTGGAGGGAATGACAATTGAATCTCAATGTAGACAAGTGGAATGTGCTGCGAATACATAGAAAGAAAGAAAGATCCCTTATCATTTAGCTACAATATAGCAGGTCAGCAACTGGAAGCACTTAATTCCATAAATTATCTGGGAGTACGCATTAGGAATGATTTAAAATGGAATGATCATATAAAGTTGATCGTCGGTAAGGCAGATGCCAGACTGAGATTCATTGGAAGAATCCTAAGGAAATGCAATCCGAAAACAAAGGAAGTAGGTTACAGCACACTTGTTCGCCCACCGTTTGAATACTGCTCATCAGCGCGGGATCCGTACCAGATAGGGTTGATAGAAGAGATAGAGAAGATCCAACGGAGAGCAGCGCGCTTCGTTACAGGATCATTTAGTAATTGAGAAAGCTTTACAGAGATGATAGATAAACTCCAGAGGAAGACTCTGCAGGAAAGACGCTCTGTAGGTCGGTACGGGCTTTTGTTGAAGTCTCGAGAACATACCTTCACCGAGGAGTCAAGCAGTATATTGCTCCCTCCTACGTATATCTCGCGAAGAGACCATGAGGATAAAATCAGAGAGATTAGAGCCCACACAGAGGCATACCGACAATCCTTCTTTCCACAAACAATACGACACTGGAATAGAAGGGAGAACCGATAGAGGTACTCAAGGTACCCTCCGCCACACAACGTCGAGTGGCTTGCGGAGTATGGATGTAGATGTAGATTTTGTTATCCATTTTTTTAGGGCCAGAGAACTTGACTCACTTCTGCCACCCAGGATCCTTGTCCATTGTACTCTTACACCAACTGTTAGTTGTTTACCGTATTCTATCAAAAACTTGCTTAGCATAATTTATGTCTGTCTTTGTTTTGAGAAAATAAATATTGTAAGGTAACTAAATTTTGCATACATTCTTTGTCATTTATATAGTCCACAAAGGGTAAACTTTCAGTGTCATGACTTGATGTCAGGCATCTGTTCTGGTGCGGCGACTGTGTAATCGAAACACAGGCATCAGTGTGCATTACAGTTGCAGAATGTCAACAAGTGTCTGAACAAGGTGAACAGGGCTTTACTCGTAAAGCTGTTTTATCGAAACAACATCAACTGTCCTGATCTTCGCGAGCACCGACACACAGAGATATGCGGAGAGGCCCTTTCCCCGCTCCCGGATTGAAGAACATGGCGATTCGAAATTGCTCCATTGCTCCATGGCTGCGAATTCTGGACGCAATGTGCAATTTTCAAGCAGTGCTCGAGGTGTGTCACGACAGCCGAAGTATCCATGATCCACTGTTCTAAAAGTACTGCGAACAGTTTTGAAATAGTATCTGCACAAACTTCACGTTACTCGCCAATCTTTGCCATGTTATGTTTGACATTGTAGTAGACTTCGCTCATACTCTTCTTTAAAGGATTGACGTTGACGTCATGTGGACATGTAACATTTTGCAGAATTATAAAACACACCTTACGCTGAGGTGGTAACCACACACAACTGCCACAATTAGGGACCGTTACCACCAATGAACGTTCTTGAAGTTACCCTACATAGTGACGTGTCACTGGTTGGTGTGGCTTCAGGACACCGTTCGTGATTCGCCCATTTCTCTTTGAGCAAGTCAGACCCCAAGGACCACGGATATGCAACGTGAACGGCATAGGTTACTACGATCTGCTTCGCCAACATGATATACCTATTCTACCAGAGTGGGATGCTTTGGACTTAACTGTTTTGAATCACGATGGAGCTCCGACTCACATTGCTCGTGACGTCACTCGTTCGCTCCGTAGCTCATTTGGAGAAATACGAATCACCGGCCGCTTGTCCCAAATTGCAAGGCTATCAAGGTCACCAGATCTGAACCCATGCGATTTCTGGCGGTAGGATAGTTCACGTATACATGCCGACGTCGCAAGCTGAAGATGAATAGATAGAGAAAGTGTATGAGAATATTGAAACGGTAATACAGTACGTAAAGAGGGATGAAAATACAATGGTCAAGGGGGACTGGAATGCAGTTGTAGGGGAAGGAGTAGAAGAAAAGGTTACAGGAGAATATGGGCTTGGCACAAGGAATGAAAGAGGAGAAAGACTAATTGAGTTCTGTAACAAGTTTCAGCTAGTAATAGCGAATACTCTGATCAAGAATCACAAGAGAGTGTACACTTGGAAAAGGTCCGGTGATACGGGAAGATTTCAGTTAGATTACATCATGGTCAGCCAGAGATTCCGAAATCAGATACTGAATTGTAAGGTGTACACAGGACCAGATATAGACTCAGATCACAATATAGTAGTGATGAAGAGTAGGCTGAAGTTGAAGACAATACTCAGGAAGAATCAATACTCAAAGAAGTGGGTTACAGAAGTACTAAGGAATGACGAGACACGGTTGAAATTCTCTAAGGCTAGAGATACAGTAATAAGGAATAGCTCAGTAGGCAGTACAGTTGAAGACGAATAGACATCTCTAAAAAGGGCCATCGCAGAAGTTGGGAAGGAAAACATAATTGGTCGGCCTGTGTTGCCGTGCGGTTCTAGGCGCTTCAGTCTGGAACCGCGTGACCGCTACGGTCGCAGGTTCGAATCCTGCCTCGGGCTTGGATGTGTGTGATATCCTTAGGTTAGCTAGGTTTAAGTAGTTCTAAGTTCTAGGGGACTGATGACCACGGATGTTAAGTCCCATAGTGCTCAGAGCCATTTGAACCATTTTTTTAAACATAATTACAAAGAAGGTAACCGCGAAGAGACCATGGGTAACAGAAGAAATACTTAAATTCATCGATGAAAGGAGGAAGTACAAAAACGTTCCGGGAAACTCAAGAACAAAGAAATATAAGTCACTGAGGAATGAAATAAATAGGAAGGGCAGGAAAGCTAAGACGAAATGGCTGCCGGAAAAATGTGAAGACATCGAAAAATAAATTATTGTCCGAAGGACAGGCTCAGCATACAGGAAAGTCAAAACAACCTTCGGGAACATTGAAAGGAAGGGGTGATAATATTAACAGTGCAACGGGAATCCCACTGTTAATTGCAGAGGAGAGAGCGGATGGGTGGAAAGAATACACTGAAAGTCTCTATGAGGGGGAAGATTTGTCTGATGTGATAGGAGAAGAAGTAGGAGTCGATTTAGAAGAGATTGGGGATCTAGTATTATAATCAAAATTTAAAAGAGCTTTGTAGGAATTAAGATCAAATAAGGCAGTAGGGATGGATTACATTCCATCAGAATTTCTAAAATCATTGGGGGAAATGGCAACAAAACCACTATTCACGTTGGTGTGTAGAATGTATGAGTTTGGTGACATACCATCTGACTTTCGGAAAAGCATCATCTACACAATTCCGAAGACGGCAAGGGCTAACACGTGAGAGAATTACCTCACAGTCAGATTAACAGCTCATGCATCCAAGTTGCTTACGAGAATAATATACAGAAGAATGAAAAAGAAAACTGAGGATGCGCTAGATGACGATCAGTATGGCTTTAGGAAAGGTAAAGGCACGATAGAGGCAATTCTGACGTTACGGTTAATAATGGAGGCAAGACTAAAGAAAAATCAAGACACGTTCATAGGATTTGTCGACCTGGAAAAAGCGTTCGACAATATAAAATGGTGCAAGATGTTCGACATTCTGAGAAAAATGGGGGTAAGCTATAGGGAGAGATGGTTCATATACAATATGTACAACAGCCAAGAGGAAATAATAAGAGTGGACGACCAAGAACGAAGTGCTCGTATTAAAAGGATTGAAGACAAGGATGCAGCCTTTCGCCCCTACTGTTCAATCTGTTCATAGAGGAAGCAATGATGGAAATAAAAGAAAGGTTCAAGAGTGAAATTAAAATTCAAGGTGAAAGGATATAAATGATATGATTCGCTGATGACATTGCTATCTTGAGTGAAAGTGAAGAAGAATTAGATGCTCTGCTGAACGGAATGAACAATATAAGAGTACAGAGCACAGATAGAGAGCAGGTCGGAGAAAGACGAAGATAATGAGTAGTAGTAGAAATGAGAACAGTGACAAACTTAACATCAAGATTGATGGTCACGGAGTAGATGAAGTTAAGCAAGTCTGCTACCTAGGCAGTAAAATAACCAATGGTGGACGGAGCAAGGCGGACTTCGAAAGCAGACTAGCAATGGCAAAAAGGACATTCCTGGCGAAGAGAAGTCAAGTAATACCTAATACCGGTCTTAACTGGAGGAAGAAATTTCTGAGAATGTACGTCTGAAGTACAGTATTGTATAGTAGTGAAACGTGTATTGTGGGATAACGGGAACAGAAGAGAATCGAGGCATTTGAGGTGTGGTGCTAAACCAGTCAAAAGACTGATGACAAAGAAAAGAAAAAAGTAGGTTACCTGAACAGGACGCTAACACACGTTGGAGGTTGAAGCTGAGCATAGCGAGGGAGGTACCCACCTGAGATGTTTTGGACAGCTGTAGAGCATTCTCTAGTGAGACTCCATCGTGGATGCAGAAGGTCGTCAAATCAAGCAATATTTGTAACCTGGAACGTAAACATGGTACGTGTGGCATCGAGTATCTTCACCACCCAGAGGGGGTTTGGCAACGGAATTGCGAGTTTCCTTGAGACGCCTATGGTGGTCGTGTGGAATACGGCGACGCAATGGAGCACGCCCTCTGAACTACGCCTATAGTGTCTCGGTACCTCAAGCGCCCTCTGCCATCACAATATAGGAGGGCCGGCGGTAGTGCTCTTGTGGACATCGTGATATCTGGACTGTTTGTAATGAATCATCTTACACTTGGAGAAATACAAGTTAAGTACACCTTCTGTTTGTTGTGTTAACTCATTCGCTAATCATTTCTGCTGCTGTCCAGCTTTCCTACGACAACAGTTGCCCCTCCGTTCTGTAGGCCACCTCTAATTACCGTTTTTTACGAAGCTGTACACAACAATACGCAATTAACAAATTTAAACCCTCATGTTGATTTCAGTGGTTTAGTCAGTATTTATCTTCCTCGTACCCTTAGAAATGTTTCCACAAAGTTTCATTGTCCTACAGTCACTCGTTTTCATGTGGAACCTCTCATGTAGCGAGAGTTTCAATCATAGCCACTCTGCACTTGAAACTTTCGTTATGGAATGTTGTGTCACTCTTCACATTCAACAAGGAGGAGAAAGCGTTCTTGTATAGACATTGGGGACACATTTCCGAATATCTCAAAGCTACAGATTAGTAAAACGGCTTCGTGGTTACGCTGCTTGACAATACTGTGTGTTAAATGCATACATCTAGCATGATGTTATTGCTGAAACGAAAACCTATTATGATTTAAAGTATAGAAAAATACATTTCTTCATGAGAATTAAGTGTACCGAGTATCCAGTGACGCAAGCGTCAGTCTGCGGTAACCATTTCCTTCCTTACAAAATCAGATCTCGATTGACGTGTTTCTGATGGAGCAATTCACAGGATGTTTCGTTTCAATTTGATTCGAATCGAATCCATATTTTATAGATACTATTTCTCTATAAACTGATGGGTTCTCTGTCGGTTAATCTCGTTCGCCTTTTATATAATTTGCAATCAAAAAGTGTTCTTTCGAAGGTGTACAGTCCACAACCGGTATGGCAGTCAGGCAAAATTGCCGTGAGCGCTAAGGCAATCGTTCCAGCAGTGCAGCACGTTGAAGATACCCCTTTGGTAAAACGCCGTGTCCTGCTGCATGAAGAAGGCCTAACTGCCTGCGGCACACCTTCGTTCGACAGTAATAGTCGGTTTTCCAGGCCTTTTCAAGAGAGTGAATCAGTGATAATCGCAGAGGGAGAGTTTAGGGCTGTAGGACGGCTGCTCAAGTGTCCCCCACCCGAATTAGTGTAACTTCTGCTGTACGACGTTTATGATACAGGGACGAGCGTTTTCATGAAGTAACAGCACCTCATGGCACACCATTCCACAACGGTGGTTTCCGAGAGACAAGCTGCCTTATACGCAGTCTTCATTCTCCGGTTGATTTCTACCGGTGTTTGTTCTTGGACAGCGAAGAAAAGAATAACAGCACGCTGGTCCTGCTCAGGACGCATTTCGCAATAACGTGGCCATAGTTCACATTTTTACATTTACCGCGTGCGTGCCGTAAAGGCACGAATGTCACACTAATCCCTTGTCTACAGGTCGGTAATTATATGCCCCCATCGAAGTCACTGAACTACCATGTACGGTGCAGCAACATCCTAAAATGAAAACTTTTTCATCGCCCTTTATAAGGCGAGTACAGCGCTGTGAAGAGTGCAGCCACATGTGAACCGGTCATGTTTTTCCCATGAGCGAGCTGCAAGTAGGAGCTGTAGCAGATGTTCTCAAATCATGTTTATTCATTTTCATGTGCGTAGCAAGAAAAATGTGTTTCGGACGTTGTCTTGGCGTAACCTCTACAAGCGCCGATCGTTTCACCTCCGCTCGCCTTTACTTTCCAAAAAGCACATACTTTCCTTTAATCCTCCGAATACTTATAAGTGTTGTTTTCCAATCATGCTATTTCCTCCTCTCTTTCAGTCTGACTAGCATACGGTAAATCAACTGCTATCATATATAAGTACTCTGTTTCTTCAACGTGAAAATAAAGACGGAAAATACAATGAATATTTTCTGTACAAATGTTTCGTGAAAACATAAACTTAATTACGTATTCTACTATTCTACACCTTCTTGTCTGGCACACTCTAATTGTCGTTACATGAAGACATTACCGATCAGGAATTTCTCGCCTTTTAACACGCTAGTGTCCTGAAAGACATTGATAATTCCTACAGTAGTTCCTGAAATTTCGTACTGCAACTGTTTCACATTTGACTGGCGAACAGACGTCCTTTCAAGTAGGCAAAATACGCACACAATTTATCTTGATTCTCACGTTGTGTCAACTAGATACACTATTGGCCATTAAAATTGCCACACCACGGAGATGACGTGCTACAGACTCGAAATTTAACCGACAGAAAGTAGATGCTGTGATATGCAAAAGATTAGCTTTTCAGAGCATTCACACAAGGTTGGCGCCGGTGGCGACACCTACAACGTGCTGACATGAGGAAAGTTTCCAACCGATTTCTCATACACAAACAGCAGTTGACCGACGTTGCCTGGTGAAACGTTGTTGTGATGCCTCGTGTAAGGAGGAGAAATGCGTACCATCACGTTTCCGACTTTGATAAAGATAGGATTGTAGACTATGGTGTACTCAACGACAAACCTGGGTGCACGAATGGCAAAACGTAATTTTTACGGATGAACCCAGGTTGTGTTCACAGCATCATGACGGTCGCATCCGTGTTTGGCGACATCGCGGTGAACGCACATTGGAAGCGTGTTTTCGTCATCGCCATACTCGCGTATCACCCGGCGTGATGGTATGGGGTGCCATTGGTTACACGTCTCGGTCACCTCTTGTTCGCAGTGACGGCACTTTGAACAGTGGACGTTACATTTCAGATGTGTTACGACTCGTGGCTCTACCCTTAATTCGATCCCTGCGAAACCCTACATTTTAGCAGGATAACGCGCGGCCGCATGTTCCAGGTCCTGTACGGGCCTTTCTGGATACCGAAAATGTTCGACTGCTGCCCTGGCCAGCACATTCTCCAGATCTCTCACCAATTGAAAACGTCTGGTCAATGGTGATCAAGCAACTGGCTCGTCACAATACGCGAGTCGCTACTCTTGTTGAACTGTGGTGCTGTGTTGAAGCTGCATGGGCAGCTGTACCTGTACACCCCATCTAAGCTCTGTTTGACTCAATGCCCAGGCGTATCAAGGCCGTTATTACGACCAGAGCTGGTTGTTCTGGGTACTGATTCCTCAGCATCTCTGCACCCAAATTGCATGAAAATGTAATCACGTGTCAGTTCTAGTATGATATATGTGTCCAATGAATACCCGTTTATCGCCTGCATTTCTTCTTGTTGTAGGAATTTTAATGGCCAGTAGTGTATTAGGTACTATATGATTTTTATTTAAGGAAAATGAAGCTCAAAAAGATTTTTGTGCCATTTTCAGAAATGTTCACTGTGTGAACAATTGATCACACGGCGCACGTCCAGTCAATAATAAACATTCGGCCCACATTCTCTCTAAAGTGTCCATATCGACTGATACGTCCTCGTTTTTCACTGATGTTGGGGTGAAGCTGAAGTGTGAAAACGACGCATTTGACGTAGCCCTGTGTCAAGTCCGGATAATGCGGAGGCCGTGCCAGCAACCGGAGATTGCCAGTTGGTTCACAACTAACCCATTGTCGTGACAGTTCAGCGACCAAGAACTCACGAACAGCACTGTGGAAGTGCAGTGGAGTGACGTCTTGTTGACGAATGAGATTATCACTATCTTCTCCTGTGTTGTGTAACAAAAGAAATTTTTTTTTAGTTGCTGTTTGCGTACATATAATCACATAAAACTTGCCTCAATATTAACGTTTCTTATAGTGCCTCGATAGTGTCTAGATCAGATTGTACAACGCCGCAAATTTAAAGCAGCAAATTAACGTCAGTGTGTGGAGCAGGAAGGCGACAGCCACGCACGGTCACGGCTGGTACACGGGGGACGGCCCCTCGGTGTCAGCAGGTGCTCAGTTTCCAGTCCGGCAGCTGCGTGACGCGCGCAAATGCCCGATGGCCCGTGCCGGCCGCTGCTAATGACTCCGCCCCTGGCGCTGATAGCCAATTAGTGGCGGCCTCGTTACACACACGACACGCGGCCCACGTACACCCTCCGACCAAAATTTTCAGTCACTGATTTTATTCCTGCTCTACACGCGACGTCAGCGCGGTAATTTCAGTGGTATCTTGAAGTGACAACTGTAAACATCAGCTGTACGTACCACAAGTTAGTTGTGAGCAGGCGTCTTTAAGCACTGGACGTGTGACTGTATTGTGTCACAATTTGCAGTGGAGTGACATCTGCAAATCAAGTGTTCCAGAGCTTCTCCACAAAGTTTTGAAGAAGAGAAAACGGTACGAAAATTTGTGGTGCACATCTTGAATCCCAGAAAAAACAAAAAGTGGTCGCCTGTCCCGGCGTGATTGAAATGCAAAACAGGAAAAATTCTTTTCTGGAAAAAATAATCGGGGGTGACGAGACTTAGTGTTAGCACATGATCCAAAAGATGGGCTTTTTTTGGCAGTTTCACGTGGTTGTATGGACATCCTGTGCATATTACGCAAGTCGGAAAGACTGGGGTGAACACCCAGAGCACTAAAATCACCATCTTAAAATTAATCTTTTTTTCTTTGATTAATCAAACTTGGAAACTTTTGGGATGATGGTACAGAAATTACCACAGAGACCCTTAACGTGGAAAGGTACCAGCTTACAAACAGAGAATCTTTGACATAATATTCATATTCTTCCTACAATGTTTTTCTGAAGGCATTATCTATAACCGAAATTTTTCTGTGTGGACACAGTAATACACTTGCGAACAACGTTTCGTCTGATGTGATGCCCTTAGAATAGTGGTATCAAGGTACAACAGCCAGTGTATTTTAGTTACACATAATCAAAAATATAATCGAATCTAATCATACAATGAAGGCTTTCACGACCGGATGGTACTGTTGTTGATAATTCTTCCGGGTTATATGGCAGTGGTCCATGGAATACTTCTATTCCTAACGTTTCGTCCAATACTACGTTGGACATCCTCAGAGGTATGGCTGGTCCTGTTGAGTCCTGCCGAGTCGGCCATATAACCCGGAAGAATTATCAACAACATAATCGGATCTACGTATATAAAGAACTGTTCAGAACACTGGGTATTTTAAGTAAAAGCCTGTGAGTACATTTAGTTGTCAAGAATAACACTGATGGTAATTCTAAAATCAGCTCTGTCCATCACCATAGATCAAGATCTAAATGGAACTTACATTTACCAAGAAAGAACAAACGCCCAGCGGTTCTAGGCACTACAGTCTAGAACCGCACGGCCGCTACGGTCCCAGGTTCGAATCCTGCCTCTGGCATGGGTGTTTGTGATGTACTTAGGTTAGTTAGGTTTAAGTAGTTCTAAGTTCTAGGGGACTGATGACCTCAGATGTTAAGTCCCATAGTGATCAGAGCCATTTGAACCAAAGAACAAACATAAAACTCAAACTAGAATCTCTTACCTAGGAATTGCCGAAAGAGATTAGTAGTAAGTACTCCTTAAACAGTTAATTAAAAGTACCTACCTGTTAAGGAATACATGTATACAGTGAAGGATTATTTAGATAACTCAAAGTAGAGATTCGGTAAAAACGTAACACAGAAAATAACGAACATAAAGTGCAGAAAGGGACGACGAATTCCCGTTGGCTAATCCTTTAAGAGGCCCCCAAGGAATGATGTTGAAATCTGCGATCTAAAGATTGATCTCGCTTTAAGTACACAAGCAAATAAAAATACAGAGCAGAATAAAAGAAGTACAATGACCTACTCCTTATTCAGAAGCTCGCTCAATAATGGTCGAAAATAGGAAGAAACTGAGAGTTACCAGTCATTAAAAATTTAATTATGAGAAGCTAAGAGAATAAACGTGTATTTCACAGGTGAGAAACGGCAGACGATACTAAAATAAAATATGTATCTGAATTGACTAGAGAGAAGCATAAATTTAACAGAAAAGTTTATACCTATAGTTAAGTAATTTTTATTGATCCCACAATATCAGAATTGTTTCGATTTATCGGTTTGGGGAGATCGTATTTGGGGAGTCACAGCCACCAACTTCAGATTACGTTTCTACCACGACAGATTACTGTCAAATTATTGTATATTCAGTTACAACGCTGAAACATAAATCTTTGAGCAATTCTTCCAAATTATTATAGAGAAATTATGTACACATAAGGGAGGAGTCTGTGTCTTCCAGAATATGATGCTTTGAATAAACAGGTACTCTGCAATCCACTGCTAAAGACAAAGTGAGGGGAATGGAAGCAGAGATTTATTCGTATCATTCATGTACAAGGTGTTCCACAAATGTTACGACAAACCTCGAAGGGTTGTAGAGGGTATCATGAGGAACAAATCGAGGACAGGAAATCGTGTGCAGGCCGGAGAGACTGAGCGGTTCTAGGCACTACAGTCTGGAACCACGCGACCGCTACGGTCGCAGGATCGAATCCTGCCTCGGGCATGGATGTGTGTGATGTCCTTAGGTTAGTTAGGTTTAAGTAGTTCTAAGTTCTAGGGGACTGATGACCTCAGCAGTTAAGTCGCATAGTGCTCAGAGCAATTTGAAACATTTTTTTTTGAAATCGTGTGTGGTAACGTCACACACCTACGCAACAGTGCGTCGAAGTTAAAAGTGCCAGCACTTGCCACCAGCCCACCTCTTCGGCAGCAAACGTGACTTTCTACGCTAACAGACCGTAGACGGAACGCCTTGCAATGTCGTCTGTTATTCAGTGATCGCGACTGATTGCTACGACCGCCAGTGTTTGTTATCACCTATGAACGCAATGATCTGTTGCCTTGATGGATTAAGGTTTCGGACACAGGTTTCCATCTGCAGTTTATTTTTGTCCTATTTATCGAAAAACATTGAGATTTTAGAGGGCTCCATCTGAAAAATAAACTGCAGGTGGTAACATACGTCCAAAACTGTCTGTATTCATTCAACATTCATTCAACACTGTATTCATAGGAAACACGTTCTGTCTGCCGACCAGCCAGCTCCATCATCTCCACTGGCCATCGTGGGAAACATTCACGATCTCTCAATAACAAACAACTTTGCGAGACGTTCCGCCTGTGGTCCATCAAGGTACATAGTCACGTTTTTTCCCGAAGGGGTGACCTAATGGTAGGTGCCGGCACTTAAGACATCGACGTTCTGTATCGCCGTCGGATGTTTCCGGCCACGGTGTCCTATCCCCGATTTATTCTGCAAAACACCGTCTACAACTCTTCAAGTCTGTTTCAACATTTCTGGGATGCCAAGTGTAATAAAAAGTCCGGGCTAGATGGATACGCAGTTTATATAAGACCAAAGAAGCAAAAATAAAAATTAAAGACGAAGAAAGAAGCGCCCGGGTCAAGAAGGGTGCATGATAAGGATGCAGTATTTCGCCCTCAGTGTTCAATCTATACATACAGGAAACATCAACTGAAACGTATTAAAGGATTAAGATTTAGAGTGAAAGAACGTCAATCACAACATTATATTGCTATCATCAGCGAAGCGAGGAGAATTATAGGATATGTTGAATGAACGGTCTAATGCGCATACGCTACAGACTGAGAGTGTCCTAAAGAACGGTGAAAGTAATGAGGAGTAGCAGAAATGAAATTAGTGATAAATTTAACATCAAAATAGAGGACCACAAAGTAGACGATGTGAATGAATTCTGTTACGTTGGAAGCAAATTAATACCTGACAGACGAAGCAAGGAGTACATAAAAAGTGGAATTGCTCAGGCAAAGAGGGCATTCCTGACCGAAAGAAATGTATTAGTATCGAACGACCTTAACCTGAGGAAGAAATTTCTAAGATTATAGGTTTGGAGCATAGCACCGTATGGAAGTGAATCATTGACTGTGCGAAAACTATAAAAGCAGAAAATCGGAGGGTTTCGGACATGGTGTTACAGAAGGATGTTGAAAATTGGGTGAGCTGAACAGAAATGACAAGATTCTTACGCATCACCAGCGGGGAGAGGAATTTTGTGATGGACGTTGATGTGAAGAAGTACAAAATGGCATTATACGCGGTACGATTTCAAGGCATAACTTCCATGCTACTTGAGGGAACAGCATAGTTAAAAAATTAAAAAAAAAACTCTGTTTTGTGAAGCGATTTGTCATACACTAAGAAACAAAATATATTACAGAAATATTTGACGTACCTTTGAATTATGTTCGAAATCACGTACAGCAGCTGAAATGCTTATACACTAATGATGTAAAGTGCCTACTGAATTAAATTACATCTGACAAATGTCCTCTAGTACTCTTCAGAATTATATGACTCTGAGTTAAACATTGAACTATAAATTCTGTGTCGGCACCCCATTAGCTGCATATGTTTTAGAGCATCGTTCAAAGGCGCCCCAAATGTTTCTCTAATCTATTTCATTCCTCGTTTTTACAAAACTTATTTCACAAAAGCTTTGACTAGTTTTTTTTTCAAATTCCTTCGTTTTCAGTTTTTGTTGAGAAACCACGGAATTTAATATATATATATATATATATATATATATATATATATATATATATATATATATATATATATATAAATTCTATTATTACTAAGAGTATGTAGATCAAGAGAAAGTAGAGAAGTTTCAATTTATGCTGTGATTTGATGTCTTTGCCCGTTCTCTTACACAGCTAGCAGCAACTGTTCGCAAAATATTTCAATTTTCCTTCAAATCAATAATTAAGTTTTACTTAATTACCTAGATTACTTTCAAAGAATTAAACCTGGTCAATTTGATACCACATTTGACAGTTTTTCGCTCTTCATTTAACTATGAAAATTCGGACAAAATTCCATTCTGTAATTTCTAGGGACTCTTGTTTTCGCTCAGCTCATATATTTGACAAAAAATATGGGGGAAGGCAGAGAATGGAATAAATCCGACAATTACGAACGCTGGACCAAGCACCGCTCTGGAACAGAAGAGGAATACGCTACGGGCAACATTAAACGAGCCAGAACACTAATGACCTCAAAAAAAGAAAAAAATAAATAAATAAAAATAAAAAAAATAAATAAAAAGAGTGAAGGAAGAACAAATGCGATCTATGGTATCAGATATTAGCCACATAACGCAAAGAAATATCGGCAAAGGAAGCAACTCCGGAACAACTGCAAACGGTAGAAAAACACAACCACGCGTTCATTAACTTTTCACACAGCCAACACATCTGTCTTTCTTTTCTGTCGAGTTACTGTCGTCTCAGACGCATACATAACCGATTTCACTTCCGTCTTCATTTCATTTGCTTTCCGAATGTGCGCACAGTGGCGGTACAAATGAAAACCACATCCATGTCCGAGAGGGGATTAGAAACCGAGTCCTCTGTGCTGAGAGGCAGTAACGCTACTCCGAGACGTTAGAAGCCGGCTGTAAAACCTCACCTGATTCGGTGCTGGGGAGAGAAATGAGAAAAAGAAGAGAGAGAGAGAGAGAGAGTGAGAGGAAGGTTGAGGGAGAGGATACTTGATCTCTTCCACTCACGCCGCAAGCCTGGTGCCTCGTACCGGCCAAACAATTGCCTGTCTGTCTCTGCTGTTTACAAGCCCCGACGCGGTAGAGGTGGAGTACGTTGTGCAACTTGCCCTAACCTCGTTCCGTAGTCTCAGAGAGTCTTCCTCGCAGATTACTTTCCTACGAAACTT
This sequence comes from Schistocerca americana, assembly GCF_021461395.2. NCBI lineage: Eukaryota > Metazoa > Arthropoda > Insecta > Orthoptera > Acrididae > Schistocerca > Schistocerca americana. Next base: position 591,229,582 of record NC_060119.1, read on the forward strand.
TCTCCTCTGTCCTTCTGTACAGCTCCTCACTATATTACACTCAGATAGCATGTTTCGCTGTAAAACGTTGTTGGATGAGGCCATCTGCTGGAAGACGGCAGCCCCATTAAATAAAATAATAGCGTTATTCCTCATATTCATGCATCACCAAATTCATCGTAAAAGCTACTAAGAAATTGTTCAGTTCACATGCATGAAGTGAAATGTGACAGCATAGGCAATAGTTTGCATGGGCTTCTCACACCTTACTCAAATTATTGACCAGTTTATAATAACAGAACGTAAGAGCAAAGTGAACTGTAGTATTGCTGTTTCCAGCCTGATACATGTGTATTCAAATATTAATGGTCTTGTGATATATTTTGTTTTATTTAATTCTATATAGCAGCTATTTATGGAAGAATTGCAACCAGCCCGTAATTTAGTGAAACTTCAGACAGCAGGGTTGCAGAGTAAACCAGACAGCACTTTTCCTACTTCCACACCAGTGGGAGCATTGCTTTGTTCATCAGTCAGAAATGGTAGGTCATAAATAAAGATCCAGAATGAGATTTTCACTCTGCAGCGGAGTGTGTGCTGATATGAAACTTCCTGGCAGATTAAAACTGTGTCCGACCGAGACTCGAACTCGGGACCTTTGCCTTTCGCGGGCAAGTGCTCTACCAACTGAGCTACCGAAGCACGACTCACGCCCGGCACTCACAGCTTTACTTCTGCCAGTACCTCGCCTCCTACCTTCCAAACTTTACAGAAGCTCTCCTGCGAACCTTGCAGAACTAGCACTCCTGAAAGAAAGGATATTGCGGAGACATGGCTTAGCCACAGCCTGGGGGATGTTTCCAGAATGAGATTTTCACTCTGCAGCGGAGTGTGCGCTGATATGAAACTTCCTGGCAGATTAAAACTGTGTGCCCGACCGAGACTCGAACTCGGGACCTTTGCCTAGTTCCCGAGTTCGAGTCTCGGTCGGGCACACAGTTTTAATCTGCCAGGAAGTTTCATAAATAAAGATGACCTATCTTTCAATGTTACTTCACTTTGAAGTACAGAAGGTAAGAGGGTGACAAATGTCTTCCGATACATTATGCAAAGTAGAATAAAGGTTGTTTCGAAAGTTCTGAAGCTGTTTTCGCTCGTATCAGATTGTAGATAATTCTCTGTAGGAATCGGAAAACGAAAACTGTAAATTAACACTTACGAATGTAGTTTACATTAAATGTGAATGCCAGGGTGGATCACCGTGTGCTCCGTAATAACTGTAGGAGTATACAGACGTCGGTTATAGACATAGAATTATAAGGAATTAGAAATACGAAAAATGGACTTACAGGGTTATTACAAATTATTGAAGCGATTTCACAGCTCTACAATAACTTTATTATTTGAGATATTTTCACAATGCTTTGCACACACATACAGAGATATTTTGACAATGCTTTCCACACACATACAAAAACTCAAAAAGTTTTTTTAGGCATTCACAAATGTTCGATATGTGCCCGTTTAGTGATTCGGCAGACATCAAGCCGATAATCAAGTTCCTCCCACACTCGGCGCAGCATGTCCCCATCAATGAGTTCGAAAGCATCGTAGATGCGAGCTCGCAGTTCTGGCACGTTTCTTGGTAGAGGAGGTTTAAACACTGAATCTTTCACATAACCCCACAGAAAGAAATCGCATGGGGTTAAGTCGGCAGAGCGTGGAGGCCATGACACGAATTGCTGATCATGATCTCCACCACGACCGATCCATCGGTTTTCCAATCTCCTGTTTAAGAAATGCCGAACATCATGATGGAAGTGCGGTGGAGCACCATCCTGTTGAAAGATGAAGTCGGCGCTGTCGGTCTCCTGTTCTGGCATGAGCCAATTTTCCGCGGGCTACGCGTGAAACTTGCCCGCACGCGTTCAACCGTTTCTTCGCTCACTGCAGGCCGACCCGTTGATTTCCCCTTACAGAGGCATCCAGAAGCTTTAAACTGCGCATACCATCGCCGAATGGAGTTAGCAGTTGGTGGATCTTTGTTGAACTTCGTCCTGAAGTGTCGTTGCAGTGTTATGACTGGCTGATGTCAGTGAATTTCAAGAACGACATAGCCCGCATCTCGTGGTCGTGCGGTAGCGTTCTCGCTTCCCACGCCCGGGTTACCGGGTTCGATTCCCGGCGGGGTCAGGGATTTTCTCTGCCTTGTGATGGCTGGGTGTTGTGTGCTGTCCTTACGTTAGTTAGGTTTAAGAAGTTCTAGGGGACTGATGACCATAGATGTTAAGTCCCATAGTGCTCAGAGCCATTTGAACCATTTTGAAGCACGACATACGCTTTCTCGGCTCCTGTCGCCATTTTGTCTCACTGCGCTCTCGAGCGCTCTTACGGCAGAAACCTGAAGTGCGGCTTCATCCGAACAAAACTTTATGAGTTTTTCTACGTATCTGTAGTGTGCCGTGACCATATGTCAATGAATGGAGCTACAGTGAATTTATGAAATCGCTTCAATTATTTGTAATAGCCCTGTACACGACACAGGGTTTCGCCTTGAATATTTTCTAAAAATACTTTCTGTTGATAAAAGGACAATGTGATCGAGATCTATAACATAACGCTGCGTTAAAGTTGCAAAGAATTGGCTCAGTGCCTTTATGAACTGAACCTAACATATCATATTTTCTTGTTTGCAGCAGACGACCACGTGAACTGGTTCTCGAAGACACCATAGTATTTAGTGCTCTTAGGAATTTAAAAGATTGCTTTTCAAGACACAATTAACTAAACAATCTCAGCGGAAACAGCATAAATTGAATGTGGCAAAATACTTCGAAATGAGTGTCTGCTGGTGTGCAAAACGCAAGGACGAAAGTAAATTTCGCCCCTTGTGTCAATGGTAAGTAACATAGCCTGATGAAAAACGTACCATATACAGTGAGTCACTAACTATTGCCACCTGGAATAACTGCGAAAGTATAATAGTAGCTGAAAAGTTTGTGGGAGAAATGTTGCATGGGTCAAAGGGGGCCATGGTACGACGTTGGTTTTTTGTTGCTAGCTGGGGTCGCGTCAGAGATGTGAAGGTCAACTTTGTTTTTCTAAATGGGATGCTATAGTTTGGTACTTATTTCCTGATAGCGACTATCGATACGAATCCAACTACGTATAAAAGTAAGGTCTTTGAAGGTCAACGAAGGTCACAAAGGTGGCACGAACGTCCATTTACAGAAGGTGTTCGAAGTGATGACCATTGCTACCAGTGCAGTGCTACAATCTCTATGGATTTAGTGGTATTCCTTGTCACATAAGCACTTGTTGAAGCACATACTCTGACAATTCTCTCTCGTATATCGTGCAAATAGTAAATATTCACCGGATACGGCATATCCATCTAATGTGCCATTGACATGTAAGCACTATTCGACGGTTTCGCATTGCAACACTAATTAGAACGGTAAGACTAATATCATCGAATCGAGCGATTGTGAATGATGTATTCCTTTGAAGAACAAGTAGATATGCTTCTCATTTACGGAGAATGCCAACGAAATTCAGCGAGAGCTAGAGACTTATGCGCTGAAAGATATCCTCAACGTACTCACCCTACACGTCGTACATTTAAATATGTGTATGATAAACTGAGAGCAACTGGATCTTTAACGCATCGGAAACATATTCGGCAAAGTAAATTTACTAAGGAGGAAACGGAAATTAGTACTCTTTCCACTGTGGTTCGAGATCCTTGTGCTAGTGCTTGTCAGGTCACAAGGGAATGTGGCATGAGCCAGAGTAGTGTTGTTCGTGTTCTGGATCGCCATAAATATTATCCTTACCTTATCAATCTCCACCAAGAACTAACTAGTACGGATTGTACGCGTCATATTGAATTCTGCCAAAGCGTTCAATTTCAGATTCAGAGGGATGACAGTTTTATTAATCTGATTTTATTTACTGACGAGGCTACATTCACGAATCATGGAAATGTTAATTTTCATAACATACATTATTGGGCAAATGAAAATCCATGTTGGCTGCGGCAAGATAAACACCAAAAACCGTGGTCGGTGAATGTCTGGTGCGGGATTCTGGAGGACAGTATTACAGGCCTCTATTTCATCGAAGGAAATCTTAATGGTTGGAAGTACATCACATTCCCGCGAAAAACATTAGGTCTGTTAATGGAAGAAGTATCTTTAGGAACAAGGAACAGAATGTGGTATCAACACGACGGGCTGGAAATGAGTTGCAGAGACAATTCCCAACTCGTTGGACTGGACGCGAAGGAGATGTGTCGTGGCCGGCTCGTTCGCCAGACTTGACGCCTCTGGATGTCTTCGTGTAGGGGTTCATAAAAGACATTGTTTATAAAGACGTTCCAACTACACCTGAAGATATGCGGGAGAGAGTTGTCAGAGCATGTGCTTCGATAAGTCCCTATGTGATAAGGAATACCACTCAATCCATGATATGAAGATTGCAGCACTGCATTGATACCAATGGTCATCACTTCGAACACCTTCGGTAAATGGAAGTTCATGCCACCTTTGTGACTTTCGTTGACCTTAAAAGACCTTACTGTTACACATAACTGGATTCGTCTCGATAGCCTGGTGGCCAACATGGGAGCACGTTGCAGAGCATGCAGTCTCGTTCGTGGTGATCACGCATCCTGTTAACAATCACGTCTAGCCTTGTAATGTCCGGGGCACCACCATGAATCACGGTGACTTCAGTGTAATTATTACCTTTAAACCACGCCAAATATCAAACAAACCCTCACGACCGTTACAGCGGTTATTTAAAGCAGAGCTCATTTGTATCCTCATAGTTGTGCTATTAGCACCACTCTTACGCGGCTGGCGCAAAATTTGAGTAGACATTTCAGCTGTAGAAAAACGGCTACCAACTTCCGTTTACGTCGCACGAGTCCTTCTCATTGTTGCGATTTTTTTTCCATCAGCGTATTTCGCCAGTAGCCGTTCCACGCGACCAGACTGTCAGAGATTTGTTCCCATGGTTTGCGAAACACTTACATTCCTTTCCTCCAAATTGAGCTCCTGAAAAAGCTGCCTACTAACACCTAGTACCCTATTAACTCTATGTACCCAGAAGTACGAAAAATACACAGATCCATATCTTGTGAATCAGCGATAGCAAATAACAGTTTACCAGAGATGATAACTGAACGCTTTGCGATGGTTGCCGTGCAAATGCGGGCGTGGAAGGACTCCACTTGCTGAAATGAAACTGTTCCTCTCCTCTCACGAAGCAAGTTCTTTGAAGTACGAAGGACTGCCAAGAAGCTTGTCCAGGTCCTCAATATGACATGAAAGTACGTTAGCTGGTTAGACAGGAGACAACCCAAAGTTTATAAACCTTCCAAATCTTTGCATTCCTGCGTGACACATTGTTATACTACATGTACCAAACAGACAATCAGTGGAAATTATAGTTTTTCTCCCTCAGTAACATCAGTTACTTTCTTTTCTAAACATGAAGTACAGAAAGTGAATCAGTGTCATTGAGGTCCTATATTTAGCCGTTAATCATAAGAAAGCATGGTGCTCTATTCACAGGCACGTCCTGGCCAAACTTAACGAGATGCATTCCCTTCCCACCAGCCCCTGGAAACTTCATTTGCATAATTTCGTGTACGCAAACGAGAGGCGTCCGGTTACACGCCAATTACTGCTGAGTTCTTTTCTGTTTGCAGCTGCCAGCAATCACGAATACCGTGATGCCGTGCTGAGTCGCTAACTGTGAAGCACTGCAGCCACAGGGCTCGTTAGAGAGGCGTCTGGATCCGGAACAACACTATACAATCACTGTCCGACATCTCTCTGAGTCTATCCTGTTTTTCTGCAGCAGAGACTGATCAATGGACGATTGACATTGGTCCTGAAAGTAGGAACATACTTTTGCACCCTCAGCGATTATACAAGGTAATGTGAATATTTTATGAGACTGGAGATACACTCCTGGAAATTGAAATAAGAACACCGTGAATTCATTGTCCCAGGAAGGGGAAACTTTATTGACACATTCCTGGGGTCAGATACATCACATGATCACACTGACAGAACCACAGGCACATAGACACAGGTAACAGGGCATGCACAATGTCGGCACTAGTACAGTGTATATCCACCTTTCGCAGCAATGCAGGCTGCTATCCTCCCATGGAGACGATCGTAGAGATGCTGGATGTAGTCCTGTGGAACGGCTTGCCATGCCATTTCCACCTGGCGCCTCAGTTGGACCAGCGTTCGTCCTGGACGTGCAGACCGCGTGAGACGACGCTTCATCCAGTCCCAAACATGCTCAATGGGGGACGGATCCGGAGATCTTGCTGGCCAGGGTAGTTGACTTACACCTTCTAGAGCACGTTGGGTGGCACGGGATACATGCGGACGTGCATTGTCCTGTTGGAACAGCAAGTTCCCTTGCCGGTCTAGGAATGGTAGAACGATGGGTTCGATGACGGTTTGGATGTACCGTGCACTATTCAGTGTCCCCTCGACGATCACCAGTGGTGTACGGCCAGTGTAGGAGATCGCTCCCCACACCATGATGCCGGGTGTTGGCCCTGTGTGCCTCGGTCGTATGCAGTCCTGATTGTGGCGCTCACCTGCACGGCGCCAAACACGCATACGACCATCATTGGCACCAAGGCAGAAGCGACTCTCATCGCTGAAGACGACACGTCTCCATTCGTCCCTCCATTCACGCCTGTCGCGACAACACTGGAGGCGGGCTGCACGATGTTGGGGCGTGAGCGGAAGACGGCCTAACGGTGTGCGGGACCGTAGCCCAGCTTCATGGAGACGGTTGCGAATGGTCCTCGCCGATACCCCAGGAGCAACAGTGTCCCTAATTTGCTGGGAAGTGGCGGTGCGGTCCCCTACGGCACTGCGTAGGATCCTACGGTCTTGGCGTGCATCCGTGCGTCGCTGCGGTCCGGTCCCAGGTCGACGGGCACGTGCACCTTCCGCCGACCACTGGCGACAACATCGATGTACTGTGGAGACCTCACGCCCCACGTGTTGAGCAATTCGGCGGTACGTCCACCCGGCCTCCCGCATGCCCACTATACGCCCTCGCTCAAAGTCCGTCAACTGCACATACGGTTCACGTCCACGCTGTCGCGGCATACTACCAGTGTCAAAGACTGCGATGGAGCTCCGTATGCCACGGCAAACTGGCTGACACTGACGGCGGCGGTGCACAAATGCTGCGCAGCTAGCGCCATTCGACGGCCAACACCGCGGTTCCTGGTGTTTCCGCTGTGCCGTGCGTGTGATCATTGCTTGTACAGCCCTCTCGCAGTGTCCGGAGCAAGTATGGTGGGTCTGACACACCGGTGTCAATGTGTTCTTTTTTCCATTTCCAGGAGTGTATGCTATCAGGCTTTCGACGGAATGTCATCCATACAGTCTCGAAGATAGCACGGACAGGTAAATGTTAGGTATTTCACAATCGGTTTAACAGCCAGTAGAGCCAATTGCAGACATAAAATCTGTAAATGAGTCCTTGACCATGTTATGGCACTTTATTTGTAAAGATCCGCTTTGATCACATAAACTGTACAATTCGCAGTTACAGGGTTCGGCATTTGCCATCTTCAGATTTGTGACACATAGGTATTTGCATAAAAATAGGATGCAAAGAGGTCATTACCAGCTTAGGTTCTTACACCACTGAATTTCTATTTGTAACAGATGGCAATGATCGAAATCGGTAACTGTGAATTGTAAAATTTATGTGATCCTTATAAGTAATATAGCCGAGTTACTCACCAGAATAATATTGAGAATAATGATGAAGAAAATTGAGGAACTGTTGGATGACGATTACTATTGGAATAGCAATGGCACCAGAGCGGCAGTTCTCACATTGTGCTTGATAATGGAGGCGAGACTTAAAAAAATCAATACACTTTCGTCGTAATTATCTACTTAGAAATTCGTAGAAAAACTGGTTTTAGCTGTAGGGAAAGAAGAATCAAGGTAGAGCAATGAAAATAGAAGAGAAAGACAGAGGTGCTTGGATTACTATTCACCATGCATATCAGGGAAGCAACAATGGAAACATAAGAAAGTTTCAGGGGTGGAATTAAAATTCAGGTAAAAGAAAATTGAAAGTAAGGTTTTCTGTTGGCGGTGTTATCATCAGAGAAACTGATGAACAATTATAGCTCCTTTTCAATTCAATAAACTTTACCAACAACTGTACACTTTAAGATATTTTATTTTATTTCGAACGCAACCAGTTTCGGCAATTCATTTTGCCATTTTCAGGCCCCATACGCTTTTTTCGAATCAACGAGCTTATCGTATAGCTCCATGAAACTGGATATCGTGAATCCCAATAGTTGTGCATCTGATTCATAATAAAGCGTGACAGCAACTGAGCCCACCTACAGTGGACTGTTGCTGTCACGCTTTCGTATGAACCAGCTACACACTAATCACAGCATTCCTCGAACACACGACAAGTCGTGCAGTTTCCAAAATGCTCTTGCCGAGCCTCCAGGCCATGACAATATGCCCGGTCAAACTCAGATACGTCGCTCGCCTTCCCCATTCTACAAAGGGACAGCACGCCCACTGATACTACATGCACCATGCTTGTGTCTGACTAGCACTCATTCCTCGCCTGGACGGGCTAATATCGATAGTAGGTGTTGGTCATAATGTTCTGGCTCATCAGTGTACGTTCCCAGGAAATGCTGCAGCAAAACGTGGATGATTAACTGGGCTCAGACATATCGTATCGACGTTCGGTTGCATCTGCATTATTTATATTATTATTTAGCCAGTATAGATGCGTCACTGGTGTGCAGAACTTAAGAATGAAAGTAACATTCGTATGACCTGTCACTGTCTAGTGCATCTCACACGTGCTCCAAGGAATTTAAATCGAGGGAGCGGGCAGACCAGTCCAGTCACCAAGTATCCTCTCTTTCCAGGAGCAGGACTGTTCGATGCGGTCGCGCGCTGTCACCCATAAAAATGAAGTCATAATCTAGCAGACAATTGAGGACGTAGGTGGCAAGTCACATTCTGAGATGTAAAGGTTGCCACAGGATAGGTATTCGTGGCAAGACGCATCAAATTAGTCGGCAAGTTGATGACTCGAAAAAGACAAAAGGTCAGGAATTACTTCCACGGTACTAGAGGGATCATAAAGTGCAACGTCTGTAGGGGAGGACAGAAAATGGAAAACATACAACAAATGATTGCAGAAGCTGGGTGCATGTGCCATTCTGAGAAGAAGGAGAGGAATTCGTGGAAAGTTGCATCGGACCAGTCGGAAGGCTCACGACAAAAAAATGCTAGCTTTAGTTACACCACAGAGCACGATGATTAAGTAAATTCTGCATCAGTAGTCATAGAGAAGCTGAAGACGAAAGAACAAACACTCAGCAGTAACAATGTAACTGTTCTGTAATCAAAAGACAGTAAAACAGTAACTAATTGTTTCTGCGCTCTCTACTCCGCAAGCAAAAGTGTTTTGATACATATTAACATCTGTCCATTTGGCTGTTCTTCGTCTGATAGGAGATAATGATAGAATGTCTAATTCTGTAGGAAAGAAAGTGAAATGCTGAAAGTACCTGTTCTTTCTTCTATTTAAAATGTTGTACTCAAATGAACGCTTACTGAAAGGTTAAAACAGATTGAAAAAGGAAAATAGCGGTACATGAAGAGTAATGTGGAAGTTGTTATGGGCACCACTAACGACAGTTCTGCACTACCAGGAAGAGTAGTGTCCCACTTACGGCGTTAGTCAGTTTTCGCGCCTCGTATAACTACTTCACTTGAACTATGGGCACAATTAATCGTATTTAACTAACTTTCAGCTGTTGCCAATAATGACAGAATGTGGAATGAGAGTACTTCCCCAGTTGAGATTTATTGCTGGTTGTAATTCTTGCGTAATAAGACGTTAAACAAATGGCTAGCAAGATGTAGTTTCTTATTCAGAAACACGTTTCTTGCTATTTTCAATACATTTATATCCTTTCTACTTAAGCCATTATCACCTACAGCTTTTAGCATGTGAGTTCTTTAACCATTTCGCTCAGCATCGCCTGATTTAATTCGACTACCCTCCATTTGGATCGCCTTACTTTGTTGATATTCATCTTATACACCTTTTCAAGACACTACCTATTCACTTCGACATAATCCTCATACGAGATGGCCATTTTTCATATGGTCTGTCGGTGGTTTTGGGCTTGTTATGTCCGTTTTGCACTTTTCATAACAAGGTGGAGTATTTCACAACACGGTATCTGCTGTGCAGGTTTTCCTCGTCTTCGCTCAAGATTCGTAATTCCCACGTCTCAACATCTTGTGTATTCTTTAGTTTCACCCTCGTGTTTTATTTTCTTTTCTTTTTTTGATGGAAACATGACATGCAGCTGAAAGGCGTCAATTTTTCAAGAATACGATTCGCTTTGTGCATTTCTTTCCGATGTTCTACTCCTACGGTTTTTATAAGCATCATGAGTTAGTGGCGTAGAGGCTGTTACGTACTGTGCGCATAATCTGTTACGTACTATTTTTCTTTTATGGCTTAAACCACACTGCTCGACATATTTTATTGTGGACATTGGATCATAGTGAGCAAATAAATCATTCAGTACTGGGATCAGATTTTGTTATTTCAGGACTATCGTGACTGTGTAAAACAAATATACACACATCAAAAAAAGTTTTGCATCACCTCGGCTCCGAGAGTTCCGGAACCTGTACAGAAAATTAAATACAGATCAACATACACATCAGTTCAGCCCTTTTTATTGCTCATGAAAACCACGTATTGGATGTTGTACCACCATACAGCGAGATGTTCAGAGGTCGCAGTCCAGACTGTTGTACTCACCGATACCTCTATTATCCAGCAGCACGTCCTCTTGCAGTGATGCATGCCTGTATTCGTCGTGGCATACTATCTACAAGTTCATCAAGGCACTGCTGGTCCAGATTGTCCCAATCCTCAACTGCGATTTGGCGTAGGTCCCTCAAAGTGGTGAGTCACGTCGACCACAAACAGCATTTTCAATCTATCCCAGGCATGTTCGATAGGGTTCATCTCTGGAGAACATGCTGGCCACTCTAGTCGAGCGATGTCGTTAGCCTGATGGAAGTCATTCACAAGATGTGCACGATGAGGGCGCGAATTGTACATGAAGACGAATACCTCACCAGTACGCTGCCGATATGGTTACACTATCGGTCGGGGGATGGCATTCACGTATCCTACAGCCGTTACGGCACCTTCCATGACCACCAGCGGCGGACGTCGGCTCCAAATAATGCCACCCCAGCAGGGAACCTCCACCTTGTTGTACAGGCTGGACAGTGTGTCTAAGGCGTTAAGCCTGACCGGGTTGCCTCCAAACACATCTCCGACGATTGTCTGGTTGAAGGCATATGCGACACTCATCGGTGAAGAGAACGTGATGCCAATCCTGAGTGGTCCATTCGGCATGTTGTAGGGCCCATCTGTACCGCGCTGCATGGTGTCGTGGTTGCAAAGATTGACCTCGCCATGAACGTCTGGAGTGAAGTTACGCATCCTGCGGCCTATTGCACACAGTTTGAGTTGTAACACGACGTCCTGTGGCGGCACGAAAAGCATTATTCAACATGGTGGCGTTGCTGTCAGGGTTCCTCCGAGTCATAATCCGTAGGTAGCGATCACCCAATGCAGTAGTAGCCCTTAGGTGGTCTGAGCGAGCCATGTCATCGACAGTTCCTGTCTCCTTGTATCTCCTCCATGTCGGAACAACATCGATTTGGTTCACTCCGAAGCGCCTGGACACTTCCCTTGTTTACAGCCCTTCCTGGCAGAAAGTAACAATGCGGACGCGATCGAACCGCGGTATTGATCGTCTAGGCATGGTTGAACTACAAACAACACAAGCCGTGTACCTCCTTCCTGGTGGAATGACTGGAACTGATCTGCTATCGAACCCCATCCGTCTGACAGGCGCTAATAATGCATGGTTGTTTACATTTTTGGGCTGGTTGAGTGACATCTCTGAACAGTCAAAGGGACTGTGTCTGTGATACAGTACCTACAGTCAATATCTATCCTCAATCTGGGAACCGGGGCAAAACTTTTTTTGAGGTGTGTATAATAAATATGAGCGAGTGAACTTCGAAAAGTAAGTTACACTTTATTATGGCAGAGCTAGTAACTTGTATTGAATGATGCAGTACACTTCAAAGCGACAGATACAAGACACTATTTTGCACCAAATGAGGGGGTGCAGAGGTTAGCACACTGGACTCGCGTTCCAGAGGGCTATTGTTGAAACCCGCTTCCAGCCATCCTTATTTCCGTTTTCCGTGATTTCCCTAAATCGCATCAGGCAAATGCCGGGAAAATTTCTTCGAAAGGGCACGGCCGACTTCCTTCTCCGTCCTCCCCTAATCAGATGGGGCCGATGACTTCGCTGTTTGATCTCCTTCCCCAAATCAATCAAGCAAACAACACAATACTTCAGCAGAGTCTCCAAGTCTCTGTAAACAACGGTCGATAATTACTATCAATCGTTCAATTAATCGAAGACAGAAATCCGGTGCTTGGTCACGGAACCATTAGAGAGTCACTGTGTGAACGTCTTCATCATTGAGAAACCTATTTCCCGCCAGATATTATTCCTCGATTGTTTGGACATTGTCCTCTTTGATCAACGTCCATGGCCTTCCTTCTCAATCAACGTCACCATATCGTGTGGCCTTGGCCCGCTTGTTAGCACCATTTCACTCTGGCTGAACACGAATTTGCACATGCCCCATACAGCTTCAAAATTTCACGGTGGATCTGTGCGCAATTTAAACGTTTTGCCCATAAGAATCACAATCCCGCGTTCATCAGCTCTGGAGTATGTTTCCACTTGTTGCGCCACTTCACTCCCACACTGTGCTGAACCCATTATCCGTACCGCAGCAGAACTGTGACAGAAGGGAAACTGGAACATGTAATCCATTCTGGCAGTGTGGCTTTCTTCTTGTGCAATGGACTTTGCGTGTAACTACATGTGTAACTCACTCTTTGAAGTAGCTACGTATATGAATAGTCTGACACTCTCTGTTTTACTGCTACTGTACGGCATGTTTTATTTCTCATCTCCAGGTGGTCTCTGTTTACATCTGCTTTCGTGTCCGTCTGGGTGATGTAAAGGCAGTGTTTCAGTTTTAATGTTTTATTTTCGCTCAGTACGAGATAACTGTCAATCTTCTTGCCAGCTGTTGAGATTTGTTTGGTTTTCTCTTTGTTGATTAACTCGTTGTTCTTGTGTCAGGCAAGTACCGTATCCTCTCAGTTTTCTGCTTCAAGACTGCTCCAGCATCTCAGTGATACACAACGGAGTAGAGGAATAGTTTTACCAGCAGCGAAGTAAGCACACATACAGCGTAACATGAGCAAACACCACAAACAACGCAACTTATACTGAGTCGGAAAGTGCCAGAACTGTTTATCATATAAACATGCAAAGTAATAATATCAAAATTTCTTGACATAAGTATAAATTTCTGTATATTTCCCGCCGCTGAACACACTCTCGATTAAACCGAGAGAAAATGCGTGCCACAAAATATAAAATTCTTTCTTCAGTTATATACAAATATAACGGCAATATCATTATAACAGTATTAAGATATTCCCTGGAGGTGGCCTGTGAGCTATCAGTATTATTAAGTTGTGTGTGTCTCGAGATACATGCTGTGACACAGTACGCAAAGACCTTCTTAGCACTTTACGTTAAAGTATCCTTCAATAATATTCGCTAACATGAGACGCCTGGGATCTAACACTGACTGTTATTCTCACAGTAAGCTGCCATGGTTTAGAGAATCCCACTCTGAATTCCTGCATCCATGATTTGTGGTTCTCTTGCGCTCAACATCTCCCTCATTTTCTTGAGTTCCTAACGTAGCATTTTCAGAGGGGCAGTATGGTGTAGCGTAGAGCATTTTCCTGCGTAGTGTAAATAGTGACGAGTGATATGATATAAAAGACCAACTTAAAGTATTTTCTTATGTTAATTGGAAACAGTTTTGCAAATATGTCCAAAAAGAAGCTGCATGCATCATAATAAAATTAACAGCCCAACACGTCAATCTAGACCTACATTGTGTGATCAAAAGTATCCGGACACCCCCAAAAACATACGTTTTTCATATTAGGTTCATTTTACTGCCACCTACTGCCAGGTACTCCATAACAGCGGCCTCAGTAGTCATTAGACATCGTGAGAGAGCAGAATGGGGCTCTCCGCGGAACTCACGGACTTCTAACGTGGTCAGGTGATTGGGTGTCACTTGTTTCATACGTCTGTACGCGAGATTTCGAAACTCCTAAACATTCCTAGGTCCACTGTTTCCGATGTGATAGTGAAGTGGAAACGTGAAGGGACAAATATAGCTCAAAAGCGTACAGGCCGACCTTGTCTCTTGACAGCGACGGCCGACAGTTGAAGAGGGTCGTAATGTGTAATAGGCAGACATCTATACAGACCATCACACAGGAATTCCAAGCTGCATCAGGAGCCACTGCAAGTATTATGACAGACGAGAGGTGAGAAAACTTGGATTTCGCTGTCGAGCGGCTGCCCATAAGCCACACACCACGCCGGTAAATGCCAAACGACGCCTCGCGTTGTGTAAGGAGTGTAAACATTGGACGACTGAACAGTGGAAAAATGACGAATCGCGGTAAACAATGTGGCGATCCGATGTCAGGGTGTGGGTATGGCGAATGCCCGGTGAATGTCATCTGCCAGCGTGTGTAGCGCCAAGAGTAAAATTAGGTGGTAGTGTTATGGTGTGGTCGCATTTTTCATGGAGGGGGCTTGCACCCCTTGTTTTGTGTGGCACTATCACAGCACAGGCCTACATTGATGTTTTAAGCACCTTCTTGCTCCCCACTGTTGAAGAGCAATTCGGGGATGGCGATTGCATCTTTCAACACGATTGAGCACATGTTCATAATGCACGGCCGGTGGCGGAGTGGTTACACGGCAATAATATCCCTGTAATGGACTGGCCTGCACAGAATCCAGACCTGAATCCTACAGAACACCTTTGGGCTGTTTTGGAACACCGATTTCGTGCCAGGCCTCACCGACTGACATCGATTCCTCTTCTCAGTGCTGCACTCCGTGAAAAATGGGCTGCCTTCCCCAAGAAACCTTCCATCACCTGATTTAAAGTATGCCTGTGAGAGTGGAAGCTGTCATCAAGGCTAAGGATGGTACAACACCATATTTAATTCCGGTATTACCGATGGAGGGCTCCACGAACTTATAAGTGTCTGAATACTTTTGATGACATAGTGTACGTGTGCTAATGTTGCTGTGTGCAAGAACTACTAAATTTTTAAAAATAGTTCCGTTCAACTACATTGATTTCCAGGCGATGTTCAGATCAGGAGGAAACATTTCATATTCCAGTTTCAATTTAATTTGTTTCCATTGATATTTGAAATTCATTCTTCTTCTTTCTTGTTTATATAGAGTCCTATGTTTTGCGGTAGGATAGCAAAAGAGTGTTCTTTCAGATCTACGAGTGTGTCCAAATTGCTATAACTTGTTTTCCTAATAGCTGTTTGCTTTGGGGTAATGGCTATCGGAAGAATTTACTCAAAACTAGTGAAAATATTGAAAATCACTGGAAAAGAATTTGGTCAGATTTAGTATTACGTGCAATCAGCCATCCAAGTAGCTCCTAGGAGTATGCAGATGCAGTCCGAGTGAGTGGTAGCGTATCAGTGATAAAAATGTGTGAACACTAATCTCGCCCGAAGCCCCGCTTTAAGAGACAGCAAAATCTTGTCGTGCTACTGAAAGACCTAAATGATCTTTGCATTTAGACGAAGAACATTCTCGTTAGCACCCCCAATTCCATTCTCAGGTGAATAAAATTGAATTTGAGATGCAAACTGATGTTTACATCCCCACCTACAACAGCATGGTCATCTTTGCCAACATCTCTCTACAAAGAGCTTAAATCATAGGCCGTATATACTGAACGCTCCACTCAGCTTTAAGAAATAACACTTATGTGGTACTCATCACCCGAAGGATTAAGCATCAATTGTGGCATCTCCCTCATTATTATTACTCTACCTCGTAACAGGATCTAATAAGTCTTCTTTGTCCTTCCTTTCCTGTTCTTGCTTACGTGTTAAGCTACGTACTTTCAGACTTGCTCTCACTTACTCGGTTTACTGAATCCTTTTGTACATAGTTTCCAGAGCAATGAATCTGTTGTATTTTCTTACTGTGAAACTACCAGATTTGAAGCTTGGATCTTATCACTGCTTTGACATTCTTGAGAGGTATCTAATTTCTTGATATCACTCTAAAGTTACTGCTGGCAATTACAATGTGCAATGCAGTTTGACTGTAATTGCCAGATCAGCTTGAAATTACAAGACTTGCTTTTTTTTTTATTCTTGCGTAGTGGGAATGGCATTCATCGAATTACAACGAATCACTAGCAACATTGTTTTTCATCTCCGTGAAAACAACAGTAAAGTTCTTCGCATTTATTTCTGCTCCTGACGATTCTGCAGCACTATCAACATTTGTTCATTTGGACAGCAAATATTTCTATTAAGATAACTGTTCAATGAAGGGTAACAAATTTGGGACTTCAAAATACTATTGTAATGCCGAAATAGTTCGTTAAAGAGTATTATTTATCGACAACTGTGACTTTATTGTTAGGTAATTTAAGCAGCTAAATTTATTCATGAAAGGTAATAGTAATACTACTCAAGAAAAAAATCTTCAAAGTAATTTGTAGATGTAGTCGGTTCTCTCAGATGGTCTGAATTTTACTGTTATTCAACACATGATAACATTCACAGCTACAGAAACGTAGAATATATTAGTTCACAGTTGCAATACAAGTTCAAAATGAGAGTTCTGAATCATCTCAACAGGGCAGGCTAGCTTCCCCACGGAAAAGAGAAGTGCCTATGTTTGGCCATTGCTTTTGACGAGTTCTTTCTACAAGGCGGCACAAAATTAATTTAATAACAAAATATAGCTCAGTGTTTTTCCACAATGTGTTATATTCTGTCTTTGCCCAAAAGAATTATCGTTTTACCTCCTTAACCCAGTACTAATTTGTGTGCTACCTGAATCTTCATTAATTCGATTGGGTGGTTAGATCATTTCAGCACAGGTTTTTGGCAAACGATGTAATTCTTTTAATTTTTTAAGTTGATATTTGTAGACTGTAAATGTAGATGGTGTTGATACATCGTCTGATGTTCAATGCTCGTCTTCCGGTACGCATTTCGTCTCGATATACGTTGTCGTGCCATTTAGTTGTGTATTATTCGATCCCAGTGACGGAAGACAATTGCCGGTAGCTGGTCAGCAATTGGAGGAGACGTGGCGGGGGCAAGGCTAATCAACGCGATGTACATCAACTACATCAGCTTTCTTTTACAACCCGAAGCGTGTCTCAGTGCTTGATAAAACTGGATTATATGATACTTTTTCTAGTGCTCCGCGGAAGCAGATATAAAAATTGGCAGCCCCCTTGATGTATTACATTTTCATCTATTCGCTAGAACAATTATACTGTCTCCTTGTGATGAACATCTGGAAGAAACCGTACCTACTCTTCTTGTCACACTTTTGTTCTGAGTCCATCTCGTCGACATTCGTTTGCTGTCATACTGTCATTGCAATACAAGTAATACAACATTTTACTATATCCACGAAGCTTTCCGGCCTCAGAGATACAGTAAATTGTGTAGAAGTCTGCGATCTGACTGATTTGGTTCTTTCTTTGTTTTGAAAGGACAAATTCGGTTGCCTCAGCATTGTCATCGTCTTGCTTCGTAGCGTTACTCCTGAACGGATGGATTAAAAGATTGCGTCATGTGCTAATGTAATACATGAGTTGAACTACAGTGTTAGGAATATTTACTTTCATCGCTTCTCATTATTTAATTTATTCCTGGTCGTAATCTGATTTTTAAATGCCCTTCAATAAATTACTCGGCACTAATATTCTACGTTCAAAAAATGGTTCAAATGGCTCTGAGCACTATGGGACTTAACTTCTAAGGTCATCAGTCCCCTAGAACTTAGAACTACTTAAACCTAACTAACCTAATAACATCACACACATCCATGCCCGAGGCAGGATTCGAACCTGCGACCGTAGCGGTCACGCGGTTCCAGACTGAAGCGCCTAGAACCGCACGGCCACACCGGCCGGCCAATATTCTACGTCGCCCGTCTTAGTCTGATGATGCAGTCTTTACTCAGAACCTCTAATAGGAAGTCCGATGCCCTTCTTTGCAGCGTCGTTTTATTACTGGAGCTCTTATGAAACAAAACTTTTAGTTATGTTTCATGGTGACGCATCGTCGTGTTAAAGATCGGCCGCCAATACAGGCTCCGACTAAAATTATAATCGATTTTCCTCATTTATGCTTGTTCTTTTCCTTACAACCAGTATTCCATAAAAAAGAAGTGAAATGCAGAACAGCGGTTACATACAGCCAACTGTCTCTGCGATCTGTCTCAGTGATGTCCCCGTACCCCTCACGCTAGTGATTCGACCTTTCTCAAAATCTGAGTGGTGGCGGTATGCTTCACGTACGCTTTCTCTGCGAGATCTCCGTATAAAAAGTTTTGTTAGAATTAGACGCACCAGTGCACTCACATCACTTATCATTTATATGAACGTTTTTGTTCTATACTAAAAATAAGCTCGCATAATAATGAAATTTTAATCGACATTATCCACAGCATGGAAACACTGGATATCAGTTCGGTAGCATTCGATTAAAGAGTCTCTGGTGTAAAACTTTCCATTTCCTTCAGTGAAATTACGCACCACATTCAGCATCTTAAATAACGAAGGCTATGCAGACATAGACAAAAGGAGCAAATAGTTAACGAAATTGCAACACAAATAGCAAACGTCACGTAGATGAAGAAAACCTCAAATGGGACGAGGTAGCTATTAAAAACAAGGCGTTAGTTTCAAGCGGTCGACAACAGGTACATGACGAAATATCGAGAATTAAATTTTAAAAGCAAGGAAATATTTTCGAGAGGACGAGCAGAAATACAACGAAAAGTTGATGGGAGAAACAGTTCAGAACAATAATATTATAAAGAGGAAACATTTTGGTTAGTCATCACAATTCATAATGTTCAGTGGCAACAACAGATAGAAAATACGAAAATTATTTTAGGTATTTATATAGGTCCGTATAACAAACACAGTTAATGTAAGGTTACAAAAAGTACATGAAACTATTCGATGTATGAAGCGATAGGCGAAGAAGTAAGAAGCAAATGGCACCGGGAGACTATGGCATTTCAAAAGAAGTGTTAATATCTGAAGGAATGGATATATGAAAGAAACTTGTAAAATTATTTGTAGAACGTTTACGAAGAAAGACAGTCCATCAGAAATGGAACAACGCTGTTTCTTCAAGATATTCAGTAAAATTATCACCAACTGCTTTCAGATTCGTAAATTGTGGAAATGAAAACGGAGTACCTGTTTACAGAACATTTTTAAACCACACTTCATATATTTACAACATTCTGCAGTTTTCGTCTAGTTTTAATGAATTACAACATTTAATGGATGTCCTTAATACAGTAAGTTAGCAGTAAGACTAAAAATCAATTAGAGTAAGATTGACATACAGTAATGAGTAACAAATATATGGAAAAGAAAATAGAACCAATTAACAGTGATGTCATAAACAGGATGACTATTCATTTACTTTCTAATTATTTGTTTATCATGTTCCGTGAGACAATGCTTACCAAAGCTACTTGGCTAGAGAACGAGTCAGTATTTAGCTTCCAGAAAGCTGATTCGAAACATTATAAAGAAATAATGAAACACGAAAAACAGTTGTGAGGCCGTAATCAGATAAATAACACATCACACAGAAATGTTAATTACTGCGAGGAACTCCTTTTCTGTGTAGAATGAATGACGGAGTGTGCTACAAGAAAATTTTCATTTTGGATTTGAGTACTTTCAAGATTATCACTGATATTTTGTAGTTCTGCTGCAAGTTTATTGAAAACGAAATGTGCTGAACACTGCACACGTTAATATAGAATACTTACTTCGGTGTTTTCCAACTGCATATAGTTTATCCGTTCAGTGTTCAATGCTGGAGCCATCTGTCATCTTATGAATGAATATTGTCAACAAAAGACCATCTGATGATATGTATGTCACTAGGGTGGTCCTCATTTGGAAATTCTTTTTATAGTTTTTCGTAAGCTAACCACACAGTTTGGCTTCATTGTATGTACAAAGGGTGGTGTGAAGTTTTCACTCAGTAGGATAAGGGAGACGGGTGTCCCCAGGTCTTCACAGTCGGAAAATAAATAAGAACTTCAAACTCACAATACATTACTTCTGCATTATAGATTCATAACCTAAAAAGTGTAGGCTGTTTACTTCAGTTTCCTTAACTGAACAGGTTGTCAATCCATAGCTCACACTGTTCGAGAAACATGAGGGGTCAGTGACTGCAAGACAGGTAAAGGCAGGGCAGAGCGAGGTGAACCAAAGTTGTTAACGACCCAACCAGACCAGACCAGCAGTCTTTCACTTTCGAGGGAAGGTAGCAGTTGTACCAAGTGCAATGTCTTTCTCTTCAGTTGTTTTACAAAAGGTTTAATCATAAAATCTAGGGTGAAGACATAACTGGAGCTGAAATGACGTCTGTCAAAAAAAACGTTAATACATTTTTAACGATTTTCGAATGTTTAAATGAACTACACATCAAAGTGTCACACTAACTGTGCGGGAAGCTATAATTTGTTCGGATCAGTCACAAATTCCGACAAGGGATCTAAGAAAATGTGCATCAAAATTTGGAGTTTTATACCAGTATTGGAGACAATTACAAAAGTATACTGGTAGATCGTTGAAAGTCATAATAAAAAAGGAACTGCTTTTTTCCTTGAAAAAATTAGGATCTAGTTCACAACTGCTTTTAAGAACACTAATAATACAAATGATTGCAAGTGGTTGATCATTCAACAGTTGAAATAAAAGTCAGTGTTCATGCATGGAATCGATAACCAGCTATTTGATAAAGAGATCTTGTGGGTGATCAGAGCCAGCTGTGAGGAGACGGGACTAAGCGAATATTAATTTCAACAATTAATTAAATCTTGTATACGTAATACATATTTTACATATGAATGAATCTGAAAGTAAAATGTAAATAAAAATCAATTTCTTGTTGAATACTGCTTAATTTTAAGAACATATGTGAGAATTATTTTACTACAGAAAGGAGTAAGTAAAAGTTGTCTATGAAACTTTCGCTGAATCTGTTAGTCATTCCTGTGTTCAAGCATTGGTTTTTGTCACAGAAGCGCATTTTCAGAGGTGCGAGTGCTCTGATTTTGGATCCTCCTGAGACTCCTTCATCCCACAAATTCTAATCTGTTCAGTATTCCCATTCTTACTAGCTTCAGACTTTCTGCCGTGCATAAGGCTTCAGATGGTATCTTCTTCTTTTTCTTCTTCTTCTTCTTATTTGTTTAGTTGTATTTTTAAATTAATGATGCAGACTTTTCTGTACCAAGTTCAATGTTAATTGTACGGGAAAATTCTAAAGGGTATTATTGAAATTGTAAAAAATGATCACATTAGTAAAATAATGTCAGGGTGCTGAAAATTTGTTATGAGCCTTATGACATAAAAAATGTGGAGAGGGATTGGCAGATATTAACTGTTGTAGGTTAAAGTACTGACACTGTCTAGTTAAAGCCTCTTGACTGTTTGGTAAGGAACGGAACCTGAACTTTTCACGGTGCGTAAATAAACTACTGGGTGCAGCCACTTGTCTTAATTCGCCGTGACGATGCTACACGACACGACTGCTGTGTTGCTTAAGGCTCTTTGCACAAGCTCGCGTCGCTGCATTGTTGTTTTTATGTCACGGGAACGTAAACGTTTAAGCGCAAACGAAGGAAAAGTGGGTGTCGTTAGCGTGTGCACAAGTTGCGAGGGAAAAAAGCACCGCACGTGCCTCTCTGTTGACATGAGGCATGGGAAAAGGGCGGAAGGTCTCGTCTGGCGGAACAAAGCGACGTGCAATTAGTGTGGAGGCGTACCGTTCTGACGTCACTGTACCACTATTCCGTAAACCGCCATCCAAAGGACATACTACACGTCTCATCTTATTCATTCAAAATCCTGAATTAATGTCGACTTAATTCTAATCCAACAATTTTTTTGTCATCAGTCATCTGACTGGTTTGATGCTGCCCGCCACGAAATTTCTCTCGTGTTCCAACCTCTTCATTCTAGAGTAGTACTTGCAACATACACCCTCAAATATTTACTGATTATATTCCAATCTCTGTCTTTCCCTTTAGTTTTTGCCCTCTACAGCTCCCTTTCGTACCATGGAAGTCATTCCCTGATGTCTTAACAGATGTCCTATCGTCATGTCCCTTCCTCTTGTCAGTGTTTTCAACATATTGCTTTCCTCTCCAATTCTGCGCCGAACCTCCTGATTCCTTACCTTATCACTCGATTTAATTTTCAATATTCGTCTGTATCACCACATTCCAAAATGCTTCGAGTCTCCTCTGTTCCCGTTTTCCCACAGTCCATGTTTCACCGTACAATGTTGTGTTCCATCAAAAGTACATTCTCAGAAATTTATTCCTCAAATTAAGTCCTATGTTTGATACTAGTGGACGTCTCGAGGCTCGGAATGCCCTTTCTGCTAGTGCTAATCTGCTTTTGATGTTCTCCTTGCTCCGTCCGTCATTGGTTATTTTGTTGCCTAGGGACTTTCTTAACTTCATCCACTTAGTGACCATCAACTCTGATGTAAAATTTTTCACTGTTCTCATTTCAGCTACTTCTCATTACTTTCGTCTTGCTTCGATTTAACCTCAGTCCATATTCTGTACTCGTTAATCTCTTCATTTCGTTTAGCATATCCTCTAATTCATTTTCAGTTTCACTTAGGATAGCAGTGTCATCAGAAAATCGGATCACTGATATCCTTTCACCTTGAATTTTAATTCCACTCCTAAACCTTTCTTTTATTTCTATCATTACTTCTTCGATGTACAGATTGATTAGTAGGGGCGAAAGATTACATCCCTGTTTTACACCTGTTTTATACTTCGTTCGTGGTCATCCACTCTGATTATTCGCTCTTGGCTCTTGTACATAATGTATACTACCCGTCTCTCCCCTATTTTTTTCACAATTTCGAATCCAAATATGTTAATGATGTACCATGAATAACAGATTCTAAATCCGCAATCGACAAGATGTAGTGCCAGTTCCCAACAAGTGGTGCCAGATGCAGTGAAGGATCGTGTCATCTGTAGACAAAATGATTACAATCACCTACAGCACATAATATTGTAAGCAGATTACTAATCCGCTATCCCAGTACCAATTGAAAATTGCCTATCTAATGACATCCAGGGGCAACAAACATTGATTTTCAATACTTTGTGTAATTATTCACCGAATTTAAGCATTTTAAATCATGTCAGTTTGCTCAAAAAGAATTGTAACGTTATGTGAAAAGTTTAACGCAATAGGATTTGCATTATTGTTACAGTCTGTAACCGACACCTCTCTGAGGCGTCGGTGTAAGTGACGGCCGGTAAGTATCCGGATTTTATTCATCCAGTTTTTGAGAATAAGAACACTTACCAACTTCCAACAAATTTGACACATAATTTCACACCTTTAAGAAAAGATACCCTCTCCTTTCACTCAGACACACACACACACACACACACACACACACACACACACACACACACACACACACACACACAATTCGCAACACAGTTTGCAGACAGTATCCATATACAGTACAGGACAGACTGTACATGCAAAATTATATCACTGTGCGCCTTATAGCTCAAGAGTTATAAGCATTTAGATGCATAATAATCTAGCTTTTGGTTAAGGGAGAACATTCATGAAAATGACCTAAAATATCAGTTGTTTATGTATTTAGTTTTATTTTTTGGTAGCACTTTAGCACAATAAGTTCCCAAAGTTTTAATGATGCAATTATTTAGCAAGTGCCTGAAAAATAATTAACTGAGTGGTGTGACCTCTACTGTACCTACTTTTTGAAGCAATGCTTCAATACCAGCTCCACAAATAAAGATTCTGTGAATTACCTTAAAGCAAACTTGCCTCGGATACATCTAGAAAAGTGTGAAATGTACTCTTTTGTTGTATAGATTATCTGCGACTCTGCTCCGTATCTTAGAAACAAGAACCACACTCCATGTGACTCTGAAAATTCAGTCATATGGAAACGATGCCCAAAAACTACTGTTTTCTCCGCTACAATTGTCAGAATTGGAACTTATGATGAAGGTCTGTATTTAATTATGAGAACGTAGAGACGATGAAGGTAACGGAGAGAATGGGCTTTAAGATACGAAACTTCACTTTAGACATCTTAAGAAAATTAGATTTACAGTGGCTCTCTGAAGCTGAAGTCTGTAAGCCAGGAAAATGAAAGAAGGCAGAAGTAAGAAACCAGAAGAGAAGGCTTGAAGGGAAGGACGACCCAGATTACAAATGTGGGGCCTTCTGTAGAGATGAGATAAGAAACATGAGACTGAACTTTAAATTGTATTTTCTGAAAATTGTGTTTCTTAAAGTTTATGTACTTTCTTCAGAATCTATGAAGGCTAGAATTACGAAATTTTGTACACTTATTTCTATAAACCATATAAATGTTGTTCCAAGATACAATTTTTAAATTCTGAGTGTTAGCTGATGTACAGCGCTAAGTGCTTGGAATTTTGCATGAATTTTCTGTTATACTTACAAAACAATAACTGAAAAATATAAAATTCTCCTATTCGATATATTCAGAAAAACGGCATGAGAGAAGTTTACTATATACAAAGAGATTAAACCGAGCATATTCATATATTTTGAAATTAAATTTTTTAAATTGCATAAAAAGTTAAATATATGTAAGCCAACGAACTCAACAGGAAATTTGTTAATTTAAGTAATACATGGTACAAAATTCCTTCCCTCTATCTTCAAAATTGTGGGTTTGGTGCATCTTTTAAATAATGTGTATCATCCACGAATGTTCCCCCTTAAAATAATACGAAGTAAAATGTCAGATATTGCCTTTTATTGTATTACTGTATTACTTTTTAGGTACCAACTTTATTCGCAGCAGACTCTGCAACAGTATCTGCGTATATCATTGAATGTATCTGTATAATTATATCACATAGTTAAGTAAATATGACGTCATAAGCATTGACAGTGCGTGTAAAACTAGCTCTTGCTTAAAACAGAGTGCAAATTACCCAGACTATATTCATTCAGTGTTCATTTAGCGACTTACAACAAACATTGAGCATAATTTCAGATCTTTCCTAAACTTTTTCTCGCTTACGTGCTTCACGTCAAATATTTAACGCATTAACTCTTATTTAAAGTAACCAGATGAATAAGGCTGTCTTATACATCGTAGTTCAACTCTTCAAAGAACTGGGGTTTACTGATTTTATCCTAGCTACGTTTGTGTACAAAAACATTATGGTTGTCTTTAGAACAGAAATGCTACATAAAAAATATTTCATCATTTACCCAGTGACATAAAATGTCTGACAGAAACCAAGTAAAATTTGATAACATACTGAGAAAGTTTCTCATTCACAACACCTTCTACTCCTTAGAAGCATGTCTATTACTGTAACGTATAAAAGGTGGTGTGTGGGAATTACTAGCTCACATCTGTATATGTTCTCTCTTCCTGAAAAAAGTCCTTAGAAATGTTCAGAATGTAGCCGTATGTATAAATTAATTTTGTTATGTGAGTGTAAATCACTCGTTCCATTTTATTACCATCTACTGCGCGGAATGATCCAGGGAACATGTTACTAAATAACTAAGTAACTACGAAATTACTGCTCATCAGACGCGCTTTTCTTGCCATTGGTAGTCTAAACTTTATGAGCTCTTTACTTCGACTATTATCAGTTATTTTACTGCGCAAATAGCAGAAATCGACCACCACTTATTTTACTGCGCAAATAGCAAAACTCGACTACTACTTCCAGTGACTCGTTTCCTATTCTAATTCCCTCAGCATACCGTGATTTAATTCGATTACATTCCATTATCCTTGTTTTGTTTTTGTTGGTGTTCATCTTATATTTTCCTCTGAAGACAGTCTACTGCTAATCTAAGTCCTTTGCCGCCTCCGAATGGATTACCAAGTCGTCAGCAAGCCCTGAAAGACTGTTTTTTCTCCATGAAATTTAATTCTCCCTCCAAATATTTCTTTGGTTTCCCCTACTGCTTTCTTAGTGTACAGATTGAAGAACAACGGGGATGAGCTACAAACGTATTTACTACCTACCCAACCACTGAGTTCCTTCAGGCCCCTCGAATCTTATAACTGATGTTTAATTTCTGTACAAATTTTAAAGGTTTCTTTCGCTCCCTGTATTTATATACGTAGCTTTTCTTTACTTTCACCTACCTTCCAAGTTAATTTGCAGAGGTTAATTCATAGGGTATTGCCTCGCGTGTTCCTCTATTTCTCCAGAACCCAAACCGGTTTCCTATGAAGTCAGCTTCTACCAGGTTTTCCATTCTCGTAAAAATAATTCGTGTCACTATTTTGCAAGCGTCTTTATGAGCAGGTAATTCGGTAATACACTTGTCAGCACCATCATTCTTTTGATTTGGAATTATTACATTCCTCTTGAAGTCCGAGCGTGTTTCACCTGTCTCACATACCTTGCACACCAAGCGGAATAGTTTTGTCTATTTTGATCTGCCTAGGATACGAATAGCTCTGAGGGAATTTTGTCTCCTTCAGGCGCCCTGATTCGATTTAGGTCCGTCAGTTCCCTGTCAGAGTCTTCTCACATTATCTTGTCTCTCCCTGTATCTTCACTTATTTCTTCTTCTCTTTCTGTTTTAGTGTCCACAAGTTTGTGCCCATATATGGAAACTCTATATATTCCTTCCAACTTTCAACTTCGCCTTCTTTGCTTGGTTTTCTGTCTGAGCTCTTGATGTTCACACAGCTGCAACTCTTTCCTTACAAAAATCTCTCTGATTTTCCTGTAGACAGCATTCATCTTTCCCCTAGTTTTACATGCTTCTGTATACTTGAATTGGTCTTCTAGCCTTTCTTACTTACCTATTTCACATTTTCTGTCAGTCTCATTTTGTAGATGTCTGTATTCTCTTTCACCTGCTTTATTTTCTGTATTTTTATGTGTTCTCCTATCATCAGGTAAGTGGTGGGAGGACCGAGCCAAATGGAGAGGACTCGTCAGCGTTCAGACACGGCAACAGCTGGAGCGCAATCCGGATACAACAACATCATCCATTAAATTCTATGTATCCTACGATATCTAACGATTTTTACTAGGCCATATCTTTGTACCTACACTCCTGGAAATTGAAATAAGAACACCGTGAATTCATTGTCCCAGGAAGGGGAAACTTTATTGACACATTCCTGGGGTCAGATACATCACATGATCACACTGACAGAACCACAGGCACATAGACACAGGCAACAGAGCATGCACAATGTCGGCACTAGTACAGTGTATATCCACCTTTCGCAGCAATGCAGGCTGCTATTCTCCCATGGAGACGATCGTAGAGATGCTGGATGTAGTCCTGTGGAACGGCTTGCCATGCCATTTCCACCTGGCGTCTCAGTTGGACCAGCGTTCGTGCTGGACGTGCAGACCGCGTGAGATGACGCTTCATCCAGTCCCAAACATGCTCAATGGGGGACAGATCCGGAGATCTTGCTGGCCAGGGTAGTTGACTTACACCTTCTAGAGCACGTTGGGTGGCACGGGATACATGTGGACGTGCATTGTCCTATTGGAACAGCAAGTTCCCTTGCCGGTCTAGGAATGGTAGAACGATGGGTTCGATGACGGTTTGGATGTACCGTGCACTATTCAGTGTCCCCTCGACGATCACCAGTGGTGTACGGCCAGTGTAGGAGATCGCTCCCCACACCATGATGCCGGGTGTTGGCCCTGTGTGCCTCGGTCGTATGCAGTCCTGATTGTGGCGCTCACCTGCACGGCGCCAAACACGCATACGACCATCATTGGCACCAAGGCAGAAGCGACTCTCATCGCTGAAGACGACACGTCTCCATTCGTCCCTCCATTCACGCCTGTCGCGACAACACTGGAGGCGGGCTGCACGATGTTGGGGCGTGAGCGGAAGACGGCCTAACGGTGTGCGGGACCGTAGCCCAGCTTCATGGAGACGGTTGCGAATGGTCCTCGCCGATACCCCAGGAGCAACAGTGTCCCTAATTTGCTGGGAAGTGGCGGTGCGGTCCCCTACGGCACTGCGTAGGATCCTACGGTCTTGGCGTGCATCCGTGCGTCGCTGCGGTCCGGTCCCAGGTCGACGGGCACGTGCACCTTCCGCCGACCACTGGCGACAACATCGATGTACTGTGGAGACTTCACGCCCCACGTGTTGAGCAATTCGGCGGTACGTCCACCCGGCCTCCCGCATGCCCACTATACGCCCTCGCTCAAAGTCCGTCAACTGCACATACAGTTCACGTCCACGCTGTCGCGGCATGCTGCCAGTGTTAAAGACTGCGATGGAGCTCCGTATGCCACGGCAAACTGGCTGACACTGACGGCGGCGGTGCACAAATGCTGCGCAGCTAGCGCCATTCGACAGCCAACACCGCGGTTCCTGGTGTGTCCGCTGTGCCGTGCGTGTGATCATTGCTTGTACAGCCCTCTCGCAGTGTCCGGAGCAAGTATGGTGGGTCTGACACACCGGTGTCAATGTGTTCTTTTTTTCCATTTCCAGGAGTGTATTTGATCCTCTGCTGCCTTCACTGTATCTTCTCTCAAAGCTATCCATTCGTCTTTCACTGTACTCCTTTGCATTGTTCCAGTCACTCATTACCTAATCCCCTCTTACAGAGCCTAGTGGCGGAGTGGTTAGCACCCTGGATTCTCGTTCGGGGCTTGTCAATAACAATACCCAAAATCGAGAAGTCGAGTCGATGTGCAATTCGTAATATTACCAGATATTTTATTTGATTGGCTTTATTTCTGGATATTAACTGTTGATATTTGACAAGACTGATCATAGGTGTCATCATATTTAATATCGTATACAATTATTTGCATTGGATATATGTCACAACGCATCATTTTTGGTGTTTTCCAATGTGATATTTTAGTTACATGTGTTTCTGAAGAAGATTGGTTACACCTGTCGAAATCATCCTCATAGGATGAATAAAACCACCTTTCTGTTGCAATTGGTTAGCTGCTTCTGATTACTATACTGACCTGTAACCGATGCTGAAGCGATGACAAGAAGATACAATCACGGTACAGTGTGTGTGGTGGAGTAATATTATTCTGCAGTATATTCTGATTTCACGTAGGTGCTCTTTCCAACATACTGCTTTTATTTTAATTCCTGTTTTGTTTTTATATCACGGTGACATATTTTTAGTTATACAAAGCTTACTCTTTAATTCCCTGCTATCCTTTGAGGCGTCACCGTCTACAAAAATTGAACCATAACTTGCATCTAATTGTAATTAATTGATACATATAGAAAATAATCTCAATGATGATGAGAGCCAGAAATGTAGATTAATGCATTTTGTCTCTCAGTGCCACAGGAATAGATATAATTCAGTTAAGATTTTTTTTCCTCAACGGTTCCCTCTTTTTACTCCTTTGTATCAGCCCAGTGAGGAATCCGTTAACGCCCTTGTTAGACGGGGGGGGGGGGGGGGTGACAAATGAGCCTACTACAATTCTTACGACAAATATCAAGTGTGCGTTAACGACCATTTCACTCTAATTTAAGTATATGGCCGAAAGAGACGGCCTTCCAGGAATTGTGAAACGATTCCTGTCGTTCCAGACCGTTTGCCACAAAGAGCGCAGATTCTCCACGAGATGGGGAAATTTACAGGCGTCTATTGTGCTGAATGAGGACAGGCTGATCACGCCTAAGCGCTGTAGTGTACGAGTGAGACAGACGAGAACCTACGTCATAGGGAAACCCTGTAGGAGCTGTTTGTGCCCAGGGAGGCGTAGCAGTATTAAATATGGCGGACCTAAGATTGGCCATAAAGGGAACCATTTATGAAAACTGTTTAATTCTGTAGTAATTCAGGGAATGAAGCCACAGTAGTTTTAATCTACCATCTTTCTTAAATTTTCATGGTGATCCCAATATAACTTGAATATTGATAATATGTATATTAGTTTAGGATTTAATGTTAAAGTGATATTCACAAGTCTTGTAACAAGGACCTGAATGCTAAAATCTAAACGCTTTGGTCGATCTTAGCGATTGACATTTCATATAAAAGCGGATGATTGAAATGGCAAATGTTGTAAATATGAACTCTGCAACTTTATGTGTTTAAAAGATATAGTAAATTCAAATTATCAGTATTTTCAGTTACGCATCAGGTCATCATTTCCTCGACACAAAACACACTTAACGATGACAGCATGACATCTTATTGAATCATTAGGTAATAGAATATTTGTTGTAAAGTTTAGTGCATAATAGTTACTTTTGTTCTTTATTTATTTATCAGAAAGCACACTAGTGCAAGGCTACTGGCCGTAACATTCAAAGTTAAGGCGGAAACTGTATTGGTTTTATGGAAAGAATTTAACGTTTATTATGCAATGGATAACATTGTTACTTTATTTAGAAAGTGAAAGTGGTCAAGCTTTGATTATTTAAAATAACGTAGAATATGCTGTAGTCAATCAGATGGACGGCTTCAGGGAAGGGAACGTCACTAGTCAGTTGAGCGACCATGTTCAACACGCAGGAGACGCGGCTAGAGACGGGCAGAGGGACAGTGCTGGTGCAGACACGAAAGCGGACAGTTCGGCTGGAGACACCAAACTGGACAGTTATGGTCTAGACAGCAAAGGGTACAGTTCGGATTGAGACGCGAAAGACGACGGTCGGTCTTTAGGTAGCTAGGAAGTGAAACGACTTAGAAAATTTCGCATTGTGTGTGACTTAGTCTCTGTGCGGTGAGCAGCCGCGAGCCTGGTGTGAACTCTTTAACTTCTCGCGTCGCTAACGAGATGGAGTATTGAACTTGTTTTTCGCGATGAGATTGTGGATGATCGAACTGTATCAAATGGATAGGCTCTCAAGTGTAACAGTTACTCTAAATACGATCACTTTCCCTATTAGTTTGATTTCTGAATAAACATTATTCTAACCAAATTGCAACTGTGTGACCTACATCATTTATGGGTCGTTAACTTAGTTCCAGATATTATATGTTATATTAACTTTGTATGTTTCATACAATTTCGCAAACTTGCCATTAGCCAGACAATTTAAACAAGGGGTCACAAATGTCTAATTTAGGGAGTGTAATACGACACATGGGGCTCAACCCCTAGACGAGTTTGAGCCAAGACATTTCGACGAAGAGGAACCGCATATGAGCACGAACATCTTTGAGATGTTAGCTCGCACAAGTAAGCTGTGAAACCTACAGTTATGGGTAAAGGGATGTAAGGCGAAAGGTTAGGGCCCATGTAACATCATGTGTCATTTCATGTTACTACTTTATTGACATAAATACCTCTGAAACAGGTAGGCATTCAGCAATCACAATCTCAGTTAATTACAACACATATTGCGTAAGACTTCATGTCTGAATAATAGGGCAATAAAAACAGGTACATCTTGATTAATAAGAGTTTCATCTAACCCAAATTATGAAATAGTTCTTAATTTCATTAAAAAGGAACAGGCATTCCTTCAATAATAACAGATTCAGTTAAGTAGAACTGCCAAATACAGAACAGGTAGGCCTTCAATAATAACAACTTCATTCAAGTAAAACTACCCAAGAGAAAACAGGCCGGCCTTTTTCAATCACAGCTTCAGTCAAATGAAATCACCAAATAAAAAACAGACACGCCTTATATATTAACAGCTTCAGTTAAGCAAAATTACCGAACAGAAAACAGGCAGACCTTCAGTAACAACAGCTAAGACCCCAAAATCCAAAACTTAACCCAAGTTCACGAATCGAAGCTGAAGCTTGCCAGTTCCAAAGGGAGCCCAGAATTCAGCACAGCGAAACTAGCTTCAATTCTTTCATCGGCGTGCCATGTCCCAGAGCTGGCTGGCCAGGCTACGCAAGAAGACGGCACTTGAAGTCGGCCTCGGATTCAAATCGTCCCACAAGTATGACCAGCAACCACTCGCCGGACTCCGTGCCCACAACGCCTGTACAAGTGCCCGCCTTAGTCGCCGGGCGGACCTCTCACGCCGTCCTCGTTCCCTTGCCCTCCCTATCTCGCCACGTCGCACGCCCCGTCCAACATCAACAATATCGTGCAAAGATCTTATTGGCCTCAAACCAGAGGGACGTTTACGACAGTTCGAGCTAGTGGCGCCGGGAATCCGAAAGGCAAGCCAGCAACCCCGCCACGGCTCAAACTGTTGAAGAGTGATCGGTACAAAAAATTTCAGGGACGCGTTAGACTCGTTTAAGGAAGCAACGACAGAACGCGATAATTCGTCACAAGTTCCTCTTATTTGAAGCCTGAAATAAAATTCTAAAAACACAGTGAAAATTATTTGCACAAGAAGACATCGAATAGGTAATGAGACTAAAATGTCCGACACAGCTATGTATCATATAATACAACGATTATTGAATTACGTAACATACAGATGAAACTTACGTGTTTCCCACAAAACATCAGACACGACTGAGTGAGCTCGTGGCTCTTCTTCATTTTCCCCGCGATATTATATGTCGTTCCTTTTACAAATTTCACATACATTAATTACTAATGTGATGTGGTTGAACAACAGTCTCCTTACCTCTCATTTCGGGACTATGTGAAACATTATAAAAGATTTAACATCACAAAATGAACGGGTAGCGTCAATGTTTCAAAATAATTTCAAATGCTGAGCTGTCGTACGATAGTGTCTGATCAGTACATTCGTTTTATAGTATACACTGAATCTACATACGTTAATGTTCGACGATCCCTATTGCCTGGGAACACGGGTTTCTCACTAACCTCAGGTTGCCAACTTTGCCGCCTGTGTTCCAAGCTAGCGCACCAGCTGCAACTGAACTGTCCTCATGTTTCACAACTAGTGTTCACAGTAGCAACACTTGGCAGCTACACAAATGTTCGCCACAAGCAGTGAAGAAATGTCACTGTAGTGCCGTTGAATTCTAAATTTACAAGGGAAATCTTTTTTTACGCAAACACAGTGTTTAGTACGCGACAATTGTCTATACACCACATTCTTGGCAGTGGTTCATTTTTTCTACCTTGCATTCGTGCTGCGCGTAAGGGGCCAGCTTAACCACGATTCTCATAACAATGAAGATTGAAGATCTTAAGGCCTGTAACTAAAAAATAATTTCTAATAACTGAGTTTGAACCATGAATCATTTAACACACGGCCTGGGAAATCGTGATATGTGCTATATAAACAGTAAAAGAATGGTAGCTATACCGATCATCTGCTATGATTTTCACTGCTTCCGAAAACATTCAACAGTCTCCTTGCATTTCATTACTAAACTCGATTATAGACAAATTACGTTCTTAGGACTAGTAATTAATGTTCTTCAAAGTTGTATGTTTGACCATGAAACAGAAAATACATGAATTTCACACAAATAATGATGCAATTTTGGTTCGTGGCCCCACGTTGGGCAACATACGAGGCGTTAGCTCTAAAAAAATGAAGCAAAACTGGCATTTAATTGTAGTTAGTTAGATTTATAGAAGAAAACTCCACTGAAAATGGAGGCCAGAAATATACGTTGCTACATCTTATCTCTCACTGCGATAAAGGAAGTTAATATTCCGTTAAGATTTGTTTACTCAAAGGCTACCTCTTCTTACTCATTTGCATCAGACCAGTGAGAAAAGCGTTTAAGGCGCTTGTTAGACGTGGGGCTGACACATCAACCTACTACAGATCTTAAGAAAAATATCACCTAAAATGCTGGAGAACGACCAGCTCAGAAAGTCTCAAGGACGCGATTAGTATTCGCTAGTTGGCCATTTAGTAATTCGTTACCATTCTCTCTTACCTGAAGCCTGAAATAAAATTCTAAGAATGTAGTAAAATTATTTGCATGAGAATACACCGGACAAGTAATAGAATCAAAATATGCGACACAGCTACGAGCGTAGACCATTTAATTAATTTAACATACAGAACAAAATTTAGATATATCTAACAAAACACCAGGCAAGAGAGTGAGTGACACAGGCTCCAGCCATAAGAAGCACGGTTCTGATTCATTTTCTCCCTCACGATTTTATACATGCTTCTTTTTGTAAATTTCACAGACACTAATTGCTAATGCGATTCGGTAAAAATGTTTACACAAAGATGCTTCTACATTGCGATGTGGGTTTGAATGATGTGCCACCACGATGCACATGTCTTCTAAAACGTGGGCGGTTTTCAACTATTTTAAAAGTAATACTTTACCTTTACTCCAAGCTCACACAAGTCCGCAGACACGCAGGTAATGCAAGCACGCTTTTGTTAGGTTGAGTTAAAATAGCGACATGTCACATAATCGATCGATCAACAATTAAGATATGAGAGTTTGTGAAGGTGAACTAATAATTTAAATGAACAGTCACGTAGCAAGGATGTGTCCTTCCATCCGTCAGATGGAAAGAGTAGTAAAGCAGTATCGGTATGTGGTAGACAGTGATGCCAGCTGTAGGGCCACGGTGTATTAGGCATAGGAAGTAGGTGATAAACAAGAATGGGATAGACCTTTTCTCCGAGAAGAATTTTTCCCAGTCTCTACCAGTCTCAGTTCAAACTGTACTAATCTTCTTTCATCCGCTGCTACGAGCTGCAGTGCAAAGTGCACAGTACTTTTGTTATATTTAGCCGTTACAGCCTTGTCTTTGTCAGAGTTTCTGTGCCCTCTGCATTCCGATCGCACGCGCTGTGACCTTTTTCCATTCATGAGTTCTGCGCTGCTGCTTTCACTGCGCAGGAGAACGCGCTTCGTCATTAATGAGGCAGCACGCCGCGCCGTGCAGACTTCACGGCAGAGCCGTGGGGCGGTCCGGGCCGCTCTGACATAATGCGCGCTGCACGCTTCGCCGCGGTCACCGGGCGTGACATCGGGGCGCGCCAGCGCTTCGGAACCTCCAAGGCGCACGTGAGGCTCCAGTCTTAAAAAGTTCTTCGCGTCTACAGGAAGTGAATCGTAATGCGGTGCTTCACTTTTAGAGTCCTGGCAGTGCAAGTTCCTAGATGAGTCAGATAATATACTGCTTCCCACTACGTATATCTCAAGAGAAGACCTTGGAGGTAAAATCAAAGAGCTCATAACAATCGTTCTTCCCGCGGACCTCTCGTGACTGGACCGAAAATGGAGAAATGACAGTATTACAGAAAGTATATTCCGCCACGTACCGTAAGGTGGCTTGCGGGGAGTAGGTGTAGATGTCCCCTTGAACTAATGATGGCACCGATGGTGATAATGCTAATCTACATCAACGGTGAGGTGAAATAAGTCATGGGTCACATAATGGTGCTAGTATCGCATACAAAAGGTATAAAAGGGCAGTGTGATGGAGAAGCTGTCAATATTTTTTGCCCACCGTTTTGACTGTCTTCTCTGTGCCACCTTTATGTACTACTTGTTGTCAAACTCAAGGCTGAAGAGCGGCGTATTGTGCTGCTGACAGCCCGCCTTTGTGTAAGGTGTTTAAAATCACAATAAAGAAAAAAAAAGAGAAGCTGTCATTTGTACTCAGGTGATTCGGGTGAAAAGGTTCCTGATGTGCTTATAGCCGCAAGACGTGTGTTAACAGACCTTGAACGCGGAATGGTTGATGGAGCTAGACACATGGCACATTCCATTTCGGAAACCGTCAGGGAATTCAATATTCCGACATCCACTGAGTGATGAGTGTGTCGAGAATACCAAATTAAAGGCATTATCTAGCACCACGGACAACACAGTGGCCGATGGCCTTCACTTAAAGACTGAGAACAGCGGCGTCTGCGTAGAGTTGTCAGTGCTAAGACACAAGCAACGCTTTGTGAAATAACCGCAGAAATCAATGTAGGATGTGCGACGTACGTATCCAATAACACAGTGCGGCGAAATTTGGAGTTAATGGGCTTTGGCAGCAGATGACCGGCGCGAGTGACATTTGCTAACAGCACGACATCGCCTGCAGTGCCTCTCGTACGCTCGTGACCATGTCGATTGGAACCTAGTCGACTGAAAAAAAGTGGCCTGATCAGATGAGTCCCGATTACGGCTGGCAAGAGCTGTTGATAGGGTTCGAGTGAGGCGCAGACGCTGCGAAGCCGTGGACACAAGTTGTCAAAAAGACACGGCGCATGCTGGTGATGGCTCCATAATCGTGTGG
Organism: Schistocerca americana; assembly: GCF_021461395.2. Classification (NCBI taxonomy): domain Eukaryota; kingdom Metazoa; phylum Arthropoda; class Insecta; order Orthoptera; family Acrididae; genus Schistocerca; species Schistocerca americana. Next base: position 591,266,075 of record NC_060119.1, read on the forward strand.
CCTGTGTTTGCATGGAATGGACTGGATCCTCTGATACAAACGAACCGATCACTTGTAACACCATAGCTCTAATGCTGTACTGATTTATTCTGCTTTTTTGTTTTGGTTTAATGTTACAACATTCAGTATCTGTAAATGTGTTCGAATCGATAACACAAAATTGTTTACTACTTTCTTTGTTTAAACTTTGATGTCATGGTTTGATTCTGTTTGTGTTTTGTTAAGTTAGCATGTTACTGCGCCGTTATGTATGTATATTTCTTTCTAGAATACTATACCTGTTGTGCTAAAGTGCTGATTATTTTGTATATTGATTGTCTGTCAGTGATGTAGTGTCTGTGTGGAAGAGACAGAAAATTTAATGTATGCCCTGTGTAATGATGAAAATTGGTTTCCTTAAACCAGTCTGTGGATTAAAATTACTGTAAATGCTTTATTTTGAGGATGTTTCTGGAATAAATGCATGAAATTTCTTGGTGTATATACTGTACGTTTGTAATACGTGTTTTTTTTCCCCAACTGAAGTTGGATGGAATATTTTTTTTGTAGCCAACACCACTTAGGTGTTATGGATGTTTCCTTGAAGTATCCCTTACAGGAAACTTCAACAAAACATGGGGCATGTGTAACACCATAGCTCCAATGCTGTACTGATTTATTTTGCTTTGGCTTAATGTTATAACATTGAATATCTGTAAATGTGTTTGAATGGATAACACAAAATTGTTTACCACTTTATTTGTTAAAACTTTGATGTCATGGTTTGATTCTGTGCAATGTAGTATATCTGTCATTTAAATTCTTTGTCCCATTTGGAGGGAACAAAACTTACTATACATAATTGTAATTTCTGTGTGAATAATTTTTTGTAGTAATGTCAATACGTGCAAATGTCTGTTTTCTTTCATGTGTTTGGTTGCTGTTATATAAATTGCTGATCCTCACTTAAGGTTCTTAGTTCTTTAGTATATAAAAGGTGTAGTGCTTCCCCTCGGGAACGGAACTGTGTAGCGCGCGCAAATTGTGGTTGGCCTAGGTAGAAAAGCTGGAACAAGAGTCAGTCGGGGACGAGCTACCAAACTGTGCACTGCCATGTAAAAGTTGCATATTGTGCTGATTCCGAGAGAGGCTTTTTCTGCATCTTTCAAATGCCTCAGATGGATGGATAAATAGCTGGAACGATTCCAGAATTGGTATTCATCATCGCCACCAAGAAAGGCCAGAGTCCAGCGTTTCTGTCTGCAAATCCGCCTACCAACTTGCAGTTGCCACCGCATTGCGCAATCACTGTAAAGGAGTACTATAATGACGTACAGTGAAAGATCAGCTTATTGGGTGATTTAGTGTGCACAAATATAAGGTAACTTATAACTGAATTTATGTATCTACCTTGATTTTTTCCCTATTTCAACACCTCTCAGGTTCCTCTCCACTTGAACTATGATTACCGAGTGTCCTATTTTGTGGAAAAAATGAAAGCCTCAAAGTTAGACAGTTAATTACATAATGTTGTTTTATCTTTGATGAGAAGGGAATATTCAGGTTTATTGTGGATTTGGTGAAATTGTGGGAAGCAGTAAATGTAGTTTTGTAAAGTTTTAAAGTCACCTATTTAATCATTTATTTGAAAGTAGAAGACTGTGGTAATAAAGACAATTTGCTGTTTCTTTTAAAGATTAAAAGTTCATAAAACTGAGGCTTATAAAGTTTTGCTTAGTTAATGATCATAGTGCTAGCTGTAGTAAATTTTAAAAGGTGAGTCAGTTTCTTGCAAATTTGTCAACATTGTCTTTCACTGTAGTAAAAGTGGAAAACTGCAATAGTAGAAAATCATATGTTCATGATTTCTGTTTGTCTCTCTTATGTATTGGAAGTGTATATTAACAGTATAACAGGATCCACAATTTGTCTGTTGTGCTAATGCTAGGTAACAAGTAATGGGAAGACCACTATTTATGAAAACCATAATTTCTTTATTCAAAAGATAGTGAGAAGCAACCTGTTAGTGGATTCCAATTAACTCTCATTTTAAATAGTAAAGTATTTAACTGAGAGAGACCTAACCTATGTCCAATACATGATCCTGCAGTGAATGTTAATAGTAATGTTACAAAGAGCATTCAGTCTGAACAAGCCCTGAAAGTAATAGTGTGTTTCGGTATCTGTTATATTTTTGCAAATAGTTTGCGCTGCTCCAGCTGTTAGCTTCAATCTTACCGTAAACATATGTATGTGTCAGAGTTCATTGCACTCGCTTGTGGCCAAGTCTAGGTTGTGTTTGTCCGTTATAGTTACTCATACCTACTTTCTTAAACGAGAACGTTAATCTTTCTCTTGCCTAATTAGGTTGGCGACCGTTTTCCTTATTCTTTAAACAGTATAGCTAGGCAAAAATATTGTTTGTTACTGTTCGAATATTTACGTATTTCTGACTTTCATTCCCGATAATCCATTTCCGTTAGGTACAACACGTATAACCTAGAAAAATTCCTCTCAGAGGGTAACACTGTTCTGTTGCGTTATACCATAATTGCTTTAATAAGATAGTTTTGTTTCACAACCTGCCTCGAGCTTCGAGGTTATGGTATAGCAGTAGCATACAGTAGTGTCATACGAGGCACTGCGTGACAGGACGTTGTTCAGTTTGCACCTACAGACGGAAAAAATTATTAGTAGTTAGCATTTTACAAACAGTGTGAACATAAAACGTCCAGCGGCACGAACCTGTACATTATTTGACAGAACGGATAGTGCAAGTTCAACTTAAATTGAAAATTAAAGATATCAGTACTCAATAGTAACTAAAATGGACAGGAAACTAGAAATAAATCTAGACACGCAAGAACAGAATGCAATCGAGGGCAGTTCAGGTAGCACACCAACAGATGGCACTATGCGCGAGTTCAATTACGTACGATACCACGCTGATGTCAATAAACAGATACAAGCTATGAATGTAGCTCGTACTAAGAAAGCCAATATGAGCGATATTGTGGAAGACAGTGGCTATGTTAATGAATCGCGGGATATGTTCGAATCACCAGAAACTGAAAGGGAAGTAGGACTCGAACGCAAAAATGCGGTAGAAACCGAAAGTGAAAAGACACCAGATGTGACTGATTTGTTCAGGATGTTATCTGCGCAATTTGCAACACAAATTGCAACACTCAACGATATTAATACACAAATCGCAGCACAGGGACAACAAAATGCAGTAGACAATGACAATATCAAGCCGCAAATTGCAGCACTGGGGCAACAAAATGTAGCACAAGGGCAGCTAATTGCGACACAGGGTAGTGATATTAGTAAACAAGTGCAAGAGCAAGGCAAGAATCTTAGCAAACAAATTGAGGAAGTCAATTCAAGGGTAGGAATAGTGAGTAATGAAATCAAAAGTTTTAAAAGCGAAATTACTGTCATTAATGGCAATATTGCCAATGTAGAAGGACAGATTCATGACATTAACGAATGATTTGACACTGAAGTAATAAAAATTTAAGACCAAATAGAACCCTTAGTCAATACTAAAGTGGGCGAAAAGGTATTCGGTATCAAATCCGAAGTACAAACAGAATGTAACGCGGAATTTGCACAGATTAAACAATCTATAATAGAAACAAGTAGAGAACTAACTAACCAGATTGTTACTTGCGAAAAGAAGTGTGACCATAACACTTCCCAAATCCAGGGCAACATGTATGACTTGGAAAGAAAAATACAAACAGGATCTACACATTTTACTGAAAGGATGTTTTTCCAAACCTGTTTCACAGAGGAAGACCGCACTGCAGTTCCTTCTCTAAATCCTCGCACAAACGAAAAAATGGCTGACATCGAAATAAGTGTCCAAGGAATAGAAAAGCAACTGGAATCGTTCAACAGAGGAAAGTCCACTGGACCTGACGGGATATTTCGATTCTACACAGAGTACGCGAAAGAACTTGCCCCCCTTCTAACAGCCGCGTACCGCAAGTCTCTAGAGGAACGGAAGGTTCCAAATGATTGGAAAAGAGCACAGGTAGTCCCAGTCTTCAAGAAGGGTCGTCGAGCAGATGCGCAAAACTATAGACCTATATCTCTGACGTCGATCTGTGTAGAATTTTAGAACATGTTTTTTGCTAGCGTATCATGTCGTTTTTGGAAACCCAGAATCTACTCTGTAGGAATCAACATGGATTCTGGAAACAGCGATCGTGTGAGACCCAACTCGCTTTATTTGTTCATGAGACCCAGAAAATATTAGATACAGGCTCCCAGGTAGATGCTATTTTTCTTGACTTCCGGAAGGCGTTCGATACAGTTCCCCACTGTCGCCTGATAAAGTAAGAGCCTACGGAATATCAGACCAGCTGTGTGGCTGGATTGAAGAGTTTTTAGCAAACAGAACACAGCATGTTGTTTTCAATTGAGAGACGTCTACAGACGTTAAAGTAACCTCTGGAGTGCCACAGGGGAGTGTTATGGGACCATTGCTTTTCACAATATATATAAATGACCTAGTAGATAGTGTCGGAAGTTCCATGCGGCTTTTCGCGGATGATTCTGTAGTATACAGAGAAGTTGCAGCATTAGAAAATTGTAGCGAAATGCAGGAAGATCTGCAGCAGATAGGCACTTGGTGCAGGGAGTGGCAACTGACCCTTAACATAGACAAATGTAATGGTTCAAATGGGTCTGAGCACTATGGGACTCATCTTTGAGGCCATTAGTCCCCTAGAACTTAGAACTAGTTAAACCTAACTAACCTAAGGACGTCATAAACATCCATGCCCGAGGCAGGATTCGAACCTGCGATCGTAGCGGTCTTGCGTTTCCAGACTGCAGCGCCTTTAACCGCGCGGCCACTTCGGCTGGCACAAATGTAATGTATAGCGAACACATAGAAAGAAGGATCCTTTATTGTATGATTATATGATAGCGGAACAAACACTGGTAGCAGTTACTTCTGTAAAATATCTGGGAGTATGCGTACGGAACGATTTGAAGTGGAATGATCATATAAAATTAATTGTTGGCAAGACGGGTACCAGGTTGAGATTCATTGTGAGAGTCCTTAGAAAATGTAGTCCATCAACAAAGGAGGTGGCTTACAAAACACTCGTTCGACCTATACTTGAGTATTGCTCATCAGTGTGGGATCCGTACCAGATCGGGTTGACGGAGGAGATAGAGAAGATCCAAAGAAGAGCGGCCCGTTTCGTCACAGGGTTATTTGGTAACCGTGATAGCGTTACGGAGATGTTTAGCAAACTCAAGTGGCAGAATCTGCAAGAGAGGTGCTCTGCATCGCGGTGTAGCTTGCTCGCCAGGTTTCGAGAGGGTGCATTTCTGGATGAGGTATCGAATATATTCCTTCCCCCTACTTATACCTCCCGAGGAGATCACGAATGTAAAATTAGATAGATTCGAGCGCGCACGGAGGCCTTCCGACAGTCGTTCTTCCCGCGAACCATACGCGACTGTAACAGAAAAGGGAGGTAATGACAGTGGCACGTAAGGTGCCCTCCGCCACACACCGTTGGGTGGCTTGCGGAGTATAAATGTAGATGTAGATTTAGATTAGAGGGCGAAGAAAAATTCGACCCTGCAAAGAGGCATAACGGATGGTACCCCGTAGATTTGTAAAGAATTACGAAAGAAACTTTCCTGAATATTTGTCTGACCAGGAAAAAATCAATGTTGTGATCAGTGCATTAACGGTAGAAGCAAAAAGGTGGGGGTTGAATCTGGATCCTAACCAAATGTCTTTTGAAAACTTTAAACAAAAATTTATTGACGAGTACTGGTCAGAACAAAAACAAGACCAGTTGTGGCGTGAGTTTCTAATGGCCAGGTTGTATGATATCACAGGTAGGCCAACCATGAAAGTTTTGCGAATCATGGTACAGAAAGCTGATACATCTGAAAGCTAGGAGGACTGAAGCCGAGATCGTTTGGGTTTTTTGGCAAAAACTGCCTGAGGATTCTAAACGATTTGTTGGGAGTACCCATAGAAGTTTTTCTGCGTTTCTGGAAAGGCTAGAGGATGGAGATCACTGGCGAAGAAATCGCGAGTCCCGTCCCCACAATAACAACAATTATTCGCGGGAAAGTAATGACCAAAACGAACGACCTGAAAACGATAGATTTCGTGTAAACACGATTCAGAGAGGTCGCGCAAGAGGCAGGGGAAATTATACTACGCGCGGCAGAGAATATATGGCGCGGAATTTCCAAACTAGAGACGAAATGGAAAACTGAAAACCGCGTGCGTTGCGGGCCAGATTCACGCGGAAACCAGTTTTGAGCCCAAAGAAAATATGTCAAATAATAGATTCGAGAACGAAAGATGCAAACTACAGGGTATAAGGTTAAGGACGCGCCTATGGAAGACGGGTGCGGAGTGATACATAGTGGCAGTCCCAGTGCGAAGTCACGTGACCGTTTGTGTTCGGGGCAGCGCTTGCGGGAGCACCTTACATTGTACTCAGCAACAGACACAAATGGCCGAGGCCAGGCCAAGATGGCTGCCGTAGAGAGAAACAGAAGAGGCGGGATCGGACACTTCCGTTGGCCGATTCAGTAATAGACGAATGTAAAACTGAAAATAAAGTTAATATGTCATATGATAAAGTTAACTCAATATTGGAATCGTGCGAAAATACATTATTAAAGAATGAAAGGGAGCCAGAAAAGGCGAGTGAAAAGGGGAATATTTGTACTGTTAATGTCATGGAACGTGTCAGTACATGAACTTACAACATAAAAGTAATAACAGATAAAAATAAATGTTCATGAAAGGAAATCAGTCCATAAGATTAAGCAAACGCTATCAGCATTACAATGAGCGTCAGCTTAATTTTCAAAGAACTCCTCGACAGAGTAGAAGGAGTGACCCATGAGGAAACTCTTCAGTTTCGATTTGAAAGCGCGTGGATCACTACTACGATTTTTTAATTCGAGTGGCAGCTTATTGAAAATGGATGCAGCAGTATACTGCACACCTTTTTGCACAAGAGTTAAGGAAGTCTGATCGAAATGGATGTTTGATTTCTGCCGAGTATTAACCGACTGAAAGCTGCTTATTGTTGGAAATAAACTAATATTGGTAACAATAAACGACAATAAGGAATATACATATTGAGAGGCCAATGTCAAAATACCCAGACTCGTGAACAGAGGTCGACAAGAGGTTCGTGAACTCTCACCACTTATTGCCCGAACCGCCCGTTTCTGAGCCAAAAATATCCTTCTAGAATGGGAAGAGTTACCCCAAAACATAATACCATACGACATAAGTGAATGAAAATATGTAAAGTAGACTAATTTACGTGTCGAAGTATCATTTACTTTCGATACCGTTCGAATAGTGAAAATGGCAGTATTAAGTCTTTGAACAAGATCCTGAACGTGGGCATTCCACGACAGCTTACTATATATCTGAACACCTAGGAATTTGAACTGTTCAGTTTCACTAATCACATGCCCGTTCTGTGAGATTAAAACGTCGGGTTTTGTTGAATTGTGTATTAGAAATTATAAAAACTGAGTCTTACTGTGATTTAACGTTAGTTTATTTTCTACAAGCCATGAACTGAGGTCATGTACTGCACTACTTGAAACCGAGTCAATGTTGCACACAACATCCTTTACTACCAAGCTAGTGTCATCAAACAGAAATATTTTAGGGTTACCCATAATACTAGAGGGCATATCATTTATCTAAATAAGGAACAGGAGCGGCCCCAACACTGATCCCTGGGGCACCCCCCCACTTGACAATACCCCACTCAGATCCAACATCACAACCATTATCAACATTGTGACTAATGACCTTTTGCTGCCTTTTGCGAACGTAAGAGGTGAACCAATTGTGAGCTACTCCCCTTATTCCGCAATGATCCAACTTCTGGAGCAATATTGCGAGATCAACACAGTCAAATGCCTTTGTTAAATCAAAAAATACGCCAAGCGTTCGAAACTTTTTGTTTAGCCCATCCAGTACCTCACAGAGAAAAGAGAATATAGCATTTTCAGTTGTCAAACGACTTCTAAAGCCGAACTGTACATTTGATAGCAAATCGTGTGATATAAAATGATCAATTAACCTTACATACACAGCCTTTTCGATAACTTTTGCAAACACTGATGGCATAGAAATAAGTCTAAAATTATCTACATTATCCCTTTCTCCCTTTTTATAAAGCGGCTTTACTACTGAGTACTTTAGTCGCTCAGGAAACTGACCATTCCTAAAGGATAAATTACAAATATGGCTAAATACAGGGCTAACATGTGCAGCACAGTACTTTAATATTCTGCTAGACACTCCATCACAACCATGAGAGTCCTTAGTCTTCAGTGATTTAATTATTGACTCAATCTCCCTCTTGTCTGTATCACAGGGGAGTATTTCAGACGTCAATCTCGGAAAGGCATTTGCTAAGAAATTTATATGATTTCCTGTAGAAACTAAATTTTTATTTAATTCACCAGTAATGCTCAGAAAATGGTTGTTAAATACTGTACATATATCTGATTTATCAGTAACAGAAATAATATTACTGCGAACTGACTTTATATCATCAACCTTGTGCTGCTGACCAGACACTTCCTTCACAACTGACCATATGGCTTTAATTTTATCCTGTGAATTAGCTATTCTATTTGCATACCACATACTTTTTGCCTTGCTAATAACATTTTTAAGCACCTTACAATGCTGTTTGTAATGGGCTACTGTAGCTTGACTGTGACTACTTCTAACATTTTTATATAATTCCCGCTTTGTTCTACATGATATCCTTATCCCACTAGTCAGCCAACCGGGCTGTCCATTACTGCTAGTACCCTGTTTAGAATGTTCTAATGGAAAGCAACTCTCAAAGACCATGAGAAATGTGTTATGGAAAGCATTGTATTTATCATCTATATTATCGGCACTACAAACATCTTGCCACTCCTGTTCCTTGACAAGTTTTGAAAAACTCTCTACTGCTGTTGGATTAACTTTCCTACGTAGTTTGTAATTAAATACGACGTTGGTTTGAGTACAAAAACCTTTAAATGCTAAAATTTGTGCATCATGGTCTGAAAGGCCATTGACCCTTTTACTAACAGAATGCCCATCTAGTAATGAAGAATGAATAAAAATATTGTCCATGACTGTGCTACTATTCCCCTGCACCCTAGTTGGAAAAAACACTGTTTGCATCTGATCATATGAATTTACGAGATCTACCAACATCCTTTTCCTTGCACAATCATGTACAAAATTAATATTGAAGTCACCACATAACTACTTTCTGGTACTTCCTACAAAGTGAATCAAGAACCCTCTCTAGCTTAAGCAAAAATGCTCCGAAGTCCGAGCTAGGGGACCTATAAACAATAGCAATTAGAAGTTTAGTTTCACTAAATTCAACTAATGCTGCACAACTTTCAAATATCTGTTCAGCGCAGTGTCGTGATACGTCTATGTACTCAAATGAAATACTGTTTTTTACGTACAGAGCCACTCCCCCACCCCGCAAGGAACTCCTTGAGAAACAGCCAGCTAATCTATTAGAAGTTCACTAACTTTATCTCTAATACCTCTTATATTTTGATGAAATATGCTAATTCCTTCTCTATTTGGAAACATTACATCCTCTGGAGGTGAGCCCTTAGTTAGAGGCACTTCCTTTAAGCAGGTATACCTATCAGCTGACTTCAGTCTAAAAAAGGTGCAGCTCTAACACCAACTACTACAGGAATTTCTCCATGAGTGATACCACCACCACCACCACCACCACCCACTACACTCACCTATAAGCTTAGCCAGCCTCCCCTTCCCATACCTATTGAGGTGCAGGCCATGCCTAGTGAAACACCATCTACTGATAGACCCAACTGGCACCACTGAGATGTGATCCATGCCCTCCGCCATCAGTGTCCTCCCCAGCCCCACATTAACGCGCCTAACAGCCGCATTAAGGTGAGGCCGATCACGACGCTGAAACAGTTGCACGAAATGCACATTAGTGCCACCAGTTTGAGTAGCTATCTTAACCAAGACACCACTGACATCATATTCCCCATCCCTATCGAGACTGTTCCCTGCTCCACCCACTATCACTACTTGATCCTCTTTCGTAAAATTCTTATATAACTCCCCTATGCTTTCAGTCACCTGAGCCAATCCTGCACTAGGCTTCACAATGCTGGTGACCTGGTACTCACTCCCCAACACTTCCTGCAACTTTTGGCCCACACCTCTACCGTAGGAACTACCTAGCAGCAGAACTTCCTTTCCGCTGGACTTTGCAACTAACCTAGGCCTGCTAATTGCTGAGGACTGCTGCAAGTTACCTACATCTACAGCTACACGAGGCTCCTCTCCACTCAACTCTGACAGTTGGTCGTATCTATCGAATGTATGCAAAGTAAAACTGTCTGAATACCTCCTCTTCCTAGCAACCTTCTTGCCAACTCCCAGTTCCCAATCCCCACCACCCTTCACCTTCCTCAACCTACCTAGTTCCTCCTTTGCGCACTGTAACTGCACCTGAAGGGCACAGATCTTGCGCTCCTGCTCCTCTATTAATTTGTTTCTACTACAGATTCTACATTCCCAGGAGAGGATCTCCCTAAAATGACCACTGGCTTCCCCACTGCATTACCCCCCCCCCCCAATGAAAATACTTTGAACAAATCCCACACCGTAATCCACTACTCACAAACCTACAACAGAGCCCACACTTTTCACTCATAGTAAAAATTTTACAGTTACTCAAAAAAACTATACGTCTACGTTACCAAAGTTAGTTACACCAGTAGAACTATTTAAGAACTAACAATAATGGTCTCGAAATTCTCTGCCTACGAAGGAAGCAGCTACTTGAATTAATACTACTACAACACAGCCGATACCAATACCAGCAAAACTTCACAAAATTATTAGCTAAAACCAAAAAATTAAAACGACCACTGTAACATTAAGCGAAGTTAAAACACTAAATGAAAATTTTACTGAAATATTTCACTAGAAAGAATAATAAACGTCAGTTGAAAACTAAAGCACGAAATTTACTAACGACTTCAACACACTGAAAACTATGAAACACAGCGAGCGAACGATTACAAAAGTTTATTAAGTCGTTATTTCGCCACAAACGGCACGCAACACAGCTGAAATCTATTAAATTTAATAACTGTATTACAGAGCAGAAATAAGTTTGTCAGTACTTAGCTTATATCCGCTGCAGCTGCAGTGCACCCCGCAAAATGTAAACACACTACTGAGGCACGAGACTTAGACAAACGACGAAAGCAGACTCACAAATAATAGAACACTCGAGTCAATAACACAGGAAGAAAGACTGAGATTAATAAAAATCCACTAATAAGTTACTTTTACGGCAAATATTAAAACAAACTTTAAAATAAGTAAATGAAGTCTAAAATTTATAAAATATTAACGAGCTATTTCAACAGCAGTGCAGCACACGTGACATCACACCAAAGCAGAGGAGGTCGTTAGTAAACATGACATTATAAGCAGTGCAGGTGAAATTATTGTTAATTAAAAATGTGTTTTGTGGTTCTAATGCAGAAGGGTCTAGTAGGAATTTCGCACGATTACCTGAGGATGATAGCAAAGGGGAAAATGAAATGAAGGTTATCGAAGTATATGACGATTATAATAAATATGAAGTTAACGCTGAAATCGTTTAAAGTAATTCAAAAGAAGTACCTGAGTGTCCAAACGATGTGCATTGTGTAGAAAATGATTCGAAAAACGAAGTTGTCGCAACATCGAATGTTTACTGCTCCACTGTTTAAAGGTTGCTTTCCTGCTCGAATCTGATGACGAAAACGAAGAAATCAGTGATAGTTCAGGTGATGAAGGGTATACGAATACAGATAAGAATGAATATACTAACTTTCCCTATTGTTCAAAAGTATCGTACTTAAGTGAATCTGGTGGTGAGGAAGAGAGTAGTGATGACTCCAGTGAAGATGCATTTTCAGGTGTAAGCGAAAGTGAATATACATTTACTGAAAGAGGGTATGAGAAAATTAGTGACATTTTTCCAAAGCAAGATACAGAAAGCAGAACTGGGCCAAAACCGAAGGAATTAATCAGCAATACAGTACAGGGGCATAATTTGCAGGAACCTCCAGATGATACTATACTGGGGCAAGCCTTAACAAATGTTTTAAATGAGTGTGAATTACAGGAACAAAAAGAACCACATGATAAAATGACAGCAGAACAGGAGATGTTGTACCTCGGTAAAGACTTTGAAATTCCAAGACTTAAAAAGCCACCTGATGAAACAAAACGTTGGCAAGATCTGAATAGCTTAGTGAAAGATGTAGAAAATAGGAGACCTAAAAAGCCACCAGACTTAGTAACTGTTTTATGAACCATAAAAGACTGCCTTGTTAATAGAGAGACTTGGGGCAGGATATATGTATGTATATTGTTAAAATGATGCATGACTTTATTTTTGTTGTATCTGAGTGTTACCTGAAAGTTAATTATTGTTTTGTTGATCTTGAGACCTGGGACAGGTTGTTTATTTATTGTAGTGTACTGTTTGACTTTGCTTAGGAACTGTTTGTTTTCAATTGAATACTTATTGTTGCCAGTCTAATTATGAAGAGACGGCCATGTAGTGTGAGAAACCCGGGAACTTTATGGTAACTTTATGAAAGTGCAAAGAACTCCACAAGATAATAATTAATTTCTAATACACTAAAGACCAGAAAGGGCTTATGTTTGCACCATGTTGTTTACTTAAAGGTACATGTCCTCAGATGAGGGTTGTTCAAGCCTCAGGGGTCATGCACTCTTTGCATTGTCAGGTGCCTGACGAGCATCAGGGACCCAAGTCGTTACCAGCACTACTTCCGTTTCTTTTCCTGCTGCCAACCTTCCTCTTCATCATTCAGAACTTTTACTATCTTCTTTCCTTCTTCTCTATCAGAGAAAACTGAAAAGTGTGGAAATAAGTTAAAATACTATGTATTGTTTGTGGACAAGTAAATGATTAATTAAATTGCTTACACTAGAAAATGATCAAAAATAATGAAAGTATAGTGGGTATTGTAAAGAAAATATGTAATGGAAAAGTAATTGGAAAGAGAAATATGGATGATAAAAGGTAAGAATACTGAAAACAAGGTAAATGAATACTATAATACGACTAAATGTACAGTTTTTTGAAAAAAGGGGCAAATATGGTGTTGAAAAACTGTATGTGTGTTTAAAACTGAGGAGATGAACCTGACTAATGTATGTGAAGTAGATGTGAAAGGTTGGCAGAAATCGCTTACAATAGGATGTAAAATTATTGTCTTGATCTTGACATATGTGATGACATAGATATGTGTAAAAATTATTAAATTGAATACTGACTTTAAAAGAAATATTACTGAGTAAGAAAGTGGAGGGAAAAACTACAAATCTGGGACTCTCAAATAACTCCTGAACATTGTCCTTATACCAAAAATATCATAAAATTTTTCTGGATTAATGATGTGTATAATGCCTGATTTTGTCATGGTGTAAAGAAAAATTTAATATTACCAGTGTTGAATAACTGTTACAAAGATGCAGGTTTTATGTTTTATACTGTTAATCCAATTTGCAACAAAGATGTGACATAATGATGAAAAACTTAAAGATGATGACAATAAACTGCTCAAAAATATGTTGTTGGGCACCAAAAAAGACAAAAGAATAAAAATGCTGTGGTCCTGAAGTTGAGGACTACCAAATATGCAATGTGAGCAGTAGTCAAAGGACTTGACATTGTGGGGGCAAGGAGTTGATGAGTGATCATGAACTGCCTGGCCTAGAGGATGGGGCAGCATGTCAATTTAAAAATGTGTATTTTTTTAGTGTTCTTAATCTAAATTGTGTTTTATGCCTAAATGTTTACATACAAAGACTGCGAAACCAATAATGGGCAGAATGTGTAACATGGACTGTTTATGCTGAGGCAGGCAGTGAAGTAAGTTAGGTTGTTTGATCAATGTGTTATGGACTGACTCTTCTTACTAAAGTCAGTGAAAAGTTATTATCAAACATATAACGAATCTGGTTCAAATAGTTATAAATGTTTTGATATTAGATTTTCTGGTGTAACTTAATGTTTTGGGCTGCCTTGTTTTAAAACACAGCTGTGATGATTAAAGATAGGTTCTGAATAGGTTAGTGTGTTTATATGCAACAAATATTTTGGACTGCTATTAGTGAAGAGCAGCCTTAAAGTTAATCATTTTGAAAAAACCTTGCAAAGTTACTTTGGTATTTAAAGAGTCAGTTGGAAAAGGTTCTCATAGCTGTTTGTGTAAATATTTGTGCATATGTGGATGCAAACGGACATTTTCAATATCTCATTAATTGCTGAACCTTGTGAAATGTGCTGTGATCATTAACATGCTTGTGTGTCTGTGAATATTTACTTTCTTTGAAAATATTGAAAGTCAAATTTGTGTTTTGTTAAGTTAGCATGTTACTGCGCCGTTATGTATGTATATTTCTTTCTAGAATACTATACCTGTTCTACTAAAGTGCTGATTATTTTGTATATTGATTGTCTGTCAGTGATGTAGTGTCTGTGTGGAAGAGACGGAAAATTTAATGTATGCCCTGTGTAATGATGAAAATTGGTTTCCTTAAACCAGTCTGTGGATTAAAATTACTGTAAATGCTTTATTTTGAGGATGTTTCTGGAATAAATGCATGAAATTTCTTGGTGTATATACTGTACGTTTGTAATACGTGTTTTTTTTCCCAACTGAAGTTGGATGGAATATTTTTTTTGTAGCCAACACCACTTAGGTGTTATGGATGTTTCCTTGAAGTATCCCTTACAGGAAACTTCAACAAAACATGGGGCATGTGTAACACCATAGCTCCAATGCTGTACTGATTTATTTTGCTTTGGCTTAATGTTATAACATTGAATATCTGTAAATGTGTTTGAATGGATAACACAAAATTGTTTACCAACTTATTTGTTAAAACTTTGATGTCATGGTTTGATTCTGTGCAATGTAGTATATCTGTCATTTAAATTCTTTGTCCCATTTGGAGGGAACAAAACTTACTATACATAATTGTAATTTCTGTGTGAATAATTTTTTGTAGTAATGTCAATACGTGCAAATGTCTGTTTTCTTTCATGTGTTTGGTTGCTGTTATGTAAATTGCTGATCCTCACTTAGGGTTCTTAGTTCTTTAGTATATAAGAGATGTAGTGCTTCCCCTCGGGAACGGAACTGTGTAGCGCGCGCAAATTGTGGTTGGCCTAGGTAGAAAAGCTGGAACAAGAGTCAGTCGGGGACGAGCTACCAAACTGTGCACTGCCATGTAAAAGTTGCATATTGTGCTGATTCCGAGAGAGGCTTTTTCTGCATCTTTCAAATGCCTCAGATGGATGGATAAATAGCTGGAACGATTCCAGAATTGGTATTCATCATCGCCACCAAGAAAGGCCAGAGTCCAGCATTTCTGTCTGCAAATCCGCCTACCAACTTGCAGTTGCCACCGCATTGCGCAATCACTGTAAAGGAGTACTATAATGACGTACAGTGAAAGATCAGCTTATTGGGTGATTTAGTGTGCACAAATATAAGGTAACTTATAACTGAATTTATGTACCTACCTTGATTTTTTCCCTATCTCAACACCTCTCAGGTTCCTCTCCACTTGAACTATGATTACCGAGTGTCCTATTTTGTGGAAAAAATGAAAGCCTCAAAGTTAGACAGTTAATTACATAATGTTGTTTTATCTTTGATGAGAAGGGAATATTCAGGTTTATTGTGGATTTGGTGAAATTGTGGGAAGCAGTAAATGTAGTTTTGTAAAGTTTTAAAGTCACCTATTTAATCATTTATTTGAAAGTAGAAGACTGTGGTAATAAAGACAATTTGCTGTTTCTTTTAAAGATTAAAAGTTCATAAAACTGAGGCTTATAAAGTTTTGCTTAGTTAATGATCATAGTGCTAGCTGTAGTAAATTTTAAAAGGTGAGTCAGTTTCTTGCAAATTTGTCAACATTGTCTTTCACTGTAGTAAAAGTGGAAAACTGCAATAGTAGAAAATCATATGTTCATGATTTCTGTTTGTCTCTCTTATGTATTGGAAGTGTATATTAACAGTATAACAGGATCCACAATTTGTCTGTTGTGCTAATGCTAGGTAACAAGTAATGGGAAGACCACTATTTATGAAAACCATAATTTCTTTATTCAAAAGATAGTGAGTAGCAACCTGTTAGTGGATTCCAATTAACTCTCATTTTAAATAGTAAAGTATTTAACTGAGAGAGACCTAACCTATGTCCAATACATGATCCTGCAGTGAATGTTAATAGTATAGCTTCAATCTTATGGTAAACATATATATGTGTCAGAGTTCATTGCACTCGCTTGTGGCCAAGCCTAGGTTGTGTTTGTCCGTATAGTTACTCATACCTACTTTCTTAAACGAGAACGTTAATCTTTCTCTTGCCTAATTAGGCTCGCGACCATTTTCCTTATTCTTTAAACAGTATACCTAGGCAAAAATATTGTTTGTTACTGTTCGAATATTTACGTATTTCTGACTTTCATTTCCGATAATCCATTTCCGTTAAGTACAACACGGTCAACCTAGAAAAATTCCTCTCAGAGGGTAACGCTGTTCTGTTGCGTTATACCATAATTGCTTTAATAAGATAGTTTTGTTTCACAACCTGCCTCCAGCTTCGAGGTTATGGTATAGCAGTAGCATACAGTAGTGTTATACACTGACTAGAAATGGTTATGTTCTGGTACTTGGAGACCATTTCCAGTCATTCAAGGACTCCATGTTCCCAATTAATGTCATGTCACTGGGCTGTAATTGTTCGCGGCTAGTTTACAGAAGATTGTGGAAAATTCGCACGAATGACTCGGCCGCTCAGATCGCCCTATATGAATGGGACACAATCGAGGTGTCAGTTCGTGCACAAACACCTGCACCAGCAACACTTTCGCCATGATGGACGACAGCATGACTCAGTATTTCTGCAGTGGACTTCCAGCTACTTGTTGAAACTCTGCCACGTCGAGTTGCTTCACTACACCGGGGAAAAGGAGGTCCGATATGATATTAGGAATTAACTCGTGATTTTGTCACCTCAGTGCACGTCACTAGTATGCAACTTACACTTAAAAATTTGCCAGCGGGATCATACAAACATTTTATTCGTAACTGTAATCCCTGGGTATTTAGTTGAAGCGACAACCTCTAAATTTTTGTAGTTTATCGTGTAACGCAAATTTAGATGAAGTTTTTTGGTACCTATGTGAAGGATGTCACACTTTGTTTCTATTTTTCGGGATCATTTGTAACTTTTCGAACCGTGTAGGTATCTTATCTAAATCATTTTGCTATTCTTTTTTTCCTTTGATGACTTTACCAGGAGGTAAACAATGGTGTGGTTCAAATGGCTCTGAGCACTATGGAACTTAACATCTGAGGTCATCAGTCACCTAGAACTTAGAACTACTTAAACCTAACTGACCTAAGGACATCACACATCCATGCCCGAGAGAGGATTCGAACCTGCGACCGTAGTGGTCGCGCGGTTCCAGACTGAAGCGCCTAGAACCGCTCGGTCACAAGGCCGGCAAACAATGGTATCATCTGTAAATAATGTAAGACGGCTCTTCAGAATATCTACAAAATTTCTGTATATAATAGGCAATTTTCGGACTGACTGATTCACTCACTGCATCATGTTACCTCAGCCCAGACTACTAAGGACAGAAACTTCAGATTTGTAGAGGCTGTTGATCTTATACAGCAGGAGTTATTTAAAAAGGGGATTCTTCGAAATTCCACCCCTAAGGGAGTGAAATAGGTGATGAAAAGTTTTTTTGAAAATACGAGGCTATTCATGCAATTTTAAAGCTAAACCAAAAAAAATTGGTATTAGTTTCCTCGGTCAGATAAAGAAATATGTGTTTCAGAATTTCTCGAAACTTAAGCCGCATGGGGATGCAATAGTGGGTGCAATTTTTCTTGAAAATAAGTCATTATTAAAGAACTAATAACGTACTTTTGAAGCCATATGTATGAAAATTGGCATTTAACTTCTCGGTTACAAATTAAAAAATACATGTTTCAGTTTTTTTTTTAAATTCATCTCAAAGTTGTATTTGGCTTCTCTGTTAAAAATAGAAAAATTACATATTTCACTTCATTTGGAAATTCAATTACTAAGAGGTTAAATTAGATGAAACGTTTTATGAAAATATTTCACTGTGGAGGTTTTTTTAAAGCTAAAGCTTTGATAATTGGTATTGGCTTCTTAGTTAGAAATGAAAAAATATGCATGTTTCACTGTTCTAGGAAATTCAACCACTAAGGGTATGAAATAGGGGAAGAAAAGTTTAAGAAAATATTTCATTATATTAAAGTTTTAAAGCTAAATCAGCTAAAATTAGTATTCCAGTTTTCGGCTATATGTAAAGAAATATGTGTTACGGGAGGAAAGTTTCTATGTATCACCACAAGAACGCAAAAAGCGTGATTAATAAAAATCTTGGAGTTCAGCTACCTGAATCGCTCTGCGGTCAGAAATACATTCGTAGAAGGCCATGCTTATGTAGCGTGAAAAGTTTAGAAGGTTTTGCTATTTGTGCACAACACAAAAATTCGATTGAAAAAACTCTACAGATCACACAGTCTATGCGAGCGAAGGAGCGGGCAGTAAACTAATCGTTTTTATAGGGCGAACATTAATAAAACCGACAAACTGCAGAGACGGATTCCTGACTGGAAACGGAGGAAAAAAGGTCCTGCGAACATGTGTCGTCGCCCGGAGTGGCCGCGTGGTTTAAGGCGCCATGTACGGATTGCGCGGCCCCTCCCGCAGGGGGTTCGACTCCTTGCTCGGGCATGGTTGTTTGTGATGTCCTTAGAATAAGTTAGTTTAAGTAGTGTGTAAGTCTAGGGACCGATGACCTCAGCAGTTTGGTCCCTCAGGAATTCAAACACATTTGAACATTTGTCGCCGCGTGGGATTAGCCGAGCGGTTTTAGGCGCTCCAGTCATGGACTGTGTGGCTGGTCCCGGCGGAGGTTCGAGTCCTCCCTCGGGCATGGGTGTGTGTGTGTGTTTGTCATTAGGATAATTTAGGTTAAGTAGTGTGTAAGCTTAGGGACTGATGACCTTAGCAGTTAAGTCCCATAAGATTTCACACACATTTGAATATTTTTGAACATTTGAACATGTGTCTGGAAATGGATGGTATGCGTGCAGCGACAGAAAACCTCCCCTGAACGCGGTACAGAGCTGCATCGCACCCACGTCACAACATCTGTTCAAAGTAGCCTCATGGGATTGCAGGTGACAGGGGTAAAAGCAGATGTCAGAAAGATAAACATAATCGTACTCTGGCTTCCACTATGTTGGCGGGCCACTTGCAAGCAGCTTGTACTAGAATTCGTCTCAATATTCTATGTAACATTTTCCTCCAAATGCGGTGTACAGTTCGCCGCCTCTCTGCACATTCGTCTGTCTGAAAGGACTCATGATAGCAAAAACATCCAAAAATGGCTTGAAATGTTGTTGGCCCAACACAACCACCATCTCGCCTTGTTCCCGACATGAATACCGGATCATTCTGCTGCTAACAGTCTGCTGTGGCAGTCACACGGCCGTCAACACACAGGGAACACACGGCGCTTGGTCAGAGGAACTTTCATTCCACAGTGCCACCTAACATGGCAACGAAGCTTTTCCGGACACGTATTCATAGGACCTTTATCCTCCATTTCCAGTCAGAAATGCGTTCCTGCGGTTTGTCGGTTTTATTAATGTTCCCCTGCATAGTGAACGTTTACAGTCTGGTTATGTATCGTTACCCTTGTACTCTCTTCCTATCTTTCCTTCCATCTATGCTAGAGTGTGCCGGACGTGTTTGTGGCCAAGGCGCCTCATTTACACGTGCTTACTCGCTCGGTTCAATGCTAATAAGGGTTGAATTTAAGGAGGCGGCCCGACGTCTAGTTATTATGTTAAAATGGCGCAACGGATAACGCGGGGGAGGGCTCAAGCAACCAAGTGGGCAAGTAAGTAAATGCCACGCTCTAACACGATCTATAAGGACTCCACTTTGTTGATAACATTGCTCTCTACACAGGACTCTGTTTGTAATGAGCACTAAATCCATGACATTGAGTTTATAAGACATTTATTATCTGTATTCCCATAAACTATACAAACTTAATCAGGCATCTCTTTGCTACTTAAGCACTGGGAAAGAGGATGGAACTACGTTTCTGCCCTTGTGGTCCGTCTGCTGGGACAATGATCGAAATTCGCACCCACGATTACTACTTGGACCGAATAACAAAAATTCTTTGGGCGGGAAAACGGGGGACAAAGCAGACACGAACGTCTCCCATATACATAAAAGAAAACAAATTCTTAAAAAATAAAACATCCTGTGAAATATGTCAAATAAACAATTAACAGCACACGCAAGCATCCTCACCTTAACTAATTTCCAAGAACGAACTGGTAGCTCGGTGGCAGTGCAATTCGACACCACGTGGGTGACCGAACCAACAGCTAATTTTTTTGTACTCACCCCTCTGTTCGTTCTTGTTTTCCATACTATACAATTATTCACATGCTCAAACTATTCTTTATGAAAGTAGTTAGGCCGTGCTGCTTGCAAATGGGGGTTAAAAGGATCCGTGAACAAAATTTATGAGATGGCTTAAAAAATTACGACACACGCTTAGAGCCTTAAGGAACTCACACCACACACACGAATCTCCTACCAGGTTTCATACGGAATCGTCATCTAAATTATTCACCAGCCGTTACGACCACGTGTTTAAGTTAACTAGGCGGGGTGAGGCCCCAGGTTACTTTTAACATTACAAAACGCTGCTTCAAAAAGCGAAACTATACGATGTTTTTAGAGCTATTGCTAATCTCGTGTGCTGAAGGCGCCAAGTGATTGCAGCACTATAAATGGATAACGCGAGCCCCCATGCTCACCTCTGGAAAAGAAACCCTAACTGAAAACTTTAATTGCGCAGGCAAAATTTCTCAAAAAATGAACGAATGGTCGTAACGACACGCTAACTAATTCAGTCGTAAAAAAGAGCGGATTAATAACAGTGCAATACATAATACCTCATCCCACAGAGAAATTGGCGGCAAAGACGGAGACCGCCCTCGATTCCGTCCGCTCAGTTCAGCCGCTACCCCAAGAGTGACTATCATGGCGGCGCTCAACGGCCGTTCTCTTACATGGAGGGGAGTGGAACCTGTTACCAACCCCGAACTACCCCCTGGCAAACAGGTGCATCATCGTTGTCTTTACTCCAGGCTTAGGTTGGCACTAAACCGACCGACAGGGTGACCACATCTCTGCCTTGGCACTATCAGCAGACGAGCTCTTAATACAAACCCCAAAGTTAATTAACCCAAGGCAACGTAGAGTGATTCAGGAAAGGAATTGCATTTATGTAATTATGAATTAAATAAACAGGTAGTCCACCTCTTCACACGAGTTAAACTAAAAAAAATAATGAAAGTAGATTCAATATAATGTAAACAAAAAAACTAATTGTAAAGACAACAACAGAGGCCCTGCAACGCTTCCTTGAGGAACTCAAGATGTCACTTCGTTTTCGTTAGAAAACTTTTGGTCCGTTACTACTAACTGTGACCTTTTTGGCAGGAAATCAGGAAGCCAGTCGCACAGCTGAGACGATACGCCATAGGCACACCATTTGATCAGAAGGTCCTTTTGAAGAATGTTTTCCAAATTGTAGAATTCTCGATGTATAGAATCATCTCCAAATCGCCTGTCAATAGCAAGCATTACTTAATGTGTTTAAAGAACCAGCTGCATTTGACAACAACGATATTTCCCGAATCCTTGCTGTATGTAAAGGCAATCATTCAAATGGTGAGCAACTTTCTTCATTTTTCGCTTCAAAAGTGCATTTTAAATCGTAATCATGTGTGACTGCAGTCTTGTAGAATCGAAAACGCAAATAAATAAAATTAAACCAAGCTAACATACATGAGAAAGTGGTGAACGAAAACTTTATAGGGTCCAACAGTTACTAGTTTTAAGATAATTGTGGACGATCTTCTGAACAGTTACTAAATGTAGCTGGCGGATCAGCTTTTTTCAAGTGTTAGTTGAAAGTATTCTAGTGTTCAGTGGTCTGTATGATTGTGAACTGTTTTATAAATGTGTCGGGAATGAGATAAGAGAGTATTCCTTCCCATAATTATAGCTTCGGTTATTGCAGGATTGATGGAAGCGCGCCACGGTTTACAACAGGTCGTTATTTGGCAGACAGATAGAAAAGAAACTGCTAAGGACAAAATGTTTACCATCCTATAAATATTGTTTTCTTTGTTTATTCGTAGGTACATAACTCTACGAGCAAAAAAACGTTGATGTTTTGAAATGTTATCACTGATTGTTCCTTTCAGTATCTCTGTAGTTTGTATGATTTGCCTTACGTACGTTCTGAAGAATATTTGTTCAAAAATGGTTCAAATGGTTCTGAGCACTATGGGACTTAACAGCTGTGGTCATCAGTCCCCTAGAACTTAGAACTACTTAAACCTAACTAACCTAAGGACAGCACACACATCCATGCCCGAGGCAGGATTCGAACCTGCGACCGTAGCAGTCGCGCGGTTCCGGACTGAGCGCCTTAACCGCGAGACCACCGCGGCCGGCGAATATTTGTTACGATTGTTGCTTTCGCCATTGATAAATACTACTACGATTCCAGTTGTTTGTTGCCGATACTCTGCCCTACCTTTTGTTAGATGGATTATCTTGTTGTTGTTGCGTTCTGGTCTTTCGGCCAGAAACTGGTCTGATGCTGCTCTCGGGAAGAAGCCGCTCTATCTCTGTGTAACTGCTGCAATCTACATTCAGTTTAACTACCTTACTGCGTTTATGTCTTGGTTTTCCTCCGCTATTTTTACGCGTCCCCACCATTCACATACCCACATAGGCAACACACACACTTCCCTCCATTATCAAACTGACTATTCCTCGATGTGTGACAACGCGTGCTGTCAGCTGAGCGCTTCATTTAGTAAAGTTGTGCCAGTAATTTCCTTTTTCCCCAATTCGATTGAGTTTTTCCTCATTCGTTATTCGATCTATTCATCGATTCCATTCTCTTGCAGCACCACCTTTCAAAAGTTGTATTCTTTTTTTGTCTGAAGTGGTTATCGCTCACGTTTCACTTCTACACAAGGCTATGCTCCATGCAAATACCTTGAGAAAATATTTCTGAACAGTTAAATCTAAGTTCAGTGCTACAAACTTTTTATTTTTCAGAATCGCTTTTCTTGCTATTTCCAGTCTACGTTTGATATCGATCATCGCACAAGTACTCAGTTTCAAAGTTCAGTACATGGCTGAGCGACGTGACGGCTTGTTGACGTTCCGTCTAGCGGGGACACAGTACCAATAGACGATGTCATTCCGTTCCGCTGACGTCCAGACTGAATCGACCTTAACACGTTTACGCCACAACAGTTCGTTACGTCTCGTTAAAGCAGACAATGAGACCTACCGCACCTCCAACACCACAGCTCTCCCCAACCAGCCTGACCGAGCAATCACACAAATCTTTCATTTTTCACACAAAAGTTAGTAGAATATCTGTATTGTGTGTTAGCATCCCGAAGATATGGTCCGATGCCAAGTGTAACTTGGTACACCTACGCACCATCGACGGTTATGCAAATGATCAGAAAAACAATTCACTGTGACACGTAGGACGGCCATCAGAGTACATTGGTGTTGTTCGTCTTTAGTGTTGTTACCAGAAGACTGACTGACTGTCGGAAGGACTGGCTCACTCATAGAAACGTCAAAACAAGATTAAATGAAAAGTAAGGGCGGCAACTTTAAGAGTACAATGCGATTTTCACTGTTAAATGCTGAGGAGAAAGCAGGTAGGTGGAAAGAGTACATTGAAGACCTCTATGTCGAGGACGACTTGTCGGATGAGGTGATAGAAAAACAAACATGAGCCGATAGGGAAGAGATGGGGGATCCACTCTTTAGAAAAAAAATTAAAATAGCTTTAGATGACTTAACATCAAATAAGGCAGAAGGAATCCATCGGAATTTCGAAAATCACTTGGGGAAAGTGGCAACAAAATGACTACTCACGTTGCTGTGTAGAACATATGAGAGTGGTGATATACCATCTGACTTTCAGAAAAATATCATCCACACAATTTCCAACTTTGCAATAGCCGACAAGTGCGATAATTATCGCATAATCAGCATTGCTCACAAGAATAATACGCAGAAGAATGTTACATGACGATCAGTTTGGCTTCAGAAAAGGTAAAGGCACCAAAGAGGCAGTTCTTTCGTTGCGGTTGATAACGGAAGCAAGAATGAAGAAAAATCAATATAGGATCTGTCGACCTGTAAAAATCGTTTGAAAATGTACAATGGAGTAAGATGTTCGAAATTGTGAGAAAAATACGGTTTAGCTGTAGCGAAAGAAGGGTAATACACAATATAAACGAGAACCAAGAGAGGACAATATGACTGGAGCACCAAGAATGAAGTGCTCGGATTAACAATGGTGTAAGACAGGGATGTAGTCTTTTACTCCCACTGTTCAATCTATACATTCGCTGATGACACTGCTATCCACAGAGAAGGTGCAAAAGAATTAGTGCTGAATGGAATGAACACTCTAATGAGTACAGGATATGGCTTGAGTGTAAATGGAAGGAAGACGGAAGTAATGAGAAGTAGCAGAAATGAGAACAGCGAGAAACTTATCATCTGGATTGATTATCGCGATGCAGATGAATTTAAGAAATTCCGCTAACTAGAAAGCAAAATAAACCACGACGGACGGATGAATCAGGACATGAAAAGCAGAGTAGGAATGTAAAAAAGGGAAATCCTGGCCAATAGAAATCTACTTGTAAGAAACATAAGCCTTAACTAGAGGAATAAATTTCTGAGAATGTACGTTTGAAGCGCAGTACTGTATGATAGTGAAACAAGGACTGTGGGAAAACTGGAACAGAAAAGAATCATAGCATTTGAGACAGGTGCTACAAACGAATCTTGAAAATTAGGTAGACTGACAAGGATCTCCGCAGTATTGGCGGGTAAAGTAATATATGGAAAACACTAACAAGAGGGAATGAAAGGATGATAGGATGATAGGACATTTGTTAAGACATCAGGGATTAACTTCCATGGTACTAGAGGATCCTGCAGAGAGTGAAAACTGTAGAGGAAGACAGATTGGAATACATCCAGCGTATAGTTGTAACGTCATAAGATATACAAAGCGTTCTCCATAGACATCTGCAAATTCTGTCGTACTAAACAGTGTCCGATTAACGACTTCGTAGCATAGTTATTTTATAAAAACTGTCTTAATTAAGCTGTTACTTTGACTGCTGCTTTTCATGAAGATGTTCCACTTGATTTTATGAGTAACTTCGTCACACAAAGACAGGTACGATATCAAAACTGTAATGTTATCTGTACTGAATATAATTCTAAATAACCTTCGTCTCCGTGATAGGATACTGCAAAGAGCTTGTATCATTTTACGTGTCTAAAGTGGCAATTTTATGGAACTAACACTACAAATACCTCCATCTGCGCTAGTGTATGAATAGAATCCATCGATAACGCGTGCTGATTAAGATCCAGGCAGCATAAATGAGGCATTGGTATAATTTTCCCCGTAGTTGATGTTCTTTTGCAAGATCAAGGGAATAAATTGGCATGATGATGAAGAGAACTGTTCGTTATTCGGCACGATCAGGGTACGAGTATTTGTACAAAGTTCCTGTTTTAAGTGTACTGTCGCTAGTGCAAATCACTTTGTGAAGGTGGTTCCATGCTTGACACTGAGAGGGGACGCTTATTCTGTCACGTAATTGGAGTCACGTTGGAGTGAGCAGACAATCAGATGGTGTGGTGAGGATGAGTCGGGAGAGCACCAGCTGTGTACTAGAGACAAGAGGGTCATCAGTGTCCAAATCGTTTATTAATTTCACTGCGGGACTAAGACTCTTAATTGCTTTGTGTAAAGTGGAAGATTTCAAACTCCACAGACTGGCTGTAAAAGTCTGCGCTGAGTTAGGCGCCTAAGGCAGCCTCCTGCAACGGATCCCTGGTGTAACGGGACTTCAGCATTGCTCTGCGATCGAACGACCAAGCCTGCGAATCCCCTGCGAATCAGCGTCCACTAACATCGAAGTTTGAACGACCGCCACAGGTCTAGGCTGGATATTTGGTTATTCAACTGTACCTTGTACAATGGCGAGACAACGTTCATAGCGCAGAAATCTCGATCGCTTCGTGGAGGACCGGCCAAAGAATCAGACGTTTGATATGTCGTCATCGAGGTTAAAGTATGTAGTTGGCAAGATATGTATTAGGTCCGTTGTAGAATATAATCGGTTGCTTGCTCAATTTGTACTGTCAAGGTACCAAAGATGATTATACCACTTCGCTACCGTTTTAGGCTAAATAAGCTTAGCTTTCTTGAGTGATGCAATTCGACTCATCAGGATTGCGAATAAATCGACGACCAAAGCTTACGTTTTCCTTCTGTTTCGCTGATGAACTCCATCACCTAGTTAAAGTAACTTACGTTACTTCAGAAGAAGTCGGGTGACGACTACTTACTGTCGCCAAGTTTGGGTTCCAGAAACTTGTCAATGTCTTGATCCGTTGCCCTACAGCTGCCATAAACAAACTGACAGATCTCTGAGGTAGTACGTGAGGCGCAGCGCCTGGTCCACAACCAACAAGCCACACGTGAAGTTTCTCATGTGCGCTATACAACACACTACTCGGAAAGATTTCAGAATTTTGTACGCCATAAACTAAGTTGTTCTTGCCTTCAAGTAGATTACGAGTAATATTTTCTCTCTTTTAATTTCAATTTAATGATATATTTTCTCTCTTTTAATTTCAATTTAATGATATCAACTCAAAATATAGCTATTTACAATTTGTTTCTCTTTTTATTTATGGCGGTTTACACAAGAAAACTCAGCTCTTTAATACAAAAACTTCAGTTGTCTCAGACGATAGATGGTCGCTGACGACTTACAACAAGAAAGAAGTCGCTCAGACCATAAGCAACCCGGAGAATATGGGACAGCAGCCGAGATGATAAACTAAGGAGGTTGAGAAAGCGGTAGACAACATGGTCAAGTTTATCTGACAGATTTTTGGGACAAAGAAATTACCAGAAGGATCGAAGCATGTGATCATAGTGCTAGTTCATAAGAAGGGGGACAATAAAGATGCAAATTGCTACAGAGGAACACTGTTGGCTAAAAGTAGCTCCCGAAACTTCCTGAAGACAACAGTACAACAGATCAAAAGTAAAGTTGGAGGTTGCCATCACTGAACAGATATTTACCCTGAGGCAATTCATGTAACATTGGACCCTAAAAGACATAGCGCGAATAACCCTCGTGGGCTTCACGAAGGCATATGGCACCATCGACAGACAGACTTTTCAAAAGATCCAGAAGAACAAAGGAGTAGAGGGGTGTACATGAGAACTAACAGCGGAAAGTCTGACAGATATAAAGACAAAGGTAAGATTCAGAGGAGCGCTACGGCAGAGTTTGAGGTGGAGACTGGTGTCAAACGGAGATGTGTTGCCACCAGTTCTGTTCAACATAGCACTAGGTGAAGTGATCATACAGGAGAAATAAAAGAGAAAGTGGGAACATCAAAGAACAAAAAGGAAAATAGGGCGCAAGTGGACTGCATCGCCTCTGCGGACGACATAGAGACAGTAAGTGAAACAGATGAAGATGTAAAGAAATAAATCGACAACCTAAGCAAGACAGCCAAATGGATGGGACTCTGTATCTTTTACAACAAGACAAGGACACTGAATACCACTGGGAATAGCAAAATTTACATATCTGGGAGAATAAGTAATAGAAGCAATGAGGAAACATTGGAGAGAATGAAAAATATGTCACCTTGTGTACAACCAGAGATACTTTCAGTATATCCATTGTGGATGACAAACTGCGATTGTGATTTGAACTGGCGTTTATCTGGTAATAAATATGCAACCAGTCGCTTTTTTTTAACGATTTTTTCAGATGATGAGCCTGCAGTGATTCGAAAACATGTTCATAGTTGAATAAATCGTAAAAAAGGGACTGGTTGCATATTTATTACCAGATAAACACCAACCAGAGATGTATCCATCCCCTTAGCCGAATGGTCACTGCATCTGCCTGCCACACAATGGATCCCAGTTCGATTCCATACCGGGTCGCAGAACTTCTCCGCTTTGCGACTGGGCGTTGAGTTGGCTTCGTCATTATTTCATCAGCATCAACAAGCATGTCGCCAAATGTGGCTTCAAATGAAAATACTGGCAACTCTACAGACGAAATTCCCCAGGTGCGGATCCCAGGCCAGCAATACCACACACGATCATTTGATTTCAACATGTCTGCAGACGCAAAAATCCTGCGTAACAGGGCTACGGTGAAGAATGCAGTATTACAAGCGGCTGAGACGACAACACTAGAAAGATACGGTGTAGGATAACTATAAAAAGAAGTGAGAGAAATACTGACAAAGTATTGCGCCCGAAAAGATGTAGTTAGAGAGGAATGCCGAGGCCTAGAGACATCTATACTGCAACATGAGGACAGTATCAGGAGAAATCACGCTGACAATGGCAAGATTTGCAACCATGTAGATCAGGACAGATATAGGTAGAATGTAGGAAAGAGTATAGGAAATAACAGGAAAAACGTGAGGAAATGTAGAAACCAAGAGGGTCATTGAACAAAAGGAATACTGGTGTGAATAGGGGATCAAATGAACAACAGACAAGCATACAGGAAAAGCATCGAGAGTCACTAGTAGAAAGGGCGACAGAAGAGGGTACTGCAGCTCTCGGAAAGCGGGAGAACAGAAGAGAATGGAGGAAAAGGTTCTGGCTGGAGAAGAAGAAAATTCAGTCAATGACGTGACCGTAACGGAAAAAGAAGAGGAACTCTCTGCATCTGCTCTTACATACGTTTTCCGCAAGCCACTGTATGGGGCATCGTGGAGGGTACCTTGTTCCATACTAATCACTTCCTTTCCTGTTCCACTTGCAAATACAGCGAGGGTACAACGACTGTCTACATGGCTTGCTTCGATTATCTTTTTTTCGTGGTCTTTACTCGAAATGTACGTCGGTGGCAGTAGAATATTTCAGAATTCTTCTTTAAATATCAGTTCTTTAAATCTTCTCAACAGTGCCTACCGAAAATAATGTTCTCTTCCCTGCAGGTATTCCTATTTCAGTTGATGAAGCATCTCCGAAACACTCGCTTGTTGATCTGCCCTAATGAATCTAGCAGCACGCCTCTGAATTGCTTCCATGTGTTTCTTTAATCCGACCTAATGAGGATCTCACACACTCTATCTTCACCCACGAATGTGTTGCACTAGTGATCTATACACGGTCTTCTTTATAAATGAATTACACTTCCCTAAAATACTCCCAATAAACCTAAATCGACTATTCGCTTTCCCTACTACCGTCCTTAAGTGCTTGTTCTACTTCATACCACTTTGCACCATTGCACCTAGCTGTTTAATCGATATGATTGTGTCAAACACCACCTAACAATGCTGTACTTGAACATTACCTTTTGTTTTTCTTATTCATATGCATTAACTTACATTTTTGTACAAGTAGAGCAAGCTGCCATTCGTCATACCAAATAGAAATATTGTCCAAGTCATGTTGTATCCTTCAGTTACTTAACGACGACACCTTTCCGCACTCAATAGCGTCATCAGAAAACAGCCGCAAATCGAGGCTTACCCTGTCCGTCAGATCATTTACGTACATAGTGACGAAGAACGGTAGTATATTTCCCTGAGGCACTCCTGACGGCAGCCTTGTCTCTGATGAACGCTCGCCCACGAGCACGACGCACTAGGTTCTATTACTTAAGAAGTTGTAACCTCCCCACAAAATTCTTTCACATTTTAGTGTAACCTCAAAACAGAAAAATTCCTAAACTTCTCAACAGTAAAAATTATAATTATGTCGTTCACATTCAGTGTAACGTCCCAACAAAAAATATATTCAGTAACCTGGTAATAATATAATGTAACTAACCTCTCAATTAAATTGTCGCTCACTTATAACTTTTCAATTATTGACTGTGAATTTAACCTGGTAAATTTTGGACGTCAGCAGTGCTGCGTCATGGCCCTGAAAGATCATTCTGAATAAAAAAGAAAATTCTTACCTCAATGAAGTCGCCGGATAACGCATATATATCTACTCTTACAATAAATTTTTCTGGCACAGCCCTGTGCAATGCTGGCCGATAGATTTGTCATTTATGAAAGGTAATAACTGATTTTTCTTTTGCGATAATCGGGATGATCATGGATTGGAGAAATTAGTAAATTCTTTAAATTGAAATGAATGGTTGTTAAAAGTTACTTTTTATGAGAAAGATTACTATTAGGAGATTTTTAGAACATTTACATGGGTCTTGAGATAACATTACTACATATGCGCGAGGCTGCTTTTTACCTTATACGATTATGCTCAGGCTCCGGCATCGCTGCACCACGACCGGCCCAGCCAACACGATGCACCAGACCAGACCAGACTGCTCGCTAGCAACAACTTACTGCTACAGCTACACAGTTCCTACTGCAGTCAACACTGCTCTCTGGTCTGAGATTCTCTTATACCTTGCATATAGCAGGCAGCGCGTGAGCAATACATCGAAATTACATCTGCTCAGACCTCTTACAAAGTCTTCAAACCACTCAAATATCTGAGAGCCTATTCCATATGCTCGTACCTTTGTTAACCGTCCGCAATGGGGCACCGATGTCAAAAAAATATCGAGAATGTAAAAGTGGTTACTTACATCGTTATAACATTCCTATTGTCTAGGTTTTAATTCGAACCAATAGCACCGGTTTTAACTCTGTCACATATAATCGATGTCTGCAAATTCCATTTCACAAGACCTTGCCAATAGAAACTGGAGAGTATTACTATTCTGCCTTGTGACTGAGAGCAGAGTCGGTGTAAGCCTGCACGCGAAATGAAATTAGCAAATCCTTCAGAATAGTGGCTCTCTCCAAGTCGAGGCGAGAGCACACAGGAGTGGCGGAGACGTCGCGCCGGCGCCTCTTTTAGGATGCGGACACTCGTCAGCGAGTTAGACGCGACAAGCGTGACGGCTCTCGACACAGCGCTTTTGTTAGGGGAGGTCTCGCTCTTTGTGGCCGCGTGTGTGCTCAGCTGCATGCGGATTAGCTCCGTTTCCAGGTCAGCGTCCGCGGCTGGCTGCGCGGCCCGGCAGACATCTGTCTGCAGGGCACGGCGGTCGTGTGCGAGGAAAGGTTCAGGCTCCCGGCATTAAGCTGGCCTAATAACGATACATATATTACACACCAAATCCCAGAATTTAAAAATACTTCCTGACAAAAAGAGAAGCATCCAGGAGACGTTGTCTGATGCCAATGTAGCCTCGTACACAAACCCAACATCGCCAGATATGTGAATGTCAGAGTTGTAATTTTCTGTGACAAGTAGAACGACCACCAGAAGGCATTAGTGCTGTTTGTGTTTAGTGCTTTTATTATACCTGACCGGGTATGTAATACTTGTGAATAGCGCTAGACGTTGAATTATCACTGATGGACAGAGAAATGCTCCGCACTCGTATGAGAAAACGTTATCAGCACCTGGAAGATAGGGATCTCATTGTGAATCTTCCTTTGCTGAATTGTGAAATATCCAGATTTGTGGGCATTCGGATGTGAGAGTGGCTCGACATTGGAGTCCATGGGAACAGTGGGAATAGCTGGCCTACTCGTCGTCAAGATTCCAGTCGAACACATTTGATCACGACAAGGGAATATCGCTGTATTTTGTACCAACAACATCGTAATCCCTTCACATCTGCGCCTACCGTCCCAGTCCAAGTAATGTGCTCCGTGCAACATTCTGTGTCATGCCGGTCGATTTTGTTGATGGAGCCACAACTCATCTCTGCTTCCACCGCTTCATCACTATGAAGGAGAAGTCCTCAAGCTTTGCAAACAGATGAAAATCTGATGTGGCCAAGTCGGGACTGTATGGAGAACGATAGATAGCTGTGATCCCAAGGAGTCGGATTTTTGCAGATGTTGCAGTGCTCTTGCGTGGTCTGGCAGTGTCACGCCGAAGGAAAAGGTGCTCCATGTATGGACGAACTCTTCCAATTCTAAACTCGTTTATAGTACGCTGCTTCTCACTCACCGACATAGTTGTGTTACACACTACAGTCGGGAGCCCCACAGCGGAAGAGGATTATAAATAAGTAGACAAAAAAATGATGTAGAATGTTAACAACGTTTGTTTTATTTAAACGTCTTAAAAGTTTTCACACGCCCTCGTATATTCTTCAAGGGTCGGCAAGGAAGAACATAATAACTATTTACAGTAGAATGCTTACCAACTGCGGAACTTAAGACTGCCTAGATTGTTTGATTGCAAGATTTATGATTGAATAGAACATTGGTGCTGGCGGCTTGCGATATACTGACATTTCAGCCAATGTATGCCTCCAGTCAGTCTTATAAGAGAAGACCTGCCACCATTATACCATGAAACACGCCGTTGGGCTCACTGTAAAGAGTTAAAATCCTGCTTAATAAGTCATAAACCTTGTAGGTCTCATAATACAGAATCTTTCAAACTGCCCCATTTTCTTACAGGAGGTCTCACTGGTGAAAACTAGGAAAATAATTCATTTAAATACATGACGACAAACAAATACTTGATGGGATATGGGTCGTTTGTTCTATGACAGCGATTTGTTTGTCAACACTACTCGAAGTGCACAGTACGTTAAAGTTGTAAAACACATGAAAATAATCATTGTACATGGTGATGAGAAACAGTCTGAAAAGCCTGCAGGCGTGTTGCATGGTAGGTTGTACTGAAAAATAATTGTGAAGAAAAAAATTCTATACGTTGCAGTTTCCGACTTAATTATCACTGAAAATAGTCAATCATGCCGCTGTGCGTGCAAATTCAAGCGACCCACCAGAGACTGTGTCGCCGGTCGTGTCTTTCGTTTGGCTTCCTAAAACCGAACAAGAGAGGGTGACCTGGTCACGGTACGGTAGTACGAATCGAACCTTAGGCAGTGTCTGAACGCTCTCGTACGCTGTCATCTTCTACATTGCGGGAACTGCTGACGCTAATTGTACTTTTTAAATTGAACTCATTTTGTTCGTTACTGGTCGTTGTACTTGTTCGGATCGGATGTCCCACGACGGTCGTTCAAATTCGTCGTTGATCCATTGACTCAATTTTTTTTATTGCAGACGGCAGCTAATCCTTTGACCCAACGCACTGAGCTACCGCGCCGGCGTATCTGGTGGACCCAACGGCCTGATTTGAATGCTAATTATCTCAGAAACGGTGGAACTTATCGAAGTTTTTTCTTAAAAGTTATTGCTCAGCACAGTCTACCCAGAAAAACTCTTCTAAGCTTTCCAGACTGCTTCTTAGCATCCTAAATGTAACGCGAGACCGATATACATAGCACCCATTGCTTCTAACATGGCTTTGTAGTAAGCACTGTATAAGACAGTATCCCAGCCGAAAGTTAATGGTAAACAAACATAAAGTTTTCCGTAATCTCAGGGTGTAGAATTTTCATTTAAGATTAGAGCATAGGTCAAGGCAGAACGTGCTAACGATTTCCTGTTATAATTATTTTATAGAACCTAAAAAGCGTGAAGTTAGTTTTTCTGTAAATGGCTTCTGTTATCATCGAGTAACGTATAGAAAACTATACGTCGTCCGAACAGACCTTGGAAGGCCAAATGGTACCGACCGGCCGCCGTGTCATCCTCAGACCACAGGCGTCACTGGATACGGATATGGAGGGGCATGTGGTCAGCACACCGCTTTCTCGGCCGTATGTCAGTTTACGAGACCTGAGCAGCCACTTCTCAATCTAGTAGCTCCTCAGTTTCCCTCATAAGGGCTGAGTGCACCACGCTTGCGAACAGCACTCGGCAGACCGGATGGTCACCCTTCCAAGTACTAGCCCAGTCCGACAACGCTTAACTTCCTTGATCAGACGGGAACCGGTGTTAACACTGCGGCAAGGCCGTTGGCTTATGTAAGGTATACATTCTGAAAATTACAATGCAAGAAGGCACTATAAGGACATACAATATTAAGCACAAATCATTTTACTGTGCAAGAAAGTAGGATACCTCGGTGCTAGGAATGGCTAGGAGTGGCGCTGTCTTCCACATTTTTGACGCCTAGTAAAACACTATACTAAGTGTTCAATGAAAGACATACACTTATCAAAATCTGATCATCTATTGTTTCCGAAACTTCCCGACACTGCCACCAGAGCATAGCTGTAGTCCTCTTCACGTGTGCAAGCCCAGTGCAATAACCAGGGACTGAAGTATCATGTCTGGCAACCAGAGGAAACAGTTCCTTGTGGTCTTGTATGAAGTATGATTGAAGAATGATTCGCGGAACCCATAAAACTCTAGTTAGGATAGAATATGCTGTGAGGTATAGAATCATCGTAAGAAGTTTTCCAAAGTTATTCGTTTTGGAAACTTATCTTTCTATTTTTTTCGTCCGCAGTGCTCCTGTTCAACTTGTTTTGATGTCACTATAAACTTTTTACATCCATGATGTCGAGATAAGCATCTTATCTCAGTCAAAGGCACTTAGAAGATAAGAAAAAATTATTCATCTATGCAGCTAATGCAGTTAACGTATGAGGAATCAGTAACGCGTTCGTGAACTTCACGCTGCAAATTCATCCCCTGTTATGCAATGGAGATTTTAGCAGTAGCTACTTTCTTTAGGAGACGGATCGTCTCATTGTACTTGCAGAATATTTATTTAACAGTTAACACTGATAGACCTGTCACAAGCAAGTTTATTGTGTCAACAAAATACGCAGCGTCAGAAACGCCATTTAGCATTTCATTATTTCATTTGTGCCATTTGGAACTGTTTACGCAACAGCGTCAACTTTTGGACCGCGAGTTATTACGCCTTGTTTTAGTCTCGCCGAGTGGTGAATGCTCCCTGAGGGGACGCTCGATGAAAGCAAATAGCCGTTCTCTCATCAGCGTGCAAAATCCTGGTTTGGTCACCTCCAGCTCAAGGCCTCTCCCTGGAGCGACACATTAACCTGACCGCCGGAGGGGGCAGAGCGCAGTGCGTCTCCTCGGCTGTGCGTGTGACGAAACCTAACAGGACGACGCAACAGCCGGCGCTGCGGCAGGGCAAGTCAGGGACGAGTACCGAGCTACGTTACAAAACCTGCGCCTTTTCCACCTCCCACTGTGCAGCTTTCCCGCCGTCGACGATCTTGAATAGGCACACCTAACAGGAGCCGGATGTCTCAAGTACCAGCCGCCGTGTTTTACTTTCCGTGTGCCTCATTTCAAAGCATTTCAATTTTCACCGTAATGAGCACGGTTTTGCTGGAGTCTCAAAGACAGTTGGTGGAAAACTAAAATACATGAGAGTACTGGGCTGTAGGCGCCGCTCTTAAAGGCTGCCGACGGTCGTTCCATTTCACTCTCGTCTTCAGTGGTCACTGTAAGGATATTGTTGCAGTGCATCTACTTTTTGTGTAATTATCTTAGAAATAACTGCACTGAGCTGCGAAGTGATATGGGCGTTTTACGTTCAGGGTGTCCAGGAAGGAGACCCCGATTTCAAAATTAAATAGCACTAAAATTAAGATCTAGGGACGCGAGTGCAACAAACGGTATGTTTATTCCTAAAACAGTAAGAGTTTTATACAGCAGTTTCGAAACAATTCGAAAAGCTGGTAACGCAATATTTAGGACCTATACAAAATGTGCTCAGAACCATCAGTTCCACCGCTGAAACATGAAAGCTTAGCGTAACGGAGGAAGAGGTTCATATCGTATATTCCAGTTGAACAAAATGTTTTTCTTGTGCTGCAACACCAAAAGTTAGAACACAGTCCTAAAGCAACAAAGCGTTGTTTTGAAATATGATTTACTGTACCAAAAGGAACGAAAGCGACCAGCCATTCGAGTGCTCACTTTACGAACTAGATTCACACGAAGACTGACAATGAAGAATTTGATGTTCATTTCGTCAGGTTGACAGATGAAGCACATTACTTCCTGAATGGAGTGGTGAACAAACAAAACTGGCGATTTTGGGGTTCTGAAAACCCTTATTTTGCGTGAAGAGAAACTACTGTATTTTCCCAAATTTTCTGTTTAGGCTGCGGTATGCATAACACGCATTATTGGTCATTTTTTCAAGTGAGAAACGGTCACCAGTGAACATTACGTAGCAACTTTCGAACAAATCGTCGTCACACCGAGTGCTTGATGCAGTATGAGGAGTCGGATCACATCGCAATGAATAAGGGCTCCGCTTTCTGCATTAATACTTCGGGAATGGAGCTATTGCGTTGGAATACTGCAAATTTACGGGCGCAGGGATTGAGCCCTCTCTATATCCGCCTTACCTGACTCATTGTGATATCTGTGTGTGGGTTACATTGAAAGACAGGTCAAATGGTTCAAATGGCTCTGAGCACTATGGGACTTAACATCAGAGGTCACCAGACCCCTAGAACTTAGAACTACTTAAACCTAACTAACCTAAGGACATCACACGCATCCATGCCCGAGGCAGGATTCGAACCTGCGACCCTAACAGTCGCGCGGTTCCAGACTGAATCGCCTAGGACCGCTCGGCCACTCCTTGAAAGACAGTGTCTACCGGAGCCATCCCACCACCCTGGATGAGTTTGAATCAGCGATTTGCGTGGCACCTGAATCCATTTCCGTTGCAACGCTGTAGCATCCGACGGTAAACTTCATTAAACTTTCCCCCACCTCCGTATTGTGAGTGGTCGACATTCTGGAAAATTTGAGGAAAGTTGCTATGGGATCAAACTGCTGAGGTCATCGGTACCTAGGCCTACACACTAAGGACAACACACTCACATGCTCGAGGGACTCGAACCTCCGATGGGTGGAGCTGCACGAACCATGGCAAGGCGCCTAAGACCGAACAGCTTCCCCGAACGGCTAAACATTGTGAAGACATGTGGCAGAAGAAGAGTTTAATTATGACGCTGCTAGCATACAACTTGCACCGCGTACAGCGCCGTCTATTAGCAGCTTTTCGAACTATTTCGAAACTTCTGTATAAAATTCTTAAAGCTTCTAAAATAAAGATACCTTCTCGTGCACTCGTCTGCCGATCTTAGTTTTCGAGAATTTTAAGTTAGAAATCAAGGCCTACTTCAGTGGACACCGTGTATTTATTACTCAGACTGTTACCGGTTCACCAATTTTATTAGAAACTCGTGCAATTCTGTTTCCTCAAGTAATTCAGTAACTAAATGAAAGTTCAAGATAACACTACCCTCATTAAAACAGCGGGCTGGTCGCTTTGAAGCACTGTAGATGGTACGGGTAGAAGGGAGCCATACGAACCTCATCTTCCGATGTCAGTTATGGCAATATAGAGGCCAGTTGATTGTATTGTTTCAGTTCTGCAAGATGGTTCGAGGTCGATGTGTGACAGATTCGCAAAATGGAGGTATCGGGTTTGGACTTGTCCATGACAACACTGAGTCAAGTTGACACATGGTAGTGTTCCCTAAGGCAGTCTTCTCACGTACAAGTACAAGGAATATTATATTATATTTCGTCTTTCTGCGGATTCCCATTTACTTTCGTGTCATCTTTCTAGGAAGCATGATTCCTCTTTTTATTTCTGCCGTAACTTCGTCTCTGCTTGCTTTGAGTCGCTTCCTGTTAGATGTGATGCGCTATGCTTATAGACGTGAAGTTCAAGTCTGTGACAGTATCCTGGGTGTGGCTATCAATCCCGCGTGTCCAGCATAGCGCTGCGTTTATGCAGTTGCAGGTAATAGAAAGGGAGAGGATGAAACTAGCGAACGAATACACACATATCAGAAACAGTTTTGCATCATCTCGGTTCCTTGAGTTCCGGAACCTGCACAGAAAATTGGGATAGAGATCAATATAAACATCTCTACCGCCCTTTTTATTGCTCATGGAAACCACACATTGCATGTTGTACCACCGTACAGCGAGACCTTCGGAGGTGGTGGTCCAGATTGCTGTACACACCGATATCTTTAATACCCAGTAGCACGTCCTCTTGCATTGATGCATGTCTGTATTCATCGTGACATACTATACACAAGTTCATCAAGACACTGTTGGTCCTGATTGTCCCACTCCTCAATGACGATTCGGAGTAGATTCCTCAGAGAGGTTGCTGGGTCACGTCGTCCGTAAACAGCCCTTTTCTATCTATCCCAGGCATGTCGATAGGGTTCATGTCTGGAGAAAATGCTGGCCACTCTAGTCGAGTGATGTCGTTATCCTGAAGGAAGTCATTCACAAGATGTGCACGAAGGTGGCGCGAATTATCGTCCATGAAGACGAATGCCTCGCCTATATGCTGCCGATATGATTGCACTATCGCTGGGAGGATGGCATTCACGTATCGTACAGCCGTTACGGGGCCTTCCATGACCACCAGTGGCGTACGTCGGCCCCACATGATGCCACCCCACAACAGTAGGGAACCTCCACCTGCTCCACTCACTGGACGGTGTGTCTAAGGCGTTCAGCCTAACCGGGTTGCCTCCAGACACGTCTCCGACCATTGTCTGGTTAAAGGCATATGCGACACTCATCGGTGAAGAGAACATGATCTCAATCCGGACCGGTCCATTCAGTATGTTGTTGGGCCCATCTGTACAGCGCTGCATGGTGTCGTGGTTACATAGATGGGCCTCGCCATGGACGTCGGGAGAGAAGTTGCACATAATGCAGCGTACTGCGCATAGTTTGAGTAGTAACACGACGTCCTGTTCCTGCACGACAAGTATTATTGAACATGGTGGCGTTGCTGTCAGGGTTCCTCCGAGTCATAATCCTTAGGTAGTGGTCATCCACTGCAGTCGTAGCCCCTTAACGGCCTGAGTGAGGCATGCCATCGACAGTTACTGTCTCTCTGTTTCTCCTCCATGTCCGAACAACATCGCTTTTGTTAACTCCAAAACGTCTGGACACTTTCCTTGCTGAGAGACCTTCTAACATTCTGCGTAGTGTCTGTTTGTGCTAAGTCGTGTCTCC
Organism: Schistocerca americana; assembly: GCF_021461395.2. Classification (NCBI taxonomy): domain Eukaryota; kingdom Metazoa; phylum Arthropoda; class Insecta; order Orthoptera; family Acrididae; genus Schistocerca; species Schistocerca americana. The sequence goes on from NC_060119.1 coordinate 591,305,322, forward strand.
CTACCACTTTCGCGCAACGACGCTCTGAGCGTGTTTTTTAGGGAAATGACTAGTTTGAACCTGGGACCTGTTGCTGGTAAGGAGACGCCATACCACACATGGCATGGAGAGTTCAGAAGAGTTCAGTGAGACTAGCGATGATATAACTAAATACTTAATGATTTCAGCGTCAGCTCCACTGCACTCCCTGTAAAAGAATCTTAATACTAATTAAATTTAGTGGAAGGGGCTGAAGGCTTTCATTTTTTTAGTTAGCTGGTAAAATAACGTCGAAAAAGCAGTTAAATTTACCATTGGAAATTTTATTCTACACACAAAACATTGTTTATAAATTGCAATATTGATAAAAGGAAATATTTTAATACAGGATGATAAAAACCAACTGCGTTCAACAAAAATGTGAACGAATATTCCCTGAATGGGTTTCCAAGTTCTACAATGGATCGAAGGATGACCTATGCCATATCACATCTATAATCTAGGTTTAAGTTAAGTTTCATAAAAAGACAAAACTATCAAAATGGTCTACAGTGATCCTCAATTATCTTTAATTACTTATTTAACTTGTCGTAAATTACAGTGGCTGATGTGGCTTCTCAATAATTATATAACAGAAAAATCATCGCGTTTCAGATTTTAGCTTCTAGTAACAAATGTGAATACCGTGAGCTTTAATTGACGATCGACACTAGTATTACATAAAAAGGGGATGAAACAGATGAGACTTCTGCTGTTCTGAGTGAAGCCTTATGCGCTCAAAAATGCGGCATCGCGTGCGTTCATTACCTTGTCGGTGTTTAGGCAGCGTTAGGGGATGGCGGGCAGCGCAACTCCACGCATCTCGCCGTCTCGGAAGCAACTCTCTCTAACTTCTCCTTACTACAATTTACCGAAGTTGGTTTAAAAAAAGCTATCTGGCTGGGTTTTCAACTGACCAATCAGGGTCTCAATGTTAACCTTAAGCTCCGCCTACAAAAATTCTGCCTATCCAATGAGAAACGCTATACTTTTCGTGATGGGGCAATGTTTTTAATGTTTGCTACGTAACAGAGACGCGAAAAAGTCTCACGCTAAAACTTGCAGCTGGTGTGGCTCTTTTAGTGTTATGTAAGATCTATACTGTTCTTCTGGAGGGCTCTAACTTTTAACATGGGCTTGGGGGTGGTCCTGGCGGTCAGCTGGCGACGTGGGTGTCCGTCCCTTATCGTAGGGCCTCCTAGCCTACACGATTCTGTTCTCGGCTTCTGTTCTCGTTTCTCCCCTGAGAACTGCGTCTGTTTCACGGTGGGAAGGTATGACACGCATTTAGGCGTTCTTGTGTTAGTCTGTGGTATTCCATTTGCTCACTCCTTGGTTGTATTACTTTGGTTAATTTAATATCAGGATTTATTCGGAAATATGTGACATACTGTCGGATTTGCTATCATGTCAGGATTTTCATGGAAGGTGTTGGATTTGCCTGACACCTTACAACCTTCCTGGCACAATGTAGCAATGCGGACGCGATCGAACCGCGCTATTGACCGCCTAGGCATGGTTGAACTACAGATAACACGAGCCGTGTACCTCCTTCCTAGTGGAATGACTGGAACTGATCGGCTCTCGGACTCCGACCGTCTAATAGGCGCTGCTCATGCATGCTTTAGTAACATCTCTGAACAGTCAAAGGGACTGTGTCTGTGATACAAAATCCACTGTCAACGGCTCTCTTCAGGAGTTCTGGGAACAGGGATGATGCAAGACACTTTTGATGTGTGTAGATCAATACTCTCGAAGAAAATCAGTCATTCCCCTTCGATGGACGGGTTTTCATTGACCATCTTTCACTCCACGAGGCACTACGGATAGCTTTGGTATTTAATTCCGGATTTCTCTCAAAGACTGGTGATCAGTAACTTCAAGACTCGACTCCTCTCCACTTTGTCGACCAAATGCTCTTGACTAACATCTTTTCTACAGCCATTATTCGAACCGGTTACCTTCAGTTCGAACGCACCACATCAGCGTACGTTAGTGCCTTCGTCTACAAAGCCTACGCGTGGGAAGTCACATAATCTTAATAGGTATTTCATAAATGTCGAACAAAGATTCAGAGCTTTGGTCAACAACATGGTCGGACAGTTAAAAAAAATACTTTCTTACTTCTGAAGCAGAAACCTAAAAAACTATAACAAAAAATTTGCAGCTGTATGGGCTAAGTATCTATGACAGCAACTTTGCAATGCATCAGGTAGCAGACATCAGCAATGTTGTATTCTGCCTGCTCATCAAATATGGGGTGCCTAGGAAACCTGCTTTCTCGGATCGCTAGACAACAATTTGAGCAAATCGTATTAGTAAAATTTATTACAAAAGGAAATGATTACAATACTTAACTTTGTGTTAAACAGATTTTTCGCAATCAAAGGGGGACACACAACATGATAAATCTCCTCAGTATAGACAATGCCACACAGTAGACACTAGTCTTGATGCTATTCTTGAAGTCTCTGCTGTAGAACCGCAGAACTGGCTAGCCTTCAACTGGGCCGCGAACAGGCGGCGCGGCGCTTATGTCCTCATCGTGCCGAGGGCGCTGCCGTCGGGTTGTCGTCCTGTGCAACTGGCTGACTGCAGGACTAAGAAGCGTCCCATCAAGTTGTAATTTTTCCTCCTATTTACGTAATTCTGTATCTCTCAATTCGTTCGAGCACTCAATCATTCATTATAGGAAACACAGTCATAGCTCACTCAAAATGATTCTGAAATTTTACTTGTTAGAATGAAATCAGGCGGTGATTCTTCTTCTCTGCAGGCTCGTGCTTTGCGGCAGTCTGCTAATCTGTACAAATAAAATGCCTCGTAATTTTGGGAGCGTTGTATAACCAGTCGGGAAACCTCAGATCAAGCGGATATTTGGCTTTGATGAAGTTTAACCTTCCGAAGAAGTAATGGAGCTCCTGGATTACTAAATGCAGGTTCGTATCCAGTCTTTCGGAAGTTCCCTTCTGATTAACAACTACGCAAAATATCGATAAATATCATTAATTCTCAAATGTCAAATACACACCTTTTGTAAGAAGGAGCAATCTATATGTATTTCCTTTTTAATCGTACAGTTCGTATCAGTTATCTCCTGTGATAAATCTCAATAATCAGATTACAGTTCTTCAAAACAAAGCTCAAGCTAATCGGCACGAAGATAATCTCGGAAGCTTTTTTTTCTAACAAACACCAGAGAGAGTCCTACAAAGAATAATTATGCGCTCATGGCATAGCTATTGTATGAAACTATTTTGCGCATGGATTCTGCGAGTATGAAGATAGAAAATTAGTAAACGTCATTCAAGGGTAGAATTGTATCAGAATAATTCATCGAATATAAAGAGATATTACAATTGCCCCTCGCAGCGAGCAAAGTTAATGATAATACACTTTGCGAGCTAACAGAAAAAGTTTGTTGGGTTGTTTATTCAAAAGAGGAATATTTTGAATTAGTAGAATTTTACTATAGAGAGTATGGGTAACATGTTAAGACAATAAGTTACGAGAATACCTAAGCTGTAGCTTTTACATGTATCGGGGTATACCCGCATCCCGAGTACATGACCAGGGAAGATGTAGATTGGTGTAATTACGAAAAAGGTCTATCCATTTGGGAACTGGCTTTCACAGGGAAACCCTAGAAAACCCGGAAGAATAGACCCCAGCTCAGGTATTAAAGAAGATAGGAAACCCTAAATGCAGTAATTTTGAAATATATAGAAGCTCCATAGATTAGATCGAAGGAAAAAAAGTGCCTCATAGCCAAAAAAAATTTTACAATATTGCTCAATAAAAAAATTTCAAAATTCTTCGATGTAGCCGGTGATCTCGTTGTGAAGTCGATGGAACAGGAACACTGGGTACGGACACCGGGTAGGCGACGTACAGCGTTTGGTAGAGGCGGCACGGAGGACAGGCGATGGCTTATGGTACAGGATAGAATGTGCCGTAGAATCAGGAAGATGATCTCAGGAACAGATGGTCAGGGACGTGAACATGAAACAGGTTTAAAGTGGAATAAGAAAAGATTCTGACTGAATAAATCCCTGGAAGAGAGTGGATTAAGGCAACGAAGTCCATATTTCATCGTTGAACTCAAAATCGGAGTGGATTCTTATATTCTTCCATCCGTACTAGACTGGAACATCCATCAGTCCTGACAATCGCGAATTTTTTTGTAGTCCTCAATACCAAAGTTGTTTTGCATTACAACTGCTGATTGTCCAAAACATTGCCAAATAGACTATGGGCATTTAAATTTTGTTGTCGCTCATATCGAATGTATTCCTCTCAAAAAATTTTTTAATCTAATCTTCGTTTTGCTATAGTGCAGGTGGAAGTAGAGCATTGAATCTGTCCGAGGTTTGCTTTCAATTACGAAATTATGGATAAAATTTAAGTTTACACCTGATGAAAAATTTTAAACATAGGCATATGACACTGTCTCCACAAAAGGAATAATTTGAAAAATTTTCATTATTCTTATAATTAATTGATTTATAGATCCACTTGCAAATAAATATCATTAATGATGACGTATGTTCATTTAACAAATCATCCACTCGCAGAATCTTCTTCATCCTCTCATGAACATATTTGGAAATATATTTCAACAATTATGTCCATAATATGAAACACACAAACTGCTATTCTTAAAATGTTAATTAAAATTCTTAAATTAATTTCCTGGTAAAGAAGGCATAATGAAAAATCTAAAAATTATAATAATTTTCTCTCGCGCAACCAGAGAGTTTCTTCAATTGTTTGCAACAGTGACATTATCGACTGTTGCTTCATTTCACAGTTCATTTGTTTTCTTGCGCGAACAGCGCACATCATACACACAGCGTATTTACCTACATATCCCTTAGTGCTCAGAGCCCTTTTTTTTTTTACCTACATATCCCACACCGTTCAAGTTTCACACGCAATTCTCACATAAGTCCCGTGTCTTGAGGAAACGTAGATGCACTTTCATTGTATATCACTGTGGCTTCTGCTCATAGTCCACACTTACAAATACTAGTAATTAACAAATTCTTCTACCTATCTCAAAATTTTTGTGCTAAACTATCACAGGAGTAATCTCACTGTCTCTTAACCTATCACAGGGGCAATCTCACTGTCTCTTAACCTATCACAGAAGTAATCTCACTGTCTCTTAACCTATCACAGGAGCAATCTCACTGTCTCTTAACCTCTAGACAACATAAACTTCTTGATATTTATATACACATTCGACTCATAGTCAAATTCCACTATAAATTCTTCTCCATGTATGGTATCACAGATCTACGATCCTTCAAAAAATTTCTTAATATCATTATGTGGGAATAATCCCTTTATTCTTTTCGATTCGGGATGTGCCAACAAGTATGATCCAGGATTTGGTATATTTACAATAACATATGGTCCGGTATAAATAAGATTCCATTTCTTTATGTTCTTCATCAGTTTCGAGGAATGGATGTGTCGCCTCAATAAAACCTTTTCTCCAAGATGAAACGTCTGAATCCGGTGAATCAATGTCAATTTCTGTTGTATTGCCTTTTTAGTTAAATTGACAAGTGCGAGTAGAATCTTTTCCTCCCATTTTAAATTCTGATCTTCATACTTTTCTTCCGCTGCCTCCAGGTTTTGGAACGACTAAGAGCGGAGAACAATATGGACTGGTTGATGGCTCAATAAAGTTCCATTCTAACATTCTATTTATCTCCCTTTGAACAGATTGCTTTAAACGCCAGGGGATCGGATAGTGCGTGTAACAGTAAGTCTGATGAGGCTTCACTTTGAGGTGACAAATATACCCTTTAATAATTCCTGGTTTCTCATCAAAAATCTCTTCATATGCCTCTAACAAATAATGAAGCTGCTGCCTTTGTTCTCCGGTAAGCTGATTTGATTCACTAGCTTTTATCATTGTTGTTTGGTTAAAGTCCTCCTGTTGTATCAAATCCTTTGAAAGCTCCTTCTAACGACCGTTTGTAGTGTCAATTAATTGAATTATGGCACCGCGACAATATTTCTCATGCACCGTTTCCTTTCTATTTAAATCCAGTGCTATCTCTTCTCCATTTAATCTAAATTTAACTATTCCTTCCAAGAAATCAATCTGACAATCGTACTCCTGCATACTCCCAATACCAAGAATACAGTCTACTAATAACTTCTCCACTACGAGGAACGTGCATTTTATCGCTACATTTCCCATTTTCATCTCTAATTGTGTTTGTATTTTGACATTGGGAGAGCGTGCTCCAACAGCTCCGATGATTTTGCAGTTCTGTATTGACAAAATTGGTACCTTCTTCTTCCTAATAATTCTCCGAAAAAGAGCGCCTGAGATGACATTGGCGGAAGCGGCGGTGTCTAATATCACTTTCGTTGGAACTTCCTCTATTTCAACAAATACTTCCGATACCGGAACACTCGATCTGTCATTATGACACGTTATTAAATCCTTTGTCAACTCTTCAGTCAACAGCTCACCATCATTATATCTTAACAATTGTAATTTTACTGTTTCGCCCCTAACAGATCCTCTGACCTCCGGGGCACGATGCGGTCATGTTTAGTTTGACTGATTGTTGGTCCGATTGGTATTTGTCTCTTCAGCTACTTCAGTGATTGTCGGTTGTTGTGGTGAATTCTGTCTATGTTGTCTTGCTTGATTCGTGTAATTATTGTTGTTGTTCTGCTGGTGTTGGTAGAACTGTCCTGTGTTGCCATACATTGGATTATATCGATTAAAATTCATATTGTTCCTAAAATAGCCCCTCGCTGCACCATTACTAAAGTTTCCATTATGGTAATAATTGTTGTTTGCATTTTGTCCATTTCTAAATCTCCTCGGAGAGTGTAGTTGGTTATGATTATTGTTACTGCTACCATTACTGCCATTCCCACTCGAGTTGCAGCTCGGATTCGCTTCTATTGCTCTTCTTTGATATGGCATTTCTCTTGCCCTTTTATTGTCCTCCTCAATTATATCAATACGATCAAGCGTAGTCATAAATGAGTCTATATCCTTATCATTTATATATAACAGCTGATTCCTTACACTGGTGGGTAGTCTGGACTTGAGTATCTTAAGTATATCCGGCAAAGGAATCGGTAACTCCCAATACAAAGATTTATTAATGTATTTCTCAAAATATCTCTTTAGAAATCCTCTAGAAAATGAGAAAGGCTCAGGATATAATACTTCCTGCCTAAGTCTTTCTTGTATTCCAGCAGACAAATATTTTGCTAGAAAAGCCTGCTCAAATCCTTTGATACATTTACAAGAAGATGTTTGTTCGGATGCCCACAATGCTCCTGATCCTTGTATATATCCCGATACAAAACTAATCTTTTGCCATTCTGTCCAAGATCGTGGAAATAGACCTCTGAAACTTCGAATAAAGACTACAGGATGAACATTCTTTTTGTCGGGGTTAAAGATTTGAAATTGTCTCTGTTTAATCATCTTCTCCTCAACGGTACTACGATTCCAAAAATCATCCTGTTCGTACTTTTCCCTATGGCTATCCGTTATATCGAATCTAACTTGTGACGTTCCAGTTCTGTCTACATCGGATCTTGACGTGGACGGAATGTAACGCACAGATTGAGAGTTTTGTTTCCTACTTCTCGGTGTTTCTAAATCCTCCTGCGAGAGATTTAGCGATCTTTCGATATTTTCTTTCCAACGCGAGAATTCTTCGCCAAGTTGTTATCGAACTTCCTTTAACCCTTTGTTGAAAAAATTCTTCTCGGAACTCTCTGAAATGGACTGTAAAGCTACTTTCACAGTTTCTTCTACGGTTTCCGAAGGAAAATTTTGCCGCTTTAATGTCATTTCTGAAAACTTTCCCGCAAGTACATTCATTCTATGTTCCACTGTCTCCTGTTTTTCCTTCACTTCGTCAAATTGCTTCTTTAGATTATCTTGGGATTCTATAATTTCTGGTATCATAGCTACGGAACACTGTATGTCCTCTTGAGCTTGTATTACTTGAGGAAACAGTTCTACTTGTTTTTGTATCGTGTCAATTTTGACGGATACATATTCGGTTAGTTCCGCTTTTAATTTACTATTGTTTTCTTGGCATTGTTGGCGGACCTGCTCAATTTGAGCAATAAGATTCTGTTCGGTCCTTTCTGCCTGTTCTTTTATTTCCTGTGTCTGGGTATTTAATCTCTGATCTAATTCGGTAAAGCTTGCTCTTAACTGATTTTTTAATTTTGTTTGATTTTCGGCTAATTGATTTTGGAGTTCATTTTGTATAACGGATAAGTCTCGTTTTACCTCCGCTTGACCTTCGGCTAATAGAGACAACTGTTGCATAATAACAACTAATGTGTCAACAACAGTCTGATCAGCTGTTGTATGAATGTTTTCTGAACCAGCGGGATTATTTATATTGCCACCGCTAGCCACAACAGTCTCAGAATTGCTATCCGTGGCCTCTGCTCCTGCGCAAACAGCTGAAGGCTGTTGTACTTCTCGTTGCTGATTCAATGACATTTTAAATGCCGCTATAGTCAATACCATTAAATAACTGTCAATATCAGGTTCTAATCACTAAATGCAGTTTCAAATTTACTGTCGTAAACACACTTAACTTTCAAATTACTTCACAGATGGAATAAAGTTCAATGTCCAGATACGAAAATCACACAATGTACAGTTCTACAATCTAACTACTATCTGGAAAAAAGTTCTTTCTAAATTGATTTCAAACTATTTTAACTACATGATAAAAAAATTAGATTTCTCTGGCCTTGTTCTGTAGTCTCGGTGTTGTCCAATAGTTGAAATCGTTTCTTGGTATCAGCAATCTTTTACTATGGGCACCGAATCTCTCTTCAGATTAGTTACCTCTCGTTCTCGTTGGTTTTCATGAAACAAAAAAAAAAAACATATATTATGTAACAATCCAAGAGAGTCCTGTCACACTGGCGCCACTGTAATTTTTCCTCCTATCTACGTAATTCCGTAGCTCTCAATTCGTTCGAGCAATCAATCATTCATTATAGGAAACACAGTCATAGCTCAGTCACTCAAAATGATTCTGAAATTTTGCTTGTTAGAATGAAATCAGGCGATGATTCTTCTTCTCTGCAGGCTCGTGCTTTGCGGCAGTCTGCTAATCTGTACAAATAAAATGCCTCGTAATTTTGGGAGCGTTGTATAGCCAGTCGGGAAACCTCAGATCAAGCGGATATTTGGCTTTGATGAAGTTTAACCTTCCGAAGAAGTAATGGAGCTCTTGGATTACTAAATGCAGGTTCGTATCCAGTCTTTCGGAAGTTCCCTTCTGATTAACAACTACGCAAAATATCGATAAATATCATTAATTCTCAAATGTCAAATACACACCTTTTGTAAGAAGGAGCAATCTATATATATTTCATTTTTAATCGTACAGTTCGTATCAGTTATCTCCTGTGATAAATCTCAATAATCAGATTACAGTTCTTCAAAACAAAGCTCAAGCTAATCGGCACGAAGACAATCTCGGAAGCTTTTTTTTCTAACAAACACCAGAGAGAGTCCTACAAAGAATAATTATGCGCTCATGGCATAGCTATTGTATGAAACCATTTTGCGCATGGATTCTGCGAGTATGAAGATAGAAAATTAGTAAACGTCATTCAAGGGTAGAATTGTATCAGAATAATTCATCGAATATAAAGAGATATTACAAAGTACCTTGTCTCAGGAAATGCGTTAGTTTGAGGTAATCGGAATCGCAGATTTTGGCAGGACAAACGACCAACTGAACGTATCACTTTAGTCATGAAGAATTATAAAGTGGCCTCTTTCGGACCTGCAAGTATCATATGCTGCTGTTGTTACATTATTCAGCCTGAAGAATGGCTTGATGCAGGTCTCCGCAAATGTAAGAACAAAACTGTTTCATTTCTGAAAAAAAATCTTTTGAAATGTCTTTAATATATGTTACACTGGCATTCAAATTATGTCATATTCATTCTGATCAGTTAACTTGATTTACTTCTTTCAGTTGATGTAACTTACTGTGTCCATTAGGTTAATATTTTCAGTTTGATTTCCGAGTTTCATTAGCTACTTCTAGCGTAACGCCGATTTTTTTATTTCAATGTAGCGTAGATTCTGACGATAGGGCATTAGATGAAAACAAGGAAAACTTTATCATCATAATACTTTATCATCATAATTGAAGTGTCAAAACAAAATACTGAAATACCCTGCTATTTTGGTTTACCCGTGTGTACTGAAATGGTAACTAATATGCGACATTCCAAAAATCAAAGAATGGAATGAAGTCATTTGGAGATGAATTCATCGGGGAATAGCAACTTCTACGTTCATGTACAAAGCTTACGAAAATGTAAGGGTTTCGGTAAATACTGTTAAGGTTACAGAAGAAAAGAGATTGTGTGGCCCCTATTGGGTAGTCATATATGTATATGTATACACACACACACACACACACACACACACACACACATATGTATGTATATATATATATATATATATATATATATATATATATATATATATATATATATATGTTGTTGTTGTTGTTGTTGTGGTCTTCAGTCCTGAGACCGGTTTGATGCAGCTCTCCATGCTACTCTATCCTGTGCAAGCTTCTTCATCTCCCAGTAACTACTGCAACCTACATCCTTCTGAATCTGCTTAGTGTATTCATCTCTTGGTCTCCCCCTACGATTTTTACCCTCCACGCTGCCCTCCAATACTAAATTGGTGATCCCTTGATGCCCAGAACATGTCCTACCAACCGATCCCTTCTTCTGGTCAAGTTCTGCCACAAACTTCTTTTCTCCCCAATCCTATTCAATACTTCCTCATTAGTTATGTGATCTACCCATCTAATCTTCAGCATTTTTCTGTAGCACCACATTTCGAAAGCTTCTATTCTCTTCTTGTCCAAACTATTTGCCGTCCATGTTTCACTTCCATACATGGCTACACTCCATACAAATACTTTCAGAAATGACTTCCTGACACTTAAATCTATACTCGATGTTAACAAATTTCTCTTCTTCAGAAACGCTTTCCTTGCCATTGCCAGTCTACATTTTATATCCTCTCTACTTCGACCATCATCAGTTATTTTGCTTCCCGAATAGCAAAACTCCTTTACTACTTTAAGTGTCTCATTTCTTAACCTAATTCCCTCAGCATCACCTGACTTAATTCGACTACATTCCATTATCCTCGTTTTGCTTTTATTGATGTTCATCTTATATCCTCCCTTCAAGACACCATCCATTCCGTTCATCTGCTCTTCCAAGTCCTTTGCCGTCTCTGACAGAATTACAATGTCATCGGCGAACCTCAACGTTTTTATTTTTTCCCCATGGATTTTTACACCTACTCCGAATTTTTCTTTTGTTTCCTTTACTGCTTGCTCAATATACAGATTGAATAACATCGGGGAGAGGCTACAAGCTTGTCTCACTCCCTTCCCAACCACTGCTTCCCTTTCATGTCCCTCGACTCTTATAACTGCCATCTGGTTTCTGTACAAATTGTAAATAGCCTTTCGCTACCTGTATTTTACCCCTGCCACATTTAGAATTTGAAAGAGAGTATTCCAGTCAACATTGTCAAAAGCTTTCTCTAAGTCTACAAATGCTAGAAACGTAGGTTTGCCTTTCCTTAATCTTTCTTCCAAGATAAGTCGTAAGGTCAGTATTGCCTCACGTGTTCCAGTATTTTTACAGAATCCAAACTGATCTTCCCCGAGGTCGGCTTCTACTAGTTTTTCCATTCGTCTGTAAAGAATTCGTGTTAGTATTTTGCAGCTGTGGCTTATTAAACTGTTTGTTCGGTAATTTTCACATCTGTCAAGACCTGCTTTCTTTGGGATTGGAATTATTATATTCTTCTTGAAGTCTGATGGTATTTCGCCTGTTTCATACATCTTGCTCACCAGATGGTAGAGTTTTGTCAGGACTGGCTCTCCCAAGGCCGTCAGTAGTTCCAATGGAATGTTGTCTACTCCGGGGGCCTTGTTTCGACTCAGGTCTTTCAGTGCTCTGTCAAACTCTTCACGCAGTATCGTATCTCCCATTTCATCTTCATCTACATCCTCTTCCATTTCCATAATACTGTCCTCAAGTGCATCGCCCTTGTAAAGACCCTCTATATACTCCTTCCACCTTTCTGCTTTCCCTTCTTTGCTTAGAACTGGGTTTCCATCTGAGCTCTTGATGCTCATACAAGTGGTTCTCTTATCTCCAAAGGTCTCTTTAATTTTACTGTAGGCAGTATCTATCTTACCCCTAGTGAGATAAGCCTCTACATCCCTACATTTGTCCTCTAGCCATCCCTGCTTAGCCATTTTGCACTTCCTGTCGATCTCATTTTTGAGACGTTTGTATTCCTTTTTGCCTGCTTCATTTACTGCATTTTTATATTTTCTCCTTTCATCAATTAAATTCAATATTTCTTCTGTTACCCAAGGATTTCTACTAGCCCTCGTCTTTTTACTTACTTGATCCTCTGCTGCCTTCACTACTTCATCCCTCAAAGCTACCCACTCTTCTTCTACTGTATTTCTTTCCCCCCATTCCTGTCAATTGTTCCCTTATGCTCTCCCTGAAACTCTGTACAACCTCTGGTTCTTTCAGTTTATCCAGATCCCATCTCCTTAAATTCCCACCTTTTTGCAGTTTCCTCAGTTTTAATCTACAGGTCATAACCAATAGATTGTGGTCAGAGTCCACATCTGCCCCTGGAAATGTCTTACAATTTAAAACCTGGTTCCTAAATCTCTGTCTTACCATTATATAATCTACCTGATACCTTTTAGAATCTCCAGGCTTCTTCCATGTATACAACCTTCTATCATGATTCTTAAACCAAGTGTTACCTATGATTAAGTTGTGCTCTGTGCAAAATTCTACCAGGCGGCTTCCTCTTTCATTTCTTAGCCCCAATCCATATTCACCTACTACGTTTCCTTCTCTCCCTCGAATTCCAATCACCCATGTCTATTAAATTTTCGTCTCCCTTCACTATCTGAATAATTTCTTTTATTTCATCATACATTTCTTCAATTACTTCGTCATCTGCAGAGCTAGTTGGCATATAAACTTGTACTACTGTAGTAGGTGTGGGCTTCTTATCTATCTTGGCCACAATAATGCGTTCACTATGCTGTTTGCAGTAGCTTACCCGTATTCCTATTTTCCTATTCATTATTAAACCTACTCCTGCATTACCCCTATTTGACTTTGTGTTTATAACCCTGTAGTCACCTGACCAGAAGTCTTGTTCCTCCTGCCAACGAACTTCACTAATTCCCACTATATCTAACTTTAACCTACCCATTTCCCTTTTTAAATTTTCTAACCTACCTGCCCGATTAAGGGATCTGACATTCCACGCTCCGATCCGTAGAACGCCAGTATTCTTTCTCCTGATAACGACGTCCTCTTGAGTAGTCCCCGCCCGGAGACCCGAATGGGGGACTATTTTACCTCCGGAATATTTTACCCAAGAGGACGCCATCATCATTTAATCAGTAAAGCTGCATGCCCTCGGGAAAAATTACGGCCGTAGTTTCCCCTTGCTTTCAGCCGTTCGCAGTACCAGCACAGCAAGGCCGTTTTTACGAAATGACAGTTAGTGGTATGGAATCTAAAATGAGTAGGGATAACTCACAGCAAGAGAGAGAGTGAAACAAAACGCCGCGCCACGGTCGCTGCCCCTAGCACACGGACTTGTATACGTAGAACTGAAAAAGTACTGGCACTCTCAGATGCAAGAATGTTAACTTCGTTATACATACGCTTCAGTTTGCTACAAGTCTTAAATTAATATTAGTTTCTCAGCAACGACTAAGCATATTGAGGTTGTGTGTTTTCGTAAAAACTGAAGTCACAATTCGTATGGAAATTCGATAATCCTGCAAATTCAAGGGACGTGAATTAGCACGAGAACTTTGTATTCAATAGAAAGCAGCTACTGAACGGTTGCTGCCGCCATCAGGCTTCATGAATACATGGAAATGCAATTAACGTTCTCCAAAGCCCCCTGTTGTCAAACAATTTGCATTAGCTACAAGCTAGCTCTATAGCTTTAATGAAATCACGTATGTTCCTTTCATCTGTAAGATTAATTGTATTGTCGTGAAAGTCATCACAGACCTAATGTTCGCACTTACGAGAGATACAGGAAAACAACTGGTGAAACATTTTATTGAAATGTGAGCCATAAAAAGAATCAAATGTTCGTTCAACTGTACAGAGATCGACCCATTCACAGATGCTCACGTGTAAAAATGGCTATGATAACTTAGGACTGGTGATGATTCAGAAAGAGAAGAAAAAGAAACGTGTGTGGCGGAATTAATTTCTTAGATGAAACTTCTGAAAATATTTTCACAATTGTAATTTAAATGGTAGCCTCTCTTAGCCTAGAACCCAGTGAAAAAACAAAGGAAGATTAAAATTTAACGTCGCGTCGATATCGAGAGCATTAGAGAGAGAGAGAGAGAGAGAGCACGATCTTAAAAGTTTCACTGATTGAGAAAATTGGCAGTGCCCTTTTAAAGGAACCATCCCAGGATTTACCTGGAGCGATTTACGGAAATCAGGGAACATTTAAATCTGGATGGCCCGACTTGAACCGTCGTCCTCTCGAATGCGACTCCGTGTGCTAACCATTGCTCCACTTTACTTGCTACCCAACCCAGTACTATCCACATATACTGTAGGGTCAGATGGCATAATATCTATGTTTATGGCGACAGCTTAGTCGTTGGTAGTATTAATGTAGATCTCTCACAAATTCAAATATTGTCACGATTTACTATTTGCAGAAATGACCACTAACTTCCCAAGAAGTATCACGGGACAAGTTCTGCAATTGCCCTTGAGTATGTCTCCACACATGTTTAACAATGAACTGTTATCTTTAGTGAAGTTCTGTTATTTCCTATTTGCACCGACATGCTCACACGTAAACGTACTCGTTTGGTCCTGCTCCAGAGAGGAAAATTTCCCTATCAGAGCTTAAAATCGTCACATCTTGCTCTACGAGGCACTACTACAGACGCCTCGCTGAAATCCCAAATAAAAGTGCATGAGTGGATTGCGTGGTGTCAAGTCTGTGTAGAATCATGTTTATATCTACTAACACACAAAACGCTCCATTTGTTACTGCCCATGAAAATGCCGCAGAGAGAGCATTTAACACGTTTGTTTACAACGAGACAACCACAGCACACTATGCCCAGCTGTCAGAACGACACTATCGTGTGTAACTCTACGAAATACATCACGATGACGTTTTCCGGCACCGTTGGCAACAAACAAAAAAAGTATGTAGCCAATTTCATGCACTTACGACATACTTGATAAAATACTTTGTTCCCCTGTTACTTTGTTGAGAGTTACAGGTAGATCAGAAAAACAGCTCTTTATCCCGATATTAAATTTTCTATGAATGTGCTTTATGCCCATAGCTGGAATGGAAAAGCATACCAGCACTAAAGATGTATTCATACCGCTACCTCTGCAATGGGCTTCAGATACTAATGTCTCAAACATTGGGAGGAATCTCTTAGGATGGAAAGGAGAAGCAAACTCTTGGTAAAAGCCTTAAGGGACCCACAAAAACGACGGATGCCAGCGGTTCATGACCAGGTCTCACGATCTGTTAGTAGATCGTTAACTAATAACATTTCTATAGCCTCCAAGAGATTTCAAAGCCTTGCAGTTAAACTACAAGACTAATAAATGAAAAAAGGTACTGAGAAGTTTAAGACGTATTTGCGAAATACGGACTGGAAAGCAGTACTCAGCACTCTTGGGGTCAATGAAAAATGTACACTATACATGCCTTGTATTTCCAATGAAAAGTGCTCCACAACAGGTCTCATAAAACTCATTTCATATTTTCAAAGTAATCTCTTTCTTTTTCTATTTCTCCTATCGTTAGCCAGTATACGGAGATCAACTACCACTGCTACTAAACGTAGCATTTTTCATAGCAAACCTTCACTGCATAGGGGCGTTCGAAATACTGGCTGAAATCACTCGACAAACAGCCCTTGTATGGAGGCTGTAACTGTCCTCTTAAATTGTTAAAAACTTAGTCAGCCAGTGTCGTACTTTTGAAATGAGAGTTAGTATGAACGTAGCGTAGTAAATATTTCGAGTGAAACACCGTTGCAACACAGGCAAAGGATAATTGTGGAAACTAGCTACTGAACCCCGCCTGGCTAGCCGCGCGGTCTAACGCACTGCTTCCCGAGCCGGAAAGCGTGCCGGTCCCCGGCACGAATCCGTCCGGCGGATTAATGTCGAGGTCCGTTGTGCCGGCCAGCCTGTGGGTGGTTTTTAAGGCGGTTTTCCAACTGCCTCGGCGAATGCGGGCTGGTTCCCCTATTTCCGCCTCAGTTACACTATGTCGGCGATTGCTGTGTAAACACTGTCTCCATATACACATGCGCCATAATTACTCTACCAGCCAAATATTTGGGGCTACACTCGTCTGGTATGAGATGTTCCTGGGGCCGTGGGGTGGCGGTGGGGTGGGTGGACTGCTGTGGTTTGTTGTGGGGTTGTGAACCACTGAGGGCTCCGGCGGGACGAAGCTTCTCGATAGTTTCTAGGTCGCCAGTTTAATATAATACAATACAAGCCACTGACTATTAAAAGCAACTTTGTTAAGGTATACACCCAGCTGAATACACAAAATAAGAAGTCATCTACATTGGTGAGTGTGTGGTTCAAAATAAGAATTAATACGAATAGGGAAATGGGTTATCAGTATAGTTACATTAGTACGCACTCAGTTGTATGCGAATGTATGATTGGGATAGGGGCACATACATTCTAAGTACTATCATTCCACATGGTCTGGGTAAAAAATAATTGTGGTTAAAATACATTTATTCACCTGAGAAAGAAAATAATCGGACTTCGTACTTAAATGAAAAGAAAGATTCCAGGTTCTGAAGGTCGCAGCAGATATGACCTCAATATTGAAATTGACAATGGCGGGCATGAAGAGATCATCACATTCACGTACCTGTGTTGTTGAACAGCACCGTCGTGAAAGTCGTCGCCTCCATCTAAATTCTCCATACAAAATTAATATAATTCCAGAGTTAGAGGAGCTGGGATCCATGATATCGTAAATGAGAAAATAGTATTGTTTTAGAAGTTGCTTTCATTATTTAGCACAACTTCACTTGAAAATTACGAAGCACTTCGTTTATATGTCTTATCACTAGGACATGAGAACAACGAAAGGTAACTATTAGTAAAACTAATGAACGAAGAGCGTAAAGCTTCTTTTGTCAATCAGTGTTAAATACTTTTCAAATGAATCTTTGGTATGAGAGTATAATAATTATCTATAGATTTATCAATAAGAAAAAATATTAACTTTATTTACAGGGGGTTCGAAGCAAGCAGCCGGTTGCAGGTGATAATCCTGGTGCTATGGCCAGTGATTTGTCGCTCATATGTGATGCGCTTTCCATTATCCGCCTAAATGTACTAGGCGATATATGGTGTGCGGACCATTCTTCTCCTCTATGACGTCTTGCACTCTGCTGTGAGCACTGTATGTCTGTGGAGGAATGGCAGCCCAATTTCCTGCAAGAACTGAACCAAAGACGGTAGTGTTGCAGGATCCTGAGGTCTGGGACAAAGTAGATTTCAGTAATGTTATTGTCCACAAATTATTGTCACACAGATGCTGCTTTATGACCCGTAGTATTATGATACTAATACAAAACAAACATAATCCCTGAACTGTTCCTCTACTGTATGCCGTACACAACGCAGTAAAATGTTTTCATATTCTCCCATAATTTGCGTTTTCCTAAGCGCTATAAAGGGATTACACTATAACCACGAGAAACACCCTCATACCGTAAAAACACCTCCTCGGTACGTCACATTTGGCACCGCACGTGATGGCAACCAGCGTTCTGCAGCCAGTCATCAGACCCTTGTAGTGGACGAAATAACGCTAGTGGATACAGTAGTGCGTTCTCAGCTTCCTGGGTCCTTAGCCTTACTGCTGGAGGGCACCGAGACCAAACTACAACACACAAAATATTGGATCAGTTTATTATAACGTGAACAAGACGAAATACGTAATGTCCACTGGAACAGCACGAGTATTTATTACTCCCACTGTACATTAACGTACCGTTTGATACAGAACTAGTCACTTCCCATAAAGTACGACTGACTATAAACTTTCATGCAGAATTCTGTTTAATACAATTGTCATAATGTTATCGTCTTCGGCGATGGTTGCTGACTGAGCTGAGCAGCTCTGCGCCCAGGCGTAAGTAAGCTGATGCAGAGACTGCCCTGGGCGTGTCTATACTACCGTCTCTTATTCGTCGTTGCTTCTGGCAACGACTGTGATTGCTTGTGGTTTTCTCTCGAGGCACCAACCTTGCCTTAGTACCTCGGTTTTGAGACGACACTACACTTCTACAGGATTACCGCAATGTATAGCATGATTAATCACTACAAATCATTCGTTTCTGATCATCCACTGTCCAGCGGCATCGCGCTCTTTACACCACCTGAAGCTTTGCTTAGAACTGTGGTTCGTAGCCATTGTACCCGAATCTTTCGAACCCATTCCGCACAGTAATTTTGTTAAGTGGACTTCTGGCAGCACTTGAGAACACAAGAGTGATCCTTTCCGCTGATTTCATGAAATTCTTTAAACTGCGCTCAGCAGTGTTCTACGTACTTGCCTAAATGCATTTTATGACTGCTTCGTCTTGGCTTAGCTGTGGTTTCTCCTATCCGTTTCCACTTCGCAATAACGTCACTAACAGTCAACTTGTCCGATCGAATGGCAACGCGACAGACCCCTCATGTGAGAGACCTGAGTTTTATTTCCGGTACCGCCAGTGCCAGGGATTTTTTCCTTGGTGGGAGGACTGGATAGTAGTGCACTCAGCCTCCTCGTGGTGTCAGCTGTGAAACGTCCTATTGCTGTCAACTGACACCTCCTCTATAAGTGAAAGTGTAATGTCCTGTTTCTAGTCCCAGACAGTAATCCTCATCTCATCGAGATATGTGAAAGCGAGGCCACACAACACTGTCTGTTGTTGATGTCAATATTTGTTATTATTACCATCAACTAGATATCTTGTTTACCGGTTGCCATCAAAGATGCTCATTAAAAAGTTGCTAGGCGGTCGATTCGCTTTTAAAAATGAACTGATACCTTTGATTTGTGTAGCACATGTGCATCGAATTATTTCTTTCAAAGGTCACGGGTTCATTTAACTCACCATGATGTTTTGGCCATTCAAAATTACCCCCTTTAATATTGTAATGGAATAAACTATAATAATAATAATAACAATTATTATTATTATTATTATTTTCCAGAGGTAATCAAACACAGTTCACTTTTCGTAATACTCTCTTCGAAAACATAGGACACTATAATTTTTCCTTAACTCCATTTTTATTAACACAATTCATTGATATTATTCAGTATTCTAAATGGTCTCATTTAAATGATAAATTTCCAAACATGGTCTATAATAGAAAGTCAAGTTGCAATGTGGTGTTTGAGTAGTAACTTCAGCAATAAGTAAAATTCTGAAATTGGAATTAATGGTATCAATATTTTATCGATTGATATGGGCACCAAATGTGAGCATTATCTCAGTTCCATCCCTTTTAACAATAAATTAAACTAACTGAAATGTACTTTTAACTAGCCCAGCTCCAAATGAAGTTAACCATTTCATGCAGCGGAACATGAACTTCATAGACAGGTGTACTCAGGACTCAAAGGCTAAAAGCTCAGGCACTAAAATCTCGAACACAAAGACACCCAGATGCTAGAAAATACCAAATGCCAGAGATTCCCACACGCCAGAAACTCCCAGATGCTGAAGACGTTAACAATGCTTACATTGTGTTTATATAGTAGTCGTGAAAGAAAAGGGATATTACTTGGAAACTCTTTGAATGAAGCTCTTGCTACTTTGCATATTCTATTCTATTCCATTGGCTCTTTTTTTTCTCAAGCAGATAAAAAAAAGGTAGATTACAGCTCAGTTTCCGTTTTCTAGCTCACTCACTCATTTCATTCACTCCTTCATTAGAAAACAAAAACTTACCTAGAACCTACACTTTTTATCTACTATAATCCACTGCTGGTCTAACTCCATAATTTCCAGAATAAGATTTTCACTCTGCAGCGGAGTGTGTGCTGATACGAAACTTCCTGGCAGATTAAAACTGTTTGCCTTACCAAGACTCGAACTTGGCACCTTTGCCTTTCGCAGGCAAGTGCTCTTGCAAAAGGCAAAGGTCCCGAGTTCGAGTCTCGGTCCAACACACTGTTTAATCTTCCAGGAAGTTTCACATAATTTTATTTAAAATTCTTGGAAAAATTAGTAAAAAAGAATATTTTTTGTATCACATTCACCAGTTTTCAAAATAATTACATAATGTCAGAAAATAAAATTTAGTACTGTATTATAGAAGGTGAACATCAGAAAATAAATAAAATGAATTATGACGAAAGTTACAGAAGCAAATAAATAAGTAAATTCACTATCAAAATGTAAATTTTCACAGTGTAAATTCAATATCATGAAATTCATAATTTCTTTTTTTAAGTTTCTTCATTCCTGCACAATTGATTTTCATTTGTGCATTTCCAGTTAATTGAAGTAACCAATCAGTAATTAATTCAGAATATGTGTTTAGTAAAATAATTTTAAACTCATTATTAAGCTGAATACAAATTTTTTTTCCATATCTGGTATGTAGATATTCACATCCAGTAACATTATAGAAAACATTTAGTCTAATGCAGTTAGTTTTTTAATCTCTTTTGAGGCACTTGCATTGTTGAGCTTCTTGATTAGAGTCTCAATTTGTAATGAACTGTTTTGTTATATTTTTTATAATTTGTAATGTCCATATGGTAGGTATCAGTTTTATTTTCCAAAACATATCTTTTTTTATCATGAAGGCACAATGTTTCCTTGTTTATGTCAACTGTTTTTCTTTGGTGATTTTCACCTCAAACCATATTAATTCTTCTGTACTGTTCTCTACTGTTAAACAAACAATCTTTATAATCTTCTAAGCTTATTCTATTTTTGACTAAACATTTCCTAACTCCGTTACTTTTTTCCTCTATTCTATCTCAAAATTTATAAGCATATTTTTTTGCTCTCAAGCCACAGAATTCTTCCATTATTTTTCCATTACATTCATCTTTCATTTTTACTCAAACTTTCATGTTAACATGTGGAATGCCATACAGTAAAAGATGATTTTCATTACACAAATATATAAGACATTCATATTTTTTTAGCTTATTCCATCAGTAATTTATAAGGTTTAATTATCCTTTGTATAAAAGATTCAGACAGTTCTTCATACTTTAAAATAATTTCACAATTAACTTAACCTTAAATTGCATTCTCTACCAAATTTTTCTGGTATATTGTAAAATCTCACATTTAATCCATTCCATTCAAATTCATGAGTTGGATTTCCTTTTTAATAGAATCAACAATTATGTATCTGTATGTTTCACTTGTAAATAAAATTTGTATAATTGTTGAAAATTTTTATTTTTTCAAATAATATGAATCATCTGAACAAAGTGTTCTCTAGCTTTTAATCCATTCAGCTCATTGCATCAGTATAGCTCACACTCGGCTTGTAAGTATTACTATTATGAAGTTCAATAACTTGTAGTTTTCTCAGTTTTGAATAACTTTTAAGGCCTCATTATTTTTCTGTATCTTTCGATTCATTTACTATTCGACTACTGAGGCTCACTATCCACTAATCCATTCCATTCAAATTCATGAGTTGGATTTCCTTTTTAATAGAATCAACAATTATGTTTCTGTATGTTTCACTTGTAAATAAAATTTGTATAATTGTTGAAAATTTTTATTTTTTCAAATAATATGAATCATCTGAACAAGGTGTTCTCTAGCTTTTAATTCATTCAGCTCATTGCACCAGTAAAGCTCACACTTCGCTTGTAAGTATTACTATTAAGAAGTTCAATAACTTGTAGTTTTTTCAGTTTTGAATAACCTTTAAGGCCTCATTGTTTTTCTGTAACTTTCAATTCATTTACTATTCGACTACTGAGGCTCACTATTTTGTAGAAATAAGCTTTTTCTAGATTTGCAAGAAATATAAGTTTTTAGTCATCTACAATGAAACAGATTTATAATATTTCAGGTGTGGAATAATCCCCCATGTGTAAATTTAATATAATGATTAACAAATTTTTTTAATTTTCAGAAGTTAAATTACTGACCTATTTAATGTTATACAAAATACGTTGATTACAACTTATATTTTACGTTTTCTGTACGAAATTTCAAGTGAGGACAAATTTATCACCTGCAGATCTTAAACGAAAGAAAATTAATTGTAGTCACTTTCTTTAAGGCAATGATATCTTGTCTTTTGTATATGATATTCCTGTGGTCAATTATTTGAATGAGGCACCTTTAAAGAAAAGCAAAATATATTAATTACAAATGATATTTTAACTTGTATGTGGGGAATTTCTGGCACCAAAGATCTGATAACTGAAAATGTTAAACAAATGATATTTTATACTTTATTTATGAAGGTTTCAGGTATGTCAAGATTTACAAACCTGGAATAATACAGTTTCAGGGTGTCAAAAATTGGCAATCAACAAAAATAATACCCAATAATTTACATAAATAGTTTACTGTCACTGAAATACGATTGAGAAAAACCATAATTTTTATTAAAAATGTGAAATACAATAAAAATATTTTAATAAATGACAGATGTTCGATCTAATGCAGTTGTTGCTAGTCCAAAACACCTATGAATAATGTTTTTGAATTTATTCAGCATAAGAAGAGGACTGTTTATAACAGTAAGGAAGTTTTTGTGATAACTGATAAGGAGAATAATGTACGGTTTAAAGGGAATGATATTGTAGAAATTTTAGAATATCAGTGACAAGAGATGCTATCAGGATAAATGTTATATTTAATAAATTCATTAGGTGATTTAAAATCGCTATCTTCAAATACTACTTTTATTTGTCAGTCACCAATGTTAGAAAATATCCTTCCACATACTGTTTTTATTAAATCCTTGATGTGGTGAAAAACCACCCCTAACTTTTATACAAAAAATTAAAAAGCTTATAAAAACTACTTTTTAATAAATGCCAACTTTCCCAAGTAAATCTAAAGCTAAATCGTCTATGATGAATTCGTTACAATTAATTCATCATAGCAAAAGGATATAACAATAAGGAAGTTGTTCTGTCAATTGATGAAGAGAATAATCCACTGTCACAATAAAAAAAAGTTGCTGAAATTTTAGGATGCAAGAATCCTCAGGAAGCAGTTCGTGAGCATACTAGAGAGAAACATTGTAAAATATACAGTGTCCTAAAGGTGAGTGAATTGCTCACCTTACATCTCCGTACAGTTTTTATTAATGGATGATCAATTTTACCAATAACCCAGGGCTTCTGATGAGAATCCCTGAAAAATTAACTAATAATACAAGCCCTATGCTTGGAGGCCCTGAAATAAATTATAAAAGTATATCAAAATTTATTAAATTACCAAATAAGTACAATGTATTGAAATAAAACACGATAATCCATTAACTTTAGATTATAGATATAAATAAAGACATAATACTGAACAATTTACATAAAGATCAATGGTAGAACATTACAAAAACAAGAAAAAGGGTTTTTATTGAAAAGTAAAAAAAATGCAATAAAACGTATTTTTAATAGATGACAGCTATTGCAGCAACATCTTGTCACAGTACTAAGTCTGGTTTAGCTGACGCTATTTCAGAATACATTTCAATTTATTGAAAAGAAAGTTTATTAATTAAATTTAGGAAGTTGGTTTAAACTATTTGGATTGCTTTATTTGAAGAGAAAAATATGTTGATTACTGATGATACTGGTGCCACAGACTGCAAATTTAAGACAAGTGAAATATACACTCCTGGAAATGGAAAAAAGAACACATTGACACCGGTGTGTCAGACCCACCATACTTGCTCCGGACACTGCGAGAGGGCTGTACAAGCAATGATCACACGCACGGCACAGCGGACACACCAGGAACTGCGGTGTTGGTCGTCGAATGGCGCTAGCTGCGCAGCATTTGTGCACCGCCGCCGTCAGTGTCAGCCAGTTTGCCGTGGCATACGGAGCTCCATCGCAGTCTTTAACACTGGTAGCATGCCGCGACAGCGTGGACGTGAACCGTATGTGCAGTTGACGGACTTTGAGCGAGGGTGTATAGTGGGCATGCGGGAGGCCGGGTGGACGTACCGCCGAATTGCTCAACACGTGGGGCGTGAGGTCTCCACAGTACATCGATGTTGTCGCCAGTCGTCGGCGGAAGGTGCACGTGCCCGTCGACCTGGGACCGGACCGCAGCGACGCACGAATGCACGCCAAGACCGTAGGATCCTACGCAGTGCCGTAGGGGACCGCACCGCCACTTCCCAGCAAATTAGGGACACTGTTGCTCCTGGGGTATCGGCGAGGACCATTCGCAACCGTCTCCATGAAGCTGGGCTACGGTCCCGCACACCGTTAGGCCGTCTTCCGCTCACGCCCCAACATCGTGCAGCCCGCCTCCAGTGGTGTCGCGACAGGCGTGAATGGAGGGACGAATGGAGACGTGTCGTCTTCAGCGATGAGAGTCGCTTCTGCCTTGGTGCCAATGATGGTCGTATGCGTGTTTGGCGCCGTGCAGGTGAGCGCCACAATCAGGACTGCATACGACTGAGGCACACAGGGCCAACACCCGGCATCATGGTGTGGGGAGCGATCTCCTACACTGGCCGTACACCACTGGTGATCGTCGAGGGGACACTGAATAGTGCACGGTACATCCAAACCGTCATCGAACGCATCGTTCTACCATTCCTAGACCGGCAAGGGAACTTGCTGTTCCAACAGGACAATGCACGTCCGCATGTATCCCGTGCCACCCAACGTGCTCTAGAAGGTGTAAGTCAACTACCCTGGCCAGCAAGATCTCCGGATCTGTCCCCCATTGAGCATGTTTGGGACTGGATGAAGCGTCGTCTCACGCGGTCTGCACGTCCAGCACGAACGCTGGTCCAACTGAGGCACCAGGTGGAAATGGCATGGCAAGCCGATCCACAGGACTACATCCAGCATCTCTACGATCGTCT
This sequence comes from Schistocerca americana, assembly GCF_021461395.2. Classification (NCBI taxonomy): domain Eukaryota; kingdom Metazoa; phylum Arthropoda; class Insecta; order Orthoptera; family Acrididae; genus Schistocerca; species Schistocerca americana. The sequence goes on from NC_060119.1 coordinate 591,330,567, forward strand.
CCATGGGAGAATAGCAGCCTGCATTGCTGCGAAAGGTGGATATACACTGTACTAGTGCCGACATTGTGCATGCTGTGTTGCCTGTGTCTATGTGCCTGTGGTTCTGTCAGTGTGATCATGTGATGTATCTGACCCCAGGAATGTGTCAATAAAGTTTCCCCTTCCTGGGACAATGAATTCACGGTGTTCTTATTTCAATTTCCAGGAGTGTATTATCATACAACCTGTAAATAATTATAGTCTTGAGTATATAATCTTGAGTATATAGAAATATGATGATCCTCCAGCTTTTCAATATGAACATATTAAAAAAGAGGTCAAACAATTAACATCTGATAATTGTGTTAAAAAGGCATGGCTTTCATTACCTGTTCACAATTTAAAAAAATTAGTCGTGAGTTTAAGAATTAATGTGCCTGATTAAATTAGAGATAATTACATTACTTCAGAAAAACATTATTTGATTATCTAAAATATACAGCATCTGTTGAAAAAGTTACATCTAAACTACTTGCTACATATTTCCAAAACAAATTAAAAATAGAAAAAGAACAAGAACAACAACTTGCTATTCAGTTAGAAGAAGAAAAATCTAAAAATAGTAAGCTAAAACAAATAAATAGTATAACATCAGAAATAGGAAAGAATGATATAATCTCTGTAGAAACTACAAAACAACAACAGAAAGCTCATTTCTATAAAGTTGGTGAAACAACAATCAAATTAATCAAATCTAGATTAGCTACATACAATATTGGTGAACATCCAGATAATAAATTTTAATATTACTATTCAAGAGAATGTATAAATTATGATATTACTGGAGAAAGGTATAAATCAGCTTTTAAAGCACATAGAAATGAAGATGGTAAAGAATTATATTAGTCTCGGTCCAGCACACAGTTTTAATCTGCCAGGAAGTGTCAACTGCCTACTATGTTTATTTTTTTATTTCTTTGCTGAAACCCTTAATTTTGTTACCAATCTGCGATTTATTTAAATGAATTTTAATAACATAATTGGAACACCTGTCTCTATTGAGTAGTAAGTAACTGGTTCTTAAAAAAAGATTAACCGTTTCAATAAGAGAGACTTTTAAAAAATTTCGCTATTTGACCTTTACTCAACTTTTTTAACTCTAAATATTACATCGAAAATTAATAAATTATATTGTGATGCAGAAATAATAGAAATTCCTGAAGGTCAACATTGTTTTAGAAATTTTGAAAAATGTATTGATTCGAAAAATCCAAATAATCATGATGTTGAGTTGTATATAGACATAAAAGAAGATAATATTGCAACTGTGCTAGGACTTAATAATCAAATGATTGAAGCTAATAAAATAATGTTGCTAAAAATGTTCATAAAATAATTTGTTTTGAATTAATTATTATAAATTATTAAATATACTCATCATTTTCACAGAGAAACTAATATTATAGCTTCATTTAAACCAAATGCTAAATTTGGAAAACTTATAATTTATAAACCACATTATTCTGAAGATTTTACTATTTTTATCCTTTTCAAGATTTAGAAATTACTATAACTGTTGAAAATGACAATCTGATTGACTTCAATGGTGTTTGTGTAACAGTTGTTTTTCAAATATCTTAATAAATTTTATCCTTAATAAATCATGAACAAAATCAAGAGGTTTCAGTTTTACTCATTTCCTGTGACTGACAAAGCAAAAAGTAATTTAAGTGCACCCAACAAAGATACAGAGATTGAAATAAATATTCGTGTGGATGGCTTCATCCCAATCAGTCACAATTATACATGAACTTTGGAATTGTTATAGCTAATCCAGATCAGAATCAGATTAGTCAACATATGACAGAAAATCCAATAAAAATTAATCGATAATTATATGGAAATCTCTTTGATTTTGTGAAAGTAAATAATAATTTATCTAGAATGGAACATTCTTTTATTATGTCAACAGCCATGTTACATTTGACTTCATCTGTTACTCATAAAATAAGTTTGGTAGGACATAATAATGCAAAAATAAAAAGTAAAAAAGATGAAGCACTTTTTCCGTTATCAATGCTTGGTTGACTTTTTAAGGATTATAAAGAAGTAATGTGCAAAAGAGATAAAACAGTAATTTTTACTAGGTCTTCTAGTTATGGAGATGGGATTCTTAGATTTCCTGATTATAATGGTGTTGGAGTTGAAATTAAAGGTACACCTCCACAGAAAGGAAAAACTCTAATAGAACCGGTGGGAATTCGTGTACCAGTTGTTAAATATGAACCAACATACCAATTAGAACAGTGAGAAAATATTCTAAAAAATCCAAAAGTTCCAATATCCTTTTATTAGCTACAAACTGTAGAAGTTGTGGGATTGAGTGGTAAGAAATACTGAGAACTAGATACTAAAAATTACTGTATCTCTGCAGAATATGATATTTCAGATTTTGTATTGTTACATTTCTGACAAATCCTAAAAATAATCAATTACTTGAATCTTCATTATTCTACCAAGGCACTATCCATTCTGTTCAATTGCTCTTCCAAGTCCTTTGCTGCCTCTGACAGAATTACAATGTCATCAGCGAACCTCAAAGTTTTTATTTCTTCTCCATGGATTTTAATGCCTACTCCGAATTTTTCTTTTGTTTCCTTCACTGCTTGCTCAATATACAGATTGAATAACATTGGAGAGAGACTACAACCCTGTGTCACTCCCTTTCCAACCACTGCTTCCCCTTCATGTCCTTCGACTCTTTTAACTGCCATCTGGTTTCTGTACAAATTGAAAATAGCCTTTCGCTCCCTGTATTTTACCCCTGCCGCCTTCAGAATTTGAAAGAGACTATTCCAGTCAACATTGTCAAAAGCTTCCTCTAATCCTACAAATGCTAGAAACGTAGGTTTGTCCTTCCTTAATCTAGCTTCTAAGATAAGTCGTAGGATCAGTATCGCCTTACGTGTTCCAACATTTCTACGGAATCTTCCCTGAGGTCGGCTTCTACTAGTTTTTCCATTCGTCTGTAAAGAATTCGCGTTAGTATTTTGCAGCTGTGACTTATTAAACTGATAGTTCGGTAATTTCCACATCTGTCAACACCAGCTTTCTTTGGGATTGGAATTATTATATTCTTCTTGAAGTCTGAGGGTATTTCGTCTGTTTCATACATCTTGCTCACCAGATCGTAGAGTTTTGTCAGGACTGGCTCTCCCAAGGCCATCAGTAGTTCCAATGGTATGTTGTCTACTCTGGGGGCCTTGTTTCGACTCAGGTCTTTCAGTGCTCTGTCAAACTCTTCACGCAGCATCGTATCTCCCATTTCATCTTCATCTACATCCTCTTCCATTTCCATAATATTGTCCTCAAGTACATCGCCCTTGTATAGACCCTCTACATACTCCTTCCACCTTTCTGCTTTCCCTTCTTTGGTTAGAACTGGGTTTCCATCTGAGCTCTTGATGTTCATACAAGTGGTTCTCTTATCTCCAAAGGTCTCTTTAATTTTCCTGTAGGCAGTATCAATCTTACCCCTAGTGAGATAAGCCTCTACATCCTTACATTTGTCCTCTAGTCATCCCTGCTTAGCCATTTTGCACTTCCTGTCGATCTCATTTTTGAGACGTTTGTATTCCTTTTTGCCTGCTTCATTTACTGCATTTTTATATTTTCTCCTTTCATCAATTAAATTCAATATTTCTTCTGTTACCCAAGGATTTCTACTGGCCCTCGTCTTTTTACCTACTTGATCCTCTGCTGCCTTCACCACTTCATCCCTCAAAGCTACCCATTCTTCTTCTACTGTATTTCTTTCCCCCATTCCTGTCAATTGTTCCCTTATGCTCTCCCTGAAACTCTGTACAACTTCTGGTTCTTTCAGTTTATCCAGGTCCCACCTCCTTAAATTCCCACCTTTTTGTTGTTTCTTCCGTTTTAATATACTGGTCATAACCAATAGATTGTGGTCAGAGTCCACATCTGCCCCTGGAAATGTCTTACAATTTAAAATCTTGTTCCTAAATCTCTGTCTCACCATTATATAATCTATCTGATTCCTTTTAGTATCTCCAGGCTTCTTCCATGTATACAGCCTTCTTTTATGATTCTTGAACCAAGTGTTAGCTCTGTGCAAAATTCTACCAGGTGGCTTCCTCTTTCATTTCTTAGCCCCAACCCATATTCACCTACTACGTTTCCTTTTCTCCCTTTTCCTACTACCGAATTCCAGTCACCCATGACTATTAAATTTTCGTCACCCTTCACTATCTGAATAATTTCTTGTATTTCATCATACATTTCTTCAATTTCTTCGTCATCTGCAGAGCTAGTTGGCATATAAACTTGTACTACTGTAGTAGATGTGGGCTTCGATTCTATCTTGGCCACAATAATGCGTTCACTATGCTGTTTGTAGTAGCTTACCCGCATTCCTATTTTCCTATTCATTATCAAACCTACTCCTGCATTACCCCTATTCGATTTTGTGTTTATAACCCTGTAGTCACCTGACCAGAAGTCTTGTTCCTCCTGCCACCGAACTTCACTAATTCCCACTATATCTAACTTTAACCTATCCATTTCCTTTTTTAAATTTTCTAACCTACCTGCCCAATTAAGGGATCTGACTTTCCACGCTCCGATTCGTAGAACGCCAGTTTTCTTTCTCCTGATAACGACATCCTCTTGAGTAGTCCCCGCTCAGAGATCCAAATGGGGGACTATTTTACCTCCGGAATATTTTACCCAAGAAGACGCCATCATCATTTAATCATACAGTAAAGCTGCATGCCTTCGGGAAAAATTACGGCCGTATTTTCTCCTTGCTTTCAACCGTTCGCAGTACCAGCACAGCAAGGCCGTTTTGGTTATTGTTACAAGGCCAGATCAATCAATCATCCAGACTGTTGCCCCTGCAACTACTGAAAAGGCTGCTGCCCCTCTTCACGAACCACACATTTGTCTGGCCTCTCAACAGATACCCCTCCGTTGTGGTTGCACCTACGGTACGGCTATCTGTATCGCTGAGGCACGCAAGCCTCCCCACCAACGGCAAGGTCCATGGTTCATCGGGGGAGGACACATACCTAGGGTAGTTTGTTATGAAATTATATGGAGTTATGTACACTGACATAACTCCATATAATTTCATAACAAACTACCCTTGGTATGTGATTAGCATGGTTCATAGAAAGAATATTGTAAGTTCACAGAAAATGACTCTGGAACTTTTTGCAACTTTTAAAGAAAGTATTCCCACAGATACTTTAGTGTATGTAACAATGTATGGTAAGAAATATTTAACTTAATACTTTAAACTTTAGATTACTATTGGATCGATTATTTCACCCATAAGTGATGCAGGCTGGTGTTTTGAATGAAACAGCTACTTCTCCACACAATCAAAGAATCAAATGCTCTTTGAGATATGACCACAAACATCAACAGATACCCCAACTGTCGAAACTTGCCATGGGCACATCTGAGTGACATCACAGGGAAGTATCACCATGGTGAACTGTGGCGATATAGTTGTGGTGAACCTATTGGTTTTGGGTTACATTAGATGGCGGACATTGGTTTGTGATCTAATGATAAGCCTCTTCTTCTTTCAATTTCTGTAGGTAGGAAGATGCATATCTCTGCAACTGCACTGCCAATTGTCAAGCAATAGTTCATTGCTGCTGGGTATCAATACAAATAAACTCCTATAGACAAATATTATTAAAATGTGTAACATAGGCTGAAGTCAGTTTTTGATTTACTTTTCAGCAACTGACCTCCAGTAACACATCAAATTAAAAACATCTGTTCTGTTAAGGTCTATTTAAGGTCAGAACTTTGTGAAGCTGTCACATAATAAAGTGTGTTGACAGAATGGTTATGGTGAGGACACTAGTTTTATATTACATTGGTAATTCGTGGTAACATTAAACCCATATTTTACCTAACGATATTTTGAAAACACTGAGGGTGAAGATTGTACAACTTTCTTGTAATGAGGCTGTGAGCTCACTTCATTAAACATAGCGGTCGTGAAGCAATAGAAGCATTTATAATTCTGTTAACAACAACTTGAAGTCTAGCTATTTACAGCTGCGTCATTTCAAGCCAGGTCGTAACTCATTCCTTAGCACTGAAATTTAATTTTATTTTAGTCTAGGATCATTTAATTGTTTGTTGATTGCACTGCTTAATAATTAAAGCTTCGTACTATGGACATTCTGAATACTAGTAGATCTAAGTTGCTAACAGTAACAAACAAAAGACGTTTTTATATAACAAAGTTGTTCTGTCTACCTGCACATCCACCCTAATTAGCAAACAGTAAGCCAGAGTCATTTATTGTTACAGCAGCACTTACACAAATAATATTAGTTACGTTTTATCTGTTTATGTGTCTCTCAAAAAATGGTTCAAATGGCTCCGAGCACTATGGGACTTAACTTCTGAGGTCATCAGTCCCCTCGAACTTAGAACTACTTAAACCTAACTAACCTAAGGACATCACACACATCCATGCCCAAGGCAGGAATCGAAACTGCGACCGTAGCGGTCGCGGTTCGACTGTAGCGCCTAGAACTTTCGGCCACTCCGGGCGGCTTTATGTGTCTCTCTTACATGTACTTGTTTTGTATGTGATTGGAAGCGTGCTTGTGAACTGAATTAGCCATCTCTTTCAGTTTCCCTTAGAGACAGACCCCATCTACTAGAAACATCAGAGACTTATTAGTCCATGATAAAACTAGTCTGCTGACGGTTGAATGAAGTGGGCAAGTACATGGCGCTTCAAAGGTAACGCTTTGTGAGTTATTTTGGTGAACGATTTGCTACAGAACCTGTACAGGGTATGTGCAGTAAGGAGCTTTCTGATGTTACAAGCTAACTGACAAGGTGGAGGGGGGAACGTATCAGCTGCGTAATTGTAGCATATTGTGGAAATACGTGGCCGAAAAACGGTCTCTTCAGCTTTTCGTAGAAAATCTTAACCGAACAGCAGTGGTAAATCGGAATCAGTCGAAGTAAATAAGAAGAATTAGGCCATTCTTATATCACCATTTCCAATTTTGCATTATTATTTACATAACATTACGAATGAGACACTTAAAGTAGTAAAGGAGTTTTGCTATTTGGGGAACAATATAACTGATGATGGTCGAAGTGGAGAGGATATAAAATGTAGACTGGCAATGCCAAGGAAAGCGTTTCTGAAGAAGAAAAATTTGTTAACATCAAGTATAGATTTAAATGTCAGGAAGTCGTTTCTGAAAGTATTTGTATGGAGTGTAGCCATGTATGGAAGTGAAACGTGGACGATAAATAGTTTAGACAAGAAGAGAATAGAAGCTTTCGAAATGTGGTGCTACAGAAGAATGCTGAAGATTAGATGGCTAGATCACGTAACTAATGAGGAGGTATAGAATTGGGGAGAAGAGGAGCTTGTGGCACAACTTGACTAGAAGATGAGATCGGTTGGTAGGACATGTACTGAGACATCGTGGGATCACCAAATTAGTATTCGAGGGCAGCGTGGAGGGTAAAAATCGAAGAGGGAGACCAAGAGATGAACACACAAGCAGATTCAGAAGGATGTAGGCTGCAGTAGGTACTGGGAGATGAAGAATCTTGCACAGGATAGAGTAGCATGGAGAGCTGCATCAAACCAGTCTCAGGACTGAAGACCACAACAACAACAAACATTACGAATATTGTACGACTACCAAGCAGTGATTCAAATTACTGTCACGAACGACCACAGCAAGATACAGCCGTCATGCGAACTCGCTAAACACTGAGAGGAGTCTCAGAGAGTCGATAAATTATCCTTGAGAGCGAGACCTAGTCTGGCGGTCACGATCAACGATTAATCACGTTTCGCGATTGTCATTACTCTCAATAGGCCAAGGTCGACAGAAAGAAGTCAGGCCAGCTTTACAGACGTCTTCCGATTCTTGCGATACAGTATTCTTTTGCAGACCCTCGTGAATAATAAGACAAAGTTTGATGTCATCTAGATAGTTCAAATAAAAACTAACTTTAATCAGTACTTGTGACACCAGTTTCTAGGCTAGTAATCTAAAATTTTGAAATTCGGCCCTTCAACGGCCACGTTAATTGGTGACAACTAATAGTTTTTGTCAGCAGTACTGCACCATGTTTTACTTCGAAGTGATAAGGGACAACTTTAGGGATACTCAGCAAAATGGGAAAGCGGGCAGCAACAACAGCTTTTAAAATACGTATTAATCTCCTTTGCAGTGAAGATATACCAATGTGTAGGAAACAAAGATGTCGTAGGAAATCTCAATAGTAAACTGTTTCAGAATGGTGTTTCATCATCTTTAGATTGTTCATCACGACTGACCTATACCCGCGCTAGTTCATATTTGAAAGAATGTTAAGCCATCCCTTCACGCTTCGTTCGTTACAATCGTAGGAGGTATTCGCATGAGCATCAGCCGCTAAGGTGTTAGCATGCATACAACAGCGTCTGTAGTTTTCAGAGATGTACTCAAAACTAACTCTTCCCATGTGCTCATCGCCCTGAAATAAAGACTTTATGTTACCCGATCCTCCAGTTGGTGAATTATCCAGTAACCTTTACAAAGAGCTATTGGAAATATACATTTCCAACGCTGAATTCATTTCTTCCTCGTCTAGTCTCTCTCACTAGGAGACATTCTCCTTTTACATTTTAGTATTATACCTCTTGTAATACACAGGGAACGATCAAAGAGTTTCAGTTTGAGGACTTTGCTGCAGCGCATACGCAACATAGTGCGACTTCGATGTTGGTATGTAAGGACTGACATGTAGGCAAGGGACTAGTGTGGCATTCGTGTCTTCCCGAACTTGGATGTGGTCAATGCGGAAATGGGAAGCGTGTCAACGCTAAACCAAATGAGTCGAAACAGAACTATTGCGCTGTTGTTCTTTTCCTGGCTGCCGAAGGACAAACACCGGTAGACATCCATTGGAGAATGAGAGTTCTATGCCGATGACCTCGATGTGTGATCCCTTCCCCCAAATCAACCAACCAGAATTGTGTATGGGGCAGCATGTCTGTCGGAAATCACCGTTCTCGAACGATGCGTCAAGTTCCGTGATGGTCACAGTTCGACACATGATAAAGCATTTCTCAGTTCAATAAACTTTACCAACAGCCTTATGCTTTAGGTTATTTTGTTTTGTTTCGAACGGAACCAGTTTCGGCATTTCATTTTGCTATCTCAGGCCACATGCGCTTAGGGCCTGAAGATGCCAAAATGTATTGCCGAAATTGGTTGCGTTAGAAATGAAATAACCTAAAGTATACGGCTGTTGGTAAAGTTTATTGAACTGAGAAGTACGTACCAGTCGGCCGGCCGAAGTGGCCGTGCGGTTAAAGGCGCTACAGTCTGGAACCGCAAGACCGCTACGGTCGCAGGTTCGAGTCCTGCCTCGGGTATGGATGTTTGTGATGTCCTTAGGTTAGTTAGGTTTAACTAGTTCTAAGTTCTAGGGGACTAATGTCCTCAGCAGCTGAGTCCCATAGTGGTCAGAGCCATTTGAACCATTTTTACGTACCAGTCGATGTCCCCTGGCCATAAAGGACCGACAGAGACGTGGCAAAGCGCGTCTCCATATCGCAAACGTCGTAACGCAGAAGTTGCGCCAACTCAAATGGTAGACACCCGAGCTCCGCACTGTAGTCCTTATCCCTAATGATGCGATTGTCGCGACTTTGGTCATCAAGATCTTTTATCAAACAGTCTTCAACCTGCAGCCATGTTGGAATGATTGTCCCAATGCTCACGGCGATTTAGCGTGACTGGCATACCCATTCTGGATCTCATGGCCTTAGAATGTAAACTTTTTGATCGCCCCTTATATAATCTAAAAACTGAGAAGTAAATTTATAATTTATATAAAAACTTATTGACAAATAAAATACTTACATAGAAGGATAAGAATTAAATACACTTGCACGTATTGTGTTGCATCTGCAGTGTTATAAATATCCTTGCACCACGACGATTTAAATCCTAGGACCTACTATGTCACTTATAACACCGAACGTTGACGTTTATGGAATGTTGTGTTAAAGTTATGAGTGACGCAGCAAATAAAACACTGGAATTTGAACACATGCTTTCTGACATCAGTTTTGTTTTCTTCTTCCACTGTTTCAGTGGACGCAAACATATGTAAAACCATATGTACAAACATATGTAAAACTCAAATATTTTATAGGAATCTGAACTATTTCTAAGATGAAGCCGAAAATACACAAAGAATTCTACTGATATCCCACAAATGTTCTGCACTGTCGCCACATCAGGATACTAGAGGAGAATGAAAAACAAAGTTACTTGAAAACCATTATATTTCCATGGACCAATGATTGTTTAGTGTCGATGTGGAACGAGTCATTTCGTATTCTCATCACAAATTATTCTGTAAATATGTCTACATACTGACCAATTAGGACATAAAATGTGAGTTAGTAATTCCTACCTACTACCATTCCGTATTACAGTAATATTCTTCTACTGAATAGAAAATGTTGTCAACGAGAAACTTTTTTCAGTTTATTTTAAAATTTTATTTTGGTGTCACACATTTTATATTACTGGGTAAGTGTTCAAAAATTTTGCTCTCAAAACTGTACAGCCTTTTCCGCACTAAAGATAACCTTAATGTACCATAACGAATGTCATTTTCTCCTCTGATATTGCAATTTTGCATAGTTCCTTTTGGACTGCAGTGGATTATTTACAACAAACTGATGAGCTAGTAAACATACAGTGAAAAGTAGTCAAAATACATTAATTCCTAAAACAGATGTCTACAAGATGATCATTGGTGAGCACCACATATTATTCTTACTGGATGTTTTGAGCAATGAAGAGTTTCTTTCTTCAAGATGATTTATTCTAGATGACATTATTGAATAAAAGTATGCAGACTATGTCAACCTACTGATTTGTGTGTCCACATGATTTCCAGTGATTCGAAATGCAAGTGCGGCTGAACTGACTAGGAGTTCCCATATGTGCTTTTCCCAGTTTAACTTGTCATCAGCATGGGCATCTAAGTATTTTGAAGTTTCTGCACTACTTATTATTTCATCACTGTGTGTTGCTCTTATCGCTGATGTAGTACCTCTACATACGCAGAACTAAATATGTTGTGTCTTTTTGAAATTGAGAATGAGACTATTGGCAGAAAACCAGTGAACACTGTTTACCATTTCTTTTGTTGCTGTCTGTATGCTTATTATATATTAGACAAAAGATCATTTACATAGATATGGAACAAATGCTGACCTAAGACTGAGCCTTGGGGCACCTCACTTAAAATAACGTCTCCGAACTACACTATCTGGACTACTAAAAACAACTGTCTGCATTCATTACGTTAGACATATTATCCATTGGTTGGCTACACTGTCAGTCCCATAGACTTGAGTATATCTAGGAGAATATGTAATTCACACAGTCAAATGCCCTACATAGGTTGCAGAAAATACCAACCGGCGCTATTTCATTATTACATGCCTGTAAAATTGGGCAAGTGAACATATGAATGGCTTTCTCAGGAAAGCGATTCTTCTGAGATACAGTCTGGGCTTTTTTGAAGACATTGCTGATGCTCAGATGAGATACTATTCTAGAACACATCACATCTTCAAAAATCATAGAAAATGATGTTAGCAGAGAAACAGGTTGGTAGTTATCGAAATCTCCCCCATCGCCTTTCTTATAGAAATATCTGGAAAAATGCTTTAAGTTAGTGAGCCGTTACCCATCCAGCTAGCCTTGTGATCTAACGCACTGCTTCCCAAGCGTCAAGGCATACCGGTCCCCAGCACGAATCCGCCCGGTGGATTAGTGTCGAGGATTGGTATGCCGGCCAGCCTGTGGATGGTTTTTAAGACGATTTTCCATCTGCCTCGGCGAATGCTGGCTCGTTCCCCATATTCCACCTCAGTTACACTATGTCGGCGATTGCTGCGCAAAGACTGTCTCCACATATGCGTACACCACAATTACTCCACCACGCAGACATTTGGGGCTACACTCGTCTGGTATGAGATGTTCTTGAGGGGGGGGGGGGGGGGTCCAATGGGTGCCGAACTGCACAATAACCCTAGGTTCGGTGTGGGGTGGCGGTGGGGTGAGTGGACTGCTGTATCCTATTGTAGGGTTGTGTACCTCTGAGGGCTACGGCGGGGACAAAGCCTCTCCGTCGTTTTCAGGTCACCAGTTCAGTATAAACATACGTACATACATAGTGATGCGTTACACACTTGAGATAAGATGGTGCTTATTATATGGAATCAAATCTTCAGTACTCTATTGGAAACATCATTAAAACCAGATGAACTTTTATTTTTGAGAGAATATATAATTTTCTTAATTTCAGAAGGAGAAGTTAGTGATACGATCATATGGTTGAATTTTAAGAGTTGTTTTTTCAACATACTGCTGTGACTTCTCTTTGAACTATTTGTCCCTATATTGTTTACGATATGTGAGAAATGATTATTAAACATATTAGCTACCTGTGACTCATCATTTATAGCCCTTTCATTATATTCCACTCTCACTTTGTACCGTTCTGTAGCTAGTTTTCATGTCTCTCATTTCACTGCATTCCATATAGCGTTAAATCTGTTGTCTAAATTACTGATTTCTGACATGATTCGCAATTTCCTCGACTTCCGGTTCACCTATGAAGAGAACTTCGTCATGTTATCCCCTGTTCCTTCGTTCCCGTAATGTCATTAAGGAGAAGTACAACTCCATGGCACCGGAAACGTCGCTGTGGGTTGCCCGCGGCACGGTAGCGCCTCCCAGAGGGCGCGGGTGCTGACGTCAGGCTGAGGGCTCGTAAACTCAAAGGTCAGCCCCGTTTTGTTTGCTCATTAGTGGCGCGCGCTGCCTCTTTACTGCAGAGGGGCGGGCACGGCGCGGCTGCGATTAATGACGACTAAAAGCTGTGGTTTTATGAAAGGAAGATTAGACGCCTAGGCATATCTTTAACAGTCTCTACGCAGGATGCCGCATTCAAGAATTTTTCATGCAAAGGAGTTGTAAAAAGTTTGATGAACTGCCTTACCGCATACAAAAGAAATAACGTTTATAGTTAAACATTCCGTGGAGGAGAGGTCATTAAAGACGGGACACAAACTCGAGTTAAGGGAGACGTTGGAAGGAGATCTAACGTGCGCTTTTAAGGGAACCATCCCACCATTTGCCTTCAGTAGTACTGGAATACCGCGGAAAGCCTAAGTTTCGATGCCCGGAACAGGTTATGAACCTGCGTCCTCTAACGTTCAACGAAAAAGAGGATATTACATTTCGTCCACACACACTAAGATCAATCTAACACTATTATGTGGATGTGTTAATACCTTTAGCATATTTCATGATGCCTACGAAAAATCAAATTTTTCTACTTCTCTGAATCATACACTGACGAAAAAAAAATTGCAACACCAAGGAGAAGTTGTGTGACATAAATGAAAGCTGGTAGAAGTGTTTCTACACCTGAGAAGATATGTCTATTCAGATTTCGCTCCTGTTGCATATTAGTGGCGGTAGTAGCTCCACTATGAGGATGCAAATAACGTTTGTTTTAAAGGTGAGCTGTAACGGTTGCGAGAGTTAGATACCTTGAGATTGGGCGTACTGAGCTGATTTCAGTCAAGTATGCGTTTAAGACGACAAAGGCACCTTTATCAACATCTAACTGAGTTTGAACGAAGTCCTGTAACAGGGCTACGAGAAGCTGGATGTTTCTTCTGCTATATTGCAGAAAGACACCACAGGTATACACCCACTGTACGTGATTGCTGGCAGCGGTCGTCGCGAGAATGTACTGTCGCTAGAAGACCGCGAACCGGACGGCCATGTGGCACTACAGACAGGGAGACCATTGTGTTCGACGTATGGCTCGTACTACTTCTGCAGCCACAGTTTGAGCAGTAGTTAATACGACAGTGACGCAAATAACTGTCATAAATCGGTTTTTTTGCTAACTCGAAAACACCGCCGTGTGAAACTTGAGTGTTGTCAAGCGAGAGCTCATTGGAGGGTAGGGTGGAGGTCTATTGTGTTTTCTGATGGAAGCAGGTTCTGTCTCAGTGCCAGTGGTCGCTGTGTGTTGGTTAGAAGGAGGACATCTGAAGGCCTGCAACCAATATGTCTGCGCGCTAGTCACACTGGACCTAAATTTGGAGTTATGGTCTCACTTGCGATTTCGTATGGCAGCAGGAACACTCCCGAGATCATTCCACGCATCCTGACTGCAAATTTGCCCGTCAATCTGGTGATTCGACCTATTTTGCTGCCATTCATGAGCAGCATTTCAGGGGTGTTTCCAGACAGGATAACACTCGTCCACACAGCGCTGTTGCATCCCAGCATAGTCTATAGAGTGTCGACATATTGTCTTGGCTTTCTCGATCACCATATCTGTCTACAATCGACCACATATGGGACATGATCGGACGACATCACCAGCTTCGTACACAAACAGCATTAACCGTCCTGGTAGTGACCGACCAAGTCCAACAGGCATGAAACTCCATCCTACAAACTGACATCCGGCTACTGTACGACACAACGCATGCTCATCTGTATGCTTGAATTCATCAACGTGCCAGCATTTCACATATTCAATGTCATATTTCGTGCTTGCATTAACTTGTGATCTTGCAATGTTCATCACTGAAATATGTTACCTTGAGAAATGTATTTGCGAAATTTCATTACCCTACATTAATTGTTTTTTTGTGTTGCGACTTTCTCCCATCATTTTATATATACCATTGACAAACATCTTCTACTCGGTATTTCAAATGGCTCTGAGCACTATGGGACTTAACTTCTAAGGTCAGCAGTCCCCTAGAACTTAGAACTACTTAAACCTAACTAACCTAAGGACATCACACATGTCCATGCCCGAGGCAGGATTCGAACCTCCGACCATAGCGGTCGCGCGGTTCCAGACTGTAGCGCCTAGAACCGCTCGACCACTCCGGCCGGCCTCAGTATTTTCAAAATAATAAGTTAATTAACTAACATTTCATTCTTCGCTAAGTTAAAAAGTTTCTTTACCCGCTTGTCACGCTTCTATCTTTGGATATTGTAAGTAGGACACCAGGCACATGTTTCAGTTTTTTCAGCTATTTTCTCATAATAATCTAAATCAGACCTACTCTTGGATAAACAGTAAATATTATTTTGTGCTGTAATGCTGTTCTCCTTCTGTAGCTTATACACACACTGTCTTCGAGTACCACAGAATCCCCCACCTTAAACTGTTATAGGCCTTTTGTAAAAGTAAAAAATAAATCTAGTTGCCATCACTACTTTTGTCCTATTTCTAAACGCTGAAAGAAAAACACACTGGTTCACTTCAGGCGATGGCGTCTCAGTAATCCGAAACAATAGGTTATAAACATTGCTATACCTGTATACTCGAAGCAGGCCATTCTATTAGTAGTAAACACCGGTGTTACTTACGTCCTACTGTTCCAAAATAGCTACTTTCAAAACGAACGTCAATAAGCAGACATTTTCTGTGTGAGGTTCAGCGTCATACACTTCTTTCAACATACCGAATCATACGGGGGACCAACAGAAGCATCCATTTCACAAACCAAATACTACTGAGCCTGTTTGCGCGCTCAGTATAAGCTACTGCCACAATACTAAATGAGAAAGGCAGGCACCGTTCTCACTAGACACGGTGCTGCCTATCGGTTAGCTACAAATTTCGAATAACGGTCGACACAACTACCTATCAGGAAACTATACTGTAATCATATTTCCAAACCTGTTCGAGATGTAATTTACTTTGCGACCAACTAATGATAACTATTGTTCCTCAACACGCTTTCATTCTCTCATTAAATTTTTATACTGTAAATCATAGTTTAGTTTCATATCTCCCAAACTTGGAGAAACTAGGAACTCAACTACAGAAAGCAGGAGAAGATAGCAGATTTACCCCAAAGAGAGTTATTCCTGTTACCAATTAGAATACTACGAGTAAATCATCTATTTTCATTCTTTAAGGGACTTAACCCACATACATAAAACGGCTTGAAACTTCTGATTACAATATGTCAACATTAAGCATGTAAGCGAGAAAAACTTTAGAAAAAGTTTGAAATTATGCTTTACGTTTGCTGGAATTTGCTAAGTGCTCTCATTATGAAACACCGGATTTATTCTAGGTAATTTGGGTTCCATCTAAGAAGAAGCAAATATTTCACGCGTCTCATTGTTTATGACATCATATCACCTCACCTGTCTGCCGTATGGTGATACAATTTTGTTGGTACAAGTAGATGCTGCGTGCACGGCGTATTGGGAATAGTCTTAGTAATAAAGAAGTAATAAATTAAAACGTCATATCTGATGCCGAAGTTTTACGTCCTGAAAAGGGGAAAGGTAGTAAGCTATAACTTTTTTCCTTTCATCATTTTGCAGGGGATGGCTGCGAGAAAATGTCTCGTGAAAGTTTGAAATTATGTGTAAGGTTTTTTGGAAGTTGCTAATTGCTCACATTCTCAAATACTGGACGAATGAATTCCGGGAATTTGCGCGCCGTCAATTACACTGCCTCAAGATAAAGCCGCAGGTACTAGTAGTAATACTTGTCGTATTATAGTATTTTAAAGATTTAAATTCGACCGATAATTACGTGAAATATTGAAATTAAAAATTTGTTGCACGTGGAAACCGTTAGACAGGTAATTTGAAACTAGTACCGGGTAATAGGGTAGTTGCTTAATGACATAGGTACTCCACGACCAATACAGTCCTATCAACTCCGAAACTTAATTGTCTTAAGCAAAAACAACAATACCAATAGCCGGCCGGAGTGGCCGAGCGTTTCTAGGCGCTACAGTCTGGAACAGTGCAACCGCTACGGTCGCGGGTTCGAATCCTGCCTCGGGCTTGGATGTGTGTGATGTCCTTAGGTTAGTTAGGTTTAAGTAGTACTAAGTTCTAGGGGACTGATGACCTCAGAAGTTAAGTCCCATAGTGCTCAGAGCCATTTGAACCAGTTTTGAACAATACCAATAACAATTCTGATCCTCAGTACGAACTACAGAAAAACTAAAAAAAACGCTTTTGCACTTTTGAATAATGCTGTGATTAACCTATAGTATGTATGGGAAGTACCACAGCATTTCCCAGTTCACACAACTTGGGAGCTTCTACCTCCTCCACAAACTTCTGTACCAAGTAGTTGACGTAGCTCCTTATTCCAAGCTTGCAGTAGTCCATCTCCTCCCTCTCCCTCTCCCTGACCATCTCCTTCTCCCCCTCACACTGTCAATCCCCTCCACCCTCCCCTTATTCGGTGTCCATCGTCTGCTGCCCTTTTTCTATTCATCTGTTCCTCCTCCGTTTCTCAGCCCATTTTCTCCTCTCCCTCCCTCGTTCGACCTATTCCTCCCTCCATCTCTATCTGCTCCTTCCCCATCTGTGTGTCTCATCCTCCCCCTCCCCTATACCTCCTCCTCCATCCTCCTCCCCCCTCTCTGTCCATCTCTTCCACCCTCCTCTCCCTGTCGATCTCCTCCTCTCCCCCCTTCATCCATCTCCACCCCTCTTGGCCAGTCCACCTCCTGCAACCCACACTCTCCGCCTACCTCCTCCTACCACTGTCCCTACCCATATCCTATTCCCTTTGTACATCTTCTCCTCCCACTCTCCGTCGCCTACAGACTCCTTCTCTGTCCCTCTGCTCTCCTTCTCTGTTTATCTGCTCCTTCTCATCCCCTCTACACCCTCCGTCCTTCTCATCTCCTCCTCACCCTTCAAAGTCCCTTTTCTTCCTGTCGGCTCACTCTATCTCCTACACCCTATTCATGTTTCCTTTCTCTGTATGTCTTTTCGTCCCCCTCTCTCTGTCTATTTCCTCTGCTAACCTTTCTCTGTCCGTTTCTGCCTCCCCCTCTCTGTGTACTTCGCCTCTTTCCCCATCCATTACCATCTCTTCCTTCTCCCTCTCTGTCCATCTCCTCCTCCTGCTTCTCTGTCCTCGTTATCACACCCATCCAAGTTGGAGGTTTCTCGTTTTAATGCCCACAGTATTTCCATATAGTAATATGTGTACCAAGTTTGTTTTAAATCGATCCTGGGGTTTAAGGAGGAGCTTTTTGCTGTCGACTTTGCCCAGGTAAGAACTTTTCACATATTATGCACATACACTGAAAATATTTCTCTCACATTTGTACACATTCACGTATGTTGATGTTGCGATTGCTTCTGTAGTGGCGCCGTGTCCAGTACAGTGTAGCTGCTTACTGTTTAGTATTCTTCTGTGTAACTGAAGTGCTTAAATAAATCCTGAATTCGATTTCCGTAACAATGGTTGCAGCTTTCGCGTAGTAAATTCGGTCATGTGCGACGAAATCGGCACACCGTTAAATCCTATGCAGCATGAATGGTTTGACTGTGGTTATTCACCCGTTGAATATTGGAAGTATAGTATTGCAACCGTACCTTTTGCTGTCTATAGCAAGATTTGTTTCTTGCAGGGATTAGCAAGCCGACATCACCGTGGTCAGCCGTGTTGCTCTTGTTTATCGTGCGACCCTCACCGTGGGTTTTGTGTCGGTCTTTTATTTGGCACCAGTGAGCCTGCAAGTGTGTTTTGCCGGCAAGTTTTGACACCACGTCTTGCGAAATCGTTTTAATCGCTTTGCGAATTATCCAGCGTGACAGCCCTTCATATTGTGATATTTACGTTTACCATGTGTGTGGAATCTTTGGAGGTTTAGTCCTTGGAAGCTAATTCCCTGTGCTCGGTACTGTCAGCTGTAAATAGAGATCTAAGTTGCGCAGTCCGTGTGAAATCCTGATGTCGATTTCCGTAACGGTGGTTTCTGCGTTCGGGCAGTGAGTTCGGTTATGTGCAACGAAATTGGCACAGTCTTAAATTTTATGCAGTATGCGTCTGGAAGTGAAAGTATTTTTGAACTGTTTTTTCTTGGTAGCGTATATTGAAATGTTAAAGTACTGGCTAACCTCCGCCATGCATCTTGAACACTACGTTAGGATCTGATTCCTGTGGGAGTGCCGACAAGCTGTAGTCAGAGGGGGTTCGTAGTGAGTCCAGTTGGCGTATGTGTACGTGATCTATCGCGGTTCACATATTGGTGAATCGGTTGTAGCGCCATTGTAACTAGTTCCACTGTGCCGTGTGGTGGGTGACTAGGCAAATATGTGCTGTGCGCGTTTTGGTAATCCAGCAACGCGAAAGGCTAATGACTTAATGTTTATTGCCTGGTGCTTTATATTAGCTAATGTGTCTTGAGATCCTTGTGGAATCCGTTTGAGATGTAATTCCGTATCTCAGGGGTGTGATACGAGAAAAAGGTTTATTGACGAGGAAATACGTTGCATGTCATTCGAGAGGAACGACCAGAAAGCCTCACGAGTGTACCATGTGGCAACTTGAACAACAACATTAAGACTGGCGCAGTACTGGGCGTTAGATGATCACTCTTTGGTGTTGTCTGATGACACGCGGTTCGCGACAGCCGTGTTCCACAGAGTGTTAAATGTAAGTATTTGAATTTTGTAACTTGTCATGGTCTTGTTGAGCGTTTGGTTGTTGGACGAACATGGGCGTGCTTGGTTGCGCCCTCGTATTTTGTTGCTCTGTGTTACCTTCGCGTATTCTCGTTGTGATTTTTTATATTACTTGTGTGATGACACAAGCATGTGCATTTACGATATCTTTCTTATGCGACATACTATTCTCAGTTTGGCCCATCACATAGTCATGATCATATCGAAAAAATAAAGCTACATAATTTTTGTTTGTTTGTAGGTATATGATTGCAGTCCTGATAAACACACGACATTCTTGCGCCATGCTAGCGTAGCATATCACTAGAGGCGTCAAATGAAAATGGTGTAGTTTGTTGAGAAATTAGACATAGGATGCCGTATACCGTAGGAGAGTAGTACGGAATTGTGGCATGGAGAGATCCCTATGCAAATTAAAAGTTAAAAAGACGGAACGTTGCAGAATTCCTGAAATCAACTCGCCCAAAACCCTTAAAATAAATTAATCTAATAATGCAAAACATATGGTAGACTTTAAAAAATTCTGAATGGAAAGTGCATTGTTACATCCACTACATAAAAAGAGTGAAAGAAAGGATGTTCATAATTATAGAGAGATTTATTTTCCTCTTATCCCATTCAAAATTGAGTGCAGAACTGGAAGTGTCAATATGTTTATCACCACATAAATCTCGCCCAGAACAAATATTATCTCGAAACTAATCCATAAACATCGAAAAATTTGCAGTACGAGAGTAGGTGGTGTCTTCGTAGATCTTAAAAAGGCCTTTGGCTCAGAGGGCCGTAGGTCTCTCTTCTAAATTCTGTAATAAAACGGTAGGCACTCCAAAACCACTGCAGTTATTAGTGAAAACTAAATGGTGCAGAATCCATACATATTATAAAAATGGATGTTCGTATATATATATATATATATATATAAGCCGGTCCCAAGCCCGGTTGTAAAAGGAGGAGGGGGAGGAGTAACACCTCGTAAAAAAACCTTGGTTCACCTGGCCCGGGTGATAGTACCTTGTGAGGGTCCCTTGCCAGGGATACGGCGAAGACCTCAACGGTAGTGAAGACGGAGATGAAGATCATCGGTACGGCGGAACTGGCGGAAGAGGCAAGCATTATCAACAAGATAAAGCATATTGAAAAGCCCAGACACGTCTGTGTGGCAACCACCGGTACTCTGGCCAGCGTCTGTTCACCATGTGAGGTGCGGCTGAACACCAAGCTCCAGGAACTAACAATCCCTGGTTCTAACTACCCAGCATTAGCTGGAACTTAATTACAAGCAGTATGATTCGTACAAGTAAAATTAATATTACCCCAGGTGGCCAATCCACTCGCCCTGTGGCGACAACCAAGCTATCGGATTCTGGGGAGCTTGGGCTCGTACGACAGAGAAAGTCGGAGTTCTCTAGTAAACGTCCACGAAAGTCCCATACATTTATTGGCACTTTTAACATTCAGACACTAATTCAGACAGGCAAACTTCATAATCTTACAACAGAACTCAACAAACAGAAAATTCAAATCCTTGCTCTCCAAGAGACCAGATTCACTGATTCAGAAACAATAGACTACAACAATTACCGTATCTTTAAAAGTAAAACAGACAAGAAAATTGGCAAAGGAGCTGCAATATTTGGCATGGCTTTTATTGTAAATAAGGACACCCTTGACTCTGTTATAGACATGAATCAAATCAGTAACAGACTAATGACCATGCGAATCAAGCACACCAACAAAATATATACATTTATTAATGTTCATGCACCTACCAACATTGCCAACAAAAAAGAACCGGAGAAGACAGAAAAATTTTGGGAAAAACTCGAAACTGAAATGTCCAAAATTCCAAAGGAGGATGTAAAAATTCTTCTAGGGGATTTCAACGCGCAAATTGGCAAAGAGAGGAAATATAAAAAAACAGTCGGTAATTACCCTGCACACAAATTCACAAACAAGAACGGCATGAGACTCATCGAGTTATGTCAGCAAAACAACCTAAAAATCGTGACAACATCACTTCGAAAAGACCCCAAGAAACAAAAAACATGGAGATCACCAAACCTTCAGCTTGGTGAATTTCAAATAGACCATGTTGCGATCTCCTATGACTTCCAGAAAGAAATACACGACGTTCAAGTCCGCAGAGGGGCAAATATAGATTCTGACCACTACCTTACCAGAGTTAAAATTAAATTCACTCCAAAAAGGAAACGCCAAAGGAAATCACCACTAATTCCCAAATTTGACTTGAAAAATATCAAGGAATCAGAAATTACAGAAGCATGGGATAAACAACCAACAAACAACTGGAAAGATTTCCGAACGAAAATTATACAGAAAGCAAGAGATTTGATTCCGTTAAAGAAAATATCCAAGCATCCATGGTGGAATTCGAATTGTGATAACGCATTAGAAGAGAGACAACAAGCCTTTTTAAATTACAATTGTGACAAATCAGAAACCACACAACAAACATTTTTCAAAGTGAGAAAACAAACAGCTAAAATACTTAGACAAACTAAAAGAAAATACCTTAATGAACAGCTAAACACAATTGAAGAAAACTTTAAGAACCACAACACTCAAGATTTTTATAAAATATTCGCAAATCAAATCAAAGGATACACTCCACAAAATCTCTGCTTCCGGAAACAGAATGGAAAATTGGCACTAACTAACAAAGAAAATTGCCAAGAACTAGCTAAATATTTCTCACAACTCCTAAATTGCCCACAACCAAGTACAAGATTCCCCAGATTACAACCAGAACACACGAATGAGACTTCACTACCACCATCTCAAGAAGAAATTTATAGTCACATTAGAAAACTCAAAAATAATAAATCATCGGGAGAAGATGGAATTGTAGCTGAACTACTGAAAAACCTTGGTCCAAATTCGTTAAAAGAGATCACTAGCATCATCAAAGAAATTTGGCAGACAGAAAATATCCCAGAGGAGTGGAAGTGTGCACTAATTCACCCATTGCACAAAAAGGGAGAAAGATCAGACGTAAACAACTACAGAGGCATTTCACTTTTACCAGTTACCTACAAAATTCTATCTGCATGTCTCCTAAAGAGGGCACAAGAACAACTAGAACATACAATTTCAGACTACCAAGCAGGCTTTCGTCCTAATAGATCATGCCCGGAACAGATATTCAACCTTAAAACTATTTTAAAGATTAAAGCAATCAGGTCAAAACCAATAATCTGCACATTCGTTGATTTCAAAAAGGCATACGATTCCATAGACAGACAGTCTCTATGTCACATTCTCGAAGAACGAGGCCTAGACACTAAAACCCGAAAACTAATTGAACAAACACTAACAGAAACCAAATCAAAAATTAAATTCAGAGGGGAAATTTCGGAACCATTCTCAATTAAAACAGGAGTAAGACAAGGAGATGGGATCTCACCACTATTATTCAATATAGTTTTGGACAAAGTTATGAAAGAGTGGGAAGTAACACTAAGGAAACAAAGCTTTTGGAAGCCAATTGAACTAGGAAGAGGTAAAGGAAAATTGAACATCCCTTATTTAGCGTTTGCAGATGACTTGGCAATTATAACTGACAGTGAAGAAACAGCAGTAAAACAAATTGAGACACTTAAAGAATGTGCTGAGAAGGTTGGCCTGCAAATCTCCTTTGAGAAGACAGAATTCATCTGCTCAAAATTAGATATTTCGAAACTAAAAACAAAGTATGGTGAAATAACTAGAGTCAAGCACTTTAAGTATCTCGGTGAAGTTATTGAACCAACAGGACTTGAGAAAATAGCACAAAAAAACCGATTACAGAAAATCAAGAAAGTATTCGGACTTATTCAAAATATATATAACAAGAAATGTCTATCAAAAGGCACTAAAATCAGACACTACAACACAGTCATCAAACCAACAGTCACATATGCAAGTGAAACACTCTCCCTGAATAGAAAATTAGATTTACACGAAATTAAGAAAGTAGAGAGAAAAATTATTAGAAAAATCCTAGGACCACGATACACACAAGATGGATACAGGCTGCAGACTACCGAGACAACCGAAAAAATATCAAACATCGAGGCAGATATCAGGAAGAGGCGGATGAAGTTTTATGGACATATAGACAGATTACCTGGAAACAGGTTAACTAAACGTCTATTGGACTATATGACATCACTTAAGGCAACAATACCCTGGGTAACTGAAGTTAAGAAGGATTTGAAAAAGGCAAAAATTGACAAAACAAACACATCAGACCGGGATACATTCAGAAGAAAAATCGACAAGTGGAAGTTTACTCCAGAGACGGAATCTAAACCTTTCCGACCAATGTGGACCGAAGAAAGGAAGAAGGCCTTTGGGGAGGCAATGAAGAAATACTGGGGAAATAAGAAGAACATTAAGAAATGTTAATCACCTGCTTATCGTTCTCCCATGGGGACATTCGCTAATAATAATAATAATATATATATATATATATATATATATATATATATATATATATATATATGTGCGTGTGTGTGTGTGTGTATGCACGTTCCTCATCTGCTCCTAAACCACTGGACCGATTTCTACCAAACTTGGTACACATATCGCTTGCTGCATGGAAAGAATCGCTGTGGCGGTAAGAGGAGTGGGTTCAAATGGCTCTTACCACTATGGGACTTAACATCTGAGGTCATCAGCCCCCTAGACTTAGAACTATTTAAACCTAACTAACCTAAGGACATCACACACATCCATACCCGAGGCAGGATTCGAACCTGCGACCGTAGTAGCAGCGCGGTTCCGGACTGAAGCGCCTAGAACCGCTCGGCCCCTTCTTACTTTCCTGGATCAGATGATATTCGCACAAAATAGTTGCATGCCGATGGAATCCCTGTTCTATCGCTCAGTCGAACCGAACATCGCCACTAACTCATCACCATCGGAATTCCCTACCAGCTACCTGCACAATTCTTAAAGTAATTTGTATTGTGTACTGTCAACTACGACACGGAAATACCCAAATATCACCCTTACCTTATTTTGACCTGGTGGTCTATAGCAGTTTTGTCGACACCACTCAAGAATCGACTCATCCTCAGTCAGTGAAGTAAATTTGTGAGAAGTAAGAAAATGGGGGCCCAGGAATTAATGTGCGAGCAACACAAGGGTGACATATTGTAAACCCCAACCACAGTCCACAGATGTTCCAAGGTCGTGGTCATCATCAGCAGCCATGGACGAAGATCTGTCAATGCAGCAACCCTTTGTTGGTGAGCTAGTTTCTCAGCAGCGACACCCACACAATAACACTTGCCCGCTCAAGACATTTGACGTGACACAGATACCCAGCTTCTTCCGCACTGGTCTGCGCCGGACAGTGGTTTAAGCCCCGCCTGTTATCATTTGGTACGGGTGAGTCACGTAATAATGCTCACCTAGTACCAGTCGACATTGTACTTGTAACCCCGCAGCTGGCAAAGGTGGCTGCCTTTGCCAACTGCGGGATGCGAACCACCAACCGCTGATGCCTGGGCTCCTCACAGCCAGCCCTGCACTGCTGATCCGTAATCTGAAGTAGTGAGATGCAGCCAGCAAAGCGCTGCTGCCCCCTGCCTGTGAGGTCCATATTCGACATACCTGCTGTGTGACCCTGCCTGTTGCTGGCCATCAGTCGCCACTGCGCAGCCACGCTGTTCTGTCGTAGCCATTTGTCATCCACCAGATTGGAGAGGTAACAGAAGCAGTGTCAGGGCATCCATGGCTGCGCCTGCTGTGTGGCTGCTGCAGACACACTGCTGAACATTTTTCAAAAGTTTAATAAAGAGTTTTAGAAACTAGTTGGCTACCTGCACCTCTACCCACCTTTGGCAAGGAGCCACTGGCCCACATCTTCCTGTCGACGACCCATTACACAGAGTAAGCACACACACAAACAATGAAGCGCCAAAGAAACTGGTATAGACAAGCGTATTCAAATGAAGAGATATTTAAACAGGCGGAATACGGCGCTGCGGTCGTCAACGCCTGTATAAGACAACACGTGTCTGGCGCAGTTAGACCCGTTACTGCTGCTGCAATGGCATGTTGTCAAGATTTAAATGAGTTTGAATGTGGTGTTAGAGTCGACGCACGATCCATTGGACACACCACCTCCTAGATGGCGATGAAATGGGCTTTTATAGTACGACAGTTTCGCGAGTGTACTGTGAATGTCAGAAATCCGGTAAAACATCAAATCTCCGACATCGTTACGGCCGGAAAAAAGATCCCGCAACAACGAGACCAACGACGACTGAAGAGAATAGTTCAACATGACAGAAGTGCAACCCTTCCGCAAATTGTTGCAAATTTCAGTGCTGGGCTGTCAACTAGTGTCAGCGTCCGAGCCATTCAAAGAAACGTAATCGATATGGGCTTTCGGAGCGGAAGACCCACTCGTGTACCCTTGATGACCGCACCACACAAAGCTTTCCGCCTCGCCTGGTCCCATCGACAAAGACATTGATGACTCGAAATATGTTGCCTGGTCGGACGAGTCTCGCTTCAAATTGTATCGAGTGGATGGACGTGTATGGTTATGAAGACCAGCTCATGAATCCATGGACCCTGCATGTCAGCAGGGGACTGCTCAGCCTGGTGGAGGCTCTGTGTGGGGCGTGTGGAGTCGGAGTGATATGGGACTCCCGTCTAGATACGACCCTGACAGGTGACATGTACGTTAGCATCCTACCATTCATGTTCATTGTGCATTCCGACGGATTTGGGCAATTTCAGCAGGACAGTGCGACACCTCACACGTCCAGAATTGCTACAAGCTTGCTCCAGGAACACTCTTTTGAGTTTAAACACTTCAGATGGGCACCAAACCCCCCAGACATGAACATTATTGAGCGTATCCAGGATAAATTGAAATGTGATGTTTAGAAGAGATCTCCACCCCCTCCTACACATACGTATTTATGGACAACCCTGCAGGATTCTTGGTATCAATTCCCTCCAGCACTATTTCAGACATTAGTCGACTCCATGCCACGTCGTGTTCCGCCACTTCTGAGCGTTTGCGGAGCCCTACACGACATGAGACAAGTGTACTAGTTTCTTTAGCTCTTCAGTGTAAATAGGCAGTCTGAATTCCTGTCAGCTAGCAAATTGTAATTAATTCCTTTTTAGGCCTGCACATGGTATAATGCGCAATGGAAACGCCAACTAAATGTGTCCGTGTCCAAATTGTTACATGATGCTATTAAGCGTTACAATAGTATCTCCAAATTTGAAATACAGCACGTAAAGGGTGTTGATATTTCAATCTGAGGCTATCTTACTGTCGTTTCGTAGAAAGGAAGGTCATCAACTGACGTTTTTAAGTGTTTCTCAGTAATATTTCACCTTATCAAGCACCATTTTGGGGGTGAAGATAATATTGTAACAAGTTCTACACAACGAAAACGAAATTGATTTTATGAGGAGGCTAATATGGCGTTTTATTTTAATTTGAACTAAGCTCACTAGACATCACATAAAAAGCAGAACTTTTAACTAATTCTGCAGTATTTATCGACCGGAACTGTGGTACCAAGGCTCTCTGAAACGTTTACAAACTGTATTTCTATTAATCATCTCCTAAATACTCAATATATGCATTTTAGAGCCTAGGTTTACCCGACAATTTTTTCTTGTTTTGTCCTGTACTTCCTCCTTTCAAAATATGAAAATCAGAAGACTTGCGGTAGAAGAGATGTGATTCACAATATGGAAGATGAGGATGTGCTCATAGTCGTGAGCTATGCATTTCAATGTGCGTTATTAGTAGATATTTTGCTTCGAATAATCGCTCCTGTCATATCCCTGAATACTGTACATTCCTCGTGGGACACCCTGTATGTACAACGGTACGAATTTATCGCCAGTTACATCACAAACAATGTATGTTTATTTGATCTGAGGTCCACTGAGCCACCATGGACAAGGAGCGGTGGGGTTACGACAGCGAACATTGTTGACATTTCCGCCTGGCGGTCCGCTCCGGCGGTGACAAAACCTAATGACAAACACAGCTGCTCCCGGCAGAGGGCCCTGTAGGGTCCTCTAGCCTCACTCTGCTCTTCCTCCCACGGCGGCTGGATTGGCTGCCAGTCAGCAAGTGAGTGTGATTGCCACAGAACAAAGCTTCACGTTCTCCCACACTTTTATTTGTCACTAGTTACACACTTTGAAAAAGTTTTCCGTCTACGGCTATAAGAACACTTGAGAATTACTACAGTCACCAAGTTACAATGGAAGTAGATGACAAAAAGCGCTGATGACCCTACAGCTTTTTCACATTTTTTGTCACAGAGAAAAAGGATACTTCAAAAACGACTGGCAGAAAAGTGTCGTCGATATTCTTATTTCGACGTCTTCTTCAATTCTGCAGCTGAAGAAACCGCGCCGATAGACAATCGTCGAACTTATGGAGATATGAAGTGCTTTTAAAGTTAGACCCACTGTATCAGCTATTTATTTTGAAAACATTTCTTCTTGATGTTTCGAGCGGAATGGGTTTTGGCAGACCTTAGAGGACAGAATTGATGAAAAATTCATTTGGACTGTACTCTACTGAAAACTGATGAAAATAAAGTCCAATATATAAAAGGCAGATACATCTTACGTCTGAAGCTTTTGTTTTTGTTTGAACTTTAATAACTCGAACAAAAATTAAGATTTTTGAAGAAAATTACTGATGTTCTAAATGTTGTCCATCGGCAGCAATATAGCACTTGCAACGCTGCGGAACATATCGACACACAATTGTTATGACCGCAATTCGAATGGATTCACAGGCAGTCACAGTTGCCCCTCTCGTATCATTTAGCGTTCATGTCTCTGTGGCGTAGACGGTTTCCTTCAAAGTTCCCAAGAAAAAGAAGTTTAACGGAGGTAGATCGGGAGATCTGAGTGACTTTAATCATTTAATCGTTGGCGTGTTGACCTCTCAACAAATGTTTCACCCAGGAATTGCAACAAGTGACGATGCTAACGTGACAGTGAGTTGCCTTGTTGAAAAAAAAAAAGTAACGACATCAATTAACTGTTCATCATCGCCAATATATTAACAAAATTCGAGGCGCCTATCCGGCATTCATCGGGTGAAGCAAGCTGGGAGCGTAGAGTTTCCACTTCGCTTACTTAAAATGCGGTTAACAGTTCATTTGCTTACATCTAATTCACGCGCTGCTTGCGTGTGGTCTTCTGTGGGGGTTTTGTGAAAGCCTGTACCACTGTTCCCACCCTCCTTCTGTCCCTGGCTGATTTCATCGTGCCACACCATCTCTTCTTCGTATCATCCATTGTATTGTGTATTGAACTGGAGACTAGAAACGACGGAGAGGCTTCGTCCTCGCCGTAGCCCTCAGTGGTTCACAACCCCACAACAGGCTACAGGAGTCCACTCACCCCACAGCCATCCCGCACCGAACCCAGGGTTATTCTGCGGTTTGGCCTCCAGTGGACCCCCCCACCCGGGAACGTCTCATACCAGACGAGTGTAGCTCCAAATGTTTGCGTTGTAGAGTAATTATGGTGTACCGTACATGGAGACTGTTTGCGCAGCAATCCCCGTCATAGTGTAACTGAGGTGGAATAAGGGGAACCAGCCAGCATTCGCCGAGGCAGATGGAAAACCGCTTTAAAAACTATCCACAGGCTGGCTGACACACCGGACCTCGACACTAATTCGGCACTCCTTCTCGCTCGGTAAGTAGCGTTAGACCGCGCGGCTAGCCAGGTGGGCTATGTCACCCATACTTCATTCCCCCTCAAATTTGTCACGTATTTTTGTTACTGTCACGTGCTATGGTGGACCAGTATCAAACTCTACCGGTCATCGTCACTGCACAACTTTCATGGTTTCATATTTCCCGCAACGCCTTAAAATCAACTTCCTTTGTTCCAAGGATAAGTTTACGTGTGATTACTGGCAATTGAAAATAAACAAAATAAAACCAATGACTGGCTACACACACTAGTCGTGAGAACACCATGTAATCACGAAGCTGTGGCTGATTTTTCTTAATGTATCGATATCACTGTTCTTACAATCTTTTACTAACATGGTGCCGTTGGAGCGCAGTGGCCTCTGGTGTGGCGTCTCGGGGAATGGTGGTCGGTTTGGCGGGCAGTATGAGCTCAGGGACGAAGCTGTAATAAGCTTACCTTGAGGCCTGTTCCCTGTGATGTTAGCTGCTGGCAGGCGACCAATATTTGGGTCACGTATTGAGTACCGACGTGACTTGTGATTTATTAAAATGGCGCTGAGCTGTCAGGACAGTATTCACTGTCTTTTGATCCGTCTTTCTTCTGTTCGTCGTGTTTGGACACCAGTGTCTTCATAGTATTCGAAGGGCAATGTGATTGCAAGTTCTGGTAGACATTTTAGACTGATTCATTGGCGATATCTCATTATAATTTGTTTTATGTGTTAACTTTAATTGTCTATGGTGCTTGTGTATCTTTAGCCAGTGCAAAGCGCCGCGTTTCAGAAGAGATTAGTGCGTGCGTTGCCTGTTCTTGTCCGCCTCCCCTTATTTCTTCTGATTTTTTTAAGTAAATGACTGGTCACGTAATTTTCAATTGGAGGCACAATGAAATGTTTAGTATTAGCAGTTACCACTGCTGATTAATATTTCATGTCAGAATATGTGTCTGTTTTGATAATTTCCTGGCCTATTTATAAATTGTTTTTGTTTTTCTGGTTTCTTTGAAGCTGAAGTGTTTATATAGTGCATCTGTTCTATTTGCTTTGCTAACTGCACGTCATCATCTGCAGGGCCCCTCCTGGGTTCATGACCATATCGCTTGGACCCTACACGACTGGAAAACCATAGCCTGGTCATATGAGTCTCGATTTCAGTTATTAAGAGCTGTTGGTGGGGTTAGAGTGTGGTGGCGACCCCACGAAGCCATGGATCTAAGTTATCAACAAGGAAGGCACTGTGAAAGCTGGTGTTGGCTCCAAAATGGCGTCGGTTGTGTTTACATTGGACTGGGTCCTCTGATCCAACGGAACCGATCATTGATTGGAAATGTTTATGTTCTGTCACTTGGAGACCATATAAAGCCATTTATGGACTTAATGTTCCCAAAAGATGGTGAAACTTTTGTAGATGATAATGCGCCATGTCACTTGGCCACAAATATTCGCGATTGGTTTGAAGAACATTCTGGACATTCTGATCGCTTGTGCATTTAGGTATCTCTAGTCTTTTCAAAATCTGTTTTTGTTTCCATCTGGCGACGTTTTTGTGATCAAAATTACGGGTGGCCACGGGCGACTATCATTATACTCAATAATATTGTCAGCTTGCTACGGGTTGATAAATTCTTTCTCGCTTGCATACACTTAGGAATACGATGTGGGTTCTCGTACACTGGAGCTTTATACCCTGCTGGTATTCTCTGTTTCGTGATTGGTGCTGCTGGTAACAGACAACGAATTGCAGTAACAAAGCTTAAATTGGTACTCTATCATTTCCCTGTGAATGTTTCACTTTCACACATAATGCAGATGGTTTGATGGTCTGCTTGCAGCAGAGATCATCACTAGACTTACCCATGTCATCGTGCTCCAAAACATTCAAATCAGCAACCCTTGGCAAAGTCACCTCATCCTGCCAAAATTATCAAGCCTGACGAAAACCATAAAATCTCTGTCCATGTCACTCACACATGCTATACTTCTGCACAAAAAAGTGTGACTTCTCCAATCCTTCGTTGCTTACCAATGGCTCTACAACACATAATATATCCTTGGGTTGGTCCATATCTATGCTGCGCTACATCAACTTCCCCGTACCTTGTGCTATCGTATCACATGAACTAATCTTTAGTGCCTCTGTTTGCAGTTCACTGGATACGACCTTTATGATACTTGAAGCTGTTGCCACTTGCGGAAACAATGTCCCACCATGTTCAAATTTATACTGCAAAGGGCCAAGTGTTGCGTGGTGTTTAGCCAGAAAGTCGAGTGCTAGTGGTGCACAATACCGCTCACCAACACGTGGCATTACTTATACATATTCTCGAAAACACTTATTTCCCACATCAAAACTGAACGGCGTTGTTCTTAATGACTTCACGTGATAATTACGTACTTCGCGTAAGGTATATCGTGATGACTGCAGTCTTTTACGGCCCAAGAGATCCAAACTGACTGCTGACATGCGAGCCCCCATGTCCACCACAAATTTACGTTCCATACCATTTACTTTGCCTAACAAAGAACACTCCTTCTCGGCATACGTTTCTGCAGTCTCATGTTCTGCTGGGGCTGCCTTTTGAAGGATGAGGCACCGCCGTTCCTTTTGAGCCACCGATTATTAGTACATTGCTTGTCTCATGCTTTCTTCCGACAGCCACGCGCTTTATGGCCCAACTCCCCACATTCATAATAATCAGGCGGATGACTTCGGTAACTGGTGCGGTCCGTGCACCCATATCTAAAACACGCCACTTCAGAAGAAGAAACACTGCGATCGGTGTGCGTGCAGTGATGTCGGTCTCCTCCAACTCCGAAACAATCCTAATGGCAGTAGATAAGTCAGTTGGGTTGTTCATTCTGACTCTCCTTGACGTATCACAGAAATATCCCTTAAAAACACATCTAGACTCCGATTCTCTCCCTCACGCGTAATCGTTCCATCAGCTTCCACATTCTGCATTAGTTCATACATTTAGGTGTTCAGTTTCCTAATCCTGTGACAGAAAGATTATTCTGTTTTTCCTTGTTTCTGTGATAGTCCATTGAGTTTTTCCTAAAGAATCTCGCGCTGCTCTGTTTCAGAAAGCGCTGTATTAGACCGTTAGCAAGTTCATCATATGTTTGGACCTATGTGAGGGTCTTGTGACACGTAACTTACGTTTTCCCATCATCCGCTAATCTTAATCGAGCCATGTTAAGGACGCTCCTTCCGACCGTTTTCCCAATTTGGCGGTAGGCTTTACATCACTAATAAAAACAGATACATCCTCGGTCGATTTCTCCGGAAATGGCACTACGAGGTCAGCTGCAGTGGGATCGATGCAATGGATGAGTACACCCAACACAGCTCTATTTTCTCCTGAATCAAGGAGCTCTTGGCCTCCAACGGCATCCCATTTCTCTATTCTCTTAAGCAATGCTTCGTTGTCTTAACCCTGATGTATTATAGTTTGTAAGAACGCTGCTATTTGGCCCTTCAAAGCTTCCACAATTTCATTTAGAGTCGCTGTTCATGATTTTGGCATTTGCATGAACTGCATCTGCCATTATACTAGAAAAGGAGAAAACTGCACTCACGGTAGGCAGAAAAAAAAGGACTTCAGGCTTTACGCCATACTCCGTGCTCTGGTGTGATACGTGACCAACCCTACATGTACTGTAGGTAGCTGACACGTCTTGAATAGATGTCAAGCAATGTACAAAAAAATTACCCTACAGACTCCTCATTGGTTGTAAGTGGACTTCTCTAGTAATCCTACTAGCTGAAACAAGTATGTAAGTTCCTGCACTTTTAACCTACTGTGAAGGTCCCTACAGTTCAACATGGGCATAAGAAAGTACAGAAGAACTAATCAAATAAATATCAGACACTCACCACACCATATTCTTACGAACTTCGACTCAGGGCTGTTGACCTCACGCTAGATCGGTGTAGACGGTCGGCTGCTGTTGTCCTACATGTGTTAGCAGACGTAGACGTTCCTACCTCTAGCAACCACTTGCTGACACCAGATACAGGAGGCTAGTCCCAGACTCCTACAATCATCAGGTGAGAACCGGACAAGATGAGTTGATGAGGACCTAGTTTCGATTGAGAGAGCCAAGAAAAATTAATTGAAAATAATAAATTTATTAGGCAGCAATGCAGGATTGCTTCAAAAAGCCACGTCACAGTTGGGTTGGCGGAGCTGAGTCTCGTCAGCAGCGCGGGATCAGCGTATGCTCGTCTTGCAATACCACCAGGCCAGCAAAGATCTGGGTGGCAGCTGCAACATCATGGGGTGGCTATCAGCCAATGGACTCTGGCAGCCTGCAGTTCTATGTATCGATCTGCAAAGTGCACTCACTGACGCCTAAGATTCGCACCCAGGAGTGGGGCTCCAGGTCCACCTGAAGCTCTCGCTGGGACACATGGGTTGGCACTCAGTCCCAGTTTAGCGGACAGTTGCCAGCTGCGTCAGTGTCTGCAGTAGGAACGGGATGAGCAGCAGCAGTGACCCCCGCGACCAGTCCTTAAGATGGATGACAAACGCATGTCAAACCTCCCGCAGATCTAGAACGATCGAAGACAGCTAGGCAAGCCGAGGGGCGATCTCCATAGCCTCCCCTTTCAGTGGATAGCTGCACATGGGCTGACACTATGCAGTGGGTAGTAGACAATCAGCACTCAGCATTGAGACATTTGGTAAGAATGGAGGGATATTCATGTTGGAGTTTTCAGTGCGCTCTGCGGCGTTGGGATGGCTATGACATCGTGTGTCCTGGTTTTCCCTCGCTGTCAGCTCTCCTAGTGATTTCAGACTTTCGCAACTTCACTTTTCGGAAGCTCCCAGCTCTTCTTTGTCACTAGTATGACCGTATCTGTCAGATTTCATGATGTCATTAACGCT
Source organism: Schistocerca americana (assembly GCF_021461395.2). Lineage (NCBI taxonomy): Eukaryota > Metazoa > Arthropoda > Insecta > Orthoptera > Acrididae > Schistocerca > Schistocerca americana. The sequence goes on from NC_060119.1 coordinate 591,364,760, forward strand.
TCGCTTGCAGACTTTGTGGCTGGTGCTGCGAAGCTTCCGTGATCGTTGCAATCGCTCAGAATTTCCCCCTACCTGGCAGGCTACTGGTCATTGACGAGGATGGTTTGGCTTCCGGGTGTTGCCAAGATAGAACTTGAACAAATTTTTAGAGTCCCCCGGGGATATTATCCTGTGGTGTAACAGTATTTAGGAATTTCTAAGAATATTTGACAGTTATGCATATTACAGTCGACATCATTCCTGAATCTGTGTTAGTCCTGGTAAAACTGCTAGTTATATGGTCAACTGAACCAAGTGGCTGTAAAATCAAACTATTAACCACAAATTGTCGTCGCCGAAACACTGAGTTGCAAGGGGAAGTAGAACTTGTAACCGGCGATCATATTTCTTACCACTGGCTGGCTTTGGATGGTTGGTGGCCAAAGCCTGGCGTACACTCGCTACACCAGCGCCCAGCGGAGCACTTGTGTTTTAAATCTGACATAATTTCAATTTAGTTCTTACGATCGCTTCTAGCTACGGACATTATTTTGAAAAAGCAACAGTTCTCAATACTGTGCTACTTCCTCATTTAACGAAAGCTACTCTTCTCTGCCTGAATCTTCAGTGATGAAATAACGTCCGCATAAAGTGTGTGATAGCTGTCGAGTGGGACTAATGATATAAATCTCTAAAATGTGAAAATCACGTCATTACTCGATATATTACTTCAGTCTGGGAGGAGTGACTTAATAAATCATTTCCCGCATCGCGCCCGATTCCAGCAGAACTGCTAAGTCACGACTTAGCACAGATAGCACCCTCGTTTTCTACTGTAAGATTCCCTGATCTGTTTAAAATTGTCAAAGTTTTTGAAACCAGTTATCCGAGATCACAGCTAATATCCTAAAACAATGAATATGGCATGACAACCGTCCATAAACCAAGACGAAAGTTCTCCTCTCCAGTTTCTCAGGATCTTGGTGATATGGAGAGTCGAAACGTAATCCTTTCAATCAACTGCGACATTTCCTTATAAAGTTATATGAATTCTTAACGAAAAATAATGAGAACTTTTTGCATGTGATCTGCTTCGTATTTGTTACATACAATGTGCCGTAATACCAGTATATTATTTGAGTCATCAGTATCCAGAGTCCTCTCATGCGGTCGGTCACGAATTCCTCTCCAGTGCCAACCTGTTCAACTCAGAGTAGCACTGGAAACCTACGTCTTCAATTATTTGCCGTAGGTATTCCAATATCTGTCTTCCTCTACAAGTTTTTTATCGTCCCTCTAGTACGATCGAAGTGATTCTCTCGTATCTTAACAGATTTCCTACCATACTGTTACTTTTCCTTGTGAGTGTTATCCATACATTCCTTTCCTAGACGATTCTGCGGAGAACTTCCTCATTCATTACCTTATAAGTCCAACCAATTTTCAACATTCTTCTGTAGCATCACACATCAAATGCTTTGATTCTCTTCTTTTCCGATTTTCCTATTCTTCGTGTTTCACTACCACACAATGCTGAGCTCCAAACATACATTCTCAGAACTTTCTTCCTCAAATTAAGGCTTATGTTTCACACTAAATGGACTTCTGAGCAGACGAGTATAGGGTAATATCAACAGTAGTAGAAAATCGTGTAGCTGGCATAGGATTCATTGTCAACGGGAAGGTAGGGCAGAGAGTCAATTACTGCAAACAGTTAAGGGATGGACTTGTTCTTATCGAAATCGACGGCAAACCAACACCGACAACAATAGTTCAGTTATACATGCCGATGTCGCAAGCAGAAGATGAAGAGAGAGAGAGAGAAAGTTTATGAGGATACTGAAAGGGTAGTACAGTACGTAAAGGAAGCTGAACATCTAATAGTCACGGAGGTAGGAACCGCGGCTCTGTGGGAAGGAATAGAAGAAGCAGTTGTAGGAGACCAAGGACTTGGTAATAGGAATGAGGGAGGAGAAAGATTAATAGAGTAGTGCAATAAATTCCAGCTAGTAATAACGAATACTCTGTTCAAGAATCACTAGAGGAAGAGGTATACCTGGAAGAGGATAGGAGGAACGGGCAGATTCCAGATAGATTGCGCCATGGTCAGGTAGAGATTCCGAAGTCCGTATTGGATTTTAAGGCGTATCCATGAGCAGACACAGTCTCAGACCAACATTTAGTTATGGTGAAAAGTCGGTTAAAGTTTAAGAGATTGTTTAGGAAGAATCAGTGCGCAAAGAAGTGATACGGAAGTTCTACGGAATGAAGCCATACGCTTGAAGTTCTCTGAGGCTACAGATACTGCGATAATGAGTAGCTCAGTAGGCATATCAGTTGAAGAGGAACGGACATCCCTAAAAAGGGCAATCACAGAAGATGGGAAGAAAAATGTAGGCACAAGGAAGGTAACTGCGAGGAAACCACAGGTAAGAGAAGAAATACTTCAGCTGATCGACGAAAGAAGGAAGTACCACAGCTGAGGGCTGCAGAAATACGAGTCACTTTCAAACGAAATAAACGAGAAGTACAGGGAAGCTTAGGTGAAATGGCTGCATGAAAAATCTGAAGAAATCGAAAAAGAAATGATTGTTGGAAGTACAGACTCAGCATATAGAATGCCAAAACAACCTTCAGTGAAGTTAACAGCAAGGGAAGGTAACATTAGGAGTGCAATGGGAATTCCACTATAAAATGCGGAGGAGAGAGCGGATACGTGGAAGGAATTCGTTGAAGGTCTCTGCGAAGGGTAGGTCTTCTCTCAAGATGTGATAGAAAAAGTAACAGGAGTGGACAGGGAAGAGATAGTGGATCCAGTATTAGAGTCAGAATTTAGAAGATCTTTGGATGAGTTAAGATCAAATAAGGCAGAATGGACTGATAACAGTCCATCAGAATTGCTAAAATCATTGGTGGAAATGACAGGAAACGACTGTTCACGTTGGTGTGTAGAATGTATGAGACTGGTGATATGCCGTCAGACTTTAGGAAAAAAACATCATCTATACCAGTCGACAAGTTCGAGAATTATCGCAGGATCAGCTTCACAGCTTATGCATCCAAGTTGCTGACAAGAATTGTGTATAGAAGAATGTAAAAGGAAACTGAGTATCTGTTGGATGACGAGTAGTTTGGTTTTCGGAAAGGTAACGTTGCCAGAAATGCAGTTCTGACGTTGCGGTAGATAATGCAAACAAGACTGAAGAAAACTCAATAAAATTTCATTGTACTGGTCGACATGGAAAAAGCATTCGACACTATAAAATGGTGCAAGATATTCGAAATTCTGAGATAGATAATGGTAATCTATAGGGAAAGACGGATAATATACTATACTCACAAGAACCAAGAAGGCAGAATAACACTCCAAGACAAAAAACTTAGTGCTTGGATTAAAAATGATGTAGGTAGGGATGTAGCACTTCGCCCCTACTGCTCAATCCATTCACCGAAGAAGCAATGATGGAAATAAAAAAAAGTTTCAAGAGTGGGATTAACATTACAGGGGAAAGGATACTGAGAGTAACTCAAAGAAAGACGAACGTAATGAGAAGTAGCAGAAATGTGACCGGCGAGAAACTTAACATCTGTAGAATCCTACCTTATCGTTACTGCCGGAATCGGTGCCTCAAAGATACCAGCAGAGGCCGCGAGTGGCGCTTTTTGAGCATCGCCACCAATGAAGATCGCCAGGATGATGTTCAAATTTGTGTGAAATCCTATGGGACTTAACTGCTAAGGTCATCAGTCGCTAAGCTTACACACTACTTAACCTAAATTATCCTAAGGACAAACACCCACACCCATGCCCGAGGGAGGACTCGAACCTCCGCCGGGACCAGCCGCAGCGTCCATGACTGCAGCGACAGAGTGATGTTACAAGCTGTGGGTACCTGGGCACCAAGCTTCTAGTAAAAGATGATTTTCTTGTCGCTAGTGGTGCCGATAGGTGAGTTGATGGTAGTGTACTGTCTCCCTAAATAAAGAGACTTACTTCCGACCTGACAGTTTGTCCTGTCATGGTTGCCACTTTATAATACAATAAAAATAACAATAATAAATGTTTAGAGGTGTGGAAATAATGAGATTAATTTTTCAGCATGTCGGACAAGCACAACAAGCTGAGCTATGCCTGTACATCTTTTCGTGTTAGTTCAACATTAGCGAAATTGTCATTCTCCTATTGTAGATTTATGCTTACCGGTTAATAATACTATGTCCAATTGCCGTATCCATCTACAAAATCTTGACCATGTCAATCATTCCATTTGTAATCGGATCATCGTAATAACTCCGAAGTACAAAGGTGGCCTTCTTGAATATTTATATATTACAGTACTACTTGGAATTATAACTCAAGTTTTCACTGGTGACATACTACTATATTATTTCTTCCATACACATAAAAAATACAGCCGATTTCCCTCTAAAATAACGTGGGTCAAGCTTCTGTTATTAAGAGAGAGCGAGTCCTTCCTCTTACCGAAGAACAGGAAAAACATGTTTTTTAACAGCTGAAAATCAAAAATATATGACGGTAGGCGCAGTCTCTACGCTGGGATACAGCTTCACCTTTTCTCTTTGCCTTTGAAGAAAACGAAAACATAAAAGCAAGAAATTCAAAAGGAACATCATAGTAGTCAACACAACGGGCAAAAACTCAGCGCAATTAGATGCTTGCCTCTGACTGGGCTGCGCTTACAGTTATCCACAGCTGCCACAGTTTGTCAACAGTGTACCATTTACGGTAATGATGCTGGATGAAGCAATGAATTAAAATTTCTACCAGTGCGAGGTTTGGAATGGAGGTCTGCTCCTTACTAGACAGACGCGCTATCCACTGCCCCACGCTCGCAATGCGACGGACAGCGCTGCACGGACAACGCCGATACGGCTGAGGCGTGAACTGAAATTTGTATTGAGGAGGGAGACAGATTAGGGTAGTCCGTGCAGGTGAGCTGGTTGGAGTGCCAGCGTGGCACAACGCAACACCTTATTGCGGGTTCTCTTCCGCATAGCCAGCTGACGCAGACAGCTTCAGACGCTGCGTTGCCCGCTTCTTCTTTATTTGATGATGATGTTCATCACACCTGGTTGTGTTTCTCGCATTCCATAGAGTGGAATGGGGACGCCTCCCACCCTGCAGCGGAACTTTATGAGCCCCACACCATTTCGTGTCAAGAAGTTATTTTGATCTGAGCGTGCAGCGTCGTGCACAAAAAAAAGAAGCATCGTAATCCGGAATAACACAGGCAATGAAATATTGTGTTTCTTTGTGATTCCCAAGCTGATGTCGTCTGCTTGCGACAAGTGTTATTTGATATGTTTTGTGTGCCTACGTATTCCTTGCTTTTTAATGTTGCACAAGAAATTTCTACTGTCATGGTAGTGATTTACAGGAACGACATCCACTGACAGACTCTGAAACGGTGTAATTTTCTAGATACTCCATCTGTACATATGGCCGCTCACGTTTTTATAATGAAGATGCCTTTTACTTACTTCGTCAAAATCCGCGAACTATTTTGATTTTGGGGGGTGGGAGGAGTCGGTGGAGATTTCAACTGTCTCTTAGACGTCCTGTGGACCAGATTCCCAATTAAAGGTGTATCGACGAACCTAATGATAACGGCGTCGTTCCTTCTAGAGGATGCTTAGATCTGCAGATATCCCACATTAGTGCGACTTACGTAATTTACAGCTACTTGTGGTAACTGACTAGACAGCTTTGATTGGTCTACTTCCCTACGTGGCCAGATTTCGTCAGTTGATATTATGCCTGCCAGCTTCTCTGCGCTGTTTCAATGACTCTTAATCACGTCCCACACCTCTCTCGCCCTGTTTGGAAGCTAAATATTTTACGTCTGGTGGACCCCTCTCTGGTTGATTCATCGCTGAGATATGAGAGCTGGTAAGTTGTTCCCAAGACAGTTATCCCTCAGTTGTGGAATGGTGGCTTACCATTGCCAAACCTCGGATTCGCACTGCGCTGCACTCATCTAATTCGGCTTCGAACGAAATCTCGAAGGACGTTTGTCAATACCGTAGACGGGCATGAGTGGTCACCTCAACGTGATACAACACATGAACTTTCCCGGTATTTTTCCGATCATTCCACTGGAGTGGAATTAGGCGATGTACCGTCGGTTGAATTTACTTCCTTCCTTGGTAGTGTTGTTAAACCAACTCTCCGTGAAGAGCTTTTGGCAGCTATTTACCCTGATGAGATATTTAACACTGTGGTTCGCTCTCCTCCCCGAAAATCACCCGGTTTAGATGGTCTTCCCAAAGAATTTTGTGTTAGATTTTGGACTCTGAGAGGAGATATGATAACATCTATTGTAAATGAAGTGACGCAAGGGTACACATCACGCTTTCCTTTACGGTCGGAAAAATTGTTTTAATTCACCAAAAGATCGGACGTCTGCCCATGGATCAAGTCGAACCTATGACGCTACTCAATTTTGGTTACAAAATCGTAGTGTGGGCGATAAACAGCAGTTTGTCGATTTTAAGTGCTGACTGTCGAGCGTTATCGAAGTTGTCTCCCGGGTCCTATTCTCCTGGCCCCATTGCTGAATAACGTGATCCCACCTCGATTCTTCCACAGTTCCTGTGTCGAGAGCTTTACTTTTTACTGATTTCGTCATTCGTTTGGCCGAGTTTGTTACGATTATCTGTTGCGAGTGTTGACGGCTGTTTGTATTAATTATGCTGCACGACTGATGTTTACCTCTTTAATCACTGGTACTGAGGCGTCCACTGACTTGAATAGTCGTCTTAACCCTGCCCACCCAATAGAAGCGTCACCAGTGGCCTGCAGGGGAGCGCTCTATCTATGTCGTTGTTTGTGCCACTTCTGGCACCCTTATTGCGGCCCATGGCTGCTCGATTGGTTCGCTAGTAGCTATTGCGAGAAAGATTTGTCATCCGCGTACACGGCTTTGACGTTCTGGACCTTCTTCGTTCTCGGGCTCGGGGCAGTCGGTGTTGGACTCGCTACGAGGCGCAAGAACGTGCTTGCGTGGACGAAAGAGGAAACCACGTGTACTCGGCCAGAAGCGGCACGGCGGGTCGACCTCGTAAGCCGGTCGCGAGTTTGTGGTGGACCTGCCTGATGTCAACCTGGCGCTGTTCGTCGCATTGCTTCGGAGCCTGTTTTCTCGGAGAGACCCATCCCTGAAGACCATCTGGAACAACGCTCTCCATCGAAGGTGTTAGCGATTTTGGTGCCTTTGTTTCGTTGAACGATTTGCGTTGCAGCGCGTGTACTTGTTGCTTGGTTGCTTTAATGTACATGTTGTTGAAGTAAGAGCAGCCGGCAGAGTGTGTAACCGCATGGAGACCAGCAGTTACTATTTCTATTTAAAAATCCGCTGGTTGGATTACTATTAGGAAGCTGATTAGCTCGAAGTTGTGTGTATTATTTTTTTTTTTTTTTTTGGGGGGGGGGGGGGGGACAGTATCCAGAAGTTTACCTATTGTCTGTAGAAGATTTTCAGTGTATTTTGATTGCCATCAAATCGAAGTCCCTTGTATATTGCTGCAAAATTTGGGTCTCTTCTATTGAAAGCACTTATTCAGTTATTAGCAAAGACTCGTATCCTGTAAAGCGAGTCATTTGTACGTAGGTACTTTATATACGTGCATTTATTTGAAAGCACTTACTCAGTTATTTGTAATGGCCCGTATTCTTTAAAAGCCAATCATTTGTACGCAGAACTTAATACGCGTGCATTTAATTGAGTGCACTTCTTCAGTATTAGTAAAGTGCAATTGATTCTTCATTTATCGGTGTTGTTTATTGATCTCTTAACTTTTATTAATTGATGTGTGATTGGTGTTTGCCGTGTCTTCTGTGGTCTGTTTGTGTTCCAGTTTTCTGCGAGTTGGGGGTGTGGGAGCGGCGACACGTTCTGCTTCGGAGCACAGAAGCTGTGACGTGCCGTCTAATGGGAAGTGACTCCCGGTTGGGCCCCGGGGTTTAGGTGTTGTTTTGGACGGCTGGTCTGCTGCTTCCGGCATTTTAAGTTAAGCCACCTTTTGCCTAGGGTAGCCTGGCGTCACTGGCAGTTTGGTAAACATTTAACGTGTTTTATGTATATTTAAAAAAATTTAGTTTTTTTTTAATTTGCTTGGGAATGAATAGTATTAAATTGTAACTTCGTCCTGCTTGTTTTGTTTGGGTTCTTAATGAAATGGTGTGCGTTTCATGAATCACTTTCATATTTCAAATTATTGCCCTTTTTAAATATATTATCTGTGCCACGTTTCTTAAAATCACCTTCTGATTGTAATTTATTGCTCCTCTAATTATTGATCTCTCTGTGGCTCATGTCTTAAAGTCAGTTTGTGATTGTAATTTGGTGCCTTGCTCGAGAAGCAAGCTATCTGTAATATTTTGGTGTTGTCTTAAAGATGGTAACGTGTTGATTATGTCTTAGATGTTTTATAAATATTGTCTTTGAATAAATTGTTAATTTATTGATTTGGTAGTTGTTGTGTTTAAGGAGTGACATTATAGGGACCTTGACCTTCCATGCTAAGTGTATCCCTCATCCCGTGTTACTCAGTCACACTGTTGTTGCCGACATGTCCGAAAGATCCTATCAGTTATATGAAGGCGTGGTGTCTGTTCTTTCAGACATGCCCAAAAGAACAGACACAACGCACTCATATAATTGATACGCCTAGCTGGGCAGTGGATCCACATTCTTCAACGCGAATGCACAAATACGTCCGACCTCCTGCACGAATCTCAGAGTAGCGAACAGTGAGTACAATGGACAGGGACTGCGGATAGGTGGCGTTCGGTGGGAACGTGGATCGGCCGTGAGGCATTCCCAGATAGTCAGCGCAGTTTTGATAACGTTGAGTAACTGCTGGCCCTGTGGTTAACGCAACTGGCTAGTAAGCTTGACAACCATCGTTCCAATCCAGGTCCAGTACATAATTTCACTCGCCGCCGCTTATTCCGTGTAATGTCACACTGCAACTGACAGCAGTGATCCTCTTCAATTTACAAATAATGTTTTGCTGATTCTGCGTAGTCTCTGCTCTTTCGGACGTGTCTGAAAGAACAGACACCGTGCATTCGTATAGAGGACATAACATTTGGTTCCCCAGAACACAGCGGCTACCGGCTCGCGTCATAACAAAAGCGGAACTAGGCATCACGAACTAGACGAAGTCCAAGTAAATGAAGTTAAGAAATTCTGCTACTCAGGCAACAAAATAAACCATGGTTGACGGAACAAGGGGAACGTAGAAAGCAGACTAGCATTGACTATGAGGGCATTCCTGGTCCAAGGAAGTCTGCTAGTATCAATCATAGGCCTTAATATAAGGAAGAAATTTGTACGTTTTGAGCATAGCGTAGTATGCTGGAGGTACATGGACTGTGGGAAAACCGGAGCATGAGACAATCGAAGCATTTCAGATGTGGTGCTACAGAAGAATGACTCTGATGAGATAAGAAATGAGGATATTCTCATCAGAATCGGCGATGAAAGAAATACAAGGAAAACACTGACAAAATAAGGGACAGGGTGATAGGACATCTATCAAGACATCAGGAAATCACTTCCATGGTGCTATAGGAATTTCAAGAGGATAAAAACTATAGAGGAAGACAGAGCTAAGAAGATATCCAGTAGATTAAATACATCTAGCAAATACTCGAGGACGTAGGTTGCAAGTGCTACACTGATATGGGATGGTCGGTGCAGGAAAGAAATTCGTGGCAGGTAGCGCTACACCAATCAGAAGATTAATGACTCATAAAGAAGACCTATCTCTGGTCAGGAATGTCCTTTTTGCCAGCGCTAGTCTGATTTCTATGTCCTCGCGCCGTCCGTCATGGGTTACATTGCTGCCGAGGTTGGAGAATTCCTTAACTTCACCTAATTCATGATCACCAATTCTGATTCTAAGTTTCTGCCTGTTCTCATTCCTACTGCCTTTTATTAGTTTCGTCTTTTTTCGATTTACTTTCAGCTCATGTTCTGTACTCATTAGACTGGACATTCCATTCAACAGATCCTGAATTTGCCAACCCTTTCACTAGGACAGCAGTATAGTCATAAAATCTTATCATTGGTATCCTTTCACCTTGAATTTTAATGCGACTCCTGAACGATTATTTTATTTCCGTCATTACTTTTCCTATGTATGGACTGAACAATAGGGGCGAAAGATTACTTCCCTGTTATATACTCTTTTTAATCCGAGCACGTTCTTGGTCTTCCAGTCTTACTGTTCCCTCTTGGTTCCTACACATATTACATTGTACAAGTCTTTCCCTACAGCTTATACCAGTAATTCCCAGAATTTCGAACTTATTGTGCCATTTTACATTGTCGAACGCTATTTATAGATCGACATATCGTATGAACGAGTCCTGATTTATCTTCAGTCTTGCTTCCATTATCAGCTGCAACGTCAAAACTGCCTCTCTGAAGCCTTTACCTTTCCTAAATCCGAACTGTTCATCACCTGACACATCCTCAATTCTCTTTTACATTCTTTGGTATATCATTCTTCTTAGCAACTTTGATGCTTGATCTGTTAAGCCGATTCTGCGATAATTCTCGCACTTGGTGGCTCTTGCTTTCCTCGTAATTTTGTAGATGATATTTTTCCGAAAGTTTGACGCTATATCGCCAGTCACGTACTTTATCTGCCTTATTTGATCTTGTATCTACCAAAGCTGTTTTAATTCAGATTCAAGTACTGGGTACCCTTTCTCTTACCTATGGGCTCCTGTTCTTTTATCTACCACGTCATCTCCTCTCCCTCATAGAGGTATCCAGTGTACGCTTTCACCTATTCGCCCTCTCCTCTGCATTTAATAGTCGAATTATCATTGCATTCTTAATGTTACTGCCATTGCTTTTAATTTCCCCTATTCTCTGTGATGAGTTAGTCCTTCCGACAATCATTTCTTTTTCAATTTCTTCACATTTTTGATGCAGTCATTTAGTTTAAGCTTCCCTGCACTTCGTATTTACACGGAAGCCCCAAAGAAACTGGTATAGGCATGTGTATTCAAATACAGAGATGTGTAAACAGACAGAAAAAAAACGGTTCAAATGGCTCTGAGCACTCTGGGACTTCACATCTGAGGTCATCAGTCCCCTAGAACTTAGAACTATTTAAACCTAACTAACCTAAGGACATCACACATACATGCCCGAGGCAGGATTCGAACCTGCGACTGTAGCAATCGAGCGGTTCGGGACTGAAGCGCCCAGAACCGCTTGGTCACAGCAACCAGCAATCAGACAGAATACGGCGCTGCGGTCGGCAACGCCTATGTAAGACAACACGTGTCTGGTGCAATTGTTAGATCGATTACTGCTGCTACAATGGCAGGTTATCAAGATTTAAGTGAGTTTGAACGTGGTGTTATAGTCGGCGCAAGACCTATGGGACACAGCATCTCCCAGATACCGATGAAGTGAGGATTTTCCCGTACGACAATTACACGAATGTACAGTGAATATCAGCAATCTGGTAAAACATCAAATTTCAGATACTGCTGCGGCCGGTGAAAGATCCTGCAAGAACGGGGCCAACGACGACTGAAGAGACTCGTTGAACGTGACAAAAGTGCAACCCTCCCGCAAATTGCTGCAGATTTCAGTGCTAGACCATCAACGAGTGTCAGCGTGCGAATCATTCAGTGAAACATCATCGATATGGGCTTTCGTACCCGAAGGCCCACTCGTATACCCTTAATTACTGCACGACGGAAAGCTTTACATCTCGCCTGGACCCGTCAACGCCGACATTGGATTGTTGATGACTGGAAACATGTTGCCTGTTCGGACGAGTCTCGTTTCACATTGTATTGACCGGATGGACATGTACGGGTATGGAGACAACGTAATGAACCATGGACCCTGCATGTCAGCAGGGGACTGTTCAAACTGGTGGAGGCTCTGCAATGGCGTGCAGTTGGAGTGATATATGCTCCCTGCTATGTCTAGCTACGACTCCGACAGGTGACACGTACGTAAGCATCCTGTCTGATGACCTGCATCTATTGATGTCTATTGTACATTCCGATGAACTTGGGCATTGGCAGCAGGACAATGCGACTCGCCACGCGTTCGGAATTGCTACAGATTGGCTCCAGGACCACTCTTCTAAGTTTAAACACTTCCGCTGGCCACCAAACTCCCCAGACATGAACCTTATTGAGCGTATCTGGGATGTCTTGCAATGTGCTGTTGAGAAGAGATCTCCAGCGCCTCGTACTCGTACGAATTTATGGAGAGCCCTGCAGGATTCATGATGTCAGTACCCTCCAGCACTACTTCAGATATTAGTTGAGTCCATGCCACGTCGTGTTTCGAGATCTAGACGATATTAGGCAGTCGTACCAGTTTCTTTGGCTCTTCAGAGTATTTCATTCCTAAGTGTCTTGTATTTCTGTATTCCTTACTTTCCCTGAATATTTTTGTACTTCCTTTCCTCGTCGATCAACTGAAGTATTTCTTTTGTCACCCATGGTTTGTTAGTAGTGTTTCTCTTTCCAACTTCTGTGATTTCCCGTTTTAGAGTTGTTCATTCCTCCTCAACTGAACTGTCTACTGTGCTGTTTGGTATCAAAATGTATCTTCAGAGAACTTCACGCTATCTGTTCATTCCTTAGTCAGAGTGTATACGACCCGGGACAACCGGGAGATCCGGGAAAAACACGGGAATTTTTTCATCCGGGAGAAAACCGGGAAAAACTCGGTAATTTTTTAGAATTCCGGTAATTTTTCAGTGTTTTTGTTGTCAGTTAAATTTTTGTAATTTTGACTGGTAAGAACCGATATTCTAACAAAGGATATTACTGTATCCCGCTACTGCAGATAATGCTCCAGCAATAATACATGAACGAGAGAAAAAACGAAAATAAAACTTAAATTGCGAAGGAAATGAGCCAGATACAGCAACAAAACACATTCCTCTTACAAGCGTCTACCAACAGAAAAATGTGTCAAAGGCTTTAGGAAGACTATGCAATGCTTCGTAACAACAAATTGCTTCCAATGAGCGTGACGTCACAACTGTTTACATTAGATTCGTTTTAACTGTTACGAGCTGGATTAAGCGCATGGGCAGTTGAGTAGTACCTTCTCCCGCTTCTGGCTACAGAAATGTGGCTGTTGGCTGTGTAAGCAGTCGCAGCAAGCAGCAATATGCTACCGGGAAAAATTTTACTGGAGCGCCCAAGCTGCCACATTCATGCATGCGCAGCAGGTCCAGATCTAGGAGGGGGTGGAGGCAAATTCATATTCTTGAGGGGGAAAAATCTTGTTTCAGAAAGTGACTAGCATCCAGAGCACGTTAGCCTATCGATTATTCACATGACTTTGAAACGCATCCCTGTCGGTTTTTGAACATTTCGGAACCCATTATGAGTTGATTTCTGAATGAATCGTAAGCTGATTTGGTTGATTTGTGAATGCGTGCATAGTGTAAATGATGTCTCTGTGAGGGGAATCCTCGTCGCATGTAGAAACAAACTTTCCAACAGCCAGAGGCGGCTATACGAGCTGACCGGAGTAAAGCCGAACGGCTGAAGGCCAACCGCTGTCTGGCTGTGTGGTGGTTTGGGATTTGCGAATGATGAGCAGTGTTCTGATTACTAGCGAAGTCCATAGATTCAGACTACAGGAGTGGAAATCAACGAACAAGAGGTAAGAAAGATTACATATTTCCTTCTCGGTGTATCGAAGAAAATGAAATTTTGACGGGAAATTTTTAGCCAGATCGCTATCGTAGTAAGGGCCAGTTGTACAGTCCCCAGCTAGCAGCCGCTTTCAGTTATATAGGCCTATTACGTCTACTAGGCGGAAAACGCGTTGTACGAACATGTAACAACGCCTAACCGGGGAATAATCGCGGGATAACTAAGTCAGTGATTCTGGCAGAGTTAGTGAAGTTAGCCTGTGAATAAGTTTTGCATTGGCACGAATAGTTACAGAATTAGTGATAACAAGACCGTTTGTTAGAACGAAGAAGGCTCAAAAAATGGTTCAAATGGCTCGGAGCACTATGGGACTTAACATCTATCGCCATCAGTCCCCAAGAACTTAGAACTACTTAAACCTAACTAGCCTAAGGACATCACACAACACCCAGTCATCACGAGAACGAAGAACGAGAAGAAATGGGAACATCAGACAAATTATGCATCAAAATGACGATTCCAAGTTTGTATAAAAATTTCGTACTACTACTTTTCGATCTCATGCTTGAGAAACTGGAGCGTATGAATGAAGTGTGAAACTATTCCCTAACGTAAAGCTTTTTGCTTGTGGTAGGCCTAACAGGCATTTGATATTGGTACTTTGTGAATTATATTCTGTCGTTACAAAAAAGACCGTTTGTGCCAAAACAGACTCGTTTGTTTACTGTGTGTTACAATTGTTGCAGTATTAGAAAGGCCTAGCTTTTTTTTATCTAGCAAACACTGACAAAATAGACCTAATCAGATCGGGAAACCACGCCAGTCTTATGCCCTATTTGCATTAATAGCTTTTTCAGTATTATACAGCGACTTTCCGATTTTTCATGTAACAAAACGTTTGACGAACTTTGATGAGGTAATAGATTCTTTCGCAGAAAGGAAAGCACGCCATGTAAAGCTGTAGCAAGATTAAAAAGAAAAAAGTTCTAGGAGCTAAGGATTGAAGAAATGCGTATTGTCTTGCTTGTCTCATGACTTTACTGGGTCTATGTATCCTTTATTTAATTTTATCTCACACAAAGCACCAAGTTGTTAGCTGATAGGGAATAAAGACTGCAAATTATCTGACGAGTTCTTTTTTTTTTAATAAAAAATAGGGACAGGATGTGAAACTGGCTGACTGTAAGCAGGAGAGGCAGCACAGGACATTTTTATTTCCACTGTCCTGAATATGGTTTGATGGCATCCATTACATAATATACGCGTTTCAATTCCACATAGCGAAATACAGTGACGTGCGATAGAAGAATGCTGTGTGAGGAGCCGAGGCACTGCACTTTGGCACACTTACGACAGAATAACATGTCCTACATTTCCTCGAACACGTATGTTTTAAGCATCAGACTCTTCAGAAAGCTGTGCTCTACAAAATGAACATATTTTTGAAAATTCTTTTTTTTAAATCTTTGACGTCTTATCTCGTACGCTCGAGGGAGTGGCGGGGTATTGCCCCTGTTCGGAAATATCGTAGACCCGGGGCTGATGCGCAGTGTAGTCTGACTTAAAGTGGGGAAGTGGGTAGTCTCCGTGTGACACGTGTTTACGTTTAGTGACTTTGCTATTTCCTCTTCGTTTACTGCTCTTACGTCAAATGAAAACAAAACAGATTTCTGTGGCCGGGAGCTATCAAGTGAATTAAAAGACATTCACATAATTACGGATGGCTAAAATGGAAATGGAAATGGAATGAAAATGGAAGAGGATGTAGATGAAGATGAAATGGGAGATATAATACTGCGTGAAGAGTTTGACAGAGCGCTGAAAGACCTGAATCGAAACAAGGCCCCGGGAGTAGACAACATTCCATTAGAACTACTGACGGCCTTGGGAGAGCCAGTCCTGACAAAACTCTACCATCTGGTGAGCAAGATGTATGAAACAGGCGAAATTCCCTCAGACTTCAAGAAGAATATAATAATTCCAATCCCAAAGAAAGCAGGTGTTGACAGACGTTAAAATTACCGAACTACTAGTTTAAGTCACAGCTGCAAAATGCTGACACGAATTCTTTACAGACGAATGGAAAAACTGGTAGAAGCCGACGTCGGGGAAGATCAGTTTGGATTCCGTAGAAATATTGGAACACGTGAGGCAATACTGACCTTACGACTAATCTTAGAAAATAGATTAAGGAAAGGCAAACCTACGTTTCTAGCATTTGTAGAATTAGAGAAAGCTTTTGACAATGTTGATTGGAATACTCTCTTTCAAATTCTAAAGGTGGCAGAGATAAAATACAGGGAGCGAAAGGCTATTTACAATTTGTACAGAAACCAGATGGCAGTTATAAGAGTCGAGGGGCACGAATTCTATCTACCTGTGATGTGATTCGAAACAAGTCGGGGATACTTGTCTGGATGCATCAGAATCTTGTTCGCCGATGTCATTTTTGCATTGAGGTTGACGGTCGTCAGTTTCGGCACATTTAGTAAAATACTGAACAAGTGGTATGTTCATGTGTCAATGATGATATTTGCAGTTAACTAATGTAAATAAAAAAGTACACAGTAATGTGATTTTATTCTTATTATCTCCCTAAGGTGGTTTCTCCGACCTCAAGTTCCAAACCTCATATTGTTCAGTGACGCATTCCCTACGTCCTGTTAATTTTTTGTACGTTCTTACGGAAAAACCCTGTATGTAGGAAAGCGTCTTGTGGCACAGTTCAGGCGAAATTACACTGCACGCGACCTAAGCTGGTTACATTCAGCTGCGGCGCTGCTTCGCCTTGCCGCCTGTACGCTGAAGTTGCACGACGCCCGGAATTTCATCTCGCTGCAACACAATGGCCTCGCTCTGGGCTTCCGCAGGAACCTCGCCCCGGCCTTCCCGAAATACAGGGAGCCGCGAGCGACTTCCCACGGCAGTCGTCATTCGCCGCTCACCGGTGCCGGGCTGAGGAACCTCTTTGTGAGGACACGGGAGCTACCCGCGGCACGTCCTGCCCTGCTTGCGGCAACTATTCGTATCTTTCTTCCGGTCAAACTTTCTCGGCAGGAGGAAGCTAACACCTGTGTCATTTCATTACTAGATTCTCAACATTTAGTACTGGAGCTGGATTGGGGGGGGGGGGGGGGCGACACTACAGTTTAGTCGACTATTCTGTTAGTATTGACGTGGTGATTTTCATAAAAATGGATGAGAAGTTGCTTTTCCACAGTTGGCGACTCTGTCGGTTCCTCTTTCTGCCTTTGAAGAACTCCAAACCTGCATCAGTGTTGGAGAGAGATGGACTAAAAGGTTATTTTTGAGTAACAGTTATGGTAGTTACGGTTATTCTTTGTGCTAGTTGCTTCTTACAGTCATTTATAGTTGTCAGTTATTTTTACTGCCCAATTCCCAAGACATATCGGTGACGTTTACTCTGAGCGTCCGGTATTTTAAGGGTAGTCATCCGGTTATGCATCGTCGATGCCAGTTGTGTGGCGTCACAGTCAGTTTTGAGACTTTTGGAAAATTAATATTTGTCAATTTTTTTTTTTTTTGTATTGTGGTCAGTGCCACTGTGAATGCAGCCTTACGCTTACTTATTCTTGTTTGCGGCCACAGTTAACGACGCATCAAATGGAGAAGACTTTAGAGAGATGTATGCACTTCTGCCGTCCTCTTCGTTTCATTGAGTTGATTTTATTCTTCGTACTTACACGAGACGACTTGCTAACTACTTGCAACAGGCGCCAGGGACGGTAGTCATTATACTCCTACCACACTGCAAGCCACCTTGAGGCGTGTGGCGGAGGATACTTCTAGCAGTCCTCTATTTCTTGTTCCATTCACCAGTGACGTACGGGCGGAATGTCTGTCGTTAAAGCTCCATATAAGCTCTTATTTCTCTATCGTCCTCGTCTTGGTCATTTCGCGAGACGTTTGTGGGAGAAAGTAATGCTACCTGACTCTTCCCGGAACGTATTCTCGGAATAAATATAGTAAACCTGTTACTGATGCACAACGTTTCTCTTGTAACGTCTGCTGCTGGAGTTTGTTGAACATCTCCGTAATGCACTCACGCAGATTAAACGACCCGTGACGAAAGACGTCGATCTTTGTCAGATGTTGTCCATCTCTTCTGTAATCCTGCTCGGTAAACGTCCCAGATCGAGAAGGACTAAAGAAGCTTCAGTCTGGAAACGCGCGACCGCTACGGTCGCAGGTTCGAATCCTGCCTCGGGCATGGATGTGTGTGATGTCCTTAGGTTAGTTAGGTTTAAGTAGTTCTAAATTCTAGGGGACTGATGACCTCGGATGTTAAGTCCCATAGTGCTCAGAGCCATTTGAACCATTTGAACTAAAGAAGCGATCGAACAAGCGGCTTGTAAGCAATTTCTTTCGTGGATGACATGCCCGCAAGATTCTTCCTTCTGATTTTCCTACTATTTGTTTTATGTGGTCATTCCACTTAAGGTTGCCCTCGATAGTTACTCGTAGATATTTTACATTAGATGCTGTTTACAAACTCACCAATAGTTGTGCTTCTACAGTAACGGACTTCTTTTCCTGTGTATGTCCAGTATGTTAACTTATTTAGGTTATGGGTCAACTTTCAGCCCCTGCACTATTCATCGATCTTCTGTGTGTCATTTTGCTAATTGACACTGTCTTCTGGTGTTGTTAGTTTTTTATAGAAAACTGAGTCATCTACGAACAGTCTTAAAGAGTTTCCCACGCTTTCTGCTAGATCATTTATACTTGCTGTAAACAGTAACGGTCGTGTCACACCTCCTACGGGTACTTCGGAAATTACATTTGTGGATTTAGTTCCTTCAAGAGCGGCATGTTGAGTTCTATCTGGAAGGAAGTTCTGAATCCAGTTGCAAATCTGGTCCAATACTTGGCAAGCTCGTATTTTTTTTTCACTAAACGGTAGCGCGGGAAATTCCTTCCTGAAGTCAAGGAATGCTGTTTCAACCTGAGCGCCATTGTCTACAGCGCTTTTTATCGCACGGAGGAAAAAAGCAAGCTGAGTTTCTCAAGAGCTTTGTTTGCGAACGGAGATTGTCGTTCTCCAAAAACGTCATAATTATTGAACTTAAAATACGTTCCATAATTCTAAAACAGATTATCGTCAACGATATGGGCCTATTATTGTGTACTTCTGTCGTATGACCTTCTTGAAACCGGGATTGAACCACACTTTTTGCAATTGCTGGGTACCCTTCGTTTCTTCAGCGATCTACGATAAACTACCGCTAGAAGGGGAGAAAGTCCTTTCACATAACCTTTGTAGACCTGCTATTTCATCTGGTCCAGCTGCCTTTCCATTGTGGAGTAGACTTAGCTCATTTTCTGTTCCGCGATCGCTTCTCTAAATATTTACTAATTCAGTATTCGTGTGAGTATTGAAAAAGGAACCATGTTGTGACCTGCTCTCTGATATCTTCTGTTTCGTTGCAATTATGGTCACTGAACGAATGAATAGACGATTTTTGATCCCCCTGCTGACTTTACGTAAGACCAAAATTTCCCTGTATTTTCAGTGACATAGTTCGGCAAAAGTTTATTTTCAAATTCGTTAAACAGTTCTCGTATTGCTCCTCTCACCGTCATTTTCTCTTCGTTCGGTTTACGTTTGTCTACTAGGTTTTCTCTCCGTTTAAATCTATCTCTACTTTCGCTGTAGCTTTCAAACACCACCATTGAACCACGGTGGGTACGTTCCATCTCTCAGAACCTTGTTCGGCACATACTTGTCTGAGGTATATTGGTCAATACTTTTGAATATAACCCATTTATGCTCCACATCTTCACGCTCAGAGGTGGGTATTTGATATTGACTATTTTGTAATTTGTTTTCTGTCACGCCTGCTAAGCAAAAATAGTTTGCTATCTTCTCTAGCATTCCTTGGAGTACTTGTAGTCATTGATGCCATCACGGCCTAATGTTCATAGATACCCTTTACGACGTTAACTGATTGGAAAAGTTCATGTCTGTCTGTACAAGGATGGTTTTTCATCCATCTGCTCTAATTAATTTTCAGCGAAGACGTTTTGAACCATTTTACACAAATCTCTTTCTCCAGCACTAGTTTCAATTTCACAACTTTCCCATTGCATCCGAAGGTGCTGTCTTCATCACTTCTTATGTATTTCTTGGGTCTACAACATGTAAGAGTGCGCATCACGTAGTGTTAGAAATAAATAGCCCTATTTTCGCTTACGAGAATTGGTGTTTAATGTAGTCAGCCATACTTATAAAACTGAATGTCGATGAGTCCCTCAAAGCACAATTTAGCGGACAATTTGCAAGAGTCACTGTATTCGAGCTACAGTCACCATCTCATATGCCTTTCTTTCTTAAGTTCAGTCCCAATAACCACAATGTCAGGCATAAAATAAGAGGCACAATTCAGCTTCAGTAGCGTACTCTTCTTTTTCATCCCATTCAGAAGAGAGAAGAGTTATTGTCAGGAGAGCAGTGTTCCACTTCTTTTGAATTTATCGGCTTTCGGGAAATTCCCGTGCAGCCATCTCGACACTGGAAATGGTATATTACAATCTATTGTGAAAATTCAGAGAAGACGTTAGTCTAAGTCGTACCCTGGTACGAAGTTACATCGGCTTAACAAAGGAATGAGTCCGACGTAAAACAAGTCTTATAGCGACAGTATACCGAAACGAGAAAACCAAGACGAAAATATAACACAGGTTACACAGAGGCACTATGCTACTAATAACAAAATAAGAAATGATAAATCGCCGTTGGCAGACATTAGGGATATTCCCAAAACAATCCACGTTAATAACTATGCATCTAAATTAATAATAAAATGCTCTTTCTAATGTGCGGTAAGAACTGTTTCAAAAGCTGCGGATAGAGACTTGAATGTATGTGTTGGTCTATAAGTATCCTGTTACCGTGTAGAGAGAATATAACAACAGTATACAAGAACCAGATTTGGTTAACTGAGATGTGGTCTTCCCCTGGCATTCCAGTCACCAAGAACAATCGATTATAAGCTCATGGAGATATATCTTGATGTTGGCACTGTTGACGACCTCGTACAGAAGTTTACATTTTGCTACGTCGTTGGGTACTTACAAGGTTTGGAGGCTGCCTGCGAATTAATGATCAAGCGCCCACAGGTTACTTGCAAGGACGTTTACGTGATAACTGTAGGAATGTATGGCTTGGACATTCTTCCTCTCCGCAAGCAAATGGAGGGGTGGCGCAGAGGTTGAGCCAATAGGGGTGTTTTTTGAACTTCCAACGATGAGATTTCATGCGTGGGACAACTCTCGTGAAGCTCCTCGATATAGAATCCTATCATACCATGACGCTCATGAAATCGTGGGATGAATTAGTGTGTAGTGATTACCTTTAATTTGAGATGTCGTCGACTATTCCTCTTGCCATTTCGACGACTGCTTCCTGATAATATCATATATGTGAGAAGGAATTTATCATATTTCAAAACTCTATAGTTTTCCACTTCGCGATCTCTTTGCTGGTTTTAAGGACCTTTCTGTTCTTACTTCTGAATATAGAAAGGTAGACTTGCTCTAAAGTATTCTCTTGTCTTTCAACTGCTATATAGACGACAGGATAATACGAAAATCCGCCAAGTTCAAAATTCATTCTTTGATTCGTTTACTGTTCTCAAGAAAGGGAACAGCTCCTCCGTTTTTAATCCCATTAACTTATGTTTAAGATGTGAATAATAACGCAGCCGATATTTGTAAAAGTAGGTGAGACCTGTAAAAACAGTTTTATGAATGTCAATACGAAAAACTTATTATTTCACAGCAGAGGACCGATGTTGACAGTGTCTCTCCCAAAAACAGAGAATATTCTACCTGATAAGCAATTGAAAATCAACAATCACGATTCCAGAACTAAATTCCAGTCTGTAGTGGTATGTAGGTTGCTATGAAATTTCATGGCAGATTAAAATTCTGACTTTTCCCAGACAAACGCTCTGCCCAACGAGCTGGTGAGCCGTCAGAGGCACAATGTTCATTCTTGATACAATCCGCTAGGCTGTGGCTAACCCAATGATGCGCAGTACCCTTTCTTGCAAGAATGCTAGTCTTACTAGATTTGTAGCAGAACTGTGAAGATTTGGAAGGGATATTGAAGGAAGCAATGCAGTGAGACTGAGTTGTAAATTGTGTATAAATGACTCAGTCGGTAGAGCATATGCCCACGAAAGGGAATGTTTCCGGGTCCATGGCCCCTTCTGGTACGCAGTTTTATAATCCTAAGAACTTTCAGTCCCACGATTACTTCTCTGAACTATCAAGAAATGTTTTTCAGTAAATGGTTGCTGACCTATTTCGACGTTACTTACCGTGCGAGTGTGTGATGTCGAGAGTGATGACAAACCAAATGGGCTGGTTGTGACGTGGGTATTTCTAGGGGGTTATGAAGAAAAAATTCTGGATAGCGCCATTACGGGCAAGAAAACTTCGCTAGCTCACTACTCATCTATGTGAGAGTAGCTTTCAAACCATCAGACTGCGAAAAACGCCGATCTCCAAAGAAAATTTTCAGGTCTTCAGCATCATGGTGAAGAATTATAGTAACCATGTTTTCAGGACCAAATCTCTTCTAGTTTAGTATATCTTATAAGACGTGCCAGGAAAACAGTCATGATATCTCGAATAATATGTTTACTACATGACAGTGCCCAACTTCATGATGTACTTTCTAAACAGGAATAGTTACATTTAGTTGTGTCTGCTCTTATGGCGTCTTCATCATACAGCTCCGGCCTCAAGTCATGTCACTTCGATATGCTTTTGAAATGGAATGATGTAATGCTTCTTGCAAGCAACATGGTTCTAGAGCAGTAGTTAGATGACAGAGGTATCATATTGTAAATGGTAATATATTAAAATAATTTCAGCTCTCTGCATCAGACCAAAGTTTCCGAAGGTTACGCTTGGTTATAAGGCGGATGCCATAACTGGAGCCTCTCCAAAATATTTCCAGTTGGAAAACACTCTGCCCTACTTCCCATCTAATGGGATATTTGGCTGAGGACAATGCTGTACAACAGCCTACCCACCACACATGAGAGGGAAATGAAAGTTGCAAAAGAAAAAATGAAAAATGTTCGCCCCAGTTTATTCCCAATTGGAAACCTCTCTGTGCCACTACCAGCAAGTCTGTTTAGAAGAAGAAAAAGAGAAGATAAGACTTTCAGAACTTTTTAATGCAAAAGTCTGCAGCCATATAACAAGACTCAATTCCATTAGTTATGATTTGTGGAAAATATAAATTAATTTGATACACAATTATAACCTTTCAGAAATATTTTTTTATTCTTGTGTCTCTTCATTCTAGACATCACTGGTCCATTCCTGCCACATGAGCAACCACATAACCGAAACCCGACTCTCAACCTGATATCAAAATTGGAAAGTCAACCCCAGAGAAAGAATAAGAACTCCTCTTCGATTGACACGTGAATCTAGTGAGTAAGAAAACGTGTAAATAAAAAGAAGACACCGCCAGTGAGGGTGAACGTCTGCAGTGTGTCGTCATGCTTCCCACAAGTATTCACTAGGAAATATCAGCAAGCTATTCCACAGTTAGCAGAACTTCCCTTTCTTCTTGTCCTGCATGAAAACTCCGTCGAGCCATGCAGTGTACCCGAGGGATTTCCCAGGTTCATAAAATTCTCATTCCTCGACTGTTCTTCCGGTGTAGATACCAAGTATCCATTCAGTGTCTCATAGTGTACCACAACATTGACATTGTGAAGAAGAGCAAATAGAGCCACAAGCTCTCTACCATGGAAAGATTCATTTGTCGGTAAATTTTGCATTTGCAACGAATGTATTTATTGAAACTGAATTTCTTGCTGCTGGCTACATCATGGATGCTTCACTTCTTCCCAACAACAAGGGATGACAGGATATGAACAAGTAAGAATACAGAGAATATTTTATGGACTGTCGTTACGAAAGATATTCTTCGCATATGACTCTCCCTGCCCCTCTCCCTCAGACCGATAGGGTAATTTTACTTGAAACTCCGTGATTTAGTGTAAACAAAAAGGTATTTAATTAAGAATATTTTGTATGACGGAGCGCTTGTCGAAAAGCTGTTCTACTCAAATGGCATAGGCGACCCATGTAGAGTAATTGTCAGTAGCCGCAGATAGCAATTAATATCAGGTCGGAAAATCAGGTATGTGTAGCAACAGAATTGCCTCCGAGCTGAATAACAAACATCCGAGTAGGCTTAGAAAATAGACATACGTATTTAATAAAAATTAAAACATTTCAGTTGACCATACTACACGTATAAGTCAAGACACGGAAGAAATCATTCACTGAGTAGCTTTCCAAGACACAGTCCCAAATACCTCCCCTACGGCACCAAATGGCTTCGCCTGTAGCCCTGATTGCCCAGGAGCGCCTCCAGCACCGCCGAAACGACTTGTAATAACCACTCTCCCACTCAGCCTGCTGTTACGCTCGGTCGAGGTGCAAAAGAAAATAAATCTGTTTTTCTGGAGTTTCTGAATATACTCGAAGATTGCCAGCAGAAATAAAAGTCGCGACTACACAGCATCCAGAACATACTTTCAGGAAAGAAACTTACCCGCTAATTACGTAAAAACAACTCGTCACTTAAAACACAGGTACCGACATACTCAGACAGAGCACCGCTGCATCAGAATGACCAAAAATATTTTGCTTGGTATAATCAAAGAGAAATTATCTCTTATAAAGTGGCGAACACTAGGAGGGTGTAATATAATGGGCGTTTCAAATTCATGTTACACACTTCTAGAGGTTGTAGAGGGGATTTAGTTGATTAAGTTTTACATAGGAACCCATCTGCGGAAACGTCATCAAAGAAAGCTACAGAGCGCCAAAGTTATAGACGTCGGTGTATATAAATGTTTGTATATACAGGGTGATATCGTGTTAATGTTTCTAGGATGCTGGAGATGGATAAATGTATCAGTTTGAGGTGAGACTCCCTGTGCTGGTAACGAACGAGTTGAAAGTTACAGGTGAAAATCGTTCTGATACCTTTGACAGTGGGATACACGTACCGGTACTGTTATTGCTAAGATTATAGGGTAGGCAAATTTCAGAGATGATAGTATGGAAAAAACAAAAAAAAGATGTAAGGTAAACGTGGGGTCTAAAACGCATACTTTAAGAATACTTTAAGAGCTATGACCACCTGTTCATTAGAGGATTTCACACTAGGGAAGATGAACAAGTGCTCCTAGCTCCTCGAGTACGCATTTTAAATCCCATGTTTACCAGACATTTTTTCTTGTCTTGATCCATAATACTACACCTGAAAGTTGCATATCCTACACTCCTAGTAAGAACAGTACCGGTAAATGTATTCGTCTGTCAAAGTTATCAGAATGATTTTCGCTTTCAACTTTCGACTCGTTCGTTCCCGAACCAGGGACTCTCACCCAAACATTTACCCGTCTCCATCATCCTTGGAAGTCTGTAACATCATCAACGAATACATTTACAGGTGCTCGCGCCCACAACATTAACGCTCTGTAACGTTGTTGGATGACGTTTCCAGACATGTCTTCCAATGTAAAACTTGATCTACTAAGTCCTCTCTACAACCTTCAGAGTGTGTAACATGAATTGTGACACTCCCTGTATATGTCATGCAATACTCGATGAATTTTTGATTGCCCCAGCAGAGAGAGAGCTTAAGATCTGACAGCCCTCCAATGAGGAATATTGCAAATACCATTTTTGTTTTAGCGTCCAGTCGTCTGTACAGCTAGTCAAAATGCATTCTCTGTGATTCAAACAGAAAACGGCACACAGGTGTAAGTGTACTTTCCTAAATCAGGGTAATTGTTAGCGGCAGTCAACTGAAAACGAGACACATGGAAGAAAATTAAATAAGCTCAGCTCCTAATTATTTCAAAAGTGATTGTCATATCTGTCGATAGATTAATCCCACTGTGAGACAAGTCGGTCAATGCCTTCATGGAAAAATGTTGTGTTTGCCTATGGAAACATGATTGTGCGGAGGCAAACACGTCTTCATCTGAAGCAAGTAAACGGCTATGAATGTCTTCCCCCACTGCTCCAAAAATATTGTAATCGCATGGGGAGAGATCGGGACTGCACGCAGGAAGTGTAAGGGCTTCCCAGCGAAACTTCTGTAGCGTAGTCGAAACGACCTTGACGATAAACGTTCCTCTATGAAATATCTGCGCGAGCTTGAACTACTCGGGCGATAAGCAACATTCCAAGATTTATCACGACTGGGATATGTCTGGGATCTGCTCGAGCGTGACCTTTGTTTCAGTGCCGGTACTCAGGGTACCAAGTCCCAGTTACAACAGTTTGTGGACCATCTTGCGTCACGAGAGGTCCCTACGGCTTCATGACACCTTTCCCAGTCGAATCAATGTATGCATACAGGCCATAGAGGGTGCAACGTCCTGCTGATAAGTGAGCTCATACTGCTAAGTTCTAGGTAAATCGGTTTCGATTTTGTAATTTTTTTCGGGAAGTATGTTTTCTATAACCAGTGGAGCACAACTTCAGTGTACTTGAAGAACAGTGTCACGAAACCACGAAAAACTGCTACAATGAGCATTCTTTTATCGACAACGTTTCGACAAAGCTATGATATTCATGTCACGGACATCATAGCATCAGGTGAAGGGACGTTCCTTGACGTCAAGTACATAATTATTACCAATTGCAGCATGTGATTCGTACGTGCCTCTAGTTTCTTATATATTTTAATACTTTTTTATTGTCTAATACAAATATATCAAAGAGTGGATGCACATATCAGTGATAGATTCTACAACTGATAATAATTACGTACTTGACGCCAAGGAATCTTCTTTTAATCTGCTGTAGTGGTCTTAGTGACCTGATGATGGGTAGCATGAGTGAAACTGGCTCTCGAGACAAAAAAAAAAAAAAAAAACTACTTATTATAGCAGATTCTGATCGTTTCATGATGCTGTTCTTTAATGAGTTAGTACCCTTTTGTTTTTGTCTGGTTCTTTATTACATAAGAACATGGAAGAATGTTGTCCGCTATATAGAATGACTATAAATTCCCTTACAGTTCTGTTTGCACAACTTTTGCTGTTCCAATTGGAGCTTCACTCTGACGATGAACTAAGATTGTCAGTAATTATGTATTTTTTGCTTTAATGTTTCACTTTTGTTTGTAAACTGCCTCTTTATGCATTTCTATCTTCTATTGCGATTAGCTTTGCGCTATCGTTCCACTTTTGCTATTTCATTTCATTTGGATATAAAGATGAAAGAGGTTGGAATAAACATAAAAGCGATGCAGACGGTGCCACTCTTGAAATATATAAGATAAACAACTACGACAATTATTCCCCCCTTCCTTTACGACATCTCGCGACACATTCACGGAGCCTCTCGGCGCCTTTGGGAGCGAAAAGGTGTGCTACCCATCACTCGAAGCAACCTCTCGACGCCGACGATAGATTGACATGAGATGATCGCCTGGTGATGCTGTGCAGTCTTTAATCATGAAATGTGCTGTACCAGTTGGATGTCTTAGATCACTTAGAACAAGATAACCATCGCACTGGGTTGTAGCTCTCGCACGACGTCGCCCATTATGCCATTAACTGTTTCCTCCCTTCTTCAATCGTTACCACTGTTGTGATGAAACAGGCGACATTCAACTTCCAAGCTAATTCGAACTGCCGCTGTCGACAGTCACTAGCCATGCTTGATGTCTTACAAGCTGATCGCTACGCCATTTTGCAGCAGTTCGATTTGAAAACTAAAATACTGTTAACGAGATATGTTCGCTTTATGGAAGCAGTGCGACACATTGGTTTTAGCGAGGTTGGCTGGATTTTCGCAATTTAACGTGGTAAACGGAAATGACCCTGCACATTTATGTGTGGCATAAAAATGAGCTATAAGACTCCCCAAAGAGCTAGAGAAATGTCGAAATATTTGTAGTACAAGTGCTTTGCAGTGACCAGCTACAGAAAAACGTCTCAAGCAAGTGACTGTGACTGCAACACAATACGGGCTGAATGGTATGTGTAAATAATAAGTTCTGCGTTTAATTCGAAACGACAAAGAGTATCAGTGCAGATAATTCAGTACATGTGCAGTAGCAACGATATTGTAAGCTGAGGTGATTTTGCAAGTAATAATCCGGATGATGGCCGCAGAAAGAAGAAAAATTTTGCCAAATGCCAACTTTGCCGCATACTGACTCAGATACCTAATCACCTTCCATACAGAATCTGCGCTAATCGCAGAGGAACACCAAGCTAACAGACGCCTACCGAAAAGAATTAATACGTGCTAAGTATTCAAACGTTATCTCTTTGAATTAATGATAGCCGTCATAATACATGTTCAATCAGTTCAAGTCTAATATTTCCGGAGCTACTGAAGACAACCACACAGTTTTTAGAGATTAATTGAACAAAAAGAGACAAGTACTTTGTTGTAATGCCAATGATCACAACATCTTTATCCAACGAGAAAAGCCGCTATTACTTACTAGTATTTTAAGAATAGATCTGTGGGCATTTTTAACGATATTCGAGAGAAAACACAGAGTGAGAAAAATTGTGCACGCAAACGTTTCTGTATAGATTGAGTACCTGACTGTCAGTCAAACTGTTAAGTAAAACTCCTTTACTAGTCATTTATTGGTGACGATCCATTTGGAGAACATATTTAAAGGTGCCCTACGTCTGCGAAACAGGTCATGACTACTAAATGTAATTTTTTAATTGGTGTTCTTGCTGTTGTTAATTTTTTGGAATATGACTTCTGATTTTATGCGTAACCAGAAGCATCTTCAATAAATCTAAACATGGTTGTGTAACAGTACAATATCATCAGATAACATAATAATCTACAGCTCCGCATAATAGTTGCCTTTTTTCTACTACCTTAAGTGCGGTAACTAACAGCTTGAAAAGTATAGATCGATATTAAATTAATTGCGACTAATTGTAAGAGGTTAAAAGAAAGTAATTTTTTTTAATATGACTCAGAAAATATGTTGTGAGCATTCCCCCTGTAATCAAAGTCTCGACTTAAGCTTACTGACAGCCAATCACTTCGTTTCGTTCTACCTACGGACAATGAAAGTAGCTGAGGTTAATAACTTAGACAAGTTACCACATATTTCGCTGAACTGGAATCCGTCAGGCATCGGCGGTGCACGGTGACGTTTGAACATTCAAATGTATAGGAGAGCTGTCAATCAATAATTTATTACATATCTAGATTTCGACATAGTCTCATCGATGAATTACCGGAATACTCAAATAAGTGTAACCACATCAGACACCTGACGCTAGCACTGTCACAGCAAGTAGCGTCAATTCTCACATTTTTATGCTGTGAAACGGTTATGTCTATACGACTCTTCTGGTAATTCACCGATGATGGCCATGTAATATTCGAAATCTAGATCTGCAATAACTTACTGCTTCTGCGACTGACTGCTGTCCTTGTTTACATTTAAATATGTTCCAATTAAGCACTTTAATTACATGTAAACAATGTGTAAGAACATCTGTTTAGTACGATTTGTGTTGAGAATGATAACATTGGCAATAGTTCATGCCATTTACATCATTTCACGATGTACTGAGCTTCGCGGCTCGTTCAATGCTGCTGTATGTTTACAGTGGACAGGTTCAACTCTGATAAAGAAATGTATGCAGGATGAATATTAATAAAACCGACAAACTTCAGAGACGGTTTCCTGACTGCAAATGGAGGAAAAATAGGTTCTATGAACGTGTGTCCGTAATCGCATCGTTGGCACGGTAGATGGCGCTGACAAATTCAAGTCCCCCTGACCACGCGCAATATTTTCCTTGTGTGTTGCAGGTTGTATGTTCAGCGTAGTCTACTGTAAGTAGCAGACTGGTCGGGTAATCATGTTGGGAACAAGCTGAGATGTTGTTCGTGTACGGCCAAGCAGATGGAAATGTCGAGAGACAGCACTGCTATACTAAAACAAGTACCCTCACAGACACCAACCACATCACACACCATTTCAAGACCTTTTCGGGCGTCTGTCTGAAAGGAATCGTTGCCACACAAATGTCCAAAAACAGCTTGAAATGTTGTGTGATGTAGTTGAAGTCTGTAAGGTTACTTTTACAGTATAACCATTTGGCTGTACACAAACACAATCTCGGGTTGTTCCCGATATGAATACCAGATCATTCTGCTGCATTGCTTCGTCAGTTACATTCCCTACAACACACAAGATGCACCCGGCACGTGGCCCGAGGAACTTTTATTCGTCAGTGCCATGTACAGTAACAACGATGTATTTCCGGACACGTGCTTCACAGGACTTTTTTCCTCCATTTCTAGTCAGGAATCTGTCCCTGCAGTTTGTCGGTTTTATTAATATTCGGTATGAGAAATTCAAGAATTTGACATGTGGAAGCAATATCTTTTGTGGTAACACTTGATAATGACCTTGAGGCTGAAAAAGCAATTATAACATAAACGATCTCTATAGTTAACGGCGAATGTAACGTCCTTTAAAAATTCCACACAAGTATGAAGCATTACCATAAGAAATTAAATGTTACATCGTTTTACTTCACTCTTTAGTTTTTTGTAGAGTGATAAACTTCAGATCTCTCTAATGAACCCTTCGACGCTTTTAGATGAGAACCTCTTGGCAAACCGAACGAGGTGGCGCAGTGGTTAGACACTGGATTCGCATTCGGGAGGACGACGGTTCAATCCCGCGTCCGGCCATCCTGATTTTGGTTTTCCGTGATTTCCCTAAATCGCTCCAGGCAAATGCCGGGATGGTTCCTTTCAAAGGCCACGGCCGACTTCCTTCCCCAATCCGATGAGACCGATGACCTCGCAGTCTGGTCTCCTTCCCCAAAACAACCAACCAACCAACCAACCAACCAACCAACCTCTTGGCAATTTCAGGTCATACGCTCTGTTTCCCTTGATACAACGGAGGAATGAAGCTTTGCAGTCGGCATCAACCTTCGCAGGCAACTTGACATAGCACGTGATGGCAGTTAAGAAGCATATTCCAAATACTGTATCGCACCACACATTCAGCAGGGTACTTACAGTGGTCATACCATTTAAAGGCAGGAGATGTTACTTCTATTTGCTGAACCTCGTGCCTGGCGGTCAAATGACGTAGTATTTGATTTCGGAGAGAAAGTCTTCCTTCAATTCCGACAGTGAGCTAGCGTTTCCGCTACATCCAGACACGACTTTCGCCTAACCTTGTATACGTGAGGCAGCAGCATCGCACTTTCTCTGTACTTCGAATCGCCCCCTAAACGGTCATAAACCCATAATATTTCAGCCTTCCGGAAGCAACTGCCAGTTAAAACTACAGACTTTTATTGCAGCAGATATTATCCAGCATTATTCTCATTCTGCACAGATATGCAGTGACTGACAATAGAAAGCTCTAAAACTAACAAGCAATCGTAAATTGTAGGAATAGGAGATAGTTAAGATTCATATCACTACGTAGACTTTTTACGGTAGTAACGACTACATAGACGGAAGTGCCCAAGAAACTGGTATAGGCATGCGTATTCAAATATAGAGATATGAGAATAGGCAGGATACGGCGCTGCAGTCGGCAACGCCTATTTAAGAAAACGAGCGTCGGGCGCAGTTGTCAGACTGCTTACTGCTGCTACAATGGCAGGTTATCAAGATTTAAATGAGTTTGAACCTGGTGTTATAGTATAGAGAAAGACTTAGATATGATGAAATTTACCAAATATTTTTCACATCACTGTGCATTTGAGTGTAGAATTACATGTACACGTTCAAATTAAACCAGACAACATTTAAAAGCTTTTAGCAGTGAGTAAAATACTTTACATAGTCTCACACTAATACCCACCTGCGCCGGCCGCGGTGGCCGTGTGGTTCTAGGCGCTCCAGTCCGGAGCCGCGCTGCTGCTACGGTCGCAGGTTCGAATCCTGCCTCGGGCATGGGTGTGTGTGATGTCCTTAGGTTAGTTAGGTTTAAGTAGTTCTAAGTTCTAGGGGACTAATGACCACAGCAGTTGAGTCCCATAGTGCTCAGAGCCATTTGAACCATTTGAACCCACCTGAACTTTAACTGGGCGCATCCACTAACATTTAAGTCAACCTAAGAATTTTTTGAAAAAAGATATATGCAACTGTGATAAGAAATTTGAAGGTGAAACGTTTACAAAATACTTTGAGCAATCTCCTGATTTTGCAAACGGTTGGCGCCGGCGATAGAACCTGTGACAGTCCACAACATAACGGCCACGTTCGCCAAATTACTGGTTCTAGAACGTACACAAGACTATTATTACAAACACATTAAAATTAACACACGAATTATAGCCTGGCAACAAATAATACGTGAATCTCAAATTCTGGGAATTATATTTAGAGATTAACTGGTTCCCATCCTTCAATACCATTCTGTTTTACAGTATAAGAAAGGAAAAGTAAAAATTCCTGGTACTAAATGACATAACAGAAATCTACAATAAGTTCAGGAAATTTACTGTCGCAAAACCCGCACTACCGGGCTTAATAAAATAATCCCATTAATAGCTCAATGAGGCCAGGCTGGGCCAATTCCATAAGGAGCGGCCGCAAAGTAAGGCAGATGGAGCATTAAAACTCACACCAAAACTTCTCACTGTTCACAACAGCAAAATTTGCTAAATATAAGGTCATATGTCCTTATTCACTTCTGTCACCAAGGGATCAACGCAGTAAACAGCAAGCATGTAATCAGAAGGAAGCTTTACCACCGGAGGAAGAGCTTTGTCAAACAACTCAAGTAATTCAAATAGCGAGCAACACACTCGGCCGGTATACTGTGCCGTAATCACAGTTAGAAGAGCGCTGCTCCACTGCTAAATGCAAGCAACCACTTCAAAAGCTTCTCACCAGATGTTAGTGGAGAGACGTAAAGGTGCAACTTGCGGTCTCATGGCGGCACATAGAGTAGAACTCTAGGGAAAGACGGCAGTTTCCACCAGCAGTCGCTAGATGGCGCCGGAAAAGGACCCCCCCCTCCCCCCCGCCCACCAGCTACGGCAGAGCACGGCCCGCACGCCCGTCGTCAAAAGCACAGCCGCGAACCCAGGACTTCAGGTGCCCCGCACACTCCATGAGCATTCCCACTAGGCCACACCCGCCTTCTCGGCGGACAATCTGCGAGAGCTAGAGCTCGCCGGAGATCTCTTAGAAGGCGCTCGTGGACGTCCACGATAGCCTGGGGCACCGCGCGTGGTAGCCGTGCGGTCTGCGACGTCTTGTCGCGGTTCACGCGGTTCCCCCCAGTCGAAAATGGTTCAAATGGCTCTGAGCACTATGGGACTTAACATCTGAGGTCATCAGACCCCTAGAACTTAGAACCACTCAAACCTAACTAACCTAAGGACATCATACACACATCCATGGCCGAGGCAGGATTCGAACCTGCGACCGTAGCGGTCGCGCGGTTCCAGACTGAAACGCCTAGAACCGCTCGGCCACACAGGCCAGCCCCCCCCCCCCCCCCCCCCCGTCGAAGGTTCGAGTCCTCTCTCAGACATGGGTGTGTGCGTTGTCCTTAGAGTAAGTTAGTTTAAGTTAGATTAAGTAGTGCGTAAGCCTAGGGATTGATGACCACAGCAGTTTGGTCCCATAGTCTTTACCAAAAATTTACAATTTCCAAAGCCTGCTGCGGTAGATCGATTCGCGGCATATTTCATGCTAGTTATTAATCTCATTTTTACCGCTCATCATTACTTTGGTCTGTCGTAGGTTTAACCTATGCTGAAGTGACAAAGATCGTGGGATAGCGATGTGCATATATACAGATGGTGGTAGTATCGCATACACAAGTATAAAAGGGCAGTTCATTTGCGCAGCTGTCATTTGTACTCAGATGTTTCATGTTGAAAGTTTTCCAACGGGACTTAACAGACTTTGAATGCGGAATGGTAGTTGCTTCTAGATGCATGGAACATTCTGTGGAGGAAATCAGTAGGGAATTCAATACTCCGAGGTCCACAGTGTCAAGGGCATGCCGAGCCTACCACATTTACGCAGTACCTCTCATCACGGACAACACATTTGCGACTGCCTTCACTTAACGACCAGGAGCAGCAGCTTTTGCTTAGAGCTGTCAGTGCTAACAGACAAGCAACACTTCGCCTAATAATCGCAAAAATCAATATGGGACGTACGAAGAGCATATCTCAGGGATAGTGTAGTGAAATTTGGCTTTGGAGGGCTGTGTAAGCAGACGACTGACTGACTAACAGCACGACATCGCCTGCAGCGCCGCTTCTGGGCTCGTGACCCTCGATGACTGGGAAATCGTGACCTGGTCAGATGAGCCTCGATTTCACTTGGTAATAACTGATGATAGGGTTCTACTGTGGTGCAGACGCCACGGAGCCGTGGACATTAATTGTCAGTTGTCAACAAGGCACTGTGCGAGATGGTGATAGCTCCATAATCGTGTGGGCTGTGTATACGTGGGTTAGGCTGGGTCCTCTGGTTCAATTGAACCGATCATTGACGGGAAATGGTAGTTTTCGGCTACTTGGAGACCATTTGCCTCCAGCCATGGACTTCATGTTTCCAAACAACGATTGAATTCCCGCACAAAATCCTGTCCTGGCAACACTTTCGCAATTATGGACGGCTATAGAAGCAGCATTTCTCAATATTTTACAGGGGTCTTCCAACGACTTGGTGAGTCCATGCTGAACCACCCCGGGTAAAAGACGGTCCGACACAATATTGGGAGTTACCTCATGACTTTTGTCACCTCAGTGTACGTGACTACTATGCAATTCACACTTAAGAATTCGGCAGAGGGATCATACAAACAATTTATCCTTAACTATAATCGCTGGGTATAAATTTTGTAGTTAAATTATTAATTTTTTTTCAAAGAGTGGAACATTTTACAAAAACATGGTTCGAATGGCTCTGAGCACTATGGGACTTAACATCTGATGTCATCAGTCCCTTAGAACTTAGAACTACTTAAACCTAACTAACTTAAGGACATCACACACATCCATGCCCGAGGCAGGATTCGAACCTGCGACCGCAGCAGTCGCACGGTTCCGGACTGAAGCGCCTAGAACCGCTCGGCCACAGCGGCCGGCCGAACATTTTACATCGTTTTACATTATGGAATACTTTTTCTAGGTTGGAAAATCCTATGAAATTGCCTTCATATTTCTAAAAATCGCTTCCAACATAATGCATGCCTCTGGCGCCGTTACCTTTCCTAAAGCCAAACTGATTGTCACCTAGCAGATTCTCAGTTCTTTCCCATTCTTCCGTATTTTGCTCTTGTTAACAATTTGAATTCATGATCTGTCCAGCCAGTTGTGGGATTATCTGATTTATCTGCTTTTGCCCTCTACTGGATTGTGTGGATGATATTCTACCGAAAGCCCCATAAATTCTACACACTAAATTAAACAACCGTTCGTTTGCCTCTTCCCCCAACGATTTTACAAATCCCAGTGCAGTGTTATCTTTCCCTTCTGCCTTCTTTGGTAATAAACTTCCAAAACTAACTTGAACTCTGACTCTAACAACGAATACTCTAGGTCCTCCAAATCTTTTATCATAATATCAAAAAGTTCCTTCCCATAACAGAGGAGTACAGTGCAGCTACTCTTGTCACCCGTCCGCCCTCTCGTCTGCGTTTCACAGTGGAATTCCTTTTGCAAGTTTGATGTTGAAGACTTTTTTTTAAATACTCGCAAAGATATTTTGACTTTTCTGAATTTTGATTCTGTCCTTCCTATACTCACTTCTTTTTCGATTTCTTTCATCAGACTTTTCTTGCATTTCTTATTGATTTTATTTTTAGGTTCTGTATAGCCGTAAATCCTTTTTTTTAATGAACGGTTTTGTACGTCCTTCTTCCATCGATAAACTGACATCTACTGTTACTCACAATCTCTTCGCAGTCTGTCAGTCTCACTTCTGTCATTGCACTTTTCAAAAATGTCCATTACTCCTCAGACTGACTAATTACTGCTCAATCCAGTGTTGTTGTATCTGCGTTCTCAGGTAAGTACGCTCCTGTAAATTGAAATAAGAACACCGTGAATTCATTGTCCCAGGAAGGGGAAACTTTATTGACACATTCCTGGGGTCAGATACATCACATGATCACACTGACAGAACCACAGGCACATAGACACAGGCAACAGAGCATGCACAATGTCGGCACTAGTACAGTGTATATCCACCTTTCGCAGCAATGCAGGCTGCTATTCTCCCATGGAGACGATCGTAGAGATGCTGGATGTAGTCCTGTGGAACGGCTTGCCATGCCATTTCCACCTGGCGCCTCAGTTGGACCAGCGTTCGTGCTGGACGTGCAGACCGCGTGAGACGACGCTTCATCCAGTCCCAAACATGCTCAATGGGGGACAGATCCGGAGATCTTGCTGGCCAGGGTAGTTGACTTACACCTTCTAGAGCACGTTGGGTGGCACGGGATACATGCGGACGTGCATTGTCCTGTTGGAACAGCAAGTTCCCTTGCCGGTCTAGGAATGGTAGAACGATGGGTTCGATGACGGTTTGGATGTACCGTGCACTATTCAGTGTCCCCTCGACGATCACCAGTGGTGTACGGCCAGTGTAGGAGATCGCTCCCCACACCATGATGCCGGGTGTTGGCCCTGTGTGCCTCGGTCGTATGCAGTCCTGATTGTGGCGCTCACCTGCACGGCGCCAAACACGCATACGACCATCATTGGCACCAAGGCAGAAGCGACTCTCATCGCTGAAGACGACACGTCTCCATTCGTCCCTCCATTCACGCCTGTCGCGACACCACTGGAGGCGGGCTGCACGATGTTGGGGCGTGAGCGGAAGACGGCCTAACGGTGTGCGGGACCGTAGCCCAGCTTCATGGAGACGGTTGCGAATGGTCCTCGCCGATACCGCAGGAGCAACAGTGTCCCTAATTTGCTGGGAAGTGGCGGTGCGGTCCCCTACGGCACTGCGTAGGATCCTACGGTCTTGGCGTGCATCCGTGCGTCGCTGCGGTCCGGTCCCAGGTCGACGGGCACGTGCACCTTCCGCCGACCACTGGCGACAACATCGATGTACTGTGGAGACCTCACGCCCCACGTGTTGAGCAATTCGGCGGTACGTCCACCCGGCCTCCCGCATGCCCACTATACGCCCTCGCTCAAAGTCCGTCAACTGCACATACGGTTCACGTCCACGCTGTCGCGGCATGCTAGCAGTGTTAAAGACTGCGATGGAGCTCCGTATGCCACGGCAAACTGGCTGACACTGACGGCGGCGGTGCACAAATCCTGCGCAGCTAGCGCCATTCGACGGCCAACACCGCGGTTCCTGGTGTGTCCGCTGTGCCGTGCGTGTGATCATTGCTTGTACAGCCCTCTCGCAGTGTCCGGAGCAAGTATGGTGGGTCTGACACACCGGTGTCAATGTGTTCTTTTTTCCATTTCCAGGAGTGTATAAACAGATCTCATTGTTTTGCAGTACACACTGCAGCCTTCTTTGCACGTTGATCCTTTGTGACGATTACCTTAACCTGCAGCATATTGTTCATGAGTACTATTGATCTGAAACTATATTCGCTTCAGGGCTAAGCTCGAAACCCATTATCTAATTTTATAATCTCTGCCGCGCCATAATGTAATGCGATTGGTATTTTCCTGTGTCTCCACGTCTCTACAAATTATAACTTCTCCTCTTACTATTCTTCAAGAGTGCATTTCTGCTGTAACTTGAAATTTACCCCAGAGCTCAAGGTGTCTTTCACCTTTCATTATTTCTATCGCCAAACAATA
Source organism: Schistocerca americana (assembly GCF_021461395.2). Classification (NCBI taxonomy): domain Eukaryota; kingdom Metazoa; phylum Arthropoda; class Insecta; order Orthoptera; family Acrididae; genus Schistocerca; species Schistocerca americana. The sequence goes on from NC_060119.1 coordinate 591,402,281, forward strand.
TTTTCTCATATCTCTCCCTTCCAATCCTTACCCTTCTATGATCTTCCATTCCCCATGATTTTTAGATTCTCAGCCGCAATTTACATTTTAAATTTCTGGTTAGAATCCTGCATGTGCTCTCCCCTTTTGGTACACTTCTGCTTGTGCTGAACCATAGTTCTTGTTGGTCTGGACTCCAATGACATTGTCTCTGAACTCTTTACGTACTATCTCTCCCCTATTTTCCCGCTCAATTTATTGTTTTGTGATGTTGCCCTACATTCGTCTGACCTGCTGTCTTTATCTTCTTCCCATTTCACGTCATTCACCCTCATTACAATTAGTTTCACATCTTTTACTTCTCTTTTCCATACGCATTTCAGGCTTCTGACTTCGAATGTTACATTTTCTTTAGTTTTTCAATCTTTTGTCACGGTCATCACCTCCATTGTAGTCCCCTCCCGGAAATCCGAACGGTTGCCTAATCTGAGACATTTCTCCAGTGAGGTATGATGACACTTTTCCAAATTACATACCACGTTTCTTGTAGATATTGTCATGTGTCTCTAACGCACTATTTTTCATTTCCTTCTGTATCTCCCTGCCAGTCATAATTGTCGACTGTTCTGGCTAACGGGGAGTCTCCATTGTAGAGGCAAAGAGGGTAGCATAAACATTTGTCATGTAGTGCATTTTCTTTTGACAAGACCATCGACAGAATGATAGGCGTACTTCTCTGACCGACGTAGCTAAAGATTTTAATTCAAAATCGAAGCAGTGTCTGGTATAGAATGCGGAACGCTAGAATTTTTGGTTTTTGTATCGAAGACTGTGGCGCTACAAATCACAGGATTACACAAAATTAACCTCGCAACCGGAAGGTGTGATGATGTATACTGCCATTACGTCACTACATGTCAACATATGAGGTACCGTTAACGCTTCGAGCGAAGGCGGGAAGAAATCTCCGAAACAAGCTGAACATTTCTGATACATTTTACGCGATATTGTTCGGAAATTGCAATTACGGCTACAGAGTCTTCAAAGATCGTAATCACCATTATAACGTCATACTTGAGACAAAAATTTTGTTTGAGCAACGCATAGCTAACGAACTAGTTGGAAGTGCTATTTAGAATGTCTCATTAGTTCTCAGCACGTGATAAATTTATATACGATTCAGCAATACTGTATTTACCTATGGTATACTAGATGTTACTTCTCCTCCCTTTTCAAGGAAGCATGTCAGCATTCATACTCAAAATGTTGCTGACAGAAAGCATTGAAAGAAACTAAAACTGGATAGTCGGTTGGAGTTCTGAGTTTATTTCTCTAGAGTTCGAGTACAGACATGTCACGGAAGACGTGTTGTATAAATACGTATTTAATCACGACTTGATTGTACTTTAAAAAATGCATTTTACGCAGCACGGAAACAGAATGTCTTATGGGAAGACTTCAGAGAGCACGCTCTGTTTTGTAGAGATGATAATTTCTTTATCTTAGTTAACTAGCAGGGAGAAGCTTTTCCTTGCAATATGCTAATATATCGGTATCCATGCACAGGATATTTGTATTGTAAATTCGGCTTAAAGATCCCTACGAATTTCAAAGGAACTATAAATAACATGTGTGGACAGGAAGGGGGTTCTTTGCTTCAGAACCAAAAATACAATACCAAGTTTTCCGCTCTCGTGCGTTTACTACGTCAAAGATTCGTAGTATTCTACTGTAACTCAGTTAATTATTATATCTGTAACCAACAAACAAAAGCGGCTGTAGTCATCAATGATAATCTCTGTTGTGGTAGTTAAACAGTATGCATATCATCAGGAGGATAAAAAAAACCGTGACATTGTAGCGTGACAACGATTTACTTTACGTTTCTTATTTATCTAAGCATTTGGGACTGTTACCACACCAGTTGCTACATCACATAAGTTTTAATTAACAGAGACACAGTCAGTTATTGGGTTGTTGCGTAAGTTCGTAGCGTTTTTCTCGTAAGTATAACAAACAGAACATATACACATAACAGAGACTCTAATCGTCAATAATATATTCTCCTTCACTATTTACGACAGTCTGTCAGTGCTGACTTCTTGATTCTGCTACTGTAAAAATCACGTGGTTTTGAGACGAAGAACTCGTCGAGTCTTGTTCGGAGAGCATTTTCATCTGGAAAGGAATTTCCTTGAAAGTTGTTCGTTAGACAGTGGAAACGTTGAAAATCTGAAGGTACAAGATCAGGCGAATAAGGTGGTTGCGAAATGACTTCCCAGTCCAACTCTCGTCTCCTCGAGAAGAGGCCATGAAAGCCCAACAGTACTGACCGGCCGCAGTGTCATCCTCCGCTCATAGGCGTCACTGGATGAGGATACGGAGGGGCATGTGGTCAGCACACCGCTCTCCCGGCCGTATGTCAGTTTCCGAGACCAGAGCCGCTACTTTTCAATCAAGTAGCTCCTCAGTTTGCCTCACAAGGGCTGAGTGCACCCCGCTTGCCGACAGCGCTCGGCAGACCGGATGGTCACCCATCCAAGTGCTAGCCCAGCCCAACAGCGCTTAACTTCGGTGATCTGACGGGAATCGGTGTTACCACTGCGGCAAGGCCGTTGGCCAGTCCAACTCTGGTATAGCGTTTCTTGTCAGTCCAGAAGAATGTGGGACAGCATTATCGTGGAGTTGCATCACTTCACGCAGTCTTCCTGATCGCTGTTATTGAATTGCGCCTGCACGATGTCTCATTTGTTCCCAATAAATGTCAGCAGTGATGGTTACACCTTGGAGAGCACTTCGTAGTACACCACATGGTCGCTGTTCCACCTATCTTTTGCGCATGTGTGCAAGTTTTTGTACGGGGAGTTACTGCTTCCTTTTGGCTCAGGCATTTTTTTTTTATCTTTGTGTTAGCATAAAGACTCTTTTTCTTGCGACCTGTGACGATAAAAAATAGGAATGGTCGGTGTTGTTTACGTGTCAATTTATGACGAGCAAGCAGAGATGTACATATGGACACCCATTTATTTTTGGAGTTTTGGCTTAGAGCTTGTGATATCCGTTTTTCGTACGTTCCCCACTGAATGCAAATGTAGCTCGATGGTGGAATGATCCCAGTTCACCAAATTTGCCAGTTCTAGAGTAGACTGACGTGGACCATTTTGGATTAATGCGTTTAAATGATCTTCATGATACCTCGAAGGTGCACCTGAACGTGGAAAGTCACTAATGTTAAAACGATCCTCCTTAAATCTAGAAAAGCCGCGCTCTGTCCAGTGGACTTACCCCCTTAGACGGTGGATATGTTTCTGGCTGCCTCCACTGTTGTCATCCCTCTATCTAACTCAAACAGAAGATTATGTCGGTAGTGTTCCGATTTCTCTACTTGGCACTCCATTTTCTAGCGTCCACAGCTCCAATCATTATCTCCACATGACAATATGTAAACTCAAACACCAAAGGTGAAGTACAAATAAAAAATGACAATCGATAATTGAATCCATAGCAACCGGAATACCAACATGTAAAACATAAACGATACGAACTTACACACCAACCTAGTACTTTCGCTCACTTAACAAGCAGACATACGAGAACGGAAGAAATTCATTCACAAGTGTTTCATTCGTTCCAAAAATTTTTGTCTCCGGACATCCTGTTAAAACTATTAGTAGCTCTAATGGCCATTAAGAGTGCAATATCATGGGGACGATATACAACAAACGTCAAATTGTCATCAAGTGTCGTACATGCTTGGATATGCAAATGACTAGCACTTCCGTACGACTACACATGGAGTAACGCCGTAAGAATACTGCATATACGAACAGATTACGAAACTAGCTTTTTCTCCTGATATCCCTGTTGAATGTTGAACAATGTTTGTGAGAAGACTGTTTTACGTCTCGTGTAAGAAGGACGACACGCCAATATTCGAGAGCGACAGATGCGTAACCTATCCAGATTGTGGTTTTTTCATTCTGTTTTATTGCTGCTCGGGTTGTCGAAATCACAAGACTGTTATATGAATAGGGAATCGATGCTTCCAAAAGGAACAAACCTAATGCCTTACAGCACTTAAAAGGCCTCATGCGACTAGCACCCGAGAGTAGAGACACATTGTTCGCTCGACCTTGCAGGACCGTACAGCCGCGTTGCGTGCCTTGAGTCAGTGAATGGGCCTGTTTGCCCGCAACTGACGTGATTGTATGGAGTGTCACTGGATATACGACACAATTATCTCTGGTTAGCATAACCCTTAATTTGCTGCGTATGCGTTATAATTACGGCATGTTTAGGCCGGTAGCTGTTCCCCAAAGTTTCCGTGGCGCTTTCTTTCAACAAGATAACACAAGACCACCTGTTGTCCATATTATCCTGCCCACTATCGATATAAAGAGTGTTCGACAGTTGCCCTGGACAGTACGTCCTCCAGGTCTGTCATTGAAAACATCTGGCCAAGAGTTTCACGCCACTGCTCGCCAGCCACTACAGCTGACGAACTGTTCCGTAGAGCTGATACCATGTGAGAAGACCGTGTTGTACCTCTTGTAAGAAGGAGATTATACCAGTATTCGACAGTGGCAGAATCGTAACCTATCTCGATTGTGGAATAACCATATCCGTATGCATCATGCAAGTTCAAATCGAATCGATGTCCAGTCGAGTTGCACGCTTTGCTGCTGTCAGAGTTGACACCTCTATGTCATAAATTTCGCGCCTTGTACAGACTTAAATCATAAACAAATTTAATACTGTACTTTTCCTACAATACTGTAAGCGCACAATACATAAAATCTTCCTCTTCTTCTCTACTCCATAGATTAGGCAATGTTGCCTGTTCCGGGTTCAAAACATACCTGACCGTCCTATGCTTGTTCTTCTTGGATTTCTTGTTCCCTCAGACCTATGACACAACACCCTACTTCAGCTTTCTATCACCATACTTTCTCCAATCATTTCGAGATTCTATAACTTTTTCTTCCAAAGAATTTGTTCCTAGTTCTTGTCTTATTTTTCATATAGTATTTTATCTGAAAGAGCACTTCCTTTCACTTTTTTTCTTTGAGCCAGCAGTCTTCCGACTGATTTGATGCGGCCCGCCACGAATTCCTCTCTTGTGACAACTGTTTCATCTCAGAGAAGCAACTGTAACTTATGTCATCAGTTATTTGTTGGATGTATTCCAATCTCTGCCTTCCTCGATACTTTTCACTCTCTACAGCTCCCTCTAGTACCATGGAGATTATTCCCTAATCTATTAACAAATGTCGTATCGTCCTGTCCCTTCTTCTTGTCAGTCTTTCCCATATATTCCTTTCCTTGTCGAGAAACGTTCAAATGTGTGCGAAATCTTATGGGACTTAACTGCTAAGGTCATCAGTCCCTAAGCTTACACACTAATGAACCTAAATTATCCTAAGGACAAACACACACACCCATGCTCGAGGGAGGACTCGAACTTCCGCCGGGACCAGCCGCTCAGTCCGTGACTGCAGCGCCCTAGACCGCTCGGCTAATCCCACGCGGCATTTTCCTTGTCGGTTCTGCAGAGAACTTCCTCATTCCTTACCTTATCAATTCACCTAATTTTCAATGGTTCTTAAGAATCTCATTCCGGCAACGTCTATCTTGTTTTTATTACCTTTTGTCAACGTCCATGTTTCAGATCCATAGGGAAAAGCGCGCAGTCATTATTTAGTAGAACTTCATTTGTGTTTCTTTTCTGATTTTGGATTTTAGGCTTCTATTTATTACACCACATGTTTACTGGAAAATGATTAATTTGTTTTTAAAATCCTTTTCGTTTGTTCCTAAGTAATTAAAACACATTCATTATTTGTTATAATATATTATCACTGATTACAGTTTTGATACTAACAATACGTTTATCTTTGAAGGCCATTGATTCGTCTTATTTATGAAAATTTTAAAATTATAATTCTCACACAAATTTTGTAACATATATACTGCTATTTTCAGCTTGTCTCCAGTTTTATGTATAATAATCTGATCGTCAGGAAATATTAACGTCTTAAGCGTAAAATTTTGTACAAGACATATGTCTCCGTTAATTTTATATATTCATTCTCTAATCATCTCGCCTATATAATTTCTAAACAAAATAAGAGACAAGCTACAACCCGGACTCACACTTTGGTTTATATGTACCTCTTCCGTCTGCGACATGTACGCCCATTAATGTATCTTTACATATACATATTAGTACATTAATTAGTAGATTTGTATAGCATATTTGAGTCATGCTTCCCCATAATTTTCCTACCTACTTAGTCGAATGCTTTTTCGAAACCCGTACTAGCTACATGAGTTTCAACATTATATTTCCATCTAAATTGTCATCTTTATACGATTTTCGCTTTCTAAAGCCTTTTAGTTCTTCTAGTTCTGTGACGGTTCTTATTCTTTTATTTAATATCCTTCCCTATATACTACACTGAAGATCAAAAGAAACTTCTAAACCTGCCTAATATCGTTTAGGGACTTAGCGAGCAGGCAGAAGTGCTGCAATATGACCTAGCATGGGCTCGACTAATGTCTGCAGTAGTGCTGGAGGCAATTGACACCATTAATCCTCCAGAGATGCCGATAAAACCATAAGAGTACGAAGGGGTGGAGATCTCTTCTGAACAGCACGTTGCAAGGCATCCCAGTTACGTTAAGTAATGTTCATGTCTGGGGAGTTTGGTGGCCAGCACAACTGTTTAAATTCAGAAGAGTGCTCCTGGAGCCATTCTGTAGCAATTCTGGACATATGGGTTGTTACATTGTCCTGCTGGAATCGCACAACTCAGTCGGAATGCACAATGGACATGAATGGATGCAGGTGGTCAGAGAAGATGCTTACGTACGTGTCGCCTGTCAGAGTCGTAGCAACGTATCAGGAGTCCCATACCACGCCAACTGCACACGCCCACACCATTACAGAGCCTCCACCGCTTGAACAGTCCCTTGCTGACATGCGGGGTCCATGGATTCTTGAAGGTTGTCTCACACCCGGTCACGTCCATCCGCTCGATACAATTTGAAACGAGACTCGTCCGACCAGGCGACATGTTTCCAGTCATCAACCGTCCAATGTCGGTGTTGATGGTCCCAGGCAAGCTTTGTGTCGTGCAGTCATCAAGGGTACAGGAGAGGACCCTAGGCTCCGAAAGCCCATATCGATGATGGTTCGTTGAATGGTTCGCTCGCTGACACTTGTCGCTGGCCTAGGATTGAAATGTGCTGCAATTTACGGAAGGGTTGCACTTCTGCCACGTTGAACGATTCTCTTCAGTCAACATTGGTCCCGTTCTTGCAGGATCTTTTTCCGAATGTGTCGATGTCAGAAGTTTGATGTTTTACCGGATTCCTGATATTCACGGTACACTCGTGTAAATGTCGAACAGGAAAATCCCCACTTCCTCGCTACCTCGGACATGCTGAGCCCTATTACTCGTGCGCCGACTGTACACTACGTTCAAACTCGCTTGAATCTTGCTAACCTGCCATTGTAGCACCTGTAACCGAACTAACAACCGTGCCAGACCTTTGTTGTCTTATATAGGCGTTGCCGACCGCAGAGCCGTATTCTGACTGTTTCATATCTTTGTATTTGAATACGCATGTCTACACCAGTTTCTTTGGCGCTTCAGGTGTATCCTGTGTTCAAAATACTTATTCCCCTATAATTTTCACAGTAGTTTCTGGGACCTTTTTTAAATACAGGCACAACTTGGGAATGCGACCAGGATTTTGGTATCTGACATTCATGAAAACATCTGTTGACTGGATTAAGATATCTCAGACTTCGTACTGTGCGCTCAAATCGCTATAATTCAGTATTTATTACATCCTCTCCTGTAGTCTTCCTATTATAAGTTTCTCTTAATGCTGTTTCTTATTCCTCTAAAGTGGTGAGAGCTACATTTCTATAAAAGTGCTCATCGTCCTCTTTCGAGGGAGTCGGTAGACCACAAATCTCTGTAATGTTGTATGTATTGATCTTGTTCCATTACATTTATATCCTCTACGTCTCTTTCACCACTATCTAGATGCTTAAGCACTTTATAGACCATCGGTTTCTCCCAAGTATATCATTTTCAATGGTGCTTATAAATTTGTCCCAGGACTTTTGGTGAGTTTTCTTCACAATATTTTTCCGTTTCATTTCATTTTCCCCATATATCTCTTTAACTTCGTTCGTTTATTGTTCCAAATCTTGCACATAAGATAGTTTCTTGCCTCTTATTGTGTTTGCAGTTTCTTCATTCCACCGGCCGCTGTGGCCAAGAGATTCTAGGCTCTTCAGTCCAGAACCGCGCTGCTGCTACGGCCGCAGGTTCGAATCCTGCCTCGGGCGTGGATATGTGTGATGTCGTTAGGTTTAAGAAGTTCTAATTCTAGGGGACTGATGGCCTCAGATGCTACGTCCCATAGTGCTTAGAGCTATTTGAACCATTTTTTCATTCCATATCCTTAATTGTTTTTTTTCTGCTACTTTCTTTTTTACCTGACAGTTCGTTAGCTGTAGTTCTTACAGTCTATACAATGCTATCCCACTCCACTATATTGGCTTATTTCCTTTTCATGTGAGTAAGGGGTAACCGTCCTTGACGAAATATTTTTGTACTCTCTTCTAGTAATAAATATATTTTAAACAGTTCCCCATACGTTCTTTTCATTTTTTTTCACCTTGTTAAGAAATACATCTTTGATACCTGAAAATAGTGATCCGTTGATATGTCACTTTCCCGATAGACTCTAGTCAATTAGCGATCTACGTTCCATTGAGCACCAAGTAAACTCGTGGGTGTCTTTTTTCTTCTAGGAAAGTGTTTGTTACCCTTAATGTTTAAATGCTGTAAACTGTATCAGCAGTTACCTGTTACATCTTTAATTGCTATTTTAACACTCGGGCATTCATATCTCCTGATATTATAAGTCAATACCATTTTACATATTTACAAACTTTTTACTTAGTTCTTCATAGACTATTTCCATATTTTCGTTTTTTGCCTTCTTTAGGGGTATACAATCTATTTACGACAAAGTGACCTCTAGATATTTTAAATATAACGGTTATTATTTTCTCATTAACGAAAACGTAAGTTTCTCACCGATTACCCCACTTCTTATCAATAATCAGTGCAACTCCAACAGCTGTTCTTCGTTGCTTACTAACTCGACTGTAAGTCGAGGTGTATTATCCTATATATTGAACACCTTTTAGTTGCTTTTTCGTTTTTTTTAAGAACCATATTACGTCTGATTTCCTTTAATCCTTTAATAAGTTCTATTTCCTTATTAGCCAAACCACATACAGCCTATGTTCCCAAGAGTGGTTTGTCCAATATTCCAAAGTCTTTACCCTTTTTCTTGCCTTGTCGCCTTATTTGTTATCAATTGGCTTATCTTTATGAAGCTTTTTAGTAAAGAAATCTTGCTTGATAGAATAACGAGTCCTATGCAAGCAAGAGGCTGCCGCCTTACTGCCTCCAGACTTGAAGAATTTTTAATCGAACTTTCCTTCCCTAGATAAGTTCCCTCCACTGAGCTAGCGAACCTTCTCTGTCCGTTTAGAGTAAAAATAAAAGAATGAAAGACAACCTCAGGCCTCGAAACCTAATACCGGCTGACAGAAGTGGAAGCGGTGTGAGAATATTAGGTAGTTAACGGTGCACGTGCTTCCCACTACATAGTCCCAAGATAGGAGCTTCCTAGAGGGGTGTTGGCATGTGATTAAAAAATCTCAGGATCATTTAAATGGAGATACAGGACGTTGCTACTCTTTGTCTGGCTGCTCTGCAAGACGGCTGCCCAGTGTGGGAGCTACGCTACCGCCGGTATGTGCCTTTGCTACATCGAAACACGCAAATCCTCTCGCCCACACGGAGAGTGCTGCGTTAAGGCGCTATCTCCTCGAGAGAGACAATAAATAAAATGTTATTATTAATTATCGTTCACGGTGTTGCAATTCTTAAGGACAGTAGTGTTCTTTATCTACATGCCCAAGCAGTTTCTAAGGGTAATAGCGAAACATCCTACATATACCATATTCTATACGTACTACATCTTGTACGGTGTCTACAGTGAATTTTTTGATTGCATTTTAAAATGCATCAGTGGTTGTGATTAAGTCCAAAACAAAGGTTTCCCTTTCTGCAAAACTGAATAGACCCCCACCCACACAATCTGACTACTCTCATTTGTGGTTCTTCAGAAATCGACATTCAGTTTTTCTCTAATTTACAAGGTATAGACCCATGCTTCATCATTCATACATAAAGTGACTATACTTAGCCTTCGCGATCTTGTAATTGCATTGTATCACAAAACGTGTGATCATAATGTGAAGCAGTAGCCCTCTCAAAGCTCTTACATTCTGTGGCCCGAAAGTAACTTAATAGTGCAGTGAGTGACTTACTTCTGACTGTTCGTTAAGAGCAAAAGTAATATTGAGTGAAACATTAATTGAATTAGCCACGAAAATGTGTAGTTTAGTTACTTCCACATCAGGCATTCGTGCAAGGCGTTACAGTTGCTCACATGTATTATCTCTGATAAACCGCATTACATTTATCACAATATGTGAATGGTTTGAATTTGAAATAAAAGTGTATGATTTGCGTTAATTTTGGCATACTGTTGTCCCTGAAGCAATTAAAAGCTCACACAGCACACATTGATTAAGATTACATGAGAGATGTGACGTCTTTATCAAACCAATACAAAGTTCAGTGTTTCAACGTACACTCGAAAATCATGTAAGACACCCAACCCATTTGGTGAGCGAAATACCGACAGACTAAATCCGATCGCGAGATAATTGCTGTACGTAAGCAGAATGGAAACTCCCCACTGAGTTGTGTTCGAGAGAGCCACTCTTCCACACCATTAACTATTTTTTACAGATAAATCTCGACAAACCAACATGGGTCATCATGTGTTTAGTAATGCAAAAATGTTACCTTTTTTGTGAAGAGTCATCATATAAGAGGAGCTTTGTTTCTGTAAAATATCGTACACACACAGATCATTGCTGCTTACACACACACACACACACACACACACACACACACACACACAAACACACACACGCACACACACACATACACACACACACACACACACACACACACACAGAGCATGTATAAATGCAGTCACTTTCAATGGCATACCATTTCCCAGCAGGAGACAGTAGAACGTACCTCCACCGCAGCTACAGACGGGTAAGGTAGAAGAAACAGTTATTGATCTTCTTAGAAATTTACATATCTTGGGCGACTACTGAGCGCCTAACTACTTAATTGGTCAGGCCACTTATGCGCCAAGGAACCTTATTACATACACTGCCGTGGCAGAAGCCAAAGCGGAACTCGAACAGTGGGTTCAGATATTAGCACAAAGGTTGCTCGCGGATAATCGATACTGTACAAACTGTGTCTATGGAAGATAGCAAATGTGTAAATAAAACAGCCAACTTTCAGCCTGATGAGCTTCTGCAGTTTCCACACGGACAATTGGAGCACAAGGAGTAAGTGCTGATCCCACGGCCAGCAGTGATTGCTAGAATTATATCACTGAGTACGTTACAGACTTTACACAGCCCGTAGAACCCCTTAGTAAAACAGAATGAAAGTGGTTACGTAAGCGGACGAGGCAGCGGAAGTGTGAAAGCCCTCCCAGCAACCCAGCAAGCGGAGAGGAGCATCGACGGAGGCTGAACCGCTTGCCCGCCTTACGAAACCTCTGTCACGGAAGAGTCGCGGTCGTACGCGCTAAGCTGGCGCTAATGTCCGTAATCTGCGGCCGGAAAATTGCCGATTTGTACCGAGGCAGCAGCTCACCCATCGGTTCCCTGGCTGACGACCGCTCAGCGTTTGGTAAGTAATGGATCCTAATAATCTGGTTGGGTTGACGAAAGAGCAGATTGCACTCAGTGAAGTGGATCCATGTCCTATAATCGACAACAAATCTGAAATCGCAGCAAACTGACATCTCCTACGTCACTCTCATATCTGCTCTTTTTAATTAATGAATTACTGGCGATATGTAGGATGAGACAGTATGCAGGATACATTGGAAAAAATGCTTTTACGTGCTAATGGCCTTCTTATAAATTCGTTTTGGCAGCGACAGTCCTAGATTTTCAACAATAAATCATGTATCCCAACTTTTAAAGCGTTTTCCAATAGGTCTTGCACGCACGTAGCTCGAGTGTTTTTTTCACTGAAGCCAGCAAATTATATTCATTTCTCCGGAAATTTGAGTTGTTCTTTTTTTGTGGAAGCTGTTAGGAACCGAAATTAGGTAACGTGTGAACTGTTAGCGACGCACATACTCCATTCCAAAGGTCGGAGCTCTTAATCTCCCTGAAAGGAGATAGCTGTAGGACTTTTAGTAACTGACTTTGCAATAGTGAGAAGTTTACTCCTGTCTTGTGGTTCAAAGCGAGGCTGGAAATCTTTATTTACATTAATTTTACAGTTGTATCAGAATAGTGTGTCCGCTAGTAATTAATCTTCGGATCGGTGTGTCCCGTATTTCCTCTCTCGTGCCGCGTATCGCCAAGAGTGCGTAGATTTCGGCCGTAGCCACCAGTGGAAGCTTAATATATAAATGCTGGCAGATTCAAGTAACTGGGCACAAATATATATTCCCGTTCCATCTCACTTTCACTACAAGAAACAATTTAATACACTAAAATACTGAGTGTTAGGGGCATAAGGCAAATACATTTACTGGTGACTGCAGACAATCTACTGGACAATATTATATCAGTATTCACTGCATTTTCATACTAATAACTATAGCGATCAGGAGTAATATGTTTATAGGTTGGCTAGTAATAACCAAGTACATGTGGCCAGAGCAAGCCATTAATGCTCGTTATTCCCTCGACAGTGTGATCGTGCGGTTCTAGGCGCTTCAGTCTGGAACCGCGTGACCGCTACGGTCGCAGGTTCGAATCCTGCCTCGGGCATGAATGTGTGTGTGTCCTTAGGTTAGTTAGGTTTAAGTAGTTCTAAGTTCTAGGGGACTGATGACCACAGATGTTGAGTCCCATAGTGCTCAGAGCCATTCCCTCGACAGCAGTGAGGTGTTGAAGTGTGGGGGCATGGACGCAAAATATCATAACATATAGGCTTTCACGGCAGGTGTCATCATCAACTAAAACGTCCGGGCAAATTCTTACTCCTGACGTTTCGTTCCCAACTGCCGGCAACATCTTCCGAGGTGAGCCAATGACCAGCTGCTAGGCCGTGGAAGTCCCATTAATATAAAGCGCACAGAGGGCTACACCACTTGTCTAAATGAATATATGAAGTGGTATCTGTTCTTTCGGACCCATCGGTGACCATGCAGCTCTCTTACAATGAAGTGATAATTAAATCAAAACCCTAAGCTGTCGACAGGCGTTGATGTACATCAACGGGGACAGTTGAAAATGCAGGAGATCCCTGGTTCGAGTCCCGATCTGGGCAAACATTTTCAACTGTCCCCGTTGATGTATACCAACGCCTGTCGACAGCTTAGGGTCTTGATTTAATTATCATTGCATCTCTGACTAACGTCATTACTCTCTGTCAAAGACAATCGACTGTCACACAGTTCGTACAAAGTCGATCGCCATACCTTATCTAACTTTATGCCTTCTTCCTTCCTTTTAAAGTTGTTGTGGTGTTTATAAATCTCTATGGCTTCTCTGTATATACTTGTATAGTAATGAGATGTTGGAAAAACCGACTTTTGTCTAGGGAGTGCGTGATTGATTCTTTTGCAATTTTTTTTTGTTTATTTATGGACGCAATCACATGTTTATGACACAGTCATAACCGATTTCGGTCATACAATGACCATCTTCAGATTATAAAGGCGGCATACACTGAACACAGGTTCATGCGTTCTCAAACTACATAATGAGATGTCTTAGCAAGCCCGTTTCACTAAATTTTATTCCATGATCACCGCTACAGCCAATTTGTTGGAGTGACCCAGACGGCAGTACATTTAGTGTTCGATTAGACCGGTGTTAACACTTCTTTTCGTTGTTCCAATTTGAACCTTCCCACAACTACAACTAATTTATACACCCCAGGTGTTGCAAAAGGATGTTGTTCATCTTTCGCCGATCTTAAACGTTCGCTAATCTTGTTGGTGGATCTAAAGATTGTTTCAGCTCGAAACTTGGCCAGACCATTTCCAATACGAGCCGTAATATTGTGGATAAATGCAAGAAAAACTTTCCCAGCAGACGGCTGCTGTTGTTGCATGTTTTCGGATACTTTTCTTCCGGGATGGAGTGCTCGAGCTATCTCATTACCAGCATATCCGATTTTCTTAAAAGCTGTTTTCAAATGATTTAGTTCCTCTTGCAAACAAACTGGCTCACAGATTTAGTAGCTCCGTCTACCCATATTTTAATGACACCTCTCTTCTGCCTGCAATGATGGTTCGAATTCTTGCGGAGGCAACGATCGGTATGTGTATCTTTCCTATACGCCTATACCTTATCACCTAAAGTCCCCTTTGTCAGTTTGTTACTGAAACATCGAAAGAACTAAGCTGTCAATTACTCTCTGTCTCCACAGTGAATTGTACCTTTGGACTAATACTATTTAAATGAGCCAAAAAAACCATTCAACATGATTCCATATGACAAAAGTGTCATCCACATACCAGTACAACTTCAAAGGCCTTTTATTGGCTGACTGCAGCACCTGCTGGCCAAGTTTCGAGTTGAAACAATCTTTAGACCCACTAAGAAGATTAGCGAATGTTTAATGCTGGCAGCATGCACGACATCCTTTTCCAACCCCTGGGTGTATAAAATTCCGAGCAGTTGTGGGAAAGTTTGTATTGGAACAACAAAAAAAAGCGTTAACAGAAAAGGAACTGCCGTCTGGGTCACACCGGCAAATCGACTGTAGCGGAACATGTTTTTGAAGACGGTGATCATGAAATAAAATTTAGTAAGGCTAGCGTGCTAACTAAAACATCACTTTATTATCCACGTATATACAGGGAAGCCATAGAGATTTATGAGCAACACAATACTTTTAACATCAAAGAAGAAGGCTTAAAGTTAAATAAGATATAGCGGTTGGCAACAAAACGTCAGGAGGAAGAATTTCTACTGTTCGACTACGGCCGCAGAGCACGGAATTTTTAATTAATGAGGATGCAAGACGGTTAATTTATACTGTCAGGTGAGTCCACTTATTGGTGCAGTTACAACAGTGCAAAAACATCTGACACCAAATTATGTGACGTGTTGTGGGAAGACTGTTCGATGTAGACAAAAATTAATTAACACCCTTAAGTGCGTACGTATTAAGGTGCCAGTGATCAACTTACCTGCACTTATACCCCTAACACCCTACGCTGTTCACTGTCTCATAGCTGTACCTTGCAGCCTACTCACGCAAAGTACCCACGGAGAAAATCTATCACAGGAAATGTTTCTTAGTTCCAGCCTCGTGTTGAGAGGTTATCTCTCGTAATATAGTTTAACGTTCAATTCAGTGCAGCCGATACGACACCCACAGAAAAAATATTTCGGCATTAATCTACACGAACAGATAGGGATCCCACCCGGCCGATTGATGAGCTGCAACAGATCACGTGAGACCCGTTGCTCGCCCTTACAGCCCCTGACAAAAGAAGTCAATCATCCGGAAAGGGGCGAAGAAACTAAATGGAAACCCCACAGGTTAGCGGTCTATGTCATGGTCTTTCAGCAATTGCAAATTTGAGCCAAATTTACAAGGAATTTGGCACAGTGAGTCCGCTTTTCAGTATGACGTTGCATCTCTCTGACCTGGATACATTCCCTGACTCGGATGGGAAGGGGGTCATAAAGCCGTTTGAGCTGTGCGGCTCGCTTCGTCCTCACGATTGCACGGTCGTTCTTGCGTCTTTGCTGGAGTGCGGCTCGGCGGCGGGACGATAGCAGTCGGGGGAGAGCGCTCCAAGCAGCAAGGGCTGACGGGAGGCGTGGTATGAGGAGGGATCTTTCCTGCAGTGCTTTTAATACTTTTGTATGTTACATGAGAATGTGCACAATTATTGTGTTTCTGGCCGCAAGAAGTTCATAGAATGAAGGCTTTCACGACCGAATGACATAGCTGCCGGTGAACCGTTCGGGATGTGAGGTCGTTTTCCAAGAAACTGTTCCTTTCCTGACGTTTCGTCCAGTCTTGCCGACTCAGTGGAGGAGTGCCTCTGAAGAAGCCCAGCGCAGTTCTGGACGAAACGTCAGGATAAGGACAGTTTCTTGGACCACGACCTCACATCCCGAAAGGTTTACCACCGGCTTTGCCAGAAGTTGTTTGAACTGTTACTCATATTTAAAAAAAAGGCGAACGTTAGATAAAGCTTAAGACTAAAACCAACTAGTAATGAAATCACCGAATGAGATCGTGAGCTTAAATTACTATTGTCTTCTATTTGGGTCGGTACACCGATAATGGCCATGGTTACCGTATTATAGTTAGCTGTCCTTAATACACTACTGGCATTAAAACTGCTACACCAAGAAGAAATACAGATGATAAACGTGTATTCATAGGACAAATGTATTATACTAGAACTGACATGTGATTATATTTTCACGCAATTTAGGTGCATAGATCCTAAGAAATCAGTATCCAGAACAACCACCTCTGGCCCTAATAACAGCCTTGATACGGCTAGGCATTGGTTCAAACAGAGCTTGGATGGCGTGTACAGGTACACCTGCCCATGCAGCTTCAACACGATACAACAGTTCATCAAGAGTAGTGACTGGCGTATTGTGATGAGCCAGTTGCTCGGTCACCATTGACCAGATATTTTCAATTAGTGAGAGATCTGGAAAATGTGCTGGCCAGAGCAGCAGTCGAACATTTTCTGTATCCAGAAAGGCCTGTACAGGGCCTGAAACATGCGGTCGTGCATTATCCTGCTGAAATGTAGGGTTTCGCAGGGATCGAATGAAGGGTAGAGCCAAGGGTCGTAGCACATCTGAAATGTAACGTCCACTGTTCAAAGTGCCGTCGGTGTAAACAAGAGGTGATCGAGACGTGTAACCAATGGCACCCTATCCAATCACGCCGGGTGATACGCCAGTATGGCGAAGACGAATACACGCTTCCAATGTGCGTTCACCGCGATGTCGCCAAACACGGGTGCGACCATCATGATGCTGTAAAGAGAACCTGGATTCATCCGAAAAAATGACGTTTTGCCATTCGTGCACCCAGGTTCGTCGTTGAGTACACCATCGCAGGCGCTCCTGTCTGTGATGCAGCGTCAAGGGCAACTGCAGCCATGGTCTTCGAGCTGATAGTCCATGCTGCTGCAAACGTCGTCGAACTGTTCGTGCAGATGTTGTTGTCTTGCAAACGTCCCCATCTGTTGACTCAGGGATCGAGACGTGGCTGCACGATCCGTTACAACCATGAGGATAAGATGCCTGTCATCTCGACTGCTAATGCTGCGAGGCCGTTAGGATCCAGCACGGCGTTCCGTATTACCCTCCTGAAACCACCGATTCCATATTCTGCTAACAGTCATTGGATCTCGACCAACGCGAGCAGCAATATCGCGATACGATAAACCGCAATCGCGATAGGCTACAATCCGACGTTTATCAAAGTCGGAAACGTGATGGTACGCATTTCTCCTCCTTACACGAGGCATCACAACAACGTTTCACCAGGCAACGCCGGTCAACTGCTGTTTGTGTATGAGAAATCGGTTGGAAACCTTCCTCATGTCAGCACGTTGTAGGTGTCGCCATCGGCGCCAACCTTGTGTGAATGGTGTAAAAAGCTAATCATTTGCTTATCACAGCATCTTCTTCCAGTCGGTTAAATTTCGCGTCTGTATCACGTCATCTTCGTGGTGTAGCAATTTTAATGGCCCGTAGCGTAATTTCGAGTATCTTGAAATTATATTTAGAGCTTCTTATACGGCTAATTGTGCAAGTTGCCTTAAGTAGTCATAGTGATTAAGCTCTATGTACGTTTGTTACATCGTGAGCTTATGGGTGTCAGGGCATTGGCACCTTAATTGAAAGCATGATCGGGAGTTGAAGTTCTTGCCCTCTGCTATTTCTATTGCCGTAACGACCATTACTTAGAAGGCCGGATTATTCTAAACTATTTCCCTTAGTAGTAGCGGCTTCCTGAAATTTCGCCTAAGCCTTAATTATAGTCTTGGCGCTATCTGTAAAGAGTTTAAAATATCTATTTAAGCTTACGATAGCCTGGCCTGTTATAAAGTACTGCATGAGTTTTGCATAATGAATTAAATGTGAACTGAAAATTTTTTTTATTTTCAGTAATACTTAAGGAACTTGTGCGCATTTGGTATTGAGAAGTGCCAAGGAAATTCACTGTTAGAATTGGCCCTTGCTCAATCGAGCCTGATTTCTTTTACTACTTAGGAACTCTTGCTTGGCGTTTCTTTCTGGTTGTTTTTTTGGTTTGTGCGTTATTCGGCCAGTAATTGTGTAATCTAATTTTAGTTTTAGTTTGTTACAGATTTCTGTAATGCCCTGTGTGGCAAGGGCGGATGTCAGCTCGCTTTGCCGGGCGGCCCCGGCCATTGCTCCTCGAGCCATTGTGACGGCGTCAGGCCTGGCGGCAAAGTTACTGCTGAACTTGGTACAATTTAGCCCGCTGATTAAAACGTTGCATGAGTCTATTCATCTCCGATTTTGGAGTTTTGTGTTTGAGTAATTCCTTTACCAATTCATTTAATTCCAGTGTTTTAAGATGTTAAATTTTTAATTTGTCGATGCTTCTACCAATTTATTTAATTCCGAGGTTTTTATATTAGTTTTTTAATTTTGTGTTATCAATTAACTTAACGGTTTTGAAATAACATGCTGATCTCGAAATTAAGACAAGCCCGTCTGCCTCAATTAGCGTGAAATGGTTGAAATGGCTTCAAGCACTATGGGACTTAACATCTGATGTGATCAGTCCGCTAGACATAGAACTACTTAAACCTAACGACATCACACACATCGATGCCCGACGCAGGATTCGAACCTGCGACCGTAGCAGGCTCGCAGTTCCAGACTGAAGCGCTTAGAACCGCTCGTCCACAGCGGCCATCGAATTAGTATCAAGTAAAAGTATTGAACGTTGTTTTAACTGTCTCGATAAGTTAATTGCTGTATTTCTTAATTCAAAAAGGAGTTTATGTATTGTTGTATTAAATGAATTGTTATGATTGTTCTTGAACTGTGAGTGATGCTGTTGTCGTTTTCATCTTGGGTCGGACACCCTACTCCATAGCCGAGTGTGCTGAATCTTAGTGTCAGCTGTGAAAAGAATACACTAACATCTCACTATTATGTCCTCACCAGAAGGAAACTGATTCACGACTGTTGTAACTGGTCCTTAAAAACGTGGTTACTGTCTCTGGTAAGCAGTTTACGACCCAGCTTGTCCCATACATGTTCCACCTCGGACAGATGTCCGGAGCTTGCTGGCCATAGGAGTACCTCAACATCGCACATAGAGTTCGTAGAGACACATGTGCAGACGAGCATTGTCCTTTAGAAAAACGACACAACGATACTGTCTCCTGATAGGTAGCACATGACAAATCAGGATCTCAATGTCGTGCCTTTGTGACTCCAGAGGTCCTTCAGTCAATACCTGCCGTGACCTGAAGTCACACAAAACTTCTCCCCACATCACGACGTCAGGAATACGACCACTACGTCTCTCCAAAACACTGATATTGAGTGAATGGGAGCTCTCCCAAATTCTCCGTCATACTAGCCGACTATTAGCATCCGAGGTACTGCAGAATCGCCATTCATTGCTTAACACAATGCGACGCATTCCATAGTTCCCAGTCACATCATCACTCCAAACAGAGTCGTTTGTGTTGTGTTAACGGCAGTCTACGGGTGGGACGATAATTCCCTAGTACCTTTGCTGCTAGTCTCCGACCAATCGATACAGAATGCCGGTGGAGTCCGCTACTGGAGACTGGATAACAGGTGCAGATGTGCAAAGGTTGCGAAGTTCCTTGTGACGGTCAGACGTGTCAGACCGGACACTGGCGCTGAGCATGCCTGCTCTCACGCCCCAGTGGAGTCCAACATCGCGCCACTGCCACAACTGAATCGCCACGTCCCTCTATATTGCACGATTCGACCAGCCAGCCAAATGCAGGCTAAAAATGAGACCTCTTTCAAACTCTGTCAGTTGCTGATAAGGTTGAGTGACGCCAGTATTCGGTATCTCCATGTCATGCATAGTGATCACTGACTACTTGATGCTATTCATGTTCCTTATTTGAAAGGTACTCATAAACAGTCTGAAAGGCTTGTAAAGGGTGGGTTGTGATGATAAATAATTATTAAGAAAAAAAAAAGGCCGTTATGCGCGCAAATTCGAGCGACCGTTGAGATTCAGTTAGTGTCAGTTGTTCTCAAAGCTTAGATGACACCACACGAGACAGCTCCAATTTTGGCTTGGGTTCGATCCTTACTGCTGTCCCATGTCCAATTTTTGTATCACTCTTTTGTTCGGTTTTAGGAAACCAAACGAAGAACACGTTTGGCAACACCGTCTTTAGCGGGCCACTTGAATTTGCGCGCGCAACAGCCTGACTGGCTAACTTCAGTGTTAATTAACTGGCAAAGGGCGCAACGTATCGAAGTTTTTGTTAACAATTATTTCTCACCACAACCTAACCTGCACACACCGCTACAAGCTTTTCAGACTGCTTCTGGCTATCCTGTATAGCATAGCAGAACTGGTAACAATACTCAACACTAATGCACAGTCACAAAGAATTGCGTCTTTAATCATTTAAACGTTTTCTGATGATGTGTACATGTACGAAGCTACACAGCCGTCTGACCGTGTCATCTGGGTGCTTCACTTTTTGTGTCAGGCAATGTGTGTACCCTCACATCATACCACGCTCCAATGAAACCAGCCGACCGCTAAGAAAATGCACCGCTATTCAAACGTGGTGAATAGTGGAGCACCTTCCATCACTCCTCCCAACACGCGTCGTTCCATGTCGGCTGACTCATTAAGAAATGTTTAAAATCCATATTTGAATGTGTCCATCGGTGGCATCGCCATACTCCGGTTTGCAAGAGGTGTCCACACAGGGCCCACAACCGACAGACAGGATCTCATTCTAATCCCTGAACGAAAGCATCCGGCTGCGACAACCCTTTGACCTTGATACCCAAAAAATTCCTGTCAAAATATGTGCTCTCTCTCTCTCTCTCTCTCTCTCTTTCTCCTCCTGTAGTGTCGCACTGCCGGCACGCATGCACCGTCAGTCATGGTTGAACCATACCGCAAACAAAGCAGTGTTTATCCAGTAAACCCCTGTGGAATACTGACACACGCGAATACTTCTTCCAATGCAAATGCCTTACTGAGAACAGATTCCGCTATGGGCTCCAACTGCCATCTGTGCTCGAGAGGAAGCATCCTAAGACAGGAAATACAATTATATTTAGCGTAGGATGTAAAGGATATACTGTTCATTTATCAAATTCATAGCCGACCGGGGAGGCCGAGCGGTTCTAGGCGCTTCAGTCTGGAACCGTGCGACCGCTACCGTCGCAGGTTCGAATCCTGCCTCTGGCATGGATGTGTGTGATGTCCTTAGGTTAGTTAGGTTTAAGTAGTTCTAAGTTCTAGGGGACTGATGACCTCAGATGTTAAGTCTCATAGTGCTCAGAGCCATTTGAACCACTTGTATCAAATTCGTAGGAGCTACACTTCACTGTTGTTTGCTGGGAACAACTCATATCCACCAACTATGTGTCATAAATATGTAATTACACTGCTGCAGATTGTAGGTGCCATCTTGCAAGAAAATTCTCATGTGTGCACTCACCTTGACAGGCAGGGATCGACTGACCTACTGCACAGTGCCACTGCAGCGAGAGACAGGGTTCCCACACTTGGGTAGATCTCATGAGTGCATCCCCCCCCCCCCCCCCCCCGCTCCCTCTCTTAGCAGCATTCTGCTGATCGACAAATTCCAGACTCACTTCCTGTCTCTATATCTCTGAAGAGGCCACTCCCTGCTTGTCTGTGTGAACCAACGTCTCCAAACATGAAGATGGAGATTTTCATCTCTCCTCATAATATTGCATTCCTAGTGGCCAATGCTGGAGACAAAGCGAAAACTGACGCAATTTAGATATCAGAAATGGAGTGAAACAATCCATTTGCACTACCCTGTCAAATTAATTTTTAACAGTTTAAAGGAGTCAAAGAGATCGCTTAAAACACTGACTTCCACATTACAATGATCCTTCTTCATAATAAACGGTTCAGTATATCATGCAAACATTATGCAAATCAAGTAATGAAATTTCCATCACAAGTAGGTCATAATGCTAAATATATCCAAGGTCTTGTACACACAGACATTTGAGAGCATAAACAGAATCCTCCACTACAGCGTATCCACTATACATATCTGATGGGAAAAAAATCTAGCGATCACACAAACTCGTGTTCACGAAGCACGTCATCCACCGACTGCAGCGTAGCCCCATCTGCCCTGGCTGGGAGAGAGACAGAGATCCACACGCATGCCAGCCATGCCCCCACCCCCTCCCCATACTGACTGCATGTGTGCACACAGTACAACTATCGGAAACAATAAATTGATAACTCGTGAATTTGACATCACGATTGGGTTTTTTAAAAGTGCAATAGACTTCCTAAATTGTTTCTCTCTGCTACATTCGGAAGAAGGAGGAGGAGTTAAGTTCTACTGCGTGATAGGGTAGAGACAATTGCAAATATCATTGTAAGACAATTTCCACTGTGATATATTAAGAAGCGCTAAACATGACACACTTAACCCACGACCCAGTCTGTAGGAGTAGCTGATGCGGGTAGATGTCAGAGATCGATGGAACAATCGCATATCCTGCACACTCACCTCCCAGATGCCCACACATGGTGTACCCATCCACTAATACACTGCCAGCGCTGACGTTTAGGGACCAGAGGGAACTATAGCCCCGGCTGCAGCCGCCATCGTGGATGCACATGTATGCAAGGGAGCACCATGTCCTGCCATGGAGGGCATCCAGGGACGATTGGAGTGGTAGGAATTCGGATGTTAATACCTCCAGTCCAAACATCTATCTTTTTGAATCTTCTCTCACGCAGCACACACACACGCAACCACCTATGTTTCTCTCACCCAGTCCATTGGTCAGTTCGTCAGCACATGATGCCGTAGGCAAGATGAAACAGGTCGGCGTATTCTTTGTACCCGGTCCAGACTGAGCTACTCCATTACTTCCTGTTCCCTACTCCTCATGACTGCTGCTGCAGCCTGCCATGGTGCACTGCAAAACAAGCAGCTACAGCTTGGATGTATACAGTAGTTCTAAACAATTCCACTTAGACACAAACCCACCAGTTTACAAAATCTACTTTACCCAAACCGAGGCAGCGATATTGTTCACACACCTTGAATTTCTCAAGTGAGATGTAGGCTTCTCCCTTTTATACGAGTTATTTTCGAAGATAGAGCAAATCAGACCAAACACGCGTATTCATATCGCTAAACTATCGTTACCTGTTGTGAAAATCCTGTACAGGTGTATGGCATAGGCTACATTTCCTCTAAGTATTCTCTCATCAGGCAGAAAAATATTTTTTTCTTATCTGCCACGTCCTACATCACACGGCTAGAATATTAAACTCATTTTTGGCTCATGACTGAGTGCTAAGATCTACTACTGTCATGGAATGCCTCCTCACTTTCAGAGTTGTCAATATAAGATTTATACTATGTATGAGTTTATAAATTCGTAATACATCTGGTTTTATTACAATGGTCGTCTCACCTGTGTAGGTGAGAGATTCAAATATTGTTAAAGGATGTCGCCGCAATAAAAAAAGCCAATTCAAGAATCATATCCATGGTGCTCTAGCCATCACCTCCACCTACCAGGTGGGATGTCTTTGATATCAAGTTGATAGGCTAATTAATTAAATTTATCAAGAAAGTCGCTTTGTACGGCGAATAATTTTTTTTTTTCAGTAGTCGGATTACACTCAGCTGGTAGTTGAAATGGGAATCCCTGGAGTGAAGACGATGTTCTTTTCGAGGAACACTATTCAGAACTGACATTTGAAACTGTCTGCAAAAGGATACTATCGGCGACAACATACATTTCGCATGACTTCACCATTAAAAACACGATCACAAGGACTATGTTACTGTCACCCTGTATAAAATGTTGTCTTGGTTCTACAGGCGTACACAAGAGCCACTGACAACATTACGCTTCCTGGTACGAAGTTGTCTACGATTTTGAATCAAGTCTCTCCATTCAACCACAAACTTGCATTGTATCCTAAGGAGATGTCTTTTAATGATTACACCCGCTAGTGAATCATATTCATTAACTCTCATATCTCGGAACGAGTCACCTTATTGCAACCTAACTGCTAATGTAAAACTCCAACGTGGTTTTTTAGGCAGCCCCTATGCATCTCGTGATTGTTCTTCATTCTCCTCCCAGCGCTCCTTGCAGCTTTGTGCGTCTGATCGTTCCAATTTATGCAGGACTGAGCAGAAGTCAGTGAGCGCTGTATCTGCCATCTTCTTCAACTCATGTAGAAACGGGTTGATCTGAGTTAATGCAACAGGACCATGTTTTGACTGTCTGGAAGAAATGGGAACATGTTGTTGTAGCTCTGCCAACAGTGTATGAAGTATAAGGCCAACGCCAAACGAAGCTTTGTCCTGAAATAAGACGTAGTAGTAGAAAAAAATATCCTCACAACACATTCATATCTTACACACCGATAAGGGATGCTAACCTGCTCGATATGCGCATATGGAGGGATCTTGTGCACTTGGTTGGGTTCCACGAGTAGGTTAGTGCGGAACACCAGTTACAGACTCGGCTCGCTCTGCTTCACAAGATGCAAAATGTAGCAGTCTACTTCAGGTCAGCTGCAAATTAAATTGGCGATTATCCTAAGAATTCTAGAATGCTCTGTGACTCCCATTCACATAGGGAAAGATATGCGATCGTAACTGTAGATTGTGCACTATGATCGAAGTGCTAGAAAATATGTAGATTGTTGTCTGGTATGCTCTGATGTATATATTCAAGAATTAACAACGAATGGACATTTTGCACAGGCATCTATCTACAAGCGCAATCTAGCATATGGTACTAGCAAAGTAGTAAAGGGCAGTTTAGAGATGACACTGAAACTGGGAAGCATGCCCCAGTGTTATTGGTCGGTGTCGAAATTACAGAAAAACCGGTAAAAATGGACGTGCTATCAACTCTGACACTTATTACAGAACCTCAACAGTTCTTTCCCACCCATCTACTGGTACACTGTTGATTACCACATAGTGACTGAGTGACATTGCTTGTTTCAGATGGAGAAAGAGTCTTGACAGAGGGGCAACACCAGTTCTGGGGAATGCTAGCACTGAAACAGTGTTCGGGTAGATGACTGCTATATGAGGAATCGATTGAAATGGAACACCAAGCCATCTGGCAGCCCATCACTGTAAAAGATGAGTTTAAATTTAGAGGTCATCGGTGACCTTTGGACAGCTATTTGGAAATATCCATAATGCTACAAAACTCTTCTGGTTTCCATATGTTATGACTATCTTTTACTTAAAATCATCTCTGTGTGTTGTGGGAGCATCAGCATAATTTACACTGTGCTATGTCCAGCTTTTACTCAAAGTCAGTGGATCGAAATGTGTTTGTGGCAGTTTAGAACCTGACATACACTTTGTAGCCGTGGTGGAGAAAACAAATTGTACAGCGATGTACAAAGCTGTGTCTTACACTGCTTGGATGTGTCACAGCAGAAATAAACAATGTATCAAACAACAAAGTAGGGACCCTCTACTGTGACTGATAATCTGTGGGATATGGTCCTCCGACAGTACAGGCGATGACACTTTACAGTGATCTGTGCAGGTGGCTTCGATCACTCAATGACCAATACCTGTATATTTAATTGGGCTCAGCGCATATGCTCAATGTCAGCACAGAGACGATATTTGTTTTTGATAGATATATCCGAAGCGAGGGACATGGTTAAGTCTTATCGAGTTCTATACTGGATGACATTAGCAGAGTTTTTTGTATTTTGTAGCTTTTATTCTCTTTTGGATGGAATAAAATAATGATGATAGAGAGAATGTTTGGGTAACAGACGTGAATGCATACTGAGGGACACAGATTTTTTTGGACTATAGTACTTGTATGATGTTTGGAGATGCATTGCAATACAGTAGCTACCTCCTCATCCTTCTTGCAATTCCCATACTGTCTTTTTCTACTACTCCTCGTGTTGCAGGAGATAGCTTCATTGGCACTGATGCACAAAGCTGCAGCGAGTGTGAGACAAAGAATGAGGAAGAGTTAGAATGTGATTAACTAGTGCCTGTAATCATTAGAAGCTATCTACATAATGATTCATAGCTCTGTACCAACGTAGGGGTAACTGAACAGACCTCAGAGTCACGAAGAAGCCACATAGCAACAATTTCCATTAACGGGTTGCATAGGAACAGTGGTGTTCAAGTGAAACTTGAAACTTTAACTGGTGAGGAGCGTTTTAGTAGGGACAAGTAATGACCAGGATAATGGAATGAGGCAAGTGATTCTGCAATCGTTGTGACCCAAATTGTGTAAACTGAGTTAGCAGGTGGGCGGCCGTAACGGCTAATGATGTGTACTTGCGTTAATGATTCAGGAGAGTGGAATTCGGTGCGTGGCGCCACCGCCGCACCGCGTCTCTCATTACTCACCATTTCGCGTTAATGGCTTCTGCTCCGCTGAACAAAGTGAGCGTCCCCACATGTGATACGAATTATGAGTTTTTCCTCATCCGGATCGAATTACAGTAGCGTTTGACGCACGGACGGGGGAAGACGAAGTAAAATAAAAAAAAAAATAGGTTCGTGCATGTGCCTTTATTGTGCGTTGCCCTCTTGGCATCATTTGTCCCTACATCGAATAAATGAAAAGAATCTTTATAGCTCTGAACCACATTTCCAGGTATAACTGCATGAGATACAATTTGGTGTAACGCTGATACCGTCCTTTAAAGTTTCGTTGAAAATTAAGTTACTGGGCTGTTATTCCTAGACTTCCAGAAAGCGTTTGATTTACTGCTAAAATGCACCCATTCAACGATGGTCCGAGCATAGAGATAGCTTGAACATTGAGGAAGATCATAGGCTTCTTTGGAAAGTAAGAACATCAACAAACAAACAAAAAATAAATAAATGAAAAGTGGAGCCTTAAGACGAACCATTTTTAACATCAGAAAACATTAATTCAGTTTATAAATTTATTAATATTTTCATAATATTCAGGTTATATAATGCAGTCTATACGAGTAGCACACTCCTATACACGCACTGCTTGGCAGTGATGCTGCACTGCACATTCAGCCATGTCATGTGTTGGGTTGTTGATGGAAGGAGAGGGTTGTCTGAGGGGGGGGGGGGGGGAGCATATCACGATATGATGAGCTATGCTTACATGAACAGGCAGAGATGTGGGGGCAGCTGACGTTATTCCTTGAATGCACAATAACTTCTTTATGTGTCACCCCCCTCATAACAAAACGACTGATATGGGAGTGCACACATGTAGTCAACCACATCACTCATAACAAGGAATCCAGAAACGGATTGCTGCTTTCATTTTACAATGCAGTTAATGTTATATGGAAACTTACTGGCTACGTGAAATTGCATGTCAGAGCGCAACCTCAGGACGGACGTATTCACTGTGAATGGCAGAATTTCGGGTGCGAATCTCAGCCCAACACACAGTACCCAACTGTCCGGAAGTGTCAAACTGTTTTCAAAAGTTATTTTCTGTGCATTATTCAAACAAGAATTTAGAACTGTAATCTTCAGTAAATTTTTATTGTGCACAACAGAGTGAACTATTAACAGCTCCGTACTGTGTTTTTATTAACAGATTCAATATATTCCAGTATATTCCATTACATTTCGGCATTCCTGTTGATCCTGCCACAAGCAATATATTCCATCAATTAAGACTACTGATGATGTAACGATCAAGGAGAATTGCACAGTTAGAAATACTTTCTGGATACCTTGTAGTGTACGCAATCCAAATGAAAAACACCAGTAATTCTCAATAAAATGGGGGCGAGTAAAAACAAAAAATTGCGTAACGTGAGTAAAAAAGCAGGTAGAGATTATCGAGATAATGGTAGTCTTTCCTGTTCACGTCAAAGACAGATTAGCAATATTTTCTTTATATATATGTTCTATAACTGCCGTCAAAGGAATTACTATTCCGTGCTAACCAGGACATCGCATTATTATGCACGCATTTGCAGAGAAGTCTTAAAGTGAGATAAGATATGGCAGTCGACTTTGCACTAACGATGAGACAATCGATTACTTTCAATCGACAATAATGATGTTAGTCAGAGATAGACTTACAGTCGGCCCGGCGTGTCGTATGGTGGTGCCCTCGATGCCCTCTATGCGCCCTATATAAACGGGACCTCCACGGCCTGGCAGCCGGTCGTTGACCCACATCGGAAGATGTTGGCCGCAGTTGGTAAGGAAACGACAGGAAGAAGTAGTTTTATAGTTCGACCACGGCCTCTCAGCCCGGACGTTTTAACTAATGAAGACGTCCGCCGTGAAA
Source organism: Schistocerca americana (assembly GCF_021461395.2). NCBI lineage: Eukaryota > Metazoa > Arthropoda > Insecta > Orthoptera > Acrididae > Schistocerca > Schistocerca americana. Next base: position 591,430,968 of record NC_060119.1, read on the forward strand.
GCCTTCACGTTATGAACATATCTTCAGTAAATAAAAAGAAATGTAACCTAATATGCTATGTTAAATTAGCGCCTGACGATTGTTAACCATTATTTGGACTTTGGAATAAGCTTCTGTTGAGTATGTTTTATCGTGCAACTGATTTGTTACATGATTGAGGATTATGAAGTTGTGCGCACCTAGTGACGTGGAAACTGGGAGGAGACTTTTTCGTTCTCCAGGAAGACATGTCCGAGATCGACCTCACACCATGGATATCCTTCTTAATGGGACCAGCTACACAAATAGTATTTTTGTCATTCTGTCGGTCCCCAGCTTCGCTGCACTTTTACTTCAGTATTAGTAGTGCCGGGAGTTCATTCACATGAAATCTTCCTTTACTAATGAGCTACGCGTTATTCACAAATACTAAAATCCCTGATATTCCTGATGTAGAAATGTAAATTAATTTTGCATTTTTCGTCACATATCTAGGTACTGACCTTAATCCTATCACTGTTGACTGCGCCGTAACACCTACTGAAATTCCTAAAGTTAGATAACATTAGAAAGAAGCACTTTGTGAAAGCTTTTTGTATGATATAAAAAAAAGGAATTACCAGAATAGGACGGAAATCGGTAGACGTGACGGACATATACAGACAAACAAATGATTACAATTTCAGAAAAATTGACTGATTTGCTCAACAGAACGAGCTTCACAAATTGAGCAAGTCAGTGAGGTGTGTGTGTGCGCGCCTTTGGCACATATGAGAGCAGTTATTCGGCCTGGCACTGATCGATAGAGTTGCTGAATGTCCTCCTGAGCAGTACCGTGACAAATTATGTCAGTTGGCCCGTCACACTTTCAAAAATACCGAAATTGTTGGAGGGCCCTGCCCGTAGGGCTCGAAACGCTCTCAGTTGGGGAAAGATCCAGCTACCTTGGTGCACAAAGTAGGGTTTGACAAGCAGGAAGACGCAGTTTTGGCATGCAGCAAGACAAGCAATAGAATCCCTCGCCGTGTGCGGGAAGGCATTATCTTGATGAAATGTAAACGCTGGATGGCTTTCCATGAAGTCCAACAAAACGAGACGTAGAATATCGCCGACGTACCGCTGCCCTGTAAGGCTGCCGCAGATCACAACCAAGGGGAAATGCTTTGAAATGAAATAGCACCTCAGACTATCAGTCCTGGTTGTCGGGCCCTATGGTGCGTCGCAGTCACGCTGGCATGCCGCCGCTATCTTGGGCGTCTCCAGACACATATTTGCTGGTATTCGGCGTTCAGTTCGAAGCGGGACTCACTACTGAAGACAATTCTGGTCCGGTCAATGAGATCCCAGGCCGAAAATGTATCTGAGGTCGTTTCGGACAGCGGTGGGACGCCAGCCTTGCTGCCACCAGCACACAGCCAGGTGTGATAGTATGGAGTGCCATTTCATTTCATTTCATTGCAAGTCCTCTTAGGTTGTCATCTGCGACACCCACCCTTACAGCAGATCGGTACGTCGGTATTTTGCAACTTGTTTTTCTGCGCTTCATCGGCAGTCATCCTCGGCTTACCTTTCAGCAAATGGGTCAAATACTCGCCTAAAATAACATGGGTTAGATAGGCAGGGTGTGGTCCACCTAAAGGAACGTTACGATATATCCCCCTTGCAAGCACAGTTGTTTCGTTGTCAGAAGTTCAGATTGATGTAATTGTTTATTTTATGCCGTTAAAATTAACAAAATTGTTGGGTAAAATCACACAAACGTCAATTTTACACTTTTAAGTGCTCGACTAAGCCAGTGGCGTAATGAGGCCAGTCACTGAAGACCAAGAAAGATCTAATGTGCGAAATAATTAGTGCAGCAGCAAATTTTTGTACAGTAGTAGGAGGGAATTGCATGAACAACATACTAGAAATCCTGACTGATGAGGGATGCATCTGCTGTTGGAGGTGTATATGAAGATCAATTTTGTAGGTTTCCCTGAATAACTCGATAACTACGGCCTCTACCAGAACCACATCCCAGTACAAAATCTTACGCATTAAATTTCCTGAACAGAGGCTTTTTCATTTTTTCTCTAGGGTAATAGTTTGCACGTAGATGACTGAGAGAATAAGAAAATTTCGTGCGTGGTTTTTGAAGATCTGATATAACATTGAGAGTTGCATAAAACGACATTGGTAGGGGCAGCTGAACCACTCTATATACGTCGCAGTTAAAGGGTTAATTTTTCAAGGATGATGTCATTTTTAATATTTTACTTCATTTTTGCCTTTTTGTGTTTAACGTCCATCTACAATACTTCAATTCGTTCTTTTAATATTGGCAAGAACGAACAAGCATGTGCCTCTAGCAAAAAGCGCAACAGTTTTGCTCAAGAATGTGTTAGTACAAGTTCGAAATAATTTGATTGATCTTCTAATTACTGTTATTAATACGTTGCTTCCTGTTGTTAACTTGCATTTCTACCAGGTACGCGTACTGAAGCAAAAATAGCCATTTTTTGTATCGTTAATGCACAAGACGTAATCCATTTGCGAAATATGGATATTGGTTTGTTGGTTTTTTTGGACTTGTATTTGAAGCTCAAGGAAGATATCAAAGTGGCCCTCCAGCTGTTTTAATGAATGGTAAAAGATTTTGTAATTACAAGCACGTGTGGTACCACAACAGACGTTGCATCACTTTCGGTAACTACTGCATGTTGACTCACTGAAATTCGGTATTCTCGGCACGCTCTTGACTCTGTGGCTATCGGAGTATTGAATTACGCAACGATTTCCGTATTGGAATTTCCCATCAGTCTAGCCCCAACTACCACTCCAAATTGAAAGTCTGTTAATTCCCGTCGGAAACCGTTTCACATGAATCACCTTAGTTCAAATAACAGATCCGCCAATGCAGTAATCTTTTGTATCTGGCGTACGTGATACTACCGCCATTTGTGTATGTGCATATCGCAATCCCATGACTTTCCATTACCTCAGTGTAACGAAAGAGCGTTGATACAATAAGTGAAAGATTAGTGTGACAGTTGCTAAGGTAGACGGGTGTAATTAACTTGGCGCTCGAAAAAGTGGTAGAGGGAAAATACAGTAGTGAAGAACAAGTCTAGAACGTACAGAAAAACACACCAATGAGAAGCGGAGTGTGGGATGGAGCGCTGTCGTGATGAAGTAGATGTTGGCTCACTTTTCTGATCTCTATCTTCGTACATCGTTTCACAAACATACAGTGTGCCATTGTAAAATTCGGCGTTTGTAGCTGTTCACCTTGAAGTTACCATTGATAGCACAGTGCCCTGAATATTACAAAAAAAAAAAAAAAAAAAAAACAATGAGCATGGCTATGATATTTGATTTGGACTGATGTGCCTTTTTAGGGCGAGGGGATTCACTGGTTTTCGGTTGGGAACGTCGAATTTTCGTCTCGGGGTCATCTCATGGACCAAAGTTTAATTTCCAGTGACAATTTTGGACATGAAGACTGGATCTGAATGAAGAGGATCCTTCAACTCCTTGCAAACCGACACATGATTTTCCTCCTCTTCATCACTTAAAAGTCTGGGGACAGATTTCGCACTCACTCCTCTCATTTGCCGATTATCGGTTAGAACGCTTTGCACGGACTCGCATGAGATGCTAAGTGCTTCCGTAAGCACTCGAATAGTTACTCGTATGTTTGAACGAACAGTATGTACCACTTTTTATGCGTTTTCTTCTGTTTTTGAGGTTAATGAACGTCCCGAACATTACTCATCTTCTGCCGAGTCTTTAAAATCGCTCACCGCGTGTAACCACTCTTCAGAGTTGCGGAACTGTCGACATACAACAATTTCAAAGTTTCATGAGTTTCTTTGGCACTTTTTTCTCAACTTCAAACGTAACTTGATGAGCAACAGACATGGTAAACACATCATTCTAACGTTTCTGAATACTGACTGACAAGACAGAACGAATTCCAACATGCCACTGCCTGTCTCACTGGATCAGACTATCAGAAAAATTACAACAAATGGTTGTAGCATTAGCAGTTGCTGCTTTAGAAATTCCTTCACTTCATTTTGTATCACAACTCATACATGTGCTTGAGGTCGACATAATTTTGTAGCGGCACCACCGTTTAGGATAGGGAAAGCTGGTTTTGTGCAATATTCTGAGCACAAGTTACAGCCAGGTGCAGGCTGTATTGCAGTGAGTTACACATACTAACAGTTGCAAAGTAGAACAGAGGCCACAGGGCCGTCAAATTGCTGAAAAGGTATACATTGCAGTTTTTCATGTCGCAAATCACAGGCAGAAGGGGCCCACTGGCCAACCTAGTGTGTTATGAGTAGGTGACACGAAGCAGTGCGTATGGCAAAACAGAGGCACACAGCAACGTATAAATAGGTGCATGTTTATAACGAGATTCATTCAAGTGTAGCAGCTTTCCTGGATGACGGGGCGTGTCACACTACCAGCTATACGCAGCAGCAGATGGGCTGCCAACGTTCCAGTCCATGGAGAGTCAATGGTTCGACCCTCTGAGGCCAATGCAGGGTCTGTAACTAGCCAGCGGCGGGCCACTCCACGGATCGCTACCACGTGCATGTGTCCTGGACGCATCCCGAGGTGAGGGCCACAGATTCGGTCGCCGGATCACGTGCGATTGTTGTCGCCGCGATCTCAGCCACACTGGCGAGAAGCACGCAGCTGGCTGCCTGCAGCTCACACTGAACAGCGCTGAGTCGGAAGGGACGCAGACCGCCGAATCAACCGCTGGTATCCAGACGACGCCACAACTCCGCTGGGATCCAAGGCCAAGACACAGTGCGTGCATGGGTCGCTGAGGCAGCCATTCTACGCCAAGCCGTTTTGCAGACAATGAAGTGGTGACCTCAGCATTGCGGGACCCAGTGACACAGACCGAGAGGAATGGGGGGGACTGTATTTCTAAAGAAAAAATCACTTGGAAAGCTCGGAAGAGTTTTAATATGGTGCATTCTACCTCTTTCCGCTCCATTTGGTCATCCTGATACATTCGGCAGCAGAAGTTGGCACTACAATTTCCACTGATATTAAAACTTCCTGGCAGATTGAAACTGTGTGCCAGACCGAGACTCGAACTTGGGACCTTTGCTTTCGTGGGCAAGTGCTCTGAGCTACCCAAGCATGACTCACGCCCCGTCCTCACAGCTTCACTTCTGCCACTACCTCGTCGCCTACCTTCCAAACTTTACAGAAGCTCTTCTGCGAACCTCGCAGAACTAGCACTCCGCAAAGAAAGGATATTGGGGAGACATGGCTTAGCTACAACCTAGAGGATGTTTCCAGAATGAGATTTTCACTCTGCAGTGAAGTGTGTGCTGATATGAAACTTCCTGGCAAATTAAAACTATGTGCCAGATCGAGACTCGAACTCAGACCTTTGCCTTTCGCGGGCAAGTGCTATACCATTTACGCATTTAAGCTACCCAAGCACGTCTCACACCCCGTCCTCACAGCTGAACTTCTGCCAGTACCTCGTCTCCTACCTTCAAAACTTTACAGAAGCTTTCTAGAACTAGCACTCCTGAAAGAAAGGATATGAGGGACACATGGCTTAGCCACAGCCGGGGGATGTTTCCAGCATGAGTATTTCACTCTGCAGCTAAGCTGTGCGGAGAGGGCGTGATTCGTGCTTGTGCAGCTCAGATGGTAGAGCACTTGCCCGTGAAAGGCAAAGTTCGAGTCTGGGTCCGGAACACAGTTTTAATCTGCCAGGAAGTTTCGTAACAGCGAACACTCCGCTGCAGAGTGAAGATCTCTTTCTGTACTGATATTACTTACCTCTCTTTCTCACGAAATAACTTGTGTTCTGGAGGAAGATTGTAGATGTGATCCCTCCACCATCCGCAAGCCATACCTTAACATCTCGCCAATATAAGGACCCTGTCTGTCACACGTATGAGTAGTGCTTCATGCTCGGGCATTAAGTGGAGTGGACAGAGAAACAACTGGTGTGCGCAAATGTTTAAAAGCTGTCACCACGAAGTCCGGTTATCCATTACGTAACCAGAAAACCCTAAACTTAAATAAATAAAATGAACTACCGCTGTTTAGATTGGTTTTCTTGAAATAGGAATCATCACTTGTCCAAAGGATTAGTCTGTACACCGTCATTCATGTAGTAAGAGATCACACGCCACCAGGTTGTGTGCGACATGTGATATTAGCTATCGAGATTCGTGGAGGGTATCGTTTCACTAAACTACTTGTGACCTGAAAGATACTCTACGACAAGCTTTCATTCGATTCACATCATCAGTGCTTTGATAGATGTCGCACACAACATGGCGGCGTTTTATCCTTTGCCATCTGAATGACGGTGCACAGACGATTCCTTTGGACAAGTAATGGCTCATAAGTTAATAAAACTCATCTACAGAAGAGTTCTTCATATTATTTATATACTTTCAGGGTATTATGTTGCTTATTATAGGAGTTATCGGTACTATGTGGTCCCCATTTAATTTCAGAAAATCATAAATGCTTACTATCAGAATTACGGTCCAAATTTTTGCGCGGAAGCTATTGCTAGAATTGATATCGTGCAAGCGTTCTTTTTTCTCTTTAGTATATGAAGTGATGTTGGTGATGTTCCTTTGCCTGTCGGCCACCTCTACAGTCAACACAGTGACTATTTTATTTGCCAAAGCGAGAATAGCTGTACCCCTTCTACATTAAACCTGTCTATAATTGATATCTGAGCTCAATTCTGTTCTCTTCATATCACGTTAAATGTAAGGAACCAACTACCAAGAAATTATTTTTATATGCTACAGGATTACTAGCTGGATGCTATACCCAAAAACTGAACAGTAACTGTGGGATGTGTAACATACGTGGTAGAACATGGATTGGTTCCTAGTTCAGCTGTCCGTAGCACTTCCAACATCTCTGAACAATTCTCGGCTCTCGCCACAGAGGAGGGCAAAGCATTGTTTTAAAAATTTCAAGAGGCTCTAAAATTCAGTTGGAATAAAAGCAGGAGCAACCATTTTCTCATGAACGTCACTTACACGAATCTTTTACTGAAAAACTGTGAAACGTCATTTATATTTCGCATGGAGACCCGACGTCTGGACCAATAATTTTTAAGACATCCGGTCTTACAACTCGTTAGATGATGCCCTCTGTCTGTTCGGAGCTGGTGCTAATCTTTTCATCTACCCACATCCACTTTTCTCACCAGATATAGCACCATTCGACTTCTGGCTCTCCACAGAAATTAAAATCGTGCTTATAGGAAAACGTTTTGACAACATTCTTACGCTGACAGGGCAACGACACTGGAAAAGCTGAACTTAAGTGTTTTCTTCATGTAAGAGTCGGCCATGACGGTTTGTTCGACTTAGAAGCATAGTGACGTGGAAGTAAACAAAAACTTCGCGCATGCAGCAGTGGGGACGGCTGAGTGCTGTCTCCACTGTCGACCTGTCAAGAGCTGACTAGCCTCTGCCATCCACAGAAGCTTTCCGTCAGATTCAAATTCCCAACTTCTCACTTGCCCATTAACCCCTATCTGACATATTTCTATTGAACACACAGTCCGCCTTTCGCCGCGGAGCAGCTCGGACTTGTTTACGTCTCGGCTGCGAACGGTCGCGGAAGAAGTGGTGTTTACACCGTCGTCACTCGCGTGTGTTACTGTTTAAATCGAACGCAATGGCACACAATTTCCGAAAAACCACGATACAGTTCACGTTCTGTAACGAATATGCAAGACCGAAGGCTTTCGAAATCGAACGTTTCTTGAGGGACGAAGTGCATCTTAATTACACGGAGATTATTGGAATTCATTTATCAATCGTGAGCAGCACTCTTTACGTAAAGATGATTGACGACGCAGCATGTGATAGGATCATTGAAGCCGCCAAACGAGGATTCCAGTTCCGACACTCCGATGGTCATATTGGCGAAGTTTTAGTCGCTCATTCGGGCCTGGGCGTGCGTACGATTCGAATCTTCGAGCTGCCTTTCGAGGTACCCGAATCATTGGTCACTGACTCACTCCAGCCATATGGCAGAGTTATTAGTCATACGGCCGAACGCTGGGCAAGTTTTAGCACGTATCCAGTGCTCAATGGTGTCCGACAGGTGCGAATTGCCCTTACAAAACATGTGCCATCGTACATAAACATCGGCGGCTGTCGAGCTATTGTCATCTATGATGGACAGCCCAGGACATGCTCCGGGTGTGGTGGTGAAGGACATCTTCGATCAGCGTGTATGCAGAGGAGACTCGTGCAACTCCCCAGCGGAGACTTCCAGAATACGACCACGCCAACGTCACTGCCGATGACTTACGTGACGGCACTTCGCGGGGAGGTGACGCCGAGGTCGGAGCGCACCATCGAACCGACGCCGCAGTTGATTGAGGCGCCTTCGGACGCCACTGAAGAAGGAATGGCTCCGACCAACCTCCAATCTCAGACACTACAGGTGGCGCAGAAAGAGGATGAGAGCATCACAATAGGCATGGAAGCTGAAGTGGAACGGCCCCAGGGGATTGTGGCGGCGGCGGGAACGCAGGAGATGCAAGATGCGCCAACACCAGAGGCCGAGGTTAGGGCCCGCAAACAACGCTCGCCAAAGCGCCGCAAGAAGCGCCGACTAAACTCTGCGGAGACGCTCCCTTCTCTTCTAGGGAGCCCAGACGAGTCTAACACTATGGACCTGTCTGACATGGAACCACAAGCTTCGGATGTCGCAGATCATATGAATTCGGACAGTGAAATGATGTCATATCGTTCAGACGACGCATCCGCTCAGGGGCCTGCTACCCCTTCGGCGGTGGAGTCTACAGCTGCGAAAGAACAACAGATGTCACACATCAATGCCGCATAGGAAAATTTGGACCACACCAATAGTATCAGCTGGTATGAGCAGGACGACGACATCACCGATGCGGACCATTCTATTGGTGGGGCCTTGCATCCGTCCGCATCTCAAGAAACCTAATGCCGCAGGGACACGTTCCTCGGGCGACCCTCGGCGGATGTGCAACGGGACTATCGACACGGTGAAACTTTGTCATTTTAACATCATGTGGAGATGACAGCTACTCGACCCCAGGCTTACAGAATAGGGACAGTGAATGTAAATACCATTAGATCGCCCGTGAAACAGCAGTTGTTTAGGGACATGATATACGCGTCGGATGTGGATATACTGATGGTGCAGGAAATTTACATTCCTGAGTTCCAGGACGTACATGGATACATCTCCTACACCTCGCCGCACTCGAACAACGACAGTGGAACGGCGATATTGGTCCGGGACGGGATTCCGGTCCGAGACCTGGCTTATCTACCTTCGGCACGAGGACTGGCGATAACTGTTAATGGAATTCGCATTCTCAATGTTTATGCCCCTTCCGGCACAGACAACAGACGGGCGCGTGCGAGATATTATTCGGAAGAGATTGTGCCCTTATTTACCGGCAGATTCGATCATTTCATTGTAGGTGGTGACTTCAATTGTGTTTTAGCCCAAAAAGACCAGACACCACATTACAATACCTGTCGTGAATTGCATGTGCTATGCCGGGATCTGGAGTTAAGCGACACCTGGGACATGATTCATAGGAACCGTGAGGGATATACTTTTTTTACGAGTCACTCGGCGAGCAGACTCGATCGAATATATGTTTCGGTTGGCCTACAGGATAAGGTGGTCGACGCGGAACGATGGCCTGCGGCATTTACTGATCATCTGGCTTACATTTGTACCATGTCACTCCCTAGGCAACGTGTGTGGAGAAGCCGCGGGACATGGAAGCTCAATTCGTCCCTTTTGGCGGACCCCGAATGTCGTCAGAGAGTCGAGGAGGTATGGACCACATGTCAACGCCGTCTACGAACGTATACCTCCGTGCTTCAATGGTGGCTCGAGTGCACTAAGCCGGCAATAAGAAGAGCTCTAATACAGTATGGTCGGGATAAGGCGAGATGGCAGAGAGACACTCTTGATTATTATTACACCATGCTTCGTGAGCTGTCCTTCCAGGTGCCGTCTGCAGAACATCATGCGGAAGTTCATCGTGTCAAGGCACAAATCCTATCGATCACGCGACGACGACTGGGTGGCATCCCAATACGGGCGAGATGTCTTGACACCATCACTGGGGAACGTACCTCGATGCACCATGTGTCGCGGGAACATAAGCGTTACCGCCGGGCATTGGTAACAGTGCTCCACGGTTTAGATGGCCGTCAACTGACAACACAACAGGACATTGCAAATGAATTTTTAGAGCATTTCCGCCATCTCTATGCCGGTACACCGACGGACCGTCAGGTAGGGAAAGAGATACTGCAACATCTGCAAACGACACAGACAGAGACGGATAAGGCAGCGCTTATGGAGCCACTCACAGAAGGCGATATAAAGGTGGCACTCACAAAAGGAGCGGCCCATAAATCACCGGGGCCAGATGGGATTACGCTAGAGTTTTATCGAGAATTCGTGGACATGATGATGCCACAGTTGGTGTCGATGTACAATGAGGCGATGAGTCCGAACATGCGCCTACCGTCGGATTTTGTGACGGGCTTTCTTCTTCCCATACCGAAGATGGAGAGGAGTCGTAGTGTTACTCAATATCGGCCTCTCACTATGCTAAACACCGATTATAAAATTTTTGCACGGCTACTAGCGTCTCGTCTCAAGCTGGCGATATCCAGGACAATATCCCCTGATCAGGCTTGCCTAGGGGTGCGAAGCAACATCTCCTCGGCGTTAAGTGAATACCGTGACGTTATCGCCCTTGCGGAAACTTGTAAAATGCGAGCAGCGATGATATCTGTGGACTTCGACCGTGCGTTCGACAGGATAAACCATGACTTCTTGGCGTCAGTCATGAGCCGAATGGAGATTCCACCTGTTTTCATCTCCATCATTATGAGGCTAATAAGAGGGGCTACATCGAAGGTGATTGTAAACGGTCGGGAAGCGGGCTCGGTTCCTATTAACAGCTCCGTCCGACAAGGGTGCCCACTCTCCATGATGCTGTTTGCGATAGCGCTTGAGCCGCTGATGTGTGTTATGAGGCGCTCACTTACTGGGATAGCGCTTAATGAGAACTCTTTCGTTTGTCGCGCATATGCGGACGACCTGATCCTTCTTGTCAGATCAGGTCATGATGTGCATCAGGCTGTTGAATATCCAGACTCTTACGGGACGGCAGCAGGCAGTGTCATTAACATGACGAAATCCAAAATTATGCACATTGGACGGGGTCTGGAAGACATACCGGGACCGTTTCAGACGGTGGAATCGCTGAGATGTCTGGGGATCACATTTACCCGCTCACTACGGCGGTCAGCGGCGGCGAGTTCTCGGCGGCTTCTGCAAAATGTTCGTCTGGCGATACGGAACAACTCACTGAGAGCCTTTGACATGATCCAGCGTGTGGCATACACTAACGTTCACATAGCGTCACGTCTGCCCCATTTAGCGCAGATCCTACCAATACCGAAGGGTATTGCAGACCGCCTCATGGCTGCCTTTGGTTACTATGTTAGTACTGGGATGTTGTTTAAGATCACATATGACACGTTAACGCTACACTTCCGGAACGGTGGCCTCAACCTCACAAACGTGCGAAACATAGCTCTGGCGCTTTACATGCGAGCGATGATACAAAATTGGCAACAACGAAAGCACACCATTACGTCAGCTCTGATAGAAGTACTTGTTCCGCCTTCGTACGAACCCCCTATTGCGGTGGGCAATATTTCGCCTTCTCTTGCACACATTGCCTCATTTCTGGTTGATTACAGTTATGTTCGTCTGAAAGTACCTTCGACGAGACTACCCACGACTCGGGAGATCTATAGGTGCTTGATGGATCACCATGCCCGCAACGTAATGGAATTCAAATACCCGTCGAGAACGTGGAACCGCATTTGGTGTGCAGTGCATACTCCATTACTGTCAACAGCAGCGAGATCGATGTGGTACATTCTTATAAACCGTAAACTTGTGACCAGGAGTCGATTACATACAATTCATATGGTCGATTCTCCTCTTTGCGCAAACTGTGGCCTGTTAGCAACGGAAGAACATGGTTTAGTGTGTGGCGCAGCGAGGGACGTCTGGATGCTGACGCGTCGAATATTGGCCTTCCTTCGGCGCACTAACTACACAGAAATCACATCGGATGTACTTTTTCTACCGGACAAGACCTTTTTTCCCAAACAAAAGACGTATGCGGTCAATTGGATCGCTGGACATGCGACGAAATATTTGTATTCGTACGATATTAAGTCCGTGATGGATTATTGGATGTATTTACAAGAACAACACGAGCTCATACGGAGTCATACGAAATACAGGACTTACTTTTCCAATTTTTTAGGAAGTGTTTTTCACAATCCGCCCGACAGCTGGGGTGTCCCAGAACTGAGAAGACTCCTGCAGCAGAACGACTAGAGACAATACTGCTAGGTTCAGTTATATTGGCATACAGCACACTGAGAAGACAACGGGCCCCTACATGGACGCCGCAGGAGAAATACATGAATATATGCCGCCCACAAAGGCAGAAATGGTCAAGATTATATGGCTGTCTGCCAGATTTATGATGAGACACCGTGTGCTGCAGGGATTGTGATGCAGATGATAACTTCATTTTCACTTCCGCCCGTGACTAGGATTGTCATTTACTTTCTTCATGTTACACACAAAACAAAAGGGTGGCCTTTACGTTGATTTTCCGGTTTCCAAATTGTTTTTGCTTTGTTTTTGCTGTCTCGATCCTTTTCTTATCCCTGAGATAGTCACAAAAAAAAAAAAAATAAAAAAAAGTGGTTCCGTTAAAAAAAAAGAAGAAAAAAAACAAAAAAAAAACAAAAAAAAGTGTAGTGAGTAGCGTCTCGGTCCACCAATGAGTTTTTGTTGAGGCGGTGGTTCGCGTCTTAACACTTCCAAATATTTTTTTTCCTAACATTCGTGTTTTTATTAGGTTCTGATATTTTATTATTAGTTTAATATAAGTATATGTTATAATATTTGATTTTATGTAAATATAAGTTCACCTTTTTTTGAAGGGTGACTGTTCGATTGGCTTAATCTACAGGACAGCTTGCGCTACTTGTATAAAGATATTTTGCTCCTTTTTCTTTTACGCTTCGTAATAAATAAAAAAAAAAAAAAAAAAAAAAAACACCCGTGGTCTAGGGGTAGCGTCTTTGATTCATAATCAAAAACGTCTTTGGTCCCAGGTTCGATCCCCGCCACTGCCTAAATTTTGATAAATAATCAGCATTGGCGGCCGAAGACTTCCGGCATAAGAAGTCAGCCTCATTCTGCCAACGGCATTGTCAAAGAGGGCGGAGGAGCGTATAGAGGTTCAGGGCACTCTCTTGTCCTAGGGGTGGGAAATTGTCCCTAAAGGCGGAAGAATCAGCAATGATCAACGACATGAGGATGCAGAAGGCAATGGAAACCACTACATTAAAGACACGTAACGTGTATCCACAGGACATGTGGCCTGTAATTGAAGAAGTGTCATCATGATCTCTCCATTGGCAAAAGATTCCGGAATAGTCCCCCATTCGGATCTCCGGGAGGGGACTGCCAAGGAGGAGGTTACCATGAGAAAAAGATTGAATAATCAACGAAAGGATAACGTTCTACGAGTCGGGGCGTGGAATGTCAGAAGCTTGAACGCGGTAGGGAAACTAAAAAATCTGAAAAGGGAAATGCAAAGGCTCAATCTAGATATAGTAGGGGTCAGTGAAGTGAAGTGGAAGGAAGACAAGGATTTCTGGTCAGATGAGTATCGGGTAATATCAACAGCAGCAGAAAATGGTATAACAGGTGTAGGATTCGTTATGAACAGGAAGGTAGGGCAGAGGGTGTGTTACTGTGAACAGTTCAGTGACCGGGTTGTTCTAATCAGAATCGACAGCAGACCAACACCGACAACGATAGTTCAGGTATACATGCCGACGTCGCAAGCTGAAGATGAACAGATGGAGAAAGTGTATGAGGATATTGAAAGGGTAATGCACTATGTAAAGGGGGACGAAAATCTAATAGTCATGGGCGACTGGAATGCAGTTGTAGGGGAAGGAGAAGAAGAAAAGGTTACAGGAGAATATGGGCTTGGGACAGGAATGAAAGAGGAGAAAGACTAATTGAGTTCTGTAACAAGTTTCAGCTAGTAATAGCGAATACCCTGTTCAAGAATCACAAGAAGAGGAGGTATACTTGGAAAAGGCCGGGAGATACGGGAAGATTTCAATTAGATTACATCATGGTCAGACAGAGATTCCGAAATCAGATACTGGATTGTAAGGCGTACCCAGGAGCAGATATAGACTCAGATCACAATATAGTAGTGATGAAGAGTAGGCTGAAGTTCAAGACATTAGTCAGGAAGAATCAATACGCAAAGAAGTGGGATACGGAAGTACTAAGGAATGACGAGATACGTTTGAACGTTCTCTAACGCTATTGATACAGCAATAAGGAATAGCGCAGGAGGCAGTACAGTCGAAGAGGAATGGACATCTCTAAAAAGGGTCGTCACAGAAGTTGGGAAGGAAAACATAGGTACAAAGAAGGTAGCTGCGAAGAAACCATGGGTAACAGAAGAAATACTTTAGTTGATTGATGAATGGAGGAAGTACAAACATGTTCCGGGAAAATCAGGAATACAGAAATACAAGTCGCTGAGGAATGAAATAAATAGGAAGTGCAGGGAAGCTAAGACGAAATGGCTGCATGAAAAATGTGAAGACATCAAAAAACATATGATTGTCGGAAGGACAGACTCAGCATACAGGAAAGTCAAAACAACCTTTGGTGACATTAAAAGCAACGGTGGTAACATTAAGAGTGCAACGGGAATTCCACTGTTAAATGCAGAGTAGAGAGCAGATAGGTGGAGAGAATGCATTGCAAGCCTCTATGAGGGTGAAGATTTGTCTGATGTGATAGAAGAAGAAACAGGAGTCGATTTAGAAGAGATAGGGGATCCAGTATTAGAATCGGAATTTAAAAGAGCTTTGAAGGACTTACGGTCAAATAAGGCAGAAGGGATAGATAACATTCCATAAGAATTTCTAAAATCATTGGGGGAATTGGCAACAAAACGACTATTCACGTTGGTGTGTAGAATATATGAGTCTGGCGAGATACCATCTGACTTTCGGAAAAGCATCATCCACACAATTCCGAAGACGGCAAGAGCTGACAAGTGCGAGAATTCTCGCACAATCGGCTTAACAGCTCATGCATCGAAGCTGCTTACAAGAATAATATACACAAGAATGGAAGAAAATTGAGAATGCGCTAGGTGACGATCAGTTTGGCTTTAGGAAAAGTAAAGGGACGAGAGAGGCAATTCTGACGTTACGGCTAATAATGGAAGCAAGGCTAAAGAAAAATCAAGACACTTTCATAGCATTTGTCGACCTGGAAAAAGCGTTCGACAGTATAAAATGGTGCAAGCTGTTCGAGATTCTGAAAAAAGTAGGGGTAAGCTACAGGGAGAGACGGGTCATATACAATATGTACAACAACCAAGAGGGAATAATAAGAGTAGACGATCAAGAACGAAGTGCTCGTATTAAGAAGGGTGTAAGACAAGGCTGTAGCCTTTCGCCCCTACTCTTCAATCTGGACATCGAGGAAGCAATGATGGAAATAAAAGAAAGGTTCAGGAGTGGAATTAAAATACAAGGTGAAAGGATAACAATGATACGATTCGCTGATGACATTGCTATCCTGAGTGAAAGTGAAGAAGAATTAAATGATCTGCTGAACGGAATGAACAGTCTAATGAGTACACAGTATGGTTTGAGAGTAAATCGGAGAAAGACGAAGGTAATGTGAAGTAGTAGAAATGAGAACAGCGAGAAACTTAACATCAGGATTGATGGTCACGAAGTCAATGAAGTTAAGGAATTCTGCTACCTAGGCAGTAAAGCAACCAATGACGGACGGAGCAAGGAGGACATCAAAAGCAGACTCGCTATGGCAAAAAAGGCATTTCTGGCCAAGAGAAGTCTACTAATATCAAATACCGGCCTTAATTTCAGGAAGAAATTGCTGAGGATGTACGTCTGGAGTACAGCATTGTATGGTAGTGAAACATGGACTGTAGGAAAACCGGAACAGAAGAAAATCGAAGCATTTGAGATGTGGTGCTATAGACGAATGTTGATAATTAGTTGCACTGATAAGGTAAAGAATGAGGAGGTTCTACGCAGAATCGGAGAGGAAAGGAATATGTGGAAACCACTGATAAGGAGAAGGGACAGGATGATAGGACATCTGCTAAGACATGAGGGAATGACTTCCATGGTACTAGAGGGAGCTGCAGAGGGCAAAAACTGTAGAGGAAGACAGAGATTGGAATACGTCAAACAAATAATTGAGGACGTAGGTTGCAAGTGCTACTCTGAGATGAAGAAGTTAGCACAGGAAAGGAATTCGTTGCGGGCCGCATAAAAAAAAAAAAAAAAAAAAAAAAAAAAAAAAAAAAAAAAAAAAAAAAAAAAAACAACATATTCCTGAACCCTGAAAGAGTTCGGACGTT